>NC_142067.1:108238719-108838719 GCF_059756535.1 Pantherophis guttatus | reverse complement strand
TGCTGCCTGGAAGCGGTGCGGGCCTGGATGGGAAGAAACAGACTCAGACTCAACCCATCCAAGACTGAGTGGCTGTGGATACTGGCATCTCTTGATCTAGTGGCCCCGTCACTAGTGATGGGAGTGGAGATCCTTACTCCCTCAGAAAGGGTCCGCAATCTGGGGGTCCTCCTGGATTCATGGCTATCCCTAGAAGATCATTTGACGGCTGTGCCCAGGGGGGCCTTCACACAGGTACACCTTGTGCACCAGTTGCGCCCTTTCCTAGATTGGGATGCCCTTGCAACGGTCACTCATGCCCTTGTTACATCTCGGTTGGACTACTGTAATGCCCTCTACATGGGGCTGCCCTTGGGATGCACCCGGAGACTACAGTTAGTCCAGAATGCGGCCGCGTAGGTTGTTACGGGGGCTTCTCGGTATTCCCGTGTGACACCTCTCCTGAGCGAGCTGCACTGGCTGCCAGTGGCTCTCCAGGTTCGTTTCAAGGTGCTGGTGCTCACCTATAAAGCCCTACATGGCTTAGGACCAGGGTATCTGCAGGATCATCTCCTGCCTTCCTCCCACCGTCCGGTGCACTCACACAGAGCGGGCCTCCTCAGGGTGCCGTCAGCCAGACAATGTCGGCTGGCAGGCCCCAGGGGGAGAGTGTTCTGTGTGGGAGCGCCAATCCTCTGGAATGGACTGCCCAGCGGCCTCAGGACAGCCCCTGACCTCCTCTCCTTCTGCCGCGAATTGAAGACGTGGCTTTTTCACCAAATGGGCTGAATCCGTAGGAGTGACTTCAAATAATTTTAATAATTTTTAATTGATTTTAATTTAATTTTAAACTGATTTTAACTGTTTATGTAATTCTTTGTTTTGTTTTTGTAAGCCACCCTGAGTCCTACGGGAAAAGGGCGGCATATAAATTACATAAATAAATAAAATAAAATAAATAAATAAATAAATGTGACCCTGGGGATGCTGCAATGGTCATAAGTGTGAAAAAATGGTAATAAGTCACTCTTTTCAGTACCATTGTAACTTCGAACAGTCACTAAACAAACTGTTGTAAGTCAACAGTTGTATTGGAGAGCTTCTGTAATTTTAGTTCATAATCTACTCAAAGGTAGGCAAGAGGGCAGGTGAAGAGAAAATACGGGTGGTCCTGGATTTATGACTGTAATGAAGCCTGCCCATTAAAATAGCAGGTCATGACAGTCATTAAGTGAAGTGTCAAGCCTAACAACACCCTCCCCCCATCCCCATGAATCACAAAACAAATGTGCAGGTCATTAAGTGGCATTGGGTGACTCAGGGGTAGGTAGGCCCTTGGAGGCCTAGTGCAGACCCAGGCCCATCTGCTCTGAGCTTCCCAAGGCTTCTTCCACCCTGGAGGCAACCAATGCTCCACTCTCTGTTCTTTGGGATTCCCCCAGGTCAAAGCCAGATCCCAAGCCGGCCATTCAGTTACACCAGGGAGCCTAAAGAAGCTACTAGCACAAATGGCAGTTACGGCTTGTAGGCCTTTGCCAACTTTGCTTATCCAGCCACCTGAGAAACTTGCAGAACTCTGACTGTTCCTCACTCACCTCATGGGAACTGCAGCCACTGTAACTTTTGAACAGGGTCCTAAGTATCTTTCCAGGGTCTGTTGTAACTTTGGACAGTCAACAAAAGACCTGACATAATTTGAGGACTACCTGTATGGAAAGATTGAAAGGAGAAAGGACTCTGCTATCAGGGCATAAATGCTAAAAAGACCATAGCTTTCCTCAGAATTGTAATGACATGCTAGCTTGGTGTGAGAGGTAGAATTCATTTTGCTCCCTCTGCTGTTTTTCTCCACTTCCTTGCATTTGGAGAGTAAATTTATGCGACAGAAAGACCTCTATACAGGAAAGCCTTATTTTATTTAAAACTGTAATGGGCAGTAGCAGTAACCGTGAGGTACAGGAGAAAAGAACCAAGGTAATGGTCATATAAAAGAAATTTAAGTCTGAGGCAGAAATGTGATTTGAAATAGTGTCTCAAACTTGCCCTGCCCTAGTTCTCACAAAGATAAAGAACGGAAGAGAAGCATATTTAGACTTGCAAAAACCAGTTACTATTATCTAGGAATAAAAGTAATACTAGCATTCTTAATTTTGGTTTTGTAGTCTGCTTTATTTTGAAGGGCTGAAAAAAAAATTACAGATGAGCAAACTGTCCATTGTCTATCTTTCTTTCTTTTCTTTTTGTCCCAGATTTATTTATTTATTTATGTAGTTAGTTAGTTAGTTAGTTAGTTAGTTAGTTAGTTAGTTAGTCAGTCAGTCAGTCAGTCAGTCAGTCAGTCAGTCAGTCAGTCAAACATGTACGAGATAACAGATATAAGTATAAACATGGATATGAACACAGGAAATGGGTACGACAGTAGGTCAGGGATGATAGGCATGCTGGTGTGCTTATTCACATCCCTTACAGACCTCTTAAGAATGGGGTGAGGTCCACAGTAGACAGTTACAGACCTCTTATGAATGGGGTGAAGTCTACAGTAGACAGCTTAAGGTTAAAGCTGTAGGGGTTTGGGGAAGTAACCACAGAGTCAGGTAGTGCATTCCAGGCATTGACCACTCTGTTGCTGAAGTCGTATTTTCTGCGATCGAGTTTGGAGCAGTTTACCTTAAGTTTGTATCTATTGTTTGCTCGTGTATTGTTGTGGTTAAAGCTGAAGTAGTCATTGACAGGTAGAACGTTGTAGCAGATAATTTTATGTACTACGCTTAGGTCAGGCTGTGTAGTTCTAGGTTGTCCAAGCCCAAAATTTCAAGCCTGGTGGCATAAGGTATTCTGTTGCAAGCAGAGGAGTGGAGGACTCTTCTCGTGAAATACCTCTGGATTCGCTCAATTGTATTAATGTCCGATATACAGTGTGGATTCCTTTCCTTACTCAACAGGTGAATATAAACAAAGGATCCAAGGAAGAAAAGATTGCAATCTCAATTGGGCTCAAACAAGGGATAGGGTTAGAGTCAAAACCAATAATCCCCTGGTAGGGGAGTGCAGAGCTGTAGTTTAGAAAGGGTTGGGAAAGAAGATAGAAAAGAATCCTGCTGTTGTTTATTTATATCCCACCTATCTATCCACAGTACTGGAAATGTGGAAAAACAGGCTGATGAGAACATTTAACTTTAATTTTGACCTTTAAAGCAATAAGTATGATTGCACCAGTGTAATGGACTGTGAAAACTCTAAAGTCCATATTAGTAAAATTCTGCAAACTGATGGGATGGCACAATTAAGAGGCTGTATAACTGTAGAAAGGGGGGGAATAAAACTCATTCTGCTAGCGCATTCTATTTCACTATTGAATATTGGGATGCATAAGACAGATGTAAGCAATATTTTTCAGTGATCAACCCTTCATAGTTTGTAGATTCAGATCATTATGTTTTTATCTTGCCATGAGATTCATGAATGTCGTGAAGTCCAGTACCAGTTATTGTTCTTTTTTAACTGAAAGACTAAGGACGTGCAGAAACAAAGGAAGTTTACAAGTATAATTTTAGTATTCACATGCAGTTAATCCATGTTTACTACCCAACTCAAAATCCAGCTCCGTCAACTATATTTAAAATGCATATGAATTGAACTGGAATGTTTACATAGCCCACTTCTTCAATGTAGTGGCTCCAAGGGATTACAGTTCCCATACACTTTTATAGGTTCCAATGAAGTATCACTAGTCCATAAAGTGCAGCTAGTCTCACTGGTACTTTTTTCACATCTTCTATATCATATTGGAACTATTTGCTCTTTTGGGAACCATCTTCAATTGTGAAAATTGTCTCTTCTCAAGCCTTCTTTGAAGTATCATGCTTCTCATTTGGTAGAGCCCAAAGCAGGGGTGGGTTCTAAATTTTTTTACTACTGGTTCTGTGGGTGTGGCTTATTTTGTGGGCATGGCTTGATGGTCATGTGACAATTCTTTAGGATTTAGCAGAGGTACTGGTCTATCAGGCTTTTAACTGCTTGCAGAGCTGTACCGGTATACTCATTTGTTTTTGGAGGCACTGGTCTACCCATTTATTTTTGCAGGCACTGATCTACTCATTTGTTTTTAGAGGCACTGGTCTACTCATTTGTTTTTGGAGGCACTGGTCTACCCATTTATTTTTGGAGGCACTGGTCTACCCATTTATTTTTGCAGGCATCAGTCTACTCATTCGTTTTTGGAGGCACTGGTCTATCACCACACTGCCTTTTAACACTGATCAGCTGTAGGGCGGCCCTTTGAAACCCCGCGGCAAAAGTTTAAACAGTATTTTTTCTTCTAGCCATTCAGCTGGGACTCAGGAGGCAGCAATAGATTGTGGGTGGGGTCAAATAAAAGGTAAGAATAATGTGGGGGCCTGGGGGGACCGGGGGGCAGAACCAGTTCGGTGACGTCATATCGTCACTGCTACCGGCTCGGCAGAACCGGGAGGAACCGGGAGGAACCCACCACTGGCCCAAAGTCTTCCTTTCTGACATTTGGGCTGCATTGAATATGTGCTCCATTATTATGTATTCCAACTTTCATACGTATTTATTTGTACCTTCACAGATATACAGTACATTGCATAGAATTACATGCTGTTATACCATGACATTATATAACACATTATGGGCTAGTGAAAATATACTTGGGATTAATATAATTATACCTGGTAAACAATTTGACATATTCTAACAATCTAAGGGGAAAAATACACAAGAGAGAATATAATTCTCATATATGACTATGTTTAGTCCAGAGACCTAAATATTAGAGCTATGAAAATCTTGTGGTTATTTTTTTTTTGGTTGTTTTTGTTTTTTTTAAATTTGATTTATATGCCGCCCTTCTCCGGAGACTCAGGGCGGTTTACAGTGTGTTAAGCAATAGCCTTCATACTTTTGTATATTTTATACAAAGTCAGCTTAGTGCCCTCACAAACTGGGTCCTCAATTTACCTACCTTAGAAAGGATGGAAGGCTGAGTCAACCTTGAGCCTGGCAACATTCGAACTTACTTTAATTGCAGACAGCTGATGTTAAATTACAGTGCTTTAGTCTGCAGAGCTCTCCAGGCTCCTACTCTCATATCCTATTCACACCAACTCACAGATTGGTGACTCTGGATGGCTTACAAAATTTAAATGATGCTATTCAAGCAGTCAATTTGACTTAGAAAATCATGTCAGGTTGAGTTCTAGACTTAGAGTTCCAGACTTAGAAAATCATGTCAGGTTGAGTTCTAGACTTAAGAGTTCTAGATTTAGAAAATCATATCAGATTGAGTTCTAGACTTAGAGTTCAAGACTTAGAAAATCATGTCAGGTTGAATTCTAGTGGAATCTTTTATTTAGAATGAAAACAGAGATGGTGTGTTGTATTTGAGTAAAAACATTCAGTTTGTTGTGATTCCAATTGGCATTTTATTTGAATTAAAATATTCTGAAGTGAATATTCACAGATGCATAATAAAGTTTTTCATTGTTACATCTTATTTTGAACTCCTGTGAAACCCCCAAAGCCGATTGTTCTCTTCCTTCCATTAACACGTAACTGTTTAGCTTCTCATCTCATCAGCGGTATTGCAATGATATTATGATTTCCGCCCTTGGCTGCCACTTAAATGCACTCACTCTGGAAAGCATTTATATCAAGCGCTTCCTCAGACCATCCACTCCCCCTCCAAATAAGTCCCATGGAAGTCTATGAAAGCTGAGCTGTACTGTTTATGAGCAATGCATCTCTGGGAAAGCATCCAAATTTATGAGCATTTCTTTACGATCAGCACTTCAAAACAGCCCAGGTTTTCAGAACAAATAACAGACCACATTTTCAAGACATGAGTGGAACTTTTCTAAGAGTTGTTGAATGTTTCTGGAATTTGGAGGAAAATAAAGGTATTAAAGGCTTTGAATTCTTGGGGAAAAGAACACATAAAATATGCCTGTGTATTAGGTTTATATTGTCCTATTAGCCAAAGCAGATCAGAACACCCCTGTTTACATAACTATCAGTGCTGGTTATCACTTATCACTGGTGGTCAGCTGCTTCAAGAGGAATTTTGGCTTATCATGCAATGGAAAGTTTGCAAAGTCACAATGCACAATGGTGTTGTTGGTCTGTTTTTTCCCTTGACCCCTGAGATGGTAATCATATTTGTAACTCACAAACAGATTTTTCTTCCTAGTTCTACTTCACAAAACCCCTTTTTTTCTGGGTTCACTTGTTTCCTTTCTCAGATATATCCCCACGTCTACTAGACCAACCCCTGGGTCGTGCAAGAGACGGGCGAGCTCGTAAAGATTCATTTGTGCATGTGTGGGAACCAGGTTGCATGTGTGAAACCATCCCCTCCCCACCGCTGCTGCTGCCACCATTGCTGCTGCTTTTTGTGAAGCCAGAAAGGTTGGAGACCACTGTACTAGACAATCCATGACTGGTTGGGTCATCATTTCAGAGATATCTCCCTAACGGAATGACCACAGGTGAGCCAAGCAGCAGTGGAAGTGAGCAGAACATTTGATTTCCTAAAAGGTAAAGGTATAGGTTCCCCTCGCACATATCTGCTAGTCGTTCCCGACTCTAGGGGGCAGTGCTCTTCTCCGTTTCAAAGCTGAAGAGCCAGCGCTGTCCGAAAACGTCTCCGTGGTCATGTGGCCAGCATGACTAAACAGTAAAGGCGCACGGAACGCTGTTACCTTCCCATCTATCTATGGTAGAATTCAAGAGCTGTATGATAACGTTGAAAGGTCTTATTGATACTTACTTATTTAATTCCTCAGTCTTATAGCCTGGTTCAGTCATGAGCTAATTCTAAGTGGCCTACCATCACAATCACAAGTTAAAAGATTAAAAAAATAAACAATTTTATGTTGGACTAGAAGACCTCCAAGGTGCTTTTCAACCTATTACTCTATAATTCTATAATACAAAATAAGAAAAGTTCTCATATCTGACACCACATCAGGAAGCAACCATCTACAATCAATAACACAAATCTGTATTGTAAGTGTTTAGTTACATTATCATGTCCCAAGCTGGTTGGACCAGCCAAGTCTTAATAGCTTTCCTAAGTGTAATAGGGTTGGTGCCAGTTTAAACACGAGGTTAAACCTATTCCAAAAAAGGGGGGAAACAGTACAGAAGGCATGTCTCCGTGACCCCTAATGATGAGATACCCTTGGCTTAGAAACCCCCAGGGAGCCCTCCCTTACAGATATAAGGGAGGGCTTATATCTGTAAGGTATCTCTGATATCTCTGCTCCAAAAAATACAGAAAAGTGAAACCTTGCCTGGTAGCCAGTGGTCACAGAGTTTGGTCCAAACTCAAGCTGTAGGAGTCAACCAAGCACATGTTCAGGGAAATGGAATGCGGCAGCAACAGAGAAGCAAACATGGTCCATGACTTCATTCCCACCTAATTAATTAATCAGCTAGTCTGAATGTAAGCCAAGAGCCAAAGAGCAGAACAAGAAGCAAGAACACAGATCCAAGGTTGGTGAGTTGTTTCCAACAGAGTCCAATCTCTGGCAGCTGTTCTTAAATAGCCCAGATGCAGCCATGGCTTAATGATATGTCTCTGAAACTTCTGACACAACCTAGGATGGGGCACTCTGCCAGTAATTGCCCCTTATTGATTGATTGATTAAGTTTCACTAACACAGTGACACTAGTTAGCTTACAATATAATAAATATACAAAGTTAAAAAGTGCTCAAATGATTAAAATTGGAATAAAAAGTTAAAAATTAAAAACCAAGGTGATGGGCAGCTTGGGGTGAGAATCTTTCTACCTCATCAGCCACCCCAATGTAGCAAACCTGTGTCAGGGCTCAGTAGAACCAAGTTTTAGGGTCTTCTGAAAGGCCAGGAGTATGGGATGGATCTCACCTCTGACAGGAAAATATTCCAGAGGGCAGGAGAGTGCAGCAATAAAAAAACCTCTTTTGCTGGACCCCACCAGCTGAAATTCTTTGGTCGACAAGATCTGAAGTAAGATCTGACCTAAGTATAGTACACAAAATTATTTTCTACAACGTCCTACCTGTCAATGACTACTTCAGCTTCAACCGCAACAATACACGAGCACACAATAGATACAAACTTAAGGTAAACCACTCTAAACTCAATTGCAGAAAATCCGACTTCAGCAACAGAGTGGAATGCATTACCTGACTCTGTGGTTACTTCCCCAAACCCCCATAACTTTAATCTTAGACTGTCGACCGTGGACCTCACCCCATTCCCAAGAGGTCTGTAAGGGGCGTGCATAAGCGCACCAACGTGCCTACCATCACTCTCCTACTGTCCCCATTTATTCATATCCATTTCCTGTATTCATAATCATGTTTATACTTATATCTGTTATCTTATACATGCTTGACTAACTGAATGAATGAAGAAAGAAAAAGAAAGAAAGAAAGAAAGAAAGAAAGAAAGAAAGAAAGAAAGAAAGAAAGAAAGAAAGAAAGAAAGAAAGAAAGAAAGAAAGAAAGAAAGAAAGAAAGCTCTTTCTGCTGGAATGAGTGGGACGGGTTAGTCCCATTGGGGCAAGATGGTTCATCTGATACCTTGGGCTCATGTCCTTATCATCTGAATCCTCCTGCATTTGCTCCTGCTAATTTCCTACTGAATCAGCCTCAATGGTTGTTGCTTGCCAACTCCTGAAGCTGACAACCTGATGACTCTCACCCAGGATTCCTCAAAGTGGTTAATATAAATTGCCATTGGTCAAAGAGACTACCCTGTTCTGGTGTTTATTATGGCTAGTCGTATTAGTTAAAGTAATATTCATTAAATTATTTTTGTATAATAAATATTTGAAAGTTGATGAACAATCTGAAACTTTATGAAGAGGTCAATGAGCTGAAGAGTTTGGGGACCCTGATCTAGCCCTTCAATATCTGACTCAGAGGAATCCATAGCATCTTAAGGGACAGGTTCTCCCAAAGAAAGTTAGGTCTTAAAGAAGACTTTAAATATTACAATCAGCCCTTGAACTGCACTCAAAAGCCAAGTGGTACTAGTGCAGTTGGAATGGAAACCTTTAATGTATGTCTGTTCAACCTTTTAGCTTGTCTTGGCCAATCTAAGTGATGAGGAATTGTCTTGGGCCGCACATAAAATATATAATATAGTTAATACATGCAGTACATAATCACATAATAATGTTAAAAGTTGATGATCTTGTAGAACTGCATTACTACCTATTCTATCCAGGGCCACATGTGGCCCCCTGGGCCATGAATTGGACATGCCTGCTTTAATGTCACTAAATAATGTTCTTTTTCTTTCTTTTTTTTAGAAAAAGTTTTTTATTTTTATTTTTTATCAACATATTTAAATGTACAGTCTTTTATCCATCATTAATCATTCTTAAGATGAACGTTCGTGGCCTCATTTCAATGAGCTTCATAAACCAGATGTGCAAAAAATTTCATTTAACCTTTTTTTAAGCTATTCTTTTGTTACTTCAAGATTATAACTTAGTATGAATCAGATAAGAGACAATACTTAGTTATTTTTTTTCTCAAAATGTAATTCCATTAGTAGGGTTCATACAAAGAAAATGACTACCAAAGGACTTAGTTTGCCCAGAAAGTTACCATTAGGGATAATAGAATATATCTGGATCCATACTTCATCTCAGAAAATAAAGGCAAAGAATAGTTTTGTTTTATTGGAAAATCAGTAGATCCATTGTTCTGTTTCAGGAATTGTTTATATTATATTTTGCTAATTCCCTAGCTGTTGGTTCATCATTCTTTAAACACTAAATCTGGATTCTGATTGTCCAAAATGTTCTTCCTGGTGAGGAGTATCATATTGCCTCTAGCAGTTGTGAATGCTCCAACACTGGAAGTTTTTAAGAATATGTTGGATAACCATTTGTCTGAAATGGTTTAGGGTTTCCTGCCTAAGCAGGGAGTTGGACTAGAAGATCTCCAAGGTCCCTTCCAACTCTGTTATTCTATTCGATTATATTTTATATGAACAGAATTGGGCCACGGTAGAGGAAAATTCAGGTTCAAAGTTGATTTATGTTGATAGAGGTGAACCAATAATCATATTGTTTCACATTCATTGAATCAATAATCAATAATCATTTCTATTCATGGATTATTTGAAGAACCATCTTTTCCCAGTTACATCTACCCAATCCACCAGAGAAGGGAGGTAGAGTATGTTATGGGTCCCAACTCTTAAGGAAGGCCATTTAATGGGACCAAGAAGAACGGCTTCTCTGTGATAGCTCCCTCCCTGTGGAATACCTTCCCTATGGAAATAAGACTGGCCCCACTTTGACATGCTTTCAAAAGACCTTGGAGGAGACATGGTTTTGCCAATGGGCCTGGGGACTCTGCGATGATATGGAGCCATCAAGTCGTTAGTTTGATTGTTATCACCAGGAGAAGGGGGGGTTATTGGGCTTTGTATTGAGATTTTATTCCTATAAGCCCCACTGAATCACCATGAGTGAGCTGGGCAGCCATATAAATTTTCTTAACAAATAAGTAAAATATATTTCTGTATTAAAATGTGTAGAACCTCAAAGAATTTGAATGAAGTTGCTTTGGCAGTTGTTAATTGTCTCCCTTGACCTCCTCTCCCCATCCCCATAGGGCTGTACAGCAAATTTCCAATTTCTTCACTGTTTAAGCCATATGTGACATTAGCGTGAATGTTTTATTATTTATTTACAGCTTGACTGATAAATAATTTCTTCAGCCATGGAAAAAAAGGATTCCTCAGAGAGACTAACAAAATAGACATAAAAACAACAATTCCCATTAAATGAATAAAATTAATTCGGCAAAGAGCAAAATCAGGCAAAAGTCTTTAAGCAGTTGAACGCGAAAAACAAACAAGGCAATGAAGGGAGGAAGGAAGGAAGCAGACGGGCTATCGTGAAGAAGTGTTTTTAAACGAGGCAATTTTATCATGCCACAGGGGAGAAAAAGCGCTGAGGAGGAAAATATCTAATCCTATTGTCGTTTCTTGGCTTAGACACATGACACAATCCCCTAACACATTCTCCTAAGAGGTTCTTTAGTATTTTGCTGGGTTATTTAATACTTATCTGGGGTGGGTTTGTTTGCTCTAGAGCCTGGCAAAGAACATTAGTTTGATTTTTGCAAAAGCCGGCTTTCTTCAGGGAAGGTGAGGCAGGCTTTGCATCTTTGCTTGAAAGCTAGTTGAAAGAAAACAGAGGAGAAGGAAGAAGAAATGAATGAGTAGGCAGCATTGGTAGAAAGTTCAAGCTTACAATATGAAAAATCAGTTTTCTCCATCTTTCTTCAAATTAAGACCAGCACTGAGCTCTTAATTCTTTTAGAAAACATTGAGCTTCTGCTAATGTGGCCTGCTATTAGAGTTACATCAGCAGAGCTGTGCATTTACTGTATTAAAGAGTCAAGAAGTCATAATAGGTACTATTGGAGCATACAGAGTGGACTAATTGTTATGTGCCTGGTGAGTAGCAATTACGATATGGTCAGATAGTAACCTTGTAGTAATAGATTGGGCCCCAGCATTGACCTCAGGATAGCAATATACTGTATTTCTATTTCAAAGCTCTACATGTCTTTAGTTTGAAAACAAACCTATTTCAGTGGCCAAGATCATATCTAATATATGCATTCTTATCATTTTTTGTTGTTTTCTTTCCTTATTAGTGTATGATTGATGTGTTGAATCGAGTCTTGTGCTAATTCTGCAAAACCTGAAAATTAGTGTATAAACTTCACATTCCTGAAGGAAAAGGAAGAGGTTGGAGGAGGAGGAGGAGGAGGAGGAGGAGGAGGAGGAGGAGGAGGAGGAGGAGGAGGAGGAGGAAAAAAAACTGTTGAGAAATGTGAAACTCCACAGAATACGCCATTTTGTTTCTGCCACAGAGAAAACTTTGTGGAAGTCAATCATGTCTGCCTCATCCAGCATAATGTTCCCCTTATGGTTTGCTTTGAAACGGAAGCTGATGATGAAATGTCAGAGTCCTTAAAACCAAATTGATTTGGGGGCAAGGGAATGTTTTTTAATGGTTTGAAATCCCGGGAAGAAGTTTAACTTTGTAAAAGCAATGACAGCAATGATTGTATTTCTTCTTTTTAAAAAATTAATTAAAATTAAAATTCTCAGCAGAGTCACTGAAGAGGGAGGGCAGAATTCTTCCGAATGGCTAAATAGTTTCCCTCCCACATAATGTCTTGCATTGGGGAGGATTTGGGGTATTCTGGAGAAATAGAGTTTTCTGTACATTAGAAACATTTTTTAAAGAAATTATATTCTTATTTTAAAAAGTAAAGTAAGAAACACCTTAGTAATTTCTTGATGAAGAAGTACACATCGTTTACTGCCTATGAAGAAATACAATTCACAGCACTTGGGAAATTGCAGCACTTGGGAAAGCATTCAAAGTTATATGTAAGTCCATATGGAAACTGCCTGAATAGCATGCACACTATCTATCTAACAAAACCCATTTATTTGATTTTAAATTATTTATTTCTTCATTATAAACTCAAAACAGTGTACAACAGGAGTGTCAAAGTCAAGACCCATGGGGCCAGCCTGGAAATATCAAAGGACCGGTCCACAGTGCCACTGCCAGCCAAAACGGGCCCGTTTTTGGCCTGCCTGGTCTCCAGCAGCGCTCTGCTGGACTAAAACTAAAATGCCAAATCCATTTAATCTACAATCAACAATCCAGTGGTGAAATCCAGTTTTTTTTTACTACCGGTTCTGTGGACATGGCTTGGTGGGCATGGTGCGGCTTGGTGGGCATGGCAGGGGAAGGATACTGCAAAATCTCCATTCCCACCCTACTCCAGGGGAAGGATACTACAAAATCTCCATTCCCACCCCACTCTGGGGCCAGCCAGAGGTGGTATTTGCCAGTTCTCCGAACTACTCAAAATTTCCACTACCGGTTCTCCAGAACCTGTCAGAACCTGTTGGATTTCACCCCTGCAACAATCTATAATTGACAACCATTTCTATTTACTATCCTGGAAATTTACCTCTGCTGTTAGATCTGGTATTATCATGTTATTTATGCTATTGTATTTTTATTATTAGTTGAATAATAAAAATACAATAGCATGAATAGCTTTTCTGCCTGGAAAAGCAATTTACTATTAAACAATGGAGTATAAATTTAGAAATAAAAAGTTTAGTGGAGTATGAAGAATAAGTAATAAATGTTTGCCAGTAATATTTGGTAGAAAGAACTATGGAAAGAAAGAAGAGAAGGGGGAAAAATGCATCTTGAGCCTGTGTCAAACCCATCAAACACCCACCATGGTCATGCCCACCCCCACCCCCAGCTACACACCACCACCCCAGCCCTCTGAGATCAAACACAACCCTGATGTGGCCCTCAATGTAATAGAGTTTGACATCCCTGGTATACAAGATAGTGTTTGAAAATGCAGTTTGTTTTAATTTTGCACCTTCCTGTCATGTCATAGTGTTTTAACTATAGGAATGGTTGATGATTCTCCTAAATATCTTTCAACTAATATTATTTATGTTGCAAATTTCTCTAGAAAATCCAGGTCATTATCTTCTCAGCTCCTGGTATACCATATTCTCTTGATGTGGACACAAATGGCCTATCAAAATTCTCTATCCAATTTTGTGGGGACAATTTCTCCAAATTTCACCAGGAGAACATTACAAATACATATACAAATTGTATAACAATTTGTTAAACACAGGACTCTTCCTTAGCAATTACAATAGCATAAATACTTTGGATAGTCATTTAAATATTAATAATGAGATATATTCGCTATGGCCTATTGGGAAAATTCTTAATTAATTAAAACTTTCCCCACTAGACTATAATAAATATATCTCATTAATTAATGTTTAAACTACTATCCTATCAACTTTCCGACTAGAGTTAAAGATGGCTCATCTCAAACCAAGCTACTTTTTTTGGCATCAATATGGTGTCAATGAGTTGCTGTTCTTTTCATCCAAGATTACCAGTTCTACTTCCCAGCATAAATTGACCAAGGAAAAAATAGTCCACAAATGTAGAGAAGGTGAAGAAGCAGCTAGGAATGGAGAAGAGAAGCAATCCGACACGTCCGTCCAGTCTGAAGGACTGAGTCAAAAGCTGGAAGCCCCTAGCAACAAGGGCAGGACTTAACAACTCTGACAGACTCAGTCCTTCAATTCAACAGATGAGTACAACCCATTCCTGGCTGCTGTCTCCACCACTATGGAGAACAGCCAAGATCAGCTAATGGTATCATTAATGCAGCAACTGCCCACTTTGCAGAGAAAACTATCAGAATCCACATCAGTTGCATACATTTAAACTGTTGTAGGAATGTATTTAACAGAAATGGCTACTTTGTGAACAAAGGAGTTAAGCAGATAATTTCTCCAAATGAACAGAATTTGCTTAAGCCATCATTAAGCAAAGTTTCCCCATGATGTTGCCCAAGCCCAGAGGTGTCAAACTCAAGGCCCGCGGGCTGCATCTGGCCCACAGGGTACTTAGATCTGGCCCACAGGGCCGCCCTGGAAACAATGAAGGACCGGTCTGCGGTGTCTCTGCCAGCAAAGATTGAGCTCGGGAGGGCTGCGTGCCACCTCCCAAACTCTGTTTTCACTGGCAGAAGGTTGCAAGAGGCCATCACAGCCAAAAACAGCTCGGGAGCCCATTTTCGCTGGCAGAGTCCTTGGGCCGCCACAGGCACCCCCGATATGAATGACGTCAAGCTGGCCATACCCACCCTGGCCACCCACACCCTGCCCGCCCTGAAGTCAAACACAAACCTGATGCGGCCCTCAATGAAATCGAGTTTGACACCCCTGCCCTAGACAGGTAAATGGGAAGCCAGTAGACTGCAAATCCCAAAGAGAAAAAAAAAGAGTCATTCTGTCTTTCACACGCACACAAAATCTTGGCTTTCTTGCACATAAAGTAACACAGGAAAGTCACATTCTACATGAAAATATCTTCCTTGAAAGAGTTTCTAAGTGTGAACAAATGTTAGGCAGAAAGATGTTCCTAATTGTTTTAGTGGAATGTCTATGCCTGCTGCTCCCTTAAGCTGATTTGCAGGTTCCAAAGCCAATCTTCGTAGCAACATAAAATGAGTATATCCAAGACCTACCAAGAGCTAGACATCTTTCAATATCTCCTGAAGAGGACAGTGAAGGTTTGAGTCATGCAAGTTTGGGCCATCTGTTTTGAAGGTACCCTCCAGTCTGCACTCAAAAATGGACATGGAAAGAAGAAGGTAGATGGGGCCAATGTTTTAAAAAGGCAAGGAATAAATTAACATTTTGAAAAGACGTGATTATTTTCATGAGTACACTGATGAAAAAATATAAATAGTCTTCATCTAAAAGTAACAGCAAAATGCTTCTAAGAGCCAGGAGAATATGAGAGATGCAACCATAACAGTTGACATGGTTGCTTAGTTAAAGAGAGGGACTTGTTGTTGTTAGTTGCGAAGTCGTATCCGACCCATCGTGACCCCATGGACAACGTTCCTCCAGGCCTTCCTGTCCTCCACCAGCCTCTGGAGTCCATTTAGTCTCACGCCGATTGCTTCAGTGACTCCATCCAGTCATCTCATTCTCTGTCATTCCTTTCTTCTTTTGCCCTCAATCTTTCCCAGCATTAGGCTCTTCTCCAGTGAGTCCTTCCTTCTCATTAAGTGGGGGACATTAAAAGAGGGACTAAGTTCCATCATTTTACCAACACTAACATTTTACCAACCTTAACTGCTGTGAATCTATTTGACATTGTTGGTCTAAGAAATAAAAGGTTATGGAGAGCTCTTATAGAAATTCAAATTACATTTCGGATAATTAGAGATTTAGTTTTACAAATGTGCATGTTACATATTCTGGATATGTAATAAGACACATTCTCATATAAAGCTTGGTCATACTGAGTAGTGCTTACTTTGAAAGGAGTGGATTTCCAAGTATAGAACTAGAAGCTGACAACTAGGAGAGGACACGTGTCCTGTGATGTCTCAACATCTTTTCTGCTGCTGTGGTTTGTTAGCCTATTTGCAGTACAGTTTTGTATCCTCCCTCTTGCTATTGACTGATAGTCAACATCATGATGATGATAATGATGGTGATGTCCATCTCCACTTTTTTCTCTGCCTAGCAAGATACATTTCTTCTTTTTCTTAGTTCAAATCATAACCTTCTGTGCTTGTCCTAATCTTAGGGAAAAATACAGATGGGTAATTCTGCATTGTTTCAATTGCTAATGTTGTGATTGACTTTTTTACAAACATTCTTCCAAGCTAACAGGAACACCAGTTGTTCCCATGTTGTTGTTGGCTGAACCTAGTGAAGAGGATTGAGGGAAATTCAGTTAAACAAAAGATATTTGCGTTTTCAGTAAAACATAATATATTAAAATCACTGAAGACCATCCTGTTACGTTCAACTTCTATATTTAACATTTTTATTTGATGACATTAGATACGGAGGTGGGTTTCAGCAGGTTCTGACCAGTTCTGGAGAACTGGTAGCGGAAATTTTGAGTAGTTCAGAGAACCGGTAGTAAAAATTCTGACTGGCCCCACCCCCATCTATTCTCTGCTTCCCACGTCCCAGCTGATCGGGAGGAAATGGGGATTTTACAGTAATCTTCCCCTGGAGTAGGGAGGGAATGGAGATTTTACAGGATCCTTCCCCTGCCATGCCCACCAAGCCACACCCACAGAACTGGTAGTAAAAAAATTTGAAACCCACCACTGGTTAGACATCATCGTGTCAGGCATCTAGCATAAAAGTCATTTTATCCCAAACATCAATTCATAGAGTTCTGTTTAGTAAAATTTATTAAAATGAAGATGAGTAGTGGTATAAGAATTCTAGTCAATGAATCAGGGCTCAATTTAAAGCCAATATACCTCAAAGCACATCACGGTGAAGGCTTTCTAAATCTTTCATCTCATAACTTTACGGTTCACTGGAAAGTATATAGGAATCTGCAGCTGTGTGAACACCTAGCAGCCAGTTAAAACTTTATCAGATTGAGAGCACACGGGCCATAAGAGAATGTTGTTCCTGTGTGTTTTCTATTCGTAGTTGTTTCTTTTTCACATAGGTAGCCAAGTGCAAAAGTATGGTTCAGCATACAAATACTATGTTGATTGACAGTGAGGAATGCATTAGAGGTGAATTGGCTCATAGGCTATGTTGAAGAAAAGCTTCAACATAGAAAAGCTATTGCTTAACTGTTGTTTCCATTGTTTGCTATCAGCATTTAAAAATCCTTTGGGGAGGGGGGGCGGCGGCGATAGATAGGGTATGTGTGGACTAAAGCTGGCAAGGCTGGAAGCCCAGACTGAGAGCAAACAGGCCCACCAAAATATGACCCTTCACTTTCTTTTCTTTTTTTTAATATTTTTATTGTGTTTTTAAGTTTTAAAAACAAAGTAAAGAAAAATACAACAAAAAACAAAAATACATTAAAAACACATAACAAACATAACATTACATCATATATTAGTTTACAGTTTACCGTATCGACATGGATATGTATTCTCTATTCTTATTCAATCTTTCATCTACGTATTTATATTTACATTAGTATCTATTTTCAAAATTCCTAGTTTTAACCCGGTTAAATTAACATTCTGAATTGTTATTTTAATTTTCTAACCAAATTTTTCTAACCAATCATATAGTTTATTCCACATTCTATAATATTCCGACTCTTCCCTCTCCTTAATTTCCAGCGTCATCTTATCCATTTCTGCACATTGTAGAATTTTTCGAATGACTGTTTTTGTTTTTTTGGAAACAAAATAATGTACCAGGAGAGAAAACAATGACCCTTCACTTTCATGGTTGAGAGACAGAAGTTCCATTAGCACATACCAATGAGAGAAAGAGATATTTCAAGATTAAAACTAAGGATGGTTATTTATTTTTTTAAGGTGGCTTCTGGGCAGGAGTGTTTTTCCTATGATGGTTCCCTGCCATGTATATCATATTTTTCGGAGTATAAGACGCACCAGAGTATAAGATGCACCTACCTTTTTTGGTGAGGAAAAGAAGAAAAAAGAAATCTCCCTCTGCCTCTGCCTCTGAGCAATTTTGCCTCGTTGCAGCAAACAGCAAACAGCCTGTTTTACTTTCATTTTTGTTTTCAGCATAATTTGATTAGCACAAGGAAAAAAAATCTGCTCCAGCAATTTACCTCTTTGCAGCAAGCAGCAGACCCCTGCGCAAAATAGCTGAGAGCAAATCAGCTGAGAGTCGGGAGGCTGATCCAATCAACTTGTGCTAAGTAGGCTGTGCTGAAGCTGAAAGGAGCTGTTTTTTCTTGCTGTTTCCTTGCAAGGAGGTAACTGCTGCGAGGCAGAGGCCAAAGGGTGGGGGCCAATGGGTGGGCGGGGCTCCATTTGGTGTATAAGATGCACGTAAATTTTCACCCCCTTTTTGGAGGGAAAAATTGTGTCTTATATTCCGAAAAATACGGTATTTCTTGTCTCCTACCGTTTGTGATTATTATATGTGTATTATGGACTTTTGGTCATTGGGGAAGCAGTAGAACTTTGGCCTTGTGCTTGTACTGGAAATATTTTGGGGCTGGATTTTGTGGTTATATATTGCTGAGTGCAAGAAATGACAATACCAGTCTTTTGGTTTATGGAGTGTGGAGACCCTGAACGCAATCAGATATTTCAAGTTTACTAGCTCTTTGATTTGTTTGGTAGTAACTAGACTGTTGGAGCTGTTGCTGTTTCAGAGGTCACCAGATTACAAACTTGTGGGAATCAGAAGTTAGACTGAAACAAAGAGATTGAAGCAGGGGTGAAATGCTCCTGGTTCGGACCAGATCGCCCAATCCGGTAGCGATGGCGGCGGGTGGTTCGGAGAACCGGTAGCAAAAATCCCTGCCCCCCCCCTCCGGCCCAGCTGAGCCATACGATCATCAGAGGCTTTTTTTTTTTTTTACTTTTAAAAACATTTTTTCTACAATCTCTTCGGCCAAAAAAATGCTTTTAAAAGTAAAAAAAAAAAGCCTCTGATGATCGCACGGCCTAGCTGGGATCGTCAGAGCCTTTTAAAATCATTGTTTCTACAACCTCTTTGGCCAAAGAGGTTGTAGAAAAAATGGTTTTAAAAGTAAAAAAAAAAAAGTTGGCCACGCCCACCCAGTAACATTACCCCCCCACCAAGCCACGCCCACAGAACCAGTAATAACAAATTTTACATTTCACCACTGGGTTGAAGCTAGCAAGGTGTGTGTAAGATGCTTTAGCATCATTTTCTTGGCATCTTTTATTTGTTTATTAATTCAATATCTTTAGCCACCCATCTCCATCAATGACTGTGGGTGACTTAAAAGAGCAATCATTGATTGCTGATTGGTGGTTTTCGAGTACAGGTAATCCTCGATTTACAACAGTTTGTTCAGTGACCATTCGAAGTTACAGTGGCACTGAAAAAATGACTTATGACCATTTTTTAAGCTTATGGCCATTGCAGCATCTCTACGCTCATATGAATAAAATTCATGTCAGCTTGGCAACTGACTCATATTTAGATGGTTGTAGTGTCCTGAGGTCATGTGACCTCCTTTTGTGACCTTCAGACAAGCAAAATCAATCGGGAAACCAGATTCACTTAACTACCATGTTAATAATTTAACAACTGCAATGATTCACTTAACAAATGTGACAGGAAAATGGAGCAAAACCCAACAACTTAACAAATTTCTCATTCAACATTTAGTGAAAATGCTACTGGTTCGCCCAAACCAGTAGTAAAAAAATGCTTTAAAAAATAAAAAAAGTTCCAAAATCGCGCTGCACAGCTGATTCTCAGAACTTTTTTTAACTTTTTTTTAGCATTTTTTTACTCCCTGTTGCCCGAACCAGTATTTTTGTGTAAAGTGTGATAGTTTGATTTTGAGCTCTCTGTGACTCTATGAGGTTTCTGCTTGTTGCAGGGGCCATTTTATGTGAAGTCCAGCTGCTTTTGCATTGTGTGTGAGTCAGTTGTCTAGCTTTTGTGTTATTTTTGTGTAAAGTGTGATAGTTGGTTTTCCCAGTCACATGACCACCAAGCCACGCCCACCAAGCCATTCCTCCAGAACCAGTAGGGAAAATTTTTGAATTTCACCACTGGCCTAGTCCCTTTACCTGATATCCAGAAAGATACTAAAATCAGAATTATTTGGGAAAGTATTTTAACTAAATTTTAATGCACTGTACCATTTTGAAATTTTACTTACTCTCCTTTTTTTGTTGTTGTTATATTGTGGTTTTTTTTTTAAAATTTGGGGGTTTGCATTATTAAACTTTTAATTATACTGTGGATGCTTTAACTTTTTGCTGTTCTTACTTATTGTAGAAGCTACTATGACATGTTGCATTATAATAGGATATAAATGAAAAAAAAAGGAATTGATTGCTTGATTCAACTATAGATGAGCTTAAAGATGAGTTTTATTATTACAGCTCCTGTATCTACCATAAAAACAAAGGCTATATTTGAAATGTCTCCTGATACTAATGCCTCAGTTTCCGCAGAAATTTACTCTTATCCCCTACATGAAGGTGTCATTTTGTGATCTTAGAAGTTTTTAAAAAATTGGACAGTCAGCTTTTAACAAATTGCTTGTGATGAAAATCACAAGTATTTGGGAGTCTTGGTTTGTTGGCATCTATGATCCTCAGAATGTTCTATGGGAGTTCTCGGAACAGTTTTTTTTTTTTTTTTATTCGTTTCACTTATATGTCTAGTAACTATATGATTTCATGGACAATGTGCTGGTATACTTTAACACTCTTTCTGGCCTGATTCAGATGTCTTATTAAAGTCATGAGATACCTTGACAAATCCCAAATAACAATAAAATAAGTTGTGGGGAGCTATATTATATGAGCTCCAGCATTGCCTGAGGTTAATGGATTACTGTAGTCATGAGTTAAACTTTTGGAATTGTTTGGTGCCTTGAAAAAAATTCACAAGTAACTAAATCCAAATGGTTATTAAAGTTGTTTCTTATGTATTTCATCTATGAATAGTCCCACAGATTAATTGGGATTTCAAACTTTTTATCCTCTCCATTTCTGCTAGATTTATTTTCGAATCTTTCTTTATAAGAAAAAGAATCCCTTGGGCTTTTCTAAAGCTCTTTTCAGGCTACGGATAAGCAAGAGGTTAGGTCATGATCAAACTTTCCTTCTGCTCATCATCTTTTTTCATACATATTCATTATCCATGGATTTTGACTGTTTGATACTGGCTTAAGATGAGCTCGATTGGATTTGTGAAAGGAAAGCAACTGGCAAAGTGTTCAGAATATTTGTAGATCTCCTCATGGCCCAGTTGTATATGTTTCTCTATTATTAGGTGTGATTTGGGTATTTGGGTAAAGATCCCCTCTACCTGATGGAACTATTCTTTTCTCCTCAAATTAATATCTTCCACTGAAGCTTCTTTTTATGACTTTTCTTTTTCCTATTTTTTTGACGGGGGTGGGGATGGCTTTTGAGTCAGTCTTAATTCCTAGTGACTGTCTGGACAGCAGCATTTTTTTGGCAGCATTTTACAGAAATGGCTTGTCATTGCAATCTTCCTAGGACTAACAGGAAGTGGCTGGTCTAAAGTCACCCACTTGGCTGCATACTTAAGTAACTGTTTCCTGGTTCCTAGCCAGGGGTGAAATGCTACCGGTTTGGACAAACCGGTAGTAAAAAATGCTACTAGTTTGGGCGAACTGGTATTTCCGACAATCAGCTAGATGGTGACAATCAGCTGTGATGTGTGATTTATATTAGCTAGAATCGTCGGATTTCCTGCTTTCTAGCTAATCTAAATTGTGTGGAACAGCAGATTCCCCCCTCGCTGTTACCTTTGCAGACTCGGAAGGTTTCAAAATGTTCCTTTTTTAGTGCTATGCGAGTGCGCCTCAGGTGTGCATGCACACGCAAAGCATGCACTCGGTAGCAGATTCACAGAACCGGTAGCAGACTTCAGAGGATTTCACTCCTGTTCCTAGCCCAGTGCCTTTAACCACTGCACAAACTGGCCCTCGGCCGCCTTCTTACTGGATATATTACGCAGAAAGAACAATGGATGCCATTGGTGGAAAATGCTTTTTTTCTTCTTTCCCCAAATGTCCGCACCTGATATCCACCTTTTTTTTTTTTTCAGTGCTAGATGAAATAACTGAAGAGATTGGACAAGCATTCAATTAAAATGCTGTAGGATCTCACTTCATCTCAAGAAGGTTTTGGACTAGAAGACCTCCAAAATCCCTTCCACCCCTATTATTCTATGTTTTAACACATGCACAGTTTTTTTCTATTTGGTTTTGTTACATTATGCGTGCATGGAGGAAGAAGACAGTTATGTAAATATTCTAATAAATAAAAATAAGTAGTTTTATAAGTGATCGGGGTCTAAGGGATATTCATTAGAAACGGGCCCTCAAAAACTTAGAATACATAAGCATAACTACATAAAAAGTGTAGAAAACGTGTGAGTTAAATACATATAAAATAGCATACCACATATAAACACCACACATAACAATCAACAGCATATATAGATTTATTTTCCTTAGAATTGTAATGATTTTTTTTTAAAAAAAAATCATGCTTCAGTTAGAATTCAGTAAGGAAATTATTGCCCAGATAAAGTAAAGAATAATAAAGCATCAGCAAACGACTCTTTGGACAGTCATATAAACATGTGGTAGAAGTAAGAACTGCAAGCAGAGACACTGTGACAGAAATATTGAATCATATATGTATAATGGATCTCAAAAGTCTAGTCCAACCCTCTGCTCAGTGCAGGATCAAATATATTATATTCAACAAATGACCATCTAGCATATGTCTGAGAAGGACCATTTGGCAAGCCCATTTTGCTGCTGACAGCTCATATCTATCCAAACCAAACTTTGCTTCTAGCTTGAATTCCATGGATTTGCCTTCTATGACTGACCTTCAGACATAGCTATTATATGTCTGCCCAGTTTCCTTAACTGACAATACCTACTCACCATTTGGTAGCCCTCTTCTGAACTTGCTTGTCATTGCCCTATAAATCTGGGGTATCCAGAATGCAATTCAGTGGGCCCGATGAAGACTAGATCGAGTGGAGTCATTATGTCTATATGGAGATTCTCAGTCATCCAGGTCATGGTTGTCCCAAATACATTTTTTTTCAAAAGAATGGGAGGATTTATATTCCTTGCAGAAGATTCTACACCTATTTCCACTATTCAGGTGACCCTGAAGGCACAGATAAATCTCCAAGTGGCCTCAATGACTCTCAGAAAGGATGCAAGCAATATAGGTTCAAAGCACAAAACAGGAGTTGATTTGTATAGGATTCCTATTGGTACCATTCCTAGAATGTAAAGCTTGTTTTGAAAATAGAAAAGTCCCGTGAGTTTTATGAGCAAGCAAACATGTTTGGAGATGTAAGACTTTCTTCGTAGGGAAAATAAATAAACAAACCAAAACTAAAACAGAAAAAAATATATATGATTTGCTATATTTTCCCAGCAATTAAATAAAATGCGAAGGGGAAGAGGAAAGGGCAGAAATGAACAGCATAAGGAGAACAAAATCTGAATGTTTGCTATCTCTCAGTTCTACTTGAAGCAAAAATTAACTGCTATTTAAGTTCTCTTTTTTTTATCCCTGCTGTCTAAACACTAAAAAGGTGTGGAGAGAAACGGGATTAACATAGCTCAAGACTGAGTGAAAAATTGATCTTTCTACAGAAGTCCACCAGGATTTTACTGCAAAGCTTATGCAAACTCCAGGAGAGAGCCTTTCCCAGCTGTGCTGCAGCAGGAGAACCCTTGTCCCACCAGCTTCATAAAAGCTCAGCACAGCTGGGATTGGTGTCTCAACACAGATTCTTGAGGATGATGCTTCTATTGAGCAGCACCAACCACTGAGACATTTTCCCTTTTTGAAATGCAACGCTCCCAGGAACATAACTTATACATATATTTATTTATGCTCTCGAGTCAGCATTGATTCATGGTGACTGCCTAGACAAATCCCTACCGTTTTCTAGGCTACAATTTTGGAAGTCGTGTCTCGGTGCCTACTTCTTGGTCTGAGAGGGAATGACTAGCCCAAAATCATCTACTAAGCTTTGTTCTTAAAACAGGACTAGAACTCGTCATATCTTCATTTCTAGACTGGTGCCTTGAGCACTACATAAACTGGTTCATTTTTAAGAGTCTAGCCCAGGGGTGGCAAATTGGATTGCTTTGAGGGCCGGATCAGCATTGTACTTCTCCTCCACGGGCCGGGCGGGGGGGGGCTTGGGGGGGCTGCATGCAATTTGGCCAGCAAAGTGCTGCAGGAGGCAGTCCAGTCTGAAAACGGGGTGGGGGGCATGCACGGGCCCCCTGCACCCCATTTTGGCTGCCAGAGACACTGAGGGCTGGTCCTTTGCTATTTCCAGGCTGGCGCTGTGGGCTGGATGCGACCCATGAGCCTTGAGTTTAACATCCCTGGTCTAGCCAGTCAATTGCAGAAAGATCATAAAAGCAACCCACCATACACTATACAAGCATATTTTTCATCATTTCAATCTACATCCATGAAATGTATTTCTCTATTTATTTTTGTTTCTTGTTTTTTGTTTTTTTTGTTTTGTTTTTTAGCACTGAAATCATTGGAGTGTGGAGATACCTTAAATAACTCTGGGCATTATACTTTAACTGAATAGTTTTGCTGTTCTGTTAAAATATTTGAAAAATTTTGATCCATCTGATCCTTTAAATGTTCCATTATAATTGTGTATTGCATAGAAATATATCAATCTGCAGCTATTCCTTCCATTCACTCCACACCTTTTAACAAGGTCCTACAGACCAATTGTTAGACACTAGAACTGCCAGGAACAAAGCAGGCTGAAGTTATATCAGCAGAATAGAACAATGCTTGCAATAATGATTAGTATAGTAAGCATGTCTTTGATAATCTCAAAGACATTTAGGAGGAAACTAGACTGTGTGGTGTTTCAGGGCTATTCTCCTCCAGTACAGAAGATCTTAAATATCTATAAAGGCTGACATTGCAAACCTCGCTTGCAAACATCTTAAAGCAAATGGGAAAACCTGGGAGACTCCTGATGTTGCTGAATGCAACTCCAAGCTGTGACTAATGGTAAGAGCAACTCCGGTTGGCAGCACTGTATTCAAGGAGATACAGGAGGCAGACCCTAAAGGGAAGTAACAATGGGAAGTCCTGAGACAACAAAGGAAAGGAGATGATTAAATCTAAAATGAAAATAATTTTGCAAGGCCACTATGAAATGAGATGACAGGAGCAGTGCAGCTGCACTTTTCAAAATAAGCACTGGACATAGCAGTATAATTAGAAATTGGTCATTTGTTTCAGTGGCTATGAACATGATTTATCACTTATAGCTTTTATGTACACTGAGAGCTTATGCACCGAAGACAAATTCCTTGTGTGTCCAATCACACTTGGCCAATAAAGAATTCTATTCTGTTCTGTTCTGTTCTGTTCTGTTCTGTTCTGTTCTGTTCTGTTCCGTTCCGTTCCGTTCCGTTCCGTTCCGTTCCGTTCCGTTCCATTCCGTTCCGTTCCGTTCCATTCTCTATAAATCATTGAGTGTGCTTGACCAATTGTAGCTATATGCTCTCAGGGCATACACTGTATGAAGTTCATGATCATAACTGGATCTAGAAAAGATAGCCACTGTCCAGCCTTCTGGAATCAGCACTATTTGATTCCAGAATAGTTGGATGACCGAGAGGTGAGGCATTGAGTATATACAGTAAACCTCAGAGGAATTCAGATTTACATAGACTGTTCAACCAGATATACAGTCTCCCTAATATGACTGAAAAACGCTGCCCAGAAATATGAAAATGAGAGGTATCTGTGACTGGGATGAGCCTTCTGTTGCTCTGTGTTTCATGTCATCATCTCCCTTCAGCAGTTGTGTTGGTTAGTATCCAGTTTAGCTGGGGAAGGAGGAATTGCCATGAAGACTGTTTCATGATGATAACACTGATAGTCAATGGGTGGGGAATCAGAATTTCTATTACATTCTGCTTCTTGGCTTTTAGGCTTTCTATTCCTCCTCCTCCCGTGTTGAACTTACTGATTTTTTTAAATTTAGCAAAAGGGACAACTCTGCAACTTTTACAGAGTTTTATTATTTTGTTATTCTTGTTCTTGGTTTGAACTGATAGCAACAAGAGGAGGGGTGAAATCCAGCAAGTTCTGACAGGTTCTGGAGAACTGATAGCAGAAATTTTGAGCAGTTTGGAGAGCCAGTAGCGGAAATTTTAAGTAGTTCGGAGAACCAGCAAATATCACCTCTGGCTGGCCCCAGAGTGGGGGGGGACGTAGATTTTACAATATCCTTCCCCAGGAGTGGGGAGGGTTGGGGATTTTGCAGTATCCTTCCCCTGGATGGGGTGGGAATGGAGATTTTGCAGTATCCTTCCCCTGCCACGCCCTCCAAGTCATGCCCATCAAGCCCCACCATGCCCACCAAGCCACGCCCACAGAACTGGTAGTAAAAACATTTGGATTTCACCACTGAACAAGAGGACAGATTAGCATAAGAAAAAAGGCGGGCAGTACCCAGATATTCAAAATATTCTATTGTTTTCATGAATAGCAATGGTGAGGGCAATCATGGAATTTGTTTCTGATGGTTCAGGAAGTGAAAATGGTAGCTGATAAAACTCAAAATTTCAGAATTGGTGCTCTCCCCCGCCCCCATCACTACCATGTTTTCTCTTCCATTACATTAGTACAACGCAAAGGATACTTGTTAACAAATCAATTGGTAATCCTCTGGTTTTAATTTGCTATAATGCTGGTGTTAACCAATTATAAAAATAATGTAGGATGGAAACTTTTTATCTTATGTATCAAACTGCTAAAGCGTAGATCAAAAGAGGAGATTATGTCATAGGATATTCCTCTGAAACTTCCTATAATCCTCACTTATATTTTTAATGTATGTCTTGCTCATTTCAGAGCACTTTAATCTTTCAATAGTGAAGATTAATTGAAGTTTGTATTGACTAAATTAAACATTCATTTATCATAAGAGGATATAAGCTACAAAGAGCTCAGGTGATTAAAATCCATAAAAGATCTAGATTTTTCCTATGGGCCCTTAAAAATCTTTAGCTGTAATTACTTGGATTTGTGATGGGGAGAATAAGTATTATTCATCTGGTTTTAGGACTCAAAATCATAAATAATGAAATGACCTTTGGATTATTCAGTGCAGAATCTCAAAAGCAGCTGATTATTTTTTAAAAAAACAGATAGAAATAATAAAAGTAGACTTCTCTAACAGATTATCGTGTAGGCATATTTGGATTACATTCCAACATCCCCGGCAAATGTGACTGACACATTGGCTAGAACGATGGTAGTTGTGAGCCAACACATCTGCAGGTCATCAGATGGGGAATGGCTGAGAGTCCAACAATGCTTTGTTCAAAAAGGTTTTCTAAAACTGGATTTATTTCTGCAGCATTCTGCCAGGATGTGATCCAAGGTATATCTTATTTCAGAAATCTCCTGATGTTAGTTTGTGCAACGAAACTACACAGGTACTATAATCCTGAAGTCTTTTGTAGGTTTCTTAGCAAAAACTTTTGTGGCTGATAGGAAATGGCTATTGTCTAACTAGTTGGTCAGGCAATATATAAACTATCAATACATGTTTGTCAAAAGGTATTATATTGCTTTAAGACTGTATTGCATCATCCTGTATCCTGATTGGCTAAGCTCTGTAGCCAATGTATTTAAGGGGAAGTCTGAATCATGACTTGTGGACACTACACCATTTTATCTGCTTATTTGCTGTTACTCTCTACCTGTTCTCTCTATATGATCACTGTTTGATCATTGCTACTTGTTGCTTTCTACTATTTATTGAATGTTTTAATACTGAACTTGTTCCTGTTTGAAACTCAAGAAGAACTGTTTTATTGTGTAATGACAACAACTGGTAAGAAGACTTTGTACTTGGAATATCCCTGAATTGATATTTTAACTATCGCCCTATCTGTATATGACTTGGATTGTTATTGGACTTTGCTTTACTTTTTTCGAAAAAGTAAAAAAACTACCACAACTCAGTGTGTCAGTATATTAACTATGGTTATTCACTCTCAGCCACTTTCATGTGCATACTCAAGGGATAATCTGCTCAATAACCCATAACATCAGTTATGAGCCAAGAATATCCTTAATTTCAATTTCAATTTCAATTTAATTCAATTTATGTGCCGCCCCTCTCCGAAGACTCAGGGCAGCTCACAATACATTTAAAATCCTAATAAAAACATTTAAAAATTAAAAACATTAAAACTCATTCATACCATTCATGGCCGGATCTCGCCGGATCGCAAGAGCGAGATCAATGGCCCCAGGCCTGCCAGAAAAGCCAGGTCTTCACCGCTTTTCGGAAGGCCAATAGGGTGAGGATGGTCCGGACCTCAGGAGGTAACTGGTTCCAGAGAGCTGGGGCAGCCACAGAGAAGGCCCTCCCCCATGGGCCCGCCAGCCAGCATTGTTTAGATGATGGGACCCGGAGGAGACTAACTCTGTGGGACTTTACTGGTCGCTGGGAGCTATGCGGTAGAAGGCAGTCTCAAAGATAACCTGGCCCTGAGCCATGCAAGGCTTTAAAGGTAATAACCAACACCTTGAATTGTGACCAGAGACCAATAGGGAGCCAATGCAGCTTGCCGAGAATTGGTGTAATGTGGGTGTACCTAAGTGCACCCACGACAGCTCGTGCGGCTACGTTCTGGACCAACTGTAGTCTCCGAACACTTTTCAAGGGTAGCCCCATGTAGAGCATGTTGCAATAATCTAACCGTGAGGTGACAAGGGCATGAGTGACCTTGAGGAGAGCCTCCTGATCGAAGTAGGGTCGCAATTGGTGCCCTAGGCGAACCTGTGCAAAGGTCCCCCTAGCCACAGCTGTCAGATGTTGCTCTAATCTTAGCTGTGAGTCTAGGACACCCAAATTGTGAGCCCGTTCTGAAGGGGACAATTTCTCCCCCTCCCCCAGAACCAAGAATGGACAGTCAACATAGTCTTTAGGAGGCAATACCCACAGACATTCGGTCTTGTCTGGGTTAAGTCTGACAGTGGTTAATTGTGGTTACAAAGCTAATGTCACATAATGTCTGTTTATACCTTGTTTTCATGTACTAATTAAAGATTAAGTACAGGTAGTCATCTACGCACGACCACAATTGAACCCAAAATTTATGTTGCTAAGTGAGAAATATGTTAAGTGAGTTTTGCCCCATTTTATGACTTTTCTTGCCACATTCGTTAAGTGAATCATTGCAGTTCTTAAATTAGTAACAGGGTTGTTAACTGAATCTGGTTTCCCCATTGACTTGGCTTGTCAGAAGGTCGCAAAAGGGGATCACAAGACCCCAGGACACTGCAACCGTCATAAATATGAGTTAGTTGCCAAGTGTATGAATTTTGATCATGTAACCATGGGGGATGCTGCAATGGTCGTAAGTGTGAAAAATGGTCCTAAGTCACTTTTTTTCAGTGTCGTTGTAACTTTGAACAGTCACTAAGTGAACTGTCGTAAATCAAGGACTACCTGGGTAGTGAAAATGGTATTTTAGACAAATTCACTGATAGCAGCACTTTTCATTATGGGTCTGCATATATGCTTTGTCCAGTGGTGGGATTCAAGTAATTTAACAACCGGTTCTCTGCCCTAATGATTTCTTCCAACAACCAGTTTGCCAAACTGCTCAGAAAGTTAACAACCGGTTCTCCCGAACTGGTGCGAACTGGCTGAATCCCACCACTGGCTTTGTCCTGAATACGTTTCTTTGTAGGGAAGCTGAAGAGGCTTTAATTTTTGACTTCATGGAGTTCCAAGCAACCATTTTTATATATCAATCTTAATGTTTAGAGCTTCAAAATTAGCATCTGCCTGAGTTATTGCAGTAGATTCATAAGTAATGGAACAAAACAGCAACATAAATTACAACAATATTAATGACTACTTGATATGCTGTCTCTTTCTTGGGACATTATATACAGCTGATTTGTATTCCCTTAAATTCAATTCTGATAAAATTCAGATTAATAGATTATCTCTTCTCTCTCTCTCTCTCTTTCTTTCTGTCTTTCTCAGTTTCCCACTCTTCCTATACTATCTACTATAGTTGAGCCTACAATATAGGCATCAGAACAAAAGTGACATCAGATAATATGAAAGCTAAGCATACCCATGCAGGGGTGAAATGCTACCGGTTCAGACCGGTAGTAATAAATGCTACCGGTTCAAGCGAACTGGTAGTAAAAAAAATGCTACTGGTTCATGTGAACCGGTATTTCCAACGATCAGCTGTGCTGTACTATTTATATCATCAGGATTTCCTGCTTTCTAGCGAATCTAAATCACGTGGCACAGCTGTTCCTCTCCCTGCTGTTCTACTTTTCTTTGCAGACTCAGAAAAGGCTTCTTAATCCTACTTTTTCAGTGCTGCGTGGTAGCGTGTGTGGTGTGCAGGTGCGCAAAGCACATGTTTGGCACGCACCGCGCATGCACGCATGAAACAAACTGGTAGCGAAACAAACCGGTAGCAGACTTCAGAGCATTTCACCCCTGACCCCATGGCTGCTAATACTTAGATGACAGCACAATGTTAAGTGTCGTAGAAAAAGCTAGAGTTGGGGGAGTTAATCATTGGCTTTGAAATTTAAGCAGAGAATTGAGGGGGGGGCTTCATGGTTGCCTTTGGACCGAAGGCAAACATCTCAAGGTCTTGCTGGACCATAGAATCTCTGTGATCAGGCATTCTAGAAACAAACAACAGGTGACAGCAGTTTCTAAGTTGCTTTAAGTCCTTGTTGCTTTCTGAGCTTGGTTGTTTTCTTGCAAGCATTTCATTACCCAAAGTAGGTGATATCATCAGTGTTAGTCCTAGATTAGCATTGATGACATTACCTAGTTTGGATAATGAGATATCTACAAGAAAACAACCAAGCTCAGAGAGCACCAAGGACCCTCAATTTAGAAACCTTGAGCTACAAATATTCTCCTTTATTGGTAGTTTCTAAGTTCTAGGCACATTGGTTGGCGATTCTACTACCAGTGTCAGAACGTTGAATTTGTGTGACTGCTTTGCTGACAGCTAACTTGCTAGCAAAGAAAATAATTCCGTCTCCCTAAATTTAGTTATTTCTTGACAAAGTATTTACTGCAGCCAGTTCCTTGACATCCAAGGCTTTCTGCCCACCTCCATCCCACAGCAAGATCTCGAAGTATCAGAAGCCAATAAAAACCTGCCAAGTAAATGTGCAAACTGAATACTTATCCCCCATGCTTAAGTTAATCCAATTGGTAAGGAAGGTACACAAGATGGTTGTATTTCAGGAACAATATGTGGACAATCTGCGGAACAGAACACTTCTCTGATAGCAAAGCATTAATTTCTAATCCCTACCTGGGATTGCCATCTGATTTCAGAGGAAAGTTTATGTGACTTGGGTCTTTTTATTTATAAGGAGAATAATAGGGGAGCATGACAACTGTCACATCTCAGAACTACAGTTGTCGTTGTTGTTTAAATTAGGCCTTCAGTGCTCAGTTTATTAATACTGTGTAATCTCTTCAAACCTGACATCATCCCATGAACATGGTATTAGCAAAGTATCTTGCAGCCAAGTATGCCATCCTGACTGACTGATTAATCTTGTCACTCAGGGCAAGCAAACTCCTAAATCTGAACTGGGGAGGAGAAGGGACACCTTGATAAAGATGGCAGCTGGGAACTTCTATAAAATGGCAGCTGTGTAAGTAGGTTAAGAGCCAGTGATTCTCAAATAAGGTTGCTAGTTCAACAATTCTAAAATCCAAAATCACCCAGCATTACACATTGTTGTTGTTGTTAGTTGCGAAGGCATGTCTGACCTATCACGACCCCATGGACAATGTTCCTCCAGGCCTTCCTGTCCTCTACCATCCCCTGGAGACCATTTAAGCTCACTCTGACTGCTTCAGTGACTCCATCCAGCACCTCATTCTCTGCTGTTCCCTTCTTCTTTTGCCCTAAATCTTTCTCAGCATTAGGCTCTTCTCCAGTGAGTCCTTCTTTCTCATTAAGTGGCCAAAGTATTTCAGTTTCATCTTCAGGAATTACACATAGGAATTACACTTCAGCATTACACATAGAGTCCATTAATTCACATTAGAATGATTGATGGAGAAGAATGAGTGACGGTTTAACCCCACTGATATAAGAGTAGAAGACACATTGATACCTTTATACAAGCTTGGGCAATTAACTAATCAGTATGACTTCAGTTTTCAATCAAATTATCTAGCTGAACGGTGACTATAGGTCTTCTGCTGATACCTGATTTAAGAAACATATTAATCATTTTACTTATTTATTTAAATGCATTGGCCACCCAATGGACTTGTTGGAGCTGATTTAGGCAGATAACATCAAGAGATTAATGATATACTGACAAGTCCTGGTCAGGTTAGCCTGACAGTGATATTGTACACAGAGTAGCAAAGCTTTGTCTAGTCCAACTCCAAGTCCATGTAAATCTTCTAGAAATTAATATGTATGCCTATGAACATAACATTCTGCTTTCTACATCAGCTGCTGCTTCTAAATTATGACAATTTTATATTATACATTTGTGGGCAAAATTGTTTCTTTGGGAAACTGTGCTCCAACTTACTACACAATTAAGTGAAATCCTTCCTGAAAATGGAGGCCTTGACCATATCTGTTGTTTAATATATATCAAAGAGAGAGAATATTAACTTCATTTCCCTTGAAACTTTTGAAGTAAAAAAAATCAAGACAGTGCTATAAGCTTCCAATATAAGCTAGTAAGAAAGATTTGAATCATAAAGGAAACACCGGAAACTTAGCATTTCTTTTTTAAAACAACTGTTTGTAAGCTCCTCACAAGGTCTTTCAAAAATGCTTCCAATTTCCAAAACAGCCTTAAATCCAGCAAATTCAATGAACTCAGTATAGCTGTATCATATGTTCCTTTGCGGATACACAAACAGTTTTGTAAATATCATTAAGAGAAGAGATTGTCTTTTCCTCTAGACTAAATTTTTTGAAACAAATTGAACTTGTAAAGTTAATTTCATAAGGACAAATGTCAAAAGACAGTGCCATGCAGGGAAGCTTGGCTGAAAGGAATAATGAAAGTTGGCTGCTGTTTCACCTCAAAATTGAATCTAAGCTCTGCAATGGTAGAGATGGGTGAATTAGTCTGTTTCCTGCCTGTGGCATTTGCTTGTGTTCACTAAGAGTTTGCTCCATACTGTTCCTACCAAAAGCAGAATTTCTTCAAGGCAGACAATCCATTGGAAAGTTTTCAGTTAACATGTGTTTATGGCCATTTTTCAAACCATATTTTCTTTTGAAATGAATCTTGTCTTTAAAAGTGTATATTTTTACTCGTTTGACACATTGTGATTTCTTATTTGGATTTGCCTTGGTCTGCTTATTTGCCTTGGTCTGCTTTTTTTTTGCAAACAGACAGCATCAGAGAATCTAGAAAGAACAAAGGTAATTGATAGCTATACTTTTATCCATATGTCCCAAGATTCCAATCAGATCTGATTCTATGAGTATTGATAGAGATTCAATTAGCAACTTAAAGGCCAGAAGCACAAGTTGGATTCCACCTGTCTTTATGTCTACTTTTCTAGCATAAGTTCTGATTTCAAGCACCTTGAAACATTTTTTCACCCTCTATCTCCTTTCATTATATCTTATGGCTTCCAGTGTTTCAGTAAAATCAACAATAATGTTTCAAACACCCTCAAAAATATGGAAAAAATGGATCCAGGGAAGTATAGACCAATCAGCCTGACATCAATATCTAGGAGGATTCTGGAAAAGATAATCAAGCAATGGATCTGACAACACTTAGAAATAAGTGAAGCTATTACTAGAAGCCATGGATTTGTAAAAAACAGATCAAGCCAGACAAATCTTATAACATTCTTTGACAAAGTGACTAAATCAGTAGACCTATGAAATGTTGTGAATATTGTACACTTTTGACAAGTAGACCACAACCCAACACTGGAGATTTTCAAAAAGAGATTAGACAACCATTGTCTGGAATGGTATAAGGCAGTGGTGAAATTCAAAAATTTTCCTTACCAGTTCTGTGGGTGTGACTTGGTGGTCATGTGACTGGGTGGGCGTGGCTTGGTGGTCATGTGATTGGCTGGGTGTGGCTTGGTGGTCATGTGACTTGGAAAACCAACTATCACATTTTACACAAAAATAACACAAAAGCTACACAACTGACTTACACACAATGCAAAAGCAGCTGGACTTCACACAAAATGGCCCCTGCAACAAGCAGGAACCTTACAGAGTCACAGAGAGCTCAAAAACAAACTATCACACTTTACACAAAAATACCGGTTCGGGCAATAGTAGTAAAAAAATGCTTTAAAGAGTAAAAAAAAAAGTTCCGATGATCGCCTGGCACAGCTGATTGTCACAGCTGATTGTCGGAACTTTTTTTTTTTTTTTTACTTTTTAAAGCATTTTTTTACTACCGATTTGGGCGAACCAGTAGCATTTTCACTACCAGTTCGGGCGAACTGCCCCGAACTGGTAGCATTTCACCCCTGGTATAAGGACTCTTGCTCAAGCAGAGATTGGACTAGAAGACCTCCAATGTCCCTTTCAACTCTGTTATTCTGTATTCTGTACTTTGTCAAAGATCAGGCTGAAAGAAGCCAGCAAAAAGATCTAAGGGCCAAGATTATGTTCTTTCATGGTTTGACTCATGCTGTGCAAATTCTTGTATGGAGCTACAGGACCACATGATCTTCTTACCTCAAAAATTATTACAATCAGTATTAATTAGAGTGTGCCTTTCAGTTGATTGCAAGATCTATTGGATGAGGCTTGTATTATATTACCCCGAATGTGAATGCCTTGAATGTGAACAAGTACTTGCAATCAAAGAAAAAAAAAACAGTTTGGACCACATTTTTATTTCCTGTCCAAATATAACTGAAATGATGAACAAAGTAATCTGAAGGAAAAGTCCTTTTAGTCAAACTAGCCCAGAGCCTTTTAGGCAGCTTAATGTAGTACATGCTCTATTTCACTGTTTATTGTTTATTTTGTCTTAAAAAAAAAAAAAAGAGCTCCCTTGGAAACAATATATTTAGACAAGCAGTATAACTGGCCCAAAATCTGAGCATGAGCATAGTTTAAAGGGACAGGAAAACTTTCAACAGCTTTTCAATGTGTGTACTTCTTGTTCTGACTTCAGAAAGGTAAGGTAGGTATAGCATCACCCTCACTAACCATCACCATCCTGTAAACAGAGCCATATTTCACACTTCTGAAGGAGATGTTGGAAGAATCCTGTACAATCTGGAACACCGCCAAGAAGCCACACAACTCAACAGGAGCAGATAATTATCTACATGCCAAAGTAAGCAAAGATTGGATTAAAGACGGGAACATCTTATTTTTTTTTTTTAATACCCTCAATATTTTCCCGTGACACCGACTTAAAGCGGATCCAGACTCAACCTCTTGCCCCATCAGCAGAACTGGCTGGCAACTGTTTATGGAGGAAGGAATGATTCACCCTCTACTGATCATCCCCTGACCCGAAAGCAAGCTCCACAACTGCAGGTCTCTGCTTCTCTTTCATAACCACACTTTCCCTCCCTATGTCTCCTCAAGCGTGCCTGTCCATTTGGGTGAGAGCACTTTTGCTCGACTGCAGGATAATCTCAACGGCTTCTTGTCTGCTGTGCAAAGAAAGAAACCTCCCTTCCGCTGAGCGAGTGCTAACATTAGCTCTTCGACCCACGCGTTTGGATGAACTCTGCTACTGTGGGTGCATTTCTATTTTCTCATTGGGGTCATTGTTCTATCCTTGGAGACCAGAAATTGTATACTGTGGTTTTGATGTCTTCATTTTTGTATATCCCACCCCCGCCCCCAGATAAATCATTTTGAGCCACATAAATCATTTGAACTAACTAACAAATCTTTGTAGATTATTATAACAGCACAGTTAGTTAGACTTCTGTAACACATATATTGATGGTTTGAATCTCAACAATAGCGGGGGGTTTTGTCATTATTTTTATTTCCAAATTTTCTCCTTGCCACTTTGCTTCGTTTTTTAAATTAGTTCAATTTCACTACTCCACTAGCTTGCTAATGTCCTGAGATAGAAGGCTTTTTTAAAAAGTTTTTTAAATTTTTTACACAAACTAACAGACAAACATACAATGTATTTTTTCTGAACAGAGTATTGGCCGGTTCACAGATTTAAACAATTTTTAGTCATTTTACCTAAATTTACAATTTATATACTCCCTGTTTGCCATAATATTAATTCTCTCTATTTTTTTTAAACCAATATTACCCTTCATCCTAACCTCTAATTTTAACCAAATTCAATTTTTTTCTTCATCTCTATATTGAACCCCTTAAATTTAAAATCTCACATAATATAAATCCTATCCTTTCCTTATATTCCCTTAATATAATCACTAATATTTTCCATTGTCAGCTGTTTCAGTATCCAACATCTTAATACAAATCAATTAATTATGTGGTGTTACAATCAGGCTTTATAGTCAACTTTCAGACAGCCCAAGACTTCAGTAAATCCCCTTTGATTCTTTGCACTGTTTCTATATTACCATTAGTAAGTACGAAACAAGCTAATTTACTGAGCTTAGTTACTTAGGCAAGGAGGGGTGATAGTAACTGAATGTTTATAAATTCAAATACAGTTCAAAATATGTGAAAACATGCCTAACGTTTTGTATTACCCGGTATTTGTTAACTTTTTTGATGATTTGAATTTCTTGTTAGCAGCATCTTTTCTCTTTAGAATTGCAACCTATTCTAAATTTACTGAGAACAGATATTATCCCTTCCTTGTCTAGCCTAGTAATTCCTCAGCATTGCCCAGCATGGTTATACATTCTTAATCGCAATAAACTGCGACAGATGGAACCACAAACAAAATTTTAGGGGTTGACTTTATTTATTTGATTCGATTTAATTCTCGTTAGATCTGATTTGAGAGTCATTAGATGGATGTTGGTTTTCAAATGTCTCAGACATTTTATACAAACAAATTTATGATGCTGATCCAAGCATACTAGAAGGGCATTGCACCGAGAAGGAACAAAACCTTGATGTGCAGATTTATGGTGGATGGGTTTATTGGAGTTTATTTTAATCCTCAGAATACTGCAATAGTTATGATTTACAGAGCCAAATAATTTAGGGAGGAAGATCTTGCTTGCATGGAATGATGATGTTTGGTTGCTTATTGATTGATTGGAGCTCTACAAATAACACTCCTACTAAGACTTCTGTACTTAATATAATAGTCCCATGAACCATCATAATCCAAGACAACCCAGTAAAACTATATAAACATAATTCTGATGTATATATTTTCTATACACAGAATACACTTTTCTGCAACATGTTCACTTACTTATTGAATGGGACTGAGAATTTCTGAGGTGAATACCCTGCTCTGTTCAAGACAGCATGAACTGCTCTGCCCACCTCGACAACACTTGTGGTTCTGTTTTGTTTGGCTTAAAGTGCAATTCATTTGTTTTTACTCAGCCTATAGCCACTATCAAATGTTAGTTTAGCAGTGGTTCTGTTGACCAGGAATCTAATGTTTCTATTGAAATTCTTGGGGGAGCACATGTACCAATATCATCATTGCCTCTACAGGTTTTCAAAGTCATGGGAAGTTCCTCTGGAAACACCCAAAGTCCCTAAGATGACACCCAATGTCCTTGGAGGACCTCCAAGGATGGTGGATCAGAGGTGGTATTCAGCAGGTTCTGACAAGTTCTTGAGAACCAGTAGGGGAAATTTTGAGTAGTTCGGAGAACTGGTAAATACCAGCTCTGACTGGCCCCGCCCACATCTATTCTCTGCCTCCCGAGTCCCAGCTGATTGGGAGGAAATGGGAATTTCGTAGTAACCTCCCCTGAAGTGGGGTATGAATGGACATTTTACAGTATCCTTCCCCTGCCACGCCCACCAAGCCACACCTGAAACCGGCAAAATGTTATCAGCAATCTTTTTTTAGGTTGCAGGTGACTGTCCTCAATGAAGAATTTTTTATTTATTTTTTTACAAAAATGAATAAATTAAATGGGTGAACTTTCCAAGCAATGTAGAAAGTTGTGCTTGAAATCTCACGAGATTGCGGCGATCTCATTAAAATTTGAGGTATTTAAAATGGCTTAATTTGTGGAATGCAAATGCCACTGATGAAGCGGTAATTTCACAATACATTCATTCATATTCTTTGAGCTGCACGTTTATGAAATAGAGAAGGTCAGGAGGTTTTGCTCATCAACAAGCTCCCCACACATACACACCTGGCCAAATTTGCTAAATCACCCCTGCCAAGTGGCCGACCCACCCGTTTAAAAGCCTGCAGTGGTGGAGGAAGGAAACCCATAACCTGTTTAAACGACTGTAACGGTTAGGAAATTCCTCCAAATATTCTCCTCCTTTTCTTTACAATCCATTGGTCCTTGTCCTTCACCCAGTTTCAGTAGGTCCTCTCTCTCTTGCATGGAAAACATTTTATACATTTTTGTTTTCTACTTTCCTATCACTGTTTTGTTTTCTCTTTTACAAGCAAAACATGCCAAACTATTTAATTATGCCTCTGAAAGTTTGGTTCCCAATCTTTATCAATTTGGTAGCTCTTTTCTGACCTTCCTCCAGATTTTCCATGCCTCTTTTAAAGTGGGATGTCCAGAATTGGAGACAATACTTCAAATGTTGTTTAAGCCATGCAAAATTCAATGGTTATTTTACCTCCTATAAACTGAATGCAACATTATTCAAGATTACACTGACCTTATCACCTGAGGCATTATTCTGTCTCATCCTCTTCAACATGTGGTCCACTATGGATTTTTGCAGCTCCAATATGATAACTCTAACCCTTTATTATTAAAGATTTAGGTTTATCATATTGCAAGAATAAATACATATTGCTATCTTTGACTGAAACTGTGGTGTAAAATTTCATATTAAAAAATGTGCTTTTGTGTATCCTTTGTTGTCTTAACTGAACCTACCTTTACCTTACATTGATAAGAACTGACATCTTCATGTTGTTTGTTATGTATTCTTTCCGACAAACATGACTTTGAGTTGTGTTGTTTTAAGAGTCTTCCCGGGTCCATATTTTCAAAGGATAATTAAAAAAAAAAAAAAAAAAGCTGTGAGCATTAAAAGAGACTTTGAAACAGTGAGGCTTTTTGAGAATTTTCGCACTGGCCTAACCGTTTCCAGTATAATGGAGGTTTGTTAACCCCTGAAAGGTCAGGAAATAATTAGAGTGATGTTGAACTCTGGTGTTAATCTTGAAATAATGTTACTGTGAAGCAAATCAATCTTTTTAAAGAAAAGTTTGCACATCCAGCATAAATGGCTGTGTTGCTACAATAAAGGTAAATGTTTCCCTCACACATATGTGCTAGTCGTTCCCAACTCTAGGGGGCAGTGCTCATCTCTGTTTCAAAGCCAAAGAGCCAGCGCTGTCCAAAGACATCTCTGTGGTCATGTGGCCAGCATGACTAAACACCAAAGGCACCCAGAACACTGTTACCTTCCCACCAAAGGTGGTCCCTATTTTTCTACTTGCATTTTTAATGTGCTTTTGAACTGCTAGGTTGGCAGAAGCTGGGACAAGTGATGGAAGCTCATCCCGTTACATGGCACTAGGGATTCGAACCGCTGAACTGCTGACCTTTCGATCAACAAGCTCAGCGTCTTAGAGAACAGCTTTTTAAAAAGATAAATCAGGTAAATCAGTCTTTTTGGATGGATGGAAAGTAGGTAGGTAGGTAGGTAGGAAGGAAGGAAGGTAGGTAGGAAGGAAGAAAGGAAGGAAGGAAGGAAGGAAGGAAGGAAGGAAGGAAGGAAGGAAGGAAGGAAGGAAGGAAGGAAGGAAGGAAGGAAGGACCCAATCTTTGTGATAAGATTGTGAATAAAAAACTAAATTATTTGAAATGATTGCTACAGGAAGGAAGTTATTTTGTGTTAAAGTACTGATTAAATACAAATTGCAGCCAGGCAGCAAGTTTCTATGTAGTTAGGCAATTTCCTCAGTAGGCTTTATATATATTTTAAAAATGAACCCTTATGGCCTAATCATGTTTGCTTCTCCGAAGCTTTTAAAGACAGCTCAAGGAATCTTTTTCTTCAGTTTGAGCCAAACTGATAGCCAAGGGAAGAAATAAACATGTGAGAGGAAAAATGCCATTGAATAGGTGATTCAGTTATAGTGACAGAAATCTTGAATACTGTATGCAATTGAAAATAAAACTGGTATAATCAGATTCAAGGAGGCATCACTTCACTCTTCTCCTCTATAACTACAGGTTTTGCCTACTTAGTATTGGAAAAAAAGTGTGAAATTGACATTTTCTGTAAATCTATTTTCAGTGGAGTTTATATCAGTAATGGGTTCCACTTACCTTCGCTACCAGTTCGAAACTGTGAGATCATGTGTGTGCATGCTTGCTTTGTGTGTGTATGTGTGTGCGCGCACTTGCTTTGCTAGCACGCAGCACTTCTGCGCATGTGCAGAACCTTCTGCGCATGCACAGAACATCCGTGATGAAGTCCGGGTGGGTGGGCGGAGCCTCCCGCCGCTGCCACTACCAGTTCACCCAAACCAAGGCGAACTGGTAGAAACTCATCACTGGTTTACATGCATAAATTGATAACTGTGATGTCACAGAATAGTGGTATAAGATGGAAAGGAATTAATTTTGCAAATGGCAAAATTATCTTACAGACTTACTTTATCTTACAGACCATTCATTTTGATCTATAAAATTATTAATTCAGTTAATACATTTCTGTTTTGTATGACTTCTACTGTATATATTATGTGCAGATGCACACACAATATTTGTTTTCTCCCTTGCGCTGCTTAGAGAGTCCATTGAATGGGTATTCTCCTCAGCTGATTGGCCAGAGACTGAGTTAAAATTTGAATAAGCATGCCTCCACTTCCTGTGTAGCTCCAGTTTAATAACTCAGTCCGGCTTTGAGACACATATTCAGCTTTGCTCCATATCTGGACTTTCTAACCAGCTCAATTGGAGACTTTTAATTCACTCTTTTCTCTGAATATATTGGACTTTTGCTTTACTGGGGGGGGCATTTCGCTCGTGCGCAGCTTCAGTGCCACTCAGCTTAGCAGAGGCTTCGTCGGAAGCCCCTCGGTCACCATTCCCAGCTATCGCCATTATCAGCGAGGAGCGATCGCCATTACCAGAGATGGAGCCAGGATCGTGACCTTCAATCATGAGTCTCACGAGGGAGCGCGGGAGATGCCATGGTGTCGGCTTCATGCTGTGGGATTGAGAACAGCTCCGTGTTGTCGGAGCTAAGCTCTCCCCTATAGAAGCCTTACTTATATGCAGATGCACATACAATATTCGTTTTCTCAAGAAGATTTCTCCAAATTCATTTTAGCTGGAGGTCAACAATGTGGGGAAATTGGGCATTGTGCAGGATTTTTCTGGTGTTTATTATTATTTTTGCTTTCTTTTTGGCAAGGAGAAGGGTCACCTTAAATTTAGGCTCATCTTGGGTGGGGGGAAGGTAATTTATTAAAGTAGAAATGGCTAATGTATAGGCAACTTTATTTTCAGCTTAGAAAAAGGGAATGACAGGGTTTCTTAAAAAAACCAAGTCACTTTTTGGAGTGTCTCTTCTATCCAGGAAAAAGAAAACCATCTTAGCACTAATTTCAATTTCATCCCAAAGGCTTCACACTTCAGAGAGTGTTTTATGTGGAGGGAGTGAATGCCATACCCTCAAGGTTACTTTTCTCTTCCTTCTTCTTTTCTGCCCCTTCAGAAACTTGCCAGTATTTCATTAAAGTACAGCCAAAAAAAAAAGAAGAAGAAGAAACAAAGTTTATTAAGGAATGGATACAAATTAAAATAACACAAAATTAATTATATTTCATTGCATGAAATGGAGGGAGAGAGAGAGAGAGACCATGTTAAACAATGGAATTTTCCAAGTAACAAGAAGTTATACATTTCTTAAACTGCACCCTATTGGTAATGTTTTCTAAAGAAAAGGTGAATGACAAGAAGACGAGGCAGACAATCTAGAGCCTGTGGGTAGCAACGTCTGGACACATGAGATGAAAGATGAAGAAAACAGTATACAAAAAAGGTGTTAGAAATGACAGCTAGAATCCTCAAACTCCTAGGAATAACGAAAGCCCACAAACCCACAGCCACACTTTGCTAGGAATTATCCAGAACCAAGGACAAATACAGAAGGATGAAAGAAGCAATGTAATCTACAAAATCAACTGTAACCATTGCAACCAATTCTACATGGGACAAATATCATGTGCTGAAGTTCTGAAGAAGTTCACCAAGAACTGAAGAAACGTCTTGGATGATAAGTGAAATGTTTTCAAGGGAAAAAAAAAAACCAAGAAAGTGCAGTTGACTTTTGGAAAACTGCCTTTGGGACAACCATGACCTGGATGATTGAGAATCTCCATAGACAATCAAACCATCACATGGTGTCAAAATGTGCCCCTAAACTCAAGAAGCAGTCTATAAGCTCTTTTGTTTTCTGTTTACATTTTGTCATTTTCCTATTACCAAGGACTTTCATCCTACTTATTTATTAATTATTTTTTTCTGAATTTAATAGAATGATATGTCTTTCAGTGGTGAGATCATTGAAAAGATTGTAGATATTAAATATGGGCTCTCCCGCCTGCAAAATGGGTATCTTAACAGCTGAATTAAAGTACCATATGAAAATTGTATAGCTCCCCTGGATTTTTCTTTCTAAATTTGAATTGCAGGGCATAATTACAAGAGTTGTGGAACAATTGATTTCTCTTGGTGAATATAATGCCAGACATGCTAAATCTCCAGTTGTTCAATCTCAATGGGAAGAAAAGCTCCCCATTGCCTCTTCTACCTTCTCAGGACTATCGAAGAACCTTGAGGAAATGTAAACTTGGTGACTGGAATTCAGATGTTTTATCTTAGCATGAGGTATGCTTTTTAGGCTACAGTTTCTGGTGTAAGATGTTCTGTAAATCCAAACAATGTGGCTTATTCAAGAAACACAGTTCAAGAATCCATAGTTAAAACATTCTACATTCTGCCAACAGTAGGAATCCCCATGCTGACTATGTTGGTGAGAATGTTGGTGAGAAGGCACTCATCTACCATTCTTAAATTCCTCGTTTCTATAGCATCCAAATTATTGGAAGCCAAGCCAATAGCCCAACTTCTCTATGGTGCCCAGCTGGGCCCCTTCTCTAACTCCCCAGGATTAGAATTTGTTCAGTTCAAATTCCTAAGATCAGTCTTTCAAACCCCCAAATGCATCTCTAATTCCACCCTAACTTTAGAAATAGGCCTCAGGAAAGCAGAGGCTAGAGCAGTGATGGCTAACCTTTTTGCTGTCGCATGCCAAAAGCGGGGGTCACACGGGGGTGTCGCGCATGCATGTGCCCACACCCATAATTTAATGCACCCGACTCCCCACGCATGTGTGCGCGACTCCCCATGCATGACCTCCGCTTTTGTCATGTGATGGCATGGTGGGCCTGGTAGACCCGTTTTTCACCCTCCCCAGGCACCAGAGGCTTTCTTGGAGTCTGGGGAGGGTGAAAACGGCCTCCCCCCCCGGAGGCCCTCCAGAGGCTGGAAACAGCTCGTTTCTTGACTTCAGGTGGGGCCGGAAGGCCTGAAAATCAGTTGGCCAGCACGCACATGCGTGCTGCAGCTGAGCTAGGGCAACGCTCGCGTGCCCACAGATATGGCTTTGTGTGCCACCTGTGGCATGGTGCCATAGGTTCGCCATCATGGGGCTAGATTACTGGCTTAGAATATTACCATATTACTGGCTTAGAATAACCATCCCTCAGAACAGTGGGGCCTCCCAAGGAGAGAGCCCTCTCCCCATGGATTCTTCCCCATTGGCTCTCTGGACTTGAGGTAGTGGGTCCAGCTCCTTTGGGGCACTCTTGCAGCTGTCCCCTGCTTTGTAGATGAAGATGATGCAGGATGAACTTTTGGGCCAATCTGGACACTGGCCTGGCCCAGGGTTATAGTGATGGATGTTCATGATGAAGATAGTCAAGGCAGTGAACACCATGATCATTGTCATGATTTTGGTCTTGCTCCACTAATTATCAGGGATGATTTTCAGTCCACATGGAAAAAAGACAACAATAACTAAAATCTCGTATTTTGGTTTATCTCCAGGTCTTCTACTTGGCATGGGATATCATCTGGGATGATATCCCATGGGATAAAGCTTTCTTTAAACTGTACAGCAAAGAGCACCGATTGGACCTCTTCAACCTTTATCTACCTCCCTTATGGCATACTTAACAAATGCTGAAGTACTTGACCATTTAAAGCCAAGAAAGGAAGATCCACTATGCAGACAGACAATCCCCTGTGACTCTGTCTATGTAGAAACCACCGAACATGTATTTCTCCAGTGTGTATACCACCAATATATTTGTATTAGCCTCATTTCACCTTTATTGCATAAATCCTCAGACACATAGGACTGTTGCCAGCATCTGTGCAGCACTTCAGTTATATCAAAAGATAACCTTTGTCACAAATCAGTCTTAATGAGCACCTAGACTATTAGCGTGCAAATCAGTGTCTACATTTCCTGCATCAGATGAGGAGAGCACATCTTTCTCCTTCTGTTTTGGCCACTTTTTACAGAGGCACAACTGAGAGCGTTTTAACAAACCGCATCACTGTTTGGTTTGATGGCAGCAGTGACTCAGATAGAAAGTCCATTCACAGAGTGGTAAGGACAGCCAAGAAGATTATAGGAAGCTTGATATTCAGGATATTGCTTATAAGCACTAGCGCTTAAAGCTCAAAGCATTGTTAGAGACCCTGCACACCCACTTTTTGGTCTATTTCTGTTGCTCTCCGCTGGGAGGAGGTTTCAAAGTATTTCTAGAAGGACTACCCAATTCTGTAACAGCTTTGTTCCCTAGGCCAGGGGTCAGCAACTTGCAGCTCTGGAGCTGCATACGGCTCTTTGGGCTCTCTGCTGTGGCTCCCTGTCAGGTGATCTCACCACTGGCTGGCCCCACAACTTACCCTCCCCTCCCAGTCCCTCCTCGCCTGGCCTGAGAAGGTAAGGGTGACGGTGGGGGATGGAGAAGCGGCCAGGGCAGAGACAGGGAGATACAGAGAGAGGGAGAGAGAGAGAGAGACAGACATAGAGAAATAAAGAGGAGGGAGAGAGAGAGGAAGGAAGGGAGGGGAGAGAGGGAGATGTCAAAAGGATTTTGTGGTTCCCGGTGTTTTTTTACAATGGGTTCTCTGCCCTAATGACCGTTTGGGTAGGCGTAGCTGGGGGGGGAGGTCATGTGACTGGTGGAAGTGAGTGACATTGAGTTGGCCACGCCCACCCAGGTTTTGTGGCTCCCGGTGTTTTCTTTTCTGTGGGAAACAGGTCCAAATGGCTCTTTGAGTATTTAAGGTTGCAGACCCTTACCCTAGTAAACTCGCAAGATTCGTTTTTCTCACTATGTACATGTATACATCAAACTAGACTGTGTTGTTTCTCTATGTCATATAATATATGTGGGCATACTGTATGCATATGTTTTATTATGTATTTATTTATTTATTTATATTTTTGTCATGTTTATGTACTGTATATTGGAGGTGGTGACCCTTTTGAGAGCTGTATGCAATGAAATTTCATTTTAATGTATGCCGATTAGTGTATATTCAAAGTAACAATAAAGTTATTCCAAGTCATTTTAGAGGGTTTGTACTTGACATATTTGGTTATTTGTATGAGATACATTTAGTGTGACATGTTTTTAATGTCCATTTATTATTTTTATCTCACTTTTTAAATTATTTTCAGACTTCTTTTTTAGATTTGTTAGCTTTTTATGTCATTTTATTTTTTTATGCTTTTAAATTCATTGTACTCCAACCTTCCTCATGCTGGTCTTTAATCATAATAAAGGGTGATTGATTGACAGTTAAATATACTCTGGCATAATGGAATACTGTATATGAACCAAGTCAATTAGATTTAAGTCATGACTAAATTTTCACAACCATTTTCATGGAATATTAATGGTTCAGCTGAATCCAATCCCCATGTTATTTCTTCCCTACTTTTACTGGGGTTGCACTTTTTTCTCCCTGCATTTCTTTATAGTATAATATCAATATGTGTACCATATAGTGTATACTTGATATAAGCCCACCCATAGCTAAACTGACCCTATAATTTTTAACCAAAATAACATGAAAAGACGCCATCCACAGATAAACTAACCTGCATGTTTCATGTTTATTAATGTTATCAATGTAAGAGTCAAAGTAGCTGTGGGCAGGTTTATATACAAGTATACATGGCATAAGTATTACAAAATATTATTGGGCTGATTTGATTTGATTTGATTTTTTCAAATCAATTTGAAAGGGTACTTTTGCAATGGAATTATTGAATCAAATTTGTAGTTCAATTTGATGAATTGATCCAGTGAGTCAATTGAATCTACCTCAAATTAAATCTCTGAAATGAATATCCAACCTGAGATCTGCTTTGTAAAAGATCAAGGCAATACTTTAAATCAGAGGTCTTCAAACTTGGCAGCTTTAAGACTTGTGGACTTCAACTGCCAGAATTCTCCAGCCAGCATAGAAGTATTTTATTTTATATGTTTTTAATCAAAGCCAAACACTGCAATTGTGTAAATTTTTCCTACGCTTCATTTAAAGTATCGCCTAGCTCTTTTACAAAGCAGATCTCTTTAGTCTGGGATTTCTCAATCCAATTTTGGGGCTGAATTCCCAAATATTCCAGCTATTAGAAAGCAAAGTACATATAGGAATCTCTATCTAGTTCAGCCTTACCTCCAAAAGTGTCTCTAGATCACTTGAGGTAAAATTCTATTCTGGTAAAATTAAATTTCATTTCATTTCCAAATAATATTCAAAGAAGCAAGATCCCTCCAAGTCCTTTTTTTAATTTTGGTTTATGTTTTATCCACTGTTTCTCCCTGAAAATATTTTGAAACATAGAGATGGTAACAGGGGAAATGATATCTGCCCAAACTTCAACAGATTAAGTAGCATTTACGATCTCGTAGGTACAGCCCATAAACATGTTTTCAGTCCTAGATTGTAGATTTTATATCTGCAACTGAAAAGTGCAAGGAAAGGAAACTTGATGGCATTTTTTTTAAAAAAAAGATGAAAATTGGTTTGTGAGCTCATATTTCTAATGCAGAAGATCCAAAACCCACAGATGGCTTTTGTGTGTAATGTGGTATTGTCTTACGAAGAGCTTTGACAGTGGGTATCGATTAAGTGCTTTGACATTATAAGAAGGCCATTTATTAACAAACTTTGAAAGGTCACTGATCGTTGATGCTAAGACGAGAGCGGCTTGTCTACAATTAAGGTGAAACAATGAATTTCATTTCCCCCCCCTCCCCGCAGTTTGGAAATATATTTATGGAGTTTTCTGTGAATTTCTTTAACTGTCTGGATTAATATCTATTAACCTCACAGGTGATTCTTTTTTTCATATATAAAGTGTTTCATATTAATAAGGGAATTTTCATATAGTAAAATAATTCCATATATGTGGTAAGAGTTGACACTAAGCTGATGGCATATAATCATTTTTTTAAAAAAAGAACATGTAACTTAAATCTTGACACAATATTCACTTAGTTATTTCTTTCCCAGAGGCCATGTTTTCTTCCCCAAGGGACAGAGGAATCATATTCAATAATTGTAGATGCCTGTACAATTGTGTATAACTAGTGACCCCAAAAATAAATCAGGCTATATAATTTCAATATGCTAGTTGTAAGTAGCTTCTTCCTTCCTTCTCCTTATCTTCTCTCCAAGTGACCCAAATAATCTTCTATCTATATAAAAATGGCTGTGTCTGTGTTTGTGTGTATGTTCCAGCATAACTCTGGAACGCCTTGAGCAATTTCAACCAAACCTGGTACACAGATGACTTACTCTTCAGAAAAAAATACTGTGGGGTTAAGACACCCCTAACAACTCTTGGGGTGTGTGTTCTTTTAAGATACAGCCTGTTGTGCCTTAAAATGGCTTCTACTGTACTGCATAGTGGAGTTGCCATTGTAACGGCTTCACAGTACTCCACAAGGGGGCACCCTCTGGTAAAGGGAAAAATCTAACATTAGAAATTATATTTGGCTCAGACATTTTCAACAAGGCTTTGATTATTCTTGAGGACAAATGTATGGCCATGATCACCACTACGAGACCGACATGACGTACTTCATGCAGATTTCATATGAGAAAAGAACTATAATGTCAAACAGCTTAGTGCATATATCGCAGACAAAAAGCCACTTCTAAATCAAGATCAGAGAAAAGCATACCAAATGATCATGGATCAGCTAGCAAAACAACAAGGTGGAATCATTTTACTTGAAGCTTCTGGGGCCACAGAGAAAACATTTTTTATTAATTTAATTCTCGCTGTAATCAGGGCTCAGGGTGAAGTTGCTCTTCCTGTCTAATACAGGATTGGGATAAATAAATACCTGGGCAACACCAGGTTATCAGCTAGTAAATTATAAAGCAAGATAAAGGAGTTGCATCATTTCTACATAATCTAGAACATTTAGTAACTGTAGCAAAACGTAAACAATTAAATATTAGAAATTTATGTTAGAGAAAAATTCTTTGGCAATAGTAGGAACTTGTTTATTAGACTGTAATCCAAAATGGTTTCCATATTGAATTAAATCCAATCAGATATTTTTTTTTCAGAGAATGAACTTGTTTTTCTCATTAACACACACTCCAAATAATTTAATTTTTCCTTCTTTTATGGACAGATTTTTTCATAATCTCCAATGAGAAACATTAATAATTCCAGTGGCTTTTGCAATACACAAGCCAGTTCACTATTCTTTGGAGAAATATGTTTAGTATTGCTTAATATTTTAAAAAAGCATACTGAGAAAATAAATCCACATTTAAAATTTGTTTTGGTCTATTCAGAATCATCTTGCAGAATTGTTGACCTTTTCAATATTGCCATCAAATATGAAGAAAGATCCAACTTAATTGTTACTTTTCCAACCATTTGATTATAGAATAGAATCCCCGCTGGAAGGGATCTTGGAGGTCTTCTAGTCCAGCCCCCATCATCATTATAGATGATGAATTGTCTGTTTGCAATCCATACTATCAATCTTCTACCAATTTTCTCTGAGTTTAATACTAACCATAAAACTAAATCTTAATTACAGTCACAGACTAGCGTAAACCCTAACCATATATTTTAGACTTTTCTTCTATTGATACTCTCATTCTTGCCTGTCTATATTCATTTAATCAAATGGACTCTGACTTGTTCAATTTCTGAATACTATTCACCAGCAATATTTTTTTTAAAAAAAAAAAAACCTAATAAATGATCTGAATGTTGCTGAAAGGTTTTTTTTTAATTCAGTCCAATCTTTTTTTAGGTGTTCCTTTTGGACTTATAGGTATTGAAACCAGTGAGCTGATTACCTATTCTAATCTCTAAGAATTTAATCTTTTTCTTATTAATAATTAAGTGTTGTAATTTATATGAATTACTGTCCCTCCATTGAACAAATGTCTTTGTACATTCTCTTTCATGAAGATAAATATTTCAAAATCAAAGCAAGAAATGATACATCTGGACTAATTCTCCCCCCCCCATATTTTTAGAACTCTGGTTATTACTGAATAATTCCTTAAAATTTGTATTGCTCTATTCATAATGAGACAAAATATTTGTGGAACCCAGCTGGATATAAGCAATCTAGCCATAAAATAAGAGTCTGTTATCTCAATTAAGGGACTAGCTTGGCAATGCTATATAAAACAATCACAACCAGCCTGCTTTCCATTGAGGATCTATATACTGCATGAAAGAGGGCTGAGAAAATATCTACAGACACCTCACACCCTGGACATAATCTGTTTCAACTTCTCCCCTCAGGATGCTGCTACAGGGCATTACATGCCAAAACAAATGGAATGGAATGGAATGGAATGGAATGGAATGGAATGAAATAGAATAGAATAGAATAGAATAGAATAGAATAGAATAGAATAGAATAGAATAGAATAGAATAGAATAGAATAGAATAGAATAGAACAGAACAGAACAGAACAGAACAGAACAGAACAGAATAGAATAGAATAGAATAGAATTCTTTATTGACCAAATATGATTGAACACACAAGGAATTTCTTTATTTATATTTATACCTATATTTCCCGAAAATAAGACCCAGTCTTATTTTCTTTTGGGCTCTGAAATAAACACTAGGACTTATTTTAGGGGATTTTTTTTTTCATGTACGGGAGGCCCACTTCTTCTGCTTGCTTAGGGTGGAGCAGGAGGCCGTGTGGTGTGGGAGTGCTGCTGCCACGAGGCAGGGGGTGGAGGTACCCCATGTGCCCTGCACTGGCTTACCTATGGGCCCCTGCATCCAGGCCACCCACATCCCAATACCTGCTTTGCCTCATGATGGCAGCTCTGGCAGCCTTGTCCAGCAGGACCTCACATAGCTGCTGGCTCACTTCTGCTTGCTTGTGACCGCAACAGAGTAGAAGGCCAAGCAACACACCAGTGCTGTGGCCATGAGGCAGTTGTCGGGGCGTGAATGGCCTGGCTGTGGGGGCCCTAAGGTAAGCCGGTGCGGAATACGTTGGCAGCTCTACCCTCCCTCACCTCACCTCATGTCAGCAGCACTGAAGCAACCAGACGGAATGGATGGGTGGGTGGCTGTGCAGGCACTTAAGTAGGGCTTGCTTTGGGGGTAGGGCTTATATTATGCACATGCGTAAAAACATGCTAAGGCTTACTTTCTGGATAGGTCTTATTTTGTGGGAAACAGGGTACGAGATATAAAATTTATACTAGTCAGAAAGAAAGAAAGAAAGAAAGAAAGAAAGAAAGAAAGAAAGAAAGAAAGAAAGAAAGAAAGAAAGAAAGAAAGGAGGGAGGGAGGGAGGGAGGGAGGGAGGGAGGGAGGGAGGGAGGGAGGGAGGAAAGAAAGAAAGAAAGAAAGAAAGAAAGAAAGAAAGAAAGAAAGAAAGAAAGAAAGAAAGAAAGAAAGAATGAATTTATACTAGATATAAAGAAAGCAATAGTTTTTTTCCCCCTCGTGCCATCACTCTGCTGAACATTTCCCACAGCACTGTCTCGTTTCTTGTCTTTTCTCATCCTTTCATCTTTCCTACTATCTTCTCCTATTGGTTTCTTATGATTTATCAATAGTTGTTTATTACGATCTAAGACCTATTACTTGTTGCTTGTATGTACACTGAAAGCTTATGCACTGGAGACATTTGGCCAAATAAGAATTCTATGATTCCATTCTATGATTCTAAAATTGGTACTGGCAATCTACTTCAGTTTTAAACTTGAATAGAGGGTAGCTGTGTCCACATTCCTTTAAGAGCCAAAAGATCTCTTTGTAATATTTTCACAGCCTGCACTAGTATTTAGACAATCCAGCTTCAGAAAGACACCATATAACTTGATTTTAACATACTTGGCATGTTTGTTGATTAGTTGCTTGTCTTTTATTTGTTTTACGCAGCAAACAACATGTCTTTGTGTTGTGCAGAAAATTCAAAGCACTAATGAAAGTTAAAAATAGAATATAAGAAATCAAAAACATAAATTATACTTCCTATTAAAATAGAACATTCATCTTTACAGATTGGGATCAAATAGCTGTGTTTTCTTTTTTAAAAAAAGGATTGTTTGATTTTTCTCATTTGCAGTGCATTCTTTAGAAAATCATTTCTGCAGGCATTAGCTTTTACTTCCCTGAATAATTTTCCTGCATTCATTTCCAGTTTGCTCTTCTTCCCACTGGCCTAATGAAGCAACTACTGTATATCTTTTAATGTTTAACTTATAGCAGGGGTGAAATGCTCCCAGTTCGGACCGGATCACCCGATCCGGTAGCAATGGAAGCAGGTGGTTCGGAGAACCGGTAGCAAAAATCACTGCCCCCACATACCCAGAAGTTGTAGAAAAAACGGATTTAAAAGTAAAAAAAAAAAATTGGCCATGCCCACCCAGTCACATTAAAACCTCCCACCAAGCCACACCCACGGAACCGGTAGTAACAAATTTTAGATTTGTTTAGATTTCAGAGCTGGAAATCAGGTAAGACGGCAAGAGGAGCCCCATCTTGAGCCACATGCCCCAAAATAATAAGATCTTCCCAAAAATAAGGCCAAGCATTTATTTCAGGGGTCAAAAAAAAAATATAAGACAGGGTCTTATTTTCAGGGAAACTAGGATTTAGTTTAGTGCAGAGATATCCCTCCAAATATTGATGGAGTACAACTCATACCATCTCTAGGATATAATAGCCAATGGCAGAGGAATTGGGGGGAATGGCAAAAATGTCAAAATTTCAGTTGTGTTGAAACTTTGCCCCTTGTTTCAGATGTATCATCCAGTAGTGGGTTCCACTTACCTTCGCTACCAGTTCAGAATTGGGAGCGTGTGTGCGCGCTTGCTTCGCTTGTGTGCTGTGCTTCTGTGCATGCGCAGAACCTTAGGTGCATGTGTAGTGTCCATGATGATGTCCAGGCGGGTAGGCAGAGCCTCCCACCGCCACCACTACCAGTTTGCCTAAACCGGGGTGAACCGATATAAACCCACCACTGGTATCACCCCTTTGGACCTCCTTGTGCACACCCCTGGTCAGTGATGAAATTGTTGTTTAAGAACAACTGCCGTAGGCTGCCTACCCTTGGATTAGAAGAATTTGCAAATGCAGCCCAGAATTCTGTGCTCACCTGCTTCTGCACAGCATGTTCATCTTCAATAAGCAATGTTGAGTAATGCACTCCTACCTATGGCACCCGACTTTAAAATACATATATTAAAAAAGTGAACTTGTGGGCTTGTTCAGCTGAACAAGACATGAAGGCCGATAACATTTTGAAAGCAGGGGATACAATGCCAAGCTTACAAATGGAGAAGTCAATATTATCAAATTGGGTTGTCTTTGAAAAGTTTGCCATCAATACTGACTGGTGCAGAGTGTGACCTCCAGAAGGTTCACCACAGTGGGTTCAAGGCTACTTCATTTTTTAACAGAATTTCCTTTACTCCCAGTTGTTCTCTCCTTTACTGAGAAGTCCACCCAATGAATAAATCATACGGACACTTCAGAGGGCTTCTGTTGACCTAGAAAGTCAGTCCAGGGTGCTCAAAACCCCAAAGAACATCCCTTCTATCCAGACCTTCCCATTTTTAAAAAGAAGATATTTATCTCCCTGATTGAATTTCTCCGGGCCATTTGCCACTTTGACTTCTTTGCTTATCTGGTTTGGTAGTTCTTTTCCTAGTTCCAGCATGCATGTCATTATTCATTTCTTTTGAATAATGTTAGCTGTCTCCATGTGAATATTTTAAAATAAATAAATAACTGCAGTCACTCATGTTTCATTCTTTTCCTTTATTCCTTTTCTCTGTTTCATTGTTCCCCCTTTCTTTCACCTTCTACTCCTCCTTTCTTGACTTCTGGACTACCGAAATTTAGACTGAAAATTAATTACCGCACATGATTGAATTACGCTGGAAAGAATTATGGATACTGATGAAGCCCTGTAAAGAAATACTGATAAGGCTCTGTTGAATGTGTGGCATCAAAAGTAAGATAGCTAAATATCCCTCCGCCCCAAAGCTTATACCAATAAGTAATTGATTCCTTTGGATGTCTGCCAGGAATTGTATCTTTCATTTTTTTTTTTTCTGTAATGATGTCAAAGAAACCTTTTCTTGTGTCAGTAAAAAAGAGCTGGTAAGCCAGACAATCTATTTTAAATCCATGAGCTTTGAGATTCAGTATTTCAAAGGACTCCGGTAATAGCAATGATATGCTAAGGGTGCACATATTTTAAATTTATTTAAACTAAGTTTCCTTCCCCCTCCCACTTAAAAGGAAACCAAAATAATGATTTTCTGTCATAAAGGCCAACCTGTTAGTATATATATATTTCATACATGCAAAACTGCATATGTACGTGTATATGTCTCAATGGTCCAGGCCCGAGCCAGAGAGGAAATAAGCAAACAGACACAGGAAACACTTCAGCTCATGAATCCAGGTTTACTTCCCTCAGAGGCCAGAGCCTTGGTACACATCAAGTATAATGCTCAGAGCCACGCAAAGTCAGCGCTGAGAGAACTCACCTCCTAGCGCGTTTTGTAGTCCAAGCCCCTGCCCACGGTCCAGCCAGCCACGCCTGCCGCCTGCCCAGCATCCAGCCTCTAGTCAGCATCCGATTGAGGGCCAACGGCCAAAAGGGCCGAAGGGAGGTGGCACCCACACAGAAGCGCAGGGACGGCCACAGGGTACACAGCTGATGCTTGGCCATAGTGAACAGCCCCGTAGGCCACTGGTGTCCTATCCATGCCAGCCGCATGCCTGCCACTGAATCTAGCTGGGGAAAGCCCTCTCTGATGGCCAGCCGGCCGGCACTGTCATGGCATGCCTCATCACTGCCGGTGCCATCGCTGATATTGGCCGAGGCTGATGGCATCCAGAGAAGCTCCTCCCTGCCTCTGCTGACTTGGGCCATGCAGCCACCACCACTGTGGATGTGGGGCGCTCCACCGCCACTGCTGTCGCCATGGCCTGTCCGCTGCTGTTGCAGTTGCTGCCGCCGGTTCCGCAGCCCCTCGTCTTGGCAGAATCATCTGGACTGTGCCCCACCACCACCACTTCCAACACCCCCAGGTATGGTGAGCCCCAACTTGGGGCTCGACAATATGTATAAGCATAAGCATATGTGTATGTGTATACACACACTCACACATGTGTGTGAGTGTACAAGAGCTGCATGAAGCAGGAGAACCATTTGGCTTAAAAATAAACCTGAAAAAGAGCCCAGTTATGTTTAATAAATTCACTAAAGAAAGAAAAAAAATATCTGGAGAAGAACTAGATGTAATAGACCACTACATATACCTTGGCTAATGGATCTCAATGGAAGGTGATACAATAAAGAAAATTGAAGACGTGTTAAATGTGGTTGGCAGGCATTCGGCAAGCTAAGCATAACTTTCACAAGCAACCTCCTCCTAGGCCTGAAGAGAAAAGTTTTGGATCAGTGTGCGCTACCTGCTCTAACATACGCTGGCAAAATATGGATACTAACTTCACAATCAATACAAAAGCCACGAATGGCGCAAAGAGCCATGGAAAGATACATGCTGGGCATTACAAGACAAGATAGAAAGACCTGCGCATGGATTAGAGAATAAACAAAAATATACCATGCCATCAAAAGAGTAAAGGAATGGAAATGGAAATGGGCTGATCACAGAGCAAGAAGAACTGATGGCAGGTGGACCAAGGCAGTCATAGAATGGATCCCACTTGATCAAAAGCATCCACGAAACAGATCTAAAACAAAATGGGTCCACAACATCAGTAAGTATTGTGAGCCCAATCAGCAAAAGAAAGCTCAGGACCATATAGGTAGGAAACACACACACACCAGTGGTGAAATTTAGCTGGTTCTATCCGTCTCGGGCATACTCGCCCGTACATCATCATGTCCTGTTTTTGAACCTCTGCCCATGCACAGAAGGCTCTGCATATGTGTGCAGGAGGCACGCGCAAGCGTGCTCACATTTGTGAACCAGTAGTGAAGGTAAGTAAGTTTCACCCCTGCCACACACATATTATTCACTTTTGTTGGAGTATTCCAAATTATGAAGGACAGCAATAAATTTCCATGGATGCCACTTAATTATTGTTAGTATCACTATGCCGGCTCAAAACATTGAAAACCTTCTGAAGGAAAAAAAAAAAAAAGTTGCTTGGCCAGAAGTTTTTGCAGTCAATAACTGCAATTTCACACCTGCTTGGTGGCATTTGTGGAAATATCAAACTTAATCACAGCTATGCCAATGAACTACTTTAAATTACATCCTTTGTATCTCAACACTGTGCTGTGCACTGGAGGCATGGTTGGAGAATTCCTCGAGAAGAAGTATTATGATTGACCGAACCTCCCTGAATGGATTACATGATGTCCCTCTGTGTCTCTCTCTGTATGCGTGTGCATTTTGCAACCTGAACTACGTATTAAGAAGTTGTAAATTGCCTTCCTGCCTTTATTCTGCCTGTCAGAACTGAATAAATATAATCACTCTTTTCTGAATAGCACTAGAAATCAAAATCATTTACACCCTGGATCAATCTCATGTGTGACATCTAACAGTAAATTTGGGCCTTTTAACCACTGAGAAAGCATTTGCTAAAGAAAAAAAAATATATCAGAGTCCCTAGTCTTCCAGCCACATGCTTTAATTTGCTGGTAGATTCCTTGGCATAACTTATAGGCAAGGTAAGCCTCTTCTGCGAACAAATAGAAGACGGGACACATTTATTACAGTCACAGAACAAAATTCTATCCTCTTACAAGAGGATTTACAGAGTACCAGTGACAGATAGCATTAAAAGTCTGAATAAATTGGAGAAAAAAATGGAGCAAACTGATACATACTACAAATACAAATCCTAGCCTAATGTTACAAATGCATTTCTGTGTATCATTATGTTACAAAAATATGAGAAGTACATTTACTCGCTTTAAATATATACGTGTGTGTGTGTATGTATATGTATATGTATGTATATGCATATTTATGTGTATGTATGTATATACATACATATATATATATGTATGTATGTATGTATGTATATGTGTGTGTATATATATGTGTGTGTGTGTGTGTGTATATATATATATATATATATATATATATATATATATATATATATATATATATATACACACATACATATACACATACATATGTATGTGTGTATATATATATACACATACATACACACACACACACACACACATATATATATACACACACACATATATATCATGTTTTCCCAAAAATAAGACCCTCTCTTATATTTTTTTGAACCCTGAAATAAGCGCTTGGCCTTATTGCCATGCGCTCAAAAGACCAATTGGGCTTATTATCAGGGGATGATCTTAATTTGGGGAAAACAGGGTGTATGTGTATACACACACACACACACACACACACACATCCTAATTTATTCCTTGTCTTAAATTGATTTGAACATTCTCTTAAATGGGTGATTAAACTAAATCTTCTGAAATATAATTATTGAATAATGGAATAAGGACTCCTGGGGGTTGGACTAGAAAATCTCTAAGGTCCCTTACAGCCCTATGATTCTATAATGCTATGAATCAAACTATCCTTTGAATGTTTCCACAGCCCTAGAATGTTTTCGTGATATGCAGTATATTAAAAGTAGTCAACTTTTTTAGCTGATGAACATATCTGAAATATTGAGAGCATATTGTGTGTGTGTGTGTGTGAGAGAGAGAGAGAGAGAGAGAGAGAGAGACTGGCCCAAAGTCACCCAACTAACTTAATGCCTAAGACAGGACTAGAACTCACAACCTCCCAATTTCTAACCTGTTATTTTAACCACTGCATCCAACAATGTAATGCAGCTGCAAAAAAAAAAAAAGATAAGCATTATTTTGTGATTCCATACAAGAACGTATAAAGTCCAGATTCCAGATCACATTGAAGTAAATATTCTATTCTAAAAAGAGCCGAGGTGGCGCAGTGGTTAGAGTGCAGTACTGCAGGCTACTTCAGGTGACTGCTGGCTGCAGTTCAGCAGTTCAAATCTCACCAGCTCAAGGTTGACTCAGCCTTCCATCCTTCCGAGTTTGGTAAAATGAGGATCCAGATTGTTGGGGGCGACTCTGTAAACTACTTAGAGAGGGCTGTAAAAACACTATGAAGCGGTATATAAGTCTAAGTGCTATTGCTATTCTGCTCTGCTTTATTGGGGCCTCACCTGGACTACCATATCCAGTTTTGTGCACTGCAGTTCAGAAAGATCAGTGACAAACTGGAAGCATTTGGCTGGGAACAAAGTGTTATAGGAATGGTTAAAGAAACTCTTTATGTTTAACCTACAGAAGAGACAAGTGATTTGGAAGGTTAGCACTATTCAGGTATCTGAAGAATTACCACACAGAAGAGGAATTGAATTTATTCTTTATGGGCCTTGAAAGCAGAATCACAAGCAGTAGCTTAAACCCACGAGGAAGTAGAGTAGAAGTCAGAGAGCTGCCACATGAAATTGTGAGTTCTTAAAAAGCATCTAATTGCTGTTCCCAATCAATTTTGTTAATTATCAAAACGTAGGCATTTTTGGAAATAATGATGATGCTGGTGGCTGGTCTGGACTGCCTGTTGGTCAAAAAAAAAAAGTCAAGATAATGGTCACAATTGAAGCTCTACTTGTTTTTCATATGCATCATGACAACAATGATATAAGAGTGGTGTGGTGGCCTAGAGGTGGAGCTCTCGCCTCATAATCAGGAGGCTGTGAGTTTGATCCTAGGCAGAGGCAGATATTTCTCTCTCTGGGCACACTGAGAATATATCTGCTGAATATAATTCCGCACTGGCGACAGGAAAGGTATCCAGACATTAAAACACTGCTAGCTCCATTCAGTTGCCCAGATTCCACCCCACAAGGGATGATGGGGTCGTTAAAAGACAATAATGATGACGACGACAATGATACAGGTCCCTTTTTATGTATTCAGAGCATGCCTATTTTTATTTAATTCTTAAAAAAAAATACAGAATCTTTAAAAAAACAAATGGAGACTGGGACCTAGATAACCAAGTAGTCCATAGACCAGGGGTGAAATATAGCAGGTTCTGACAGGTTCTGGAGAACTGGTAGCGGAAATTTTGAGCAGTTTGGAGAACAGGTAGTGGAAATTTTGAGTAGTTTGGAGAACCAGCAAATACTACCTCTGGCTGGCCCCAGAGTGGGGTGGGAATGGGATTTTGCAGTATCCTTTCCCTGGAGTGGGGTGGGAATGGAGATTTTGCAGTATCCTTCCCCCAGAAGTGGGGAGGGAATGGGATTTTGCAGTATCCTTTCCTTGGAGTGGGGAGGGAATGGAGATTTTGCAGTATCCTTCCTCTGCCACATCCATCAAGCCACGCCCACCAAGCCACACCACGCCCACCAAGCCACGCCCACAGAACCGGTAGTAAAAAAAAAAATTGGATTTCATCCCTGCCATAGACGCTCTATGATCCTAACCATCCCAGAGAAAAATGAGGGGAAATGGTATTGATTAAAATGAGAAGGTTTTCCAGGTTTGATTTTGCAAGTTTTACTGAAAGTTTATTCATGCCGGTGATTCTGGATCTGAATCTGGATTCAGGCCAGGTGGATCTGGATCTGGGAGGTCTTTACCTGCCCTACTCGGAAAATGAGATGTTGAGATGGGGCAAACAAGAAGGCAAAATTCATGAACAGTGACATGGAATGAGGAAGATCACAAGTATTCCAATTAGCCTTTTAGGCGGGAAAAAGAGAAACTAACATGAGCATCCATTCATGTGGAAGAGACAAATGATGTTCTTTTTCTTTTAGTATTAGACTGTCAAATGAACATAAAATCTTAAAAATTAGAGGACTGTATTAGAAAAACACTAGAAGAGTAAGTGGAATCAGTACGACTGGCAAGATGCATAGAGAACTGCTGTACTTTTATGAGAGAAGGAGGCAGGGTCCAAGCAAAATTCGAGTATCTCAGTTTCCTCAGTTAAGAGCATTGAGTGCTTCTAAGCATCCTAATTCTGGCATTTCGTCTGCCAAAAAAAAAAAAAGCATGAAAGTCAGTCACATATTCTTCCACCCTGTAAAACATGAAATGTTCCTTTCCAAACTGGGGCAGGAAATCAAAAAGAAAGCTTTTTGAAAAAGTAAGACTGGAAGATCCACCCACAGCACTTTCTCCTCAAGGGCATCCTCCAGCTGTTGTCTACGCAAAAGCTAAGAAATAAGAGAAGGTGGGCCCACCTCCAAGATACAACCTGATGCTATAATAGGAAGGGGGGAAAAAACCTTTCACTTTCGGAAAAGGGCTGCATTCTCAAAATATATCTCAGCTCATCGAAGAGAATGAAATGTATTCTCCCTTCCTCCTTCATTTCATTTTCTTCTTCTTTTATTTCATCTGGGAAAGCAGAATTGGCTAAACCGCTCTACTTTATTATAAACCCACGGCCACACTGCATAGCTGCAAAATTGGATGCCACCTTCCTATCCTCTGGTTGAACTGCCCTGGTGACACAGCAGTTAAATTTCAGAACTGCAGGTAATCTCTGCCCACAGCCTGGAGTTCGATCCTGATGGGGTCAAGATTGACTCAGCCTTCCATCCTTCCGAGGTCAATAAAATGAGGACCCAGATTGTTGGGGGCAATATGCTGACTCTGTAAACCGCTCGGAGAGGGCGGTAAAGCTACGGTGGCTCAGTGGTTAGAGTGCAGTACTGCAGGCTACTTCTGCTGATCACCAGCTGCCAGCAGTTTGGCAGTTCGAATCTCACCAGGCTCAAGGTTGACTCAGCCTTCCATCTTTCCGTGGTCGGTAAAATGAGAACCCAGATTGTTGGGGGCAATATGTTGACTCTGTAAATCACTTAGAGAGGGCTGTAAAGCACTATGAAGCAGTATATAAGTCTAAGTCAGGGTTCTGCAACCTTAAACACTCAAAGAGCCATTTGGACCTGTTTCCCACAGAAAAGAAAACACCAGGAGCCACAAAACCCCTCCCGTGCCTGACTATTTCTTGAGCGGCCACAAAACTAGCATATGTAGTTGAATTAAACCTTCTGTTTTCTTCTGAAACTTTTCTTTGATTTATCCATGGTTGGCCTACTGATGGTTGAAAAGCTCAATAAATCATGTGCCGGGTGAGTGTTGCACATTAGCAGTTGTGTCACATATTTTGAGTGACAGGGAGCCGTAGCAGAGGGGTGAAAGCGCCACATGCGGCTCCAGAGCCGCAGGTTGCTGACCCCTGGTTTAAGTGCTATTGCTATTGCTAAAGCACCATGAAGCAGTATGTAAGTCTAAGTGCTATTGCTAAAGTACTGTGAAGCGGTATATAAGTCTAAGGGCTATTGCTATGGCTAGGAAGAGGCAGGACCCAAACACTTAAAAGGCAAATTTGGGGATAAACTCCTTGCATTCTACAAAGGCTGCTTCATTCATATAGCCTTCAATGCAGAGTCAATGACATTCTTTTGCAGTCGAACGATTCTTTGATTTGCCAGAAACATGACGTGCAATCTTCTAGTCAGGGCTCCTGCTGCGTCTGCTCACACAGCAAGTTCTGGGTGGCGCATGGTCTTGTCAAATCTGATTAGACAGGAGCTACATTATCTTCCTTCTTGACGATGTGTGGACCACTATACAGGGGGCGTATTGGTAATGCTATTAATTTAGAAGGCAAGAAGAAGCTCAGTTGGCAGTAACCAAATGTCTGCTATAACTTATGGTTACTGTGAAGATCCCACAAGACTAGGAATGAAGAGAAGAATGGGTAAAAAAAAAAAGCTTTTCTGAAAATCCAGCAAGCAGCTTCTGGTTTTTGTTTTTCTTTTTCTAATGGATTGTGCTTCCAGAAGGACAGACAAGTTACTCGAAGCATACTAATTTGTAGTCTGCTGTTTATAATTATCATTTTCCATTTACGTACTTCGCATCTATTTATAAAATGCATTTGGATATCATGGCATGGCAGCTCCAGCTATATTGCCTATATAGCATCTGATCTTGCCATTATGTGCATGCCATCCTGCCAAATCTAGCTCCAATTAACTCTCCTTGAAATCAAAGGGATTTCCTGGGGTCATTATGATTTACAACAACTTGGAAGATATAGGATTAGGATGTCCAATATTTATTTTTGTAATTAGCGGGTCAGGAAATGTTTGGAAGAAGAGGCTACTGGACTCTAGTAATTTCTGAAGCTCTGACTAACCTGGATGTCAATCCACTCTCACAGTTGTTATAATGCTCTGTGTGTTAGCCTCCTGCAATCTACCCTGACAAGCTTGCGTTACGCAACACCACCATTCAAACCAGGTTTGAGCTGAACTGGATCACCTTCTGCTGGCCGTAGTCTGCATGAACAGCCTTGCAGAAATGAAAGCTGCAGCAGAACAGACCACAATGCAGAATTTATGGAACCAGACCAGAGGTGGGTTCTACTTACTTTTATTACCGGTTCGCAACGGGAGCGCGCGCATGCAGGACTGCTTCTGCACATGCGCAGATCATCCATTATGACATCCAGGCAGGTGGGCGGAGCCTCCCATCGCTTTTACTACCAGTTCGCAAGAACCGGACAGAACCAGGAGCAACCCACCACTGGAGCAGACCACTGCACAGTAAAGACAGCTTTTCCTGGGTAGCAGCACCTGTAATCACAAGGAGCTTGATCTGACAGACAAAGGTTATCCAATCTCTTCTTAAAAACTTCCAGTTAAAATGCTTCCAGTTGGAGCATTTACAACTTCTGGAGGCAAGTTGTTCCACTGATTAATTGTTCTAACTATCAAGAAATATTTCCACAGTTTTAGGTTGCTTCTCTCCTTGATTAGTTTCCACCCATTGCTTCTTGTCCTGCCCTCAAGTGCTTTGGAAAATAGCTTGACTCCCTCTTCTTTGTGGCAGCCCCTGAGATATTAGAACACTGCTATCATGTCTCCCCTAGTCCTTCTTTTCATCAGACTAGACATATCCAGTTCCAGCAACCGTTCTTCATATGTTTTAGCCTCCAATCCCCTAATAATCTTTGTTGCTCTTCTCTGCACTCTTTCTAGAGTCTCAACGTCTATTTTTACATCGTGGATGCAGTATTTCAAGTGTGGTCTTACTAAGGCATTATAAAGTGGTATTAACACTTCACGTGATCTTGATTCTATCCTTCCGTTTATGCAGCCCAGAACTGTGTTATCATAAGTCACTTTTTCAGTGCTGTCGTAACTTTGAACGGTCACTAAGCAAACTGTTGTAAGTTGAGGACTACTTGTATTTCTTTTTGGGGGGGGGGGAAGTTTCCCCCTGTAATTTCTGTCACAGATGCCAAGAAAATTAAACAGTTAGTATGTCCTTCCCCACCCATTTCTCCTCCTTTCCAATTGTCCATGTCGTTCTTTGCCTGCTCAGATATCTGCTAACTCTACTTAAGATGAACTCTTGACCGCTCCTTGGTACGTAAACTATGTATAGAATAGATACATGCACAATCCGGACTTTTTAAGAAATGGCTGCCGCTGGAAAAGGAAAGGGAGAAGATTCCCTTAGTGTGCTAATTTCCCAAAGAAAAAGCTGCCTTGGGAGGAGATTTTGTGATTTGCGCAAACTAGGAATACTGCTGTTTATCTAAACTAATGACTGAACTGTACAATCTCAAAACCAAATTGTGGAGTCCTTGTAAGGAAACATTCCTTGTTTGTGCAGATGGCAAGGCACATTTTTCTCATAATGCACTAATTTTATATTTGCAAGGAGATGGGATTGTCTTGCATTACAGTGCAATGTTCCAAGATATGTTAATCTATATCTATATATATATAAGCCAAATACCACTCACTCATCATGAAATCTCCAGAACTGTAAAGCCTACAAACTTGAAATTTGGCACGTATGTTCCTCTTGGCTTCTAGGTGCTCGCTAAGAAAGGATTTTCTGAAATGACCATCAGATCATTAGTATTTCATATACAGTATTATATCCACGTGCTCTGATGCTAAGGAGTTAGACGTTCTACTCCCCCTCCCCACCTAAAAAGAACTCTGTTCCAACTGCCAGTTGCCTTATATTAATACACTCTGCTGATATCCCTTTGTTAAACCGGGCGTGGGCGTGGCCAGCGTGTGACTCATCTGGCCTGCAGGCTGGGACATTCCACTTCCCCTCCCCCTCTGTTCCAACTGCCAGTTGCCTTATATTAACACCCTTTGATGCTACAGTGTTACACATTTTATATTACGTTTCAAGCTTTAAGTGTCAATTTATCACGCCCAATCACATAGTTTTGTAGCAAAGCATGGGCGTCCACTTAGTGCTCCACAATATTAGAAATAGAATTGGACTATCTGAAGAGATGCAATTGTCCATCCAAGCAGCTAGGCATTAGGCAGAAGAGTACAAGATTTGCCAAGATGTCAGGCATGGCATCACAATGAAACCCCCACTCTTTGGTATGTACGTTGAGGGGAAGGGCTAATTGCAGCGCAGCACCCATCACCTTGCAGAGTTTGACATGAACACACTGACCCAGAAATCTCCCTGTCAAGCAGGATCCTCTGATACTATAGAGGGGACAAGTCTATATCTCCAAAACTATACATCCAGTATAACAGGGGTGTCAAACTCGATTTCATTGAGGGCTGTATCATGATTATGTTCGACCTCGGAGGGCCAGGGGGTGTGGTCAGCTCGACATCACTCATATTGGGGGCACCTGTGATGGCCAAGTGCTAAGGCACGACTTCCCTCAGACTGTCCCTCACTCTCATTATAATCCCTTTCCTTCCTTCCTTCCTTCCTTCCTTCCTTCCTTCCTTCCTTCCTTCCTTCCTTCCTTCCTTCTTTCCTTTCCTTTCCTTTCCTTTCCTTTCCTTTCCTTTCCTTTTCCTTTCCTTTCCTTTCCTTCTTTTGCCTTATTTATTTATTTATTTATTTATTTATTTATTTATTTATTTATTTATTTATTTATTTATTTATTTATTTATTTATTTATTGGTTCGATTTATATGCCGCCCTTCTCCAGAGACTCAGGGCAGCTTACAATGTGTTAAGCAATAGCCTTCATACTTTTGTATATACCTGCTTAGTAGGGCTTTCGGGCCCCGCTAAGCGGTTTTCTTTTTTTATACAAAGTCAGCTTATTGCCCCCACAATCCGGGTCCTCATTTTATCTACCTCGAAAGGATGGAAGGCTGAGTCAACCTTGAGCCTGGTGAGATTTGAAGTTGCAATAATTGCAGGCAACTGGTGCTACTTAACAGCACTTTAGTCTGCTGCACCACCAAGGCTCTTTCCCTCTTCTTTTTTTAAAACAATATTTTTATTGAACATATTTCATCATTTTATATCACATTTACAATCGTTACAGCGCTCCAGCATCAATAATACTCATGCATGTATGACAATTACATTCCTTATTCTTCCTTTAACTATATACATTATCTTTGAGTTTTAGTTTACCTCTTAAATGGAGAAGACAGGTAGTACTGGACTAAAGTAAGAAAATGGTTAGGGGGAAATTACGAATCAATGAATTGAGTTAAAACCCGAATTATTTCTACTAGGGATAATAAGAGGAAACTACAGTAAGAAAATTCAATATGTTATCCCTCCAATGGAATGGTGATCAAACAGGTGTTAGATTGTGCGGAGATAGACAGGCTAACATTGGAATTAAAAGAAAGAGGGGAAACGGAATACTATTTGGTCTGGGACACATGGTACAAATGGTTAGAGAATAGAAGTAAAGATTAAATATAAAGGTAATTTAAGAGGTGTACTTTCCTTCCCTCTTCATTCTCCTTTCTTCTTCCTTCCCCTCTTTCCTTATTTTTTCTTCCTTGCTCTCTTCCCATCTTTTTCTTTCCCTTTCCTCTTTCCCTTTCTCCTTTCCTGTCCTTTCTTGCATGCATACATTTCTCCTTTTGTTTTATTTATTTATTTACTTATTAGTCATATTTCTATGCCGCCCATTCTCCGAGGATTCTGGCTTACACCAAAGACAGTATACTAATTAGCATATTGCCCCCCTAACAATCTGGGTCCTCATTTTACCCACCTCGGAAGGATGGAAGGCTGAGTCAACCTTGAGCCGGTGAGATTTGATCCGCTGATCTGCTGAACTAGCTGCAGTACTGCACTCTAACCACTGTGCCACCTCGGCTTTTGTTTTTAGTTTGTTTTCCTAGCCTTCTGCCAGTGAAAACAGAGCCCGGGGAGACCGCACGTGGTCCCCTGTACCCCATTTCAGCCACAATGGCCTCCTGCAGCCTTCTACCAGCAAAAACAGAGCTGGGGGGGCCGCGTGTACCTCCCCAAGCTATGTTTTCTCTGGCAGAGGCACCGCAAGCCAATCCTTTGCTGTTTCCAGGCCAGCCCCATGGGCCAGATCTAAGCAGCCCATGGGGTGGATCTGGTCCTCACAGGCCTTGAGTTTGACACCCCTGCTGTATATGGTTGTTTTCCTTTAAAAAAAAAAAAAAAGCTTTCACATCTCCTCATCTATTTTCAAAAATCTTCCAAACATTGCGAAATGAAAAGTTAGAACAAATGATATTTGTGGGTAAAAGAAGGCTGGAGTGATTCCTCCAACTCCTGGAAATCTAATTGTACCACTAGGAAGGCCAGCAAATATGGCCAGCTGCTGGGTACCAGATGGCTATCATTAGCAAATGATGTTGGAGTGCCATCTCTCAGAAAGACATTAAGGCACGCTCCACAAATTCTATGCATGGCCTGATCATTCAAGTGTTCAAGCAAGCCCTCTGAACTACTGGCCAGTTGGGAGCGCTTAACTGGTCTTGCCCTACCCTCTCACCCCCCCCTTTTTTTTCTGTCTCTTTTGTTGACAGTTAAAGATAGGAACATAAACACTGTGAAATTTGTCCAGTATCTCTTCTTTTACCTTCACCTTTGTCTCTCCATTCAGGACCAATGATCTCACATCCCCAAATCCTTCATATTTATTCCCATCAGTTCCATTCCCATTCTGGGAGACAGAATTTCTGCGTGGTGGATCAAGAGATGCTGTTTGTCCCATGAGTGAAATGGTGGCGAGCCAGCCAGCCTTAAAACTATCACTGGAAATACATAGTTTACTTCTGTAGTCAAAAAAACTCGCTAAGAAGGAAGAACCAGGAGGATGAAATGGCCTTTCTGATTTGGTAGGATTGCACTCCGAATATATAAATCACTTTTTGACATTTCTTTTCTGATGACACCTTTCCCTGGATGCTAGTTTTTGTTGTATATTACTTCAGTGTCTGTCCATGAATATTTATAAAACTTTGATTTCCAATTTTCCCTACATAGCTATTCTTCGTATGACCCAGAGGACTTTACCTATTGTATCCTTAGCAGTCTCAGAATGGCCATTTGTAAGAAGAGGAAAGTAGAGATATTTGCAACAATATTTGCCAGCAACTACCTGTAAACAATGTTTTCAACTTGTTTATGCAAACGTTTTTATTTACTTAGGCTCTATTATTTACTAAACAGCCCAGCGAAATTGCTACTTGAATCCAGATGTACCAGTGGTAACTCAAAAATTATTCCGTCAGATCTAAGACATTCTTATTCTTCCATGAACAAATAGAATTATAATATGAAGACATTTTAAGTGCTTAGTACCACATTAATTTAAAATGAATTAATAATTCCGCCTACCATGTAAGCTCGGTTTTTTTTTTTTATTTCTTCATATATTATATATTGTGTTCTTTATGATGTGAAAACCTAAATGATGTAAATTAATTTCATCCACCTTTTTTAAAAAAATATAACAGTTTTCATTAGCATGGCAGTTTAGCAAATGTAGCATTAATTGTTAATGTGCAATTGTTTTAATGAAATTCTAATTGGCACAAATTTCATTTTAACAAAAGCAGGTTTTGCACTCACAAAGCACTGAAGTTGCTTAGTCAGGTATCAAAAATTGGATTTTGCTGGCTTAGTTGCAACTAGCAATTATTTGTCTACAATCCTAAGCATATTTGTTAGATAGTAACTGAACCCCATGTTCATGTCTATCTAAAAGTAAAGGTAAAGGTTCCCCTCGCACATATGTGCTAGTCGTTCCCAACTCTAGGGGGCGGTGCTCATCTCTGTTTCAAAGCTGAAGAGCTATCTGAAGACATCTCCATGATCATCTGGCCGGCATGATCAAGGTATCTCCCCTGCCAGGTAAGTATTTTCATAACAGAGATGTTATTATTCATTATTAATGTCAGTATTATTTTTAATTTATTATATGTCTATTGCTGGTTGATGACCGTAATAAAGTTTTATTCTATTCTATTCTATGCGGCTGGCATGACTAAACCCCAAAGGTGCACGGAACGCTGTTACCTTCCCACCAAAGGTGGTCCCTATTTTTCTACTTGCATTTTTTACATGCTTTCGAACTGCTAGGTTGGCAGAAGCTGGGACAAGTAACAGGAGCTCACCCCATTATGCGGCACTAGGGATTCGAACAGCTGAACTGGCGACCTTTCGATCAACAAGCTCAGCAGCTTAGCCACTGAGCCACTGCGTCCCTCTCATGTCTATCTATGTCTTTTTTAAAGAAAGGAAACAAAACTGATGTGGATTTCAGTCTTACAAGTTGCCGCAAGTTGCTAAATGGGTCCCACCAAACATGATGAACGAACTACTGGGATGAAAGATAATCAGCACATTTAAATCTCCAGTCTTGCTTTTTATAAAGAGCTGCATTTTCAAACAACGGGGAGGCAAAAAGAGCTGAAGTGGCACAGTGGTTAGAGTGTAGTACTGCAGCTACTTCATCTGACTGCTAGTTCAGCAGATCAGTGGATCAAATCTCACCAGCTCAAGGTTGACTCATCCTTCCATCCTTCCGAGGTGGGTAAAACGAGGACCCAGATTGTTGGGGGCAATATGCTATTTAGTATACTGTCTTTGGTGTAAGCCGCCCAGAGTCCTCGGAGAGTGGACGGCATAGAAATATGAATAATAAATAAATAATAATAATAAATAAATAAACATGCATACCTTTCTATTTGATTGAATTAAGGTAGTCCTGATTTATTGAATGCCTCATTTGATGATGGTTCGCAGATACAATAGCGATGAAAAAATAACTTTGCAACCTGTCCTTGCATTTAGGATCTTTGCAGGTCTCTAAAGCAAAACTGAGGGAAGTTTGTTAGCACAGACCTGCCTTCAGTTAGCAAAAACTTTAGAAAAACAACTAGGAAGAAAGAGTAACTAGTTCATTGTTGCTCCCTATATCAGTGTTTTTCATTACTCAGAACAGGTCCCTGCTGACCTCATCATTGGTGTCTCCTGCTGCTTGGAGACTCCAGCAAAGCAAATGCTGCACTACTTTAGCTCCTCAATCCCACTTCCTCTTGACACGTTTTCCTAGGAAGGTGTTGATGAAAGCATGGGAGGAAATAAAGAGAAATTGCAAGCCATACAACTTCCAGTAGGCCGTGCCCAAAAAGACTGGACAATTAATCCCACTCCCTAGAGTGAATGGAAAGTGCAACCAGAAGAAAAAGTAACTAATAACTTGAGCTTCACCGGCTCAAGGTTGACCCAGCCTTCCATTCTTCCAAGGTGGGTAAAATGAAGTGGCAAAAGACTGACACTTTTGATGCTTAGGAATCTTGTAGAGAAGCAGGCAATAGCATCTGGTAAAGATGGTAGCAGGAATCCAAGTGTAGCATTGTGAGCAGTGTTGGGATTCAAATTTTTATACTACCGGTTCTGTGGGCGTGGCTTGGTGGGCATGGCATGGCATGGCTTGGTGGGCGTGGCTTGGTGGGAGTGGTAGGGGAAGGTTACTGCAAAATTCCCATTTCCTCCTGATCAGCTGGGACTCGGGAGGCAGAGAATAGATGGGGGCAGGACCAGTCAGAATTTTTACTACCGATTCTCCGAACTACTCAAAATTTCCACTATCAGTTCTCCAGAACTGGTCAGAACCTGCTGAATACCACTTCTGATTGTGAGGCTTAGTGCCAGAGGCTAGGAGGTGTGTGCAAAGTTATTTTCAAATCTTAAACACTCATATATTAAGTAAATTCTAGTTGAGATGGCTAGATGCATAGGAATGCTGATAATGACACCAAGCTACCAATAAAGGAGAATATTTGTAGCTCAGGGTTGAAATCAGGGTTTCTTGGTGCTCTCTGAGGTTGCTTGTTTTCTTGCAGATGTTTCATCACCCAAACTAGGTGACATCATCAGTGCTAGTAAGGGTGTGGTTGGCTGTCAGTTTATATTCTAGTGGCTTGCTCTGTCAGTGTTGGTGGGGGTGGTCTTAGAGGTTCTTTGGTTGGATTGTTTAATGTTGGCTTCTTTGGCAGTTTCTTAATTAGGGTATTGTTTACTTGATTGGTCTGATGTTAATCTTTGAGTTAATCTATGCTGATCTGGGTGCTGACTGCTGATGGAGAAGTGCGTGGGTCTTTTTGTTCCCTTTTTGGTTGGTTGATTGCCTCTTTTACATAGTCCAGGGGTCTGCAACTTTAAACACTCAAAGAGCCATTTGGACTGATATAGGGAGCAACAATGAACTAGTTACTCTTTCTTCCTAGTTGTTTTTCTAAAGTTTTTGCTAACTGAAGGCAGGTCTGTGCTAACAAACTTCCCTCAGTTTTGCTTTAGAGACCTGCAAAGATCCTAAATGCAAGAAAAGAAAACACCGGGAGCCACAAAACCCGTCCCATGCCTGAGCTGCCACAAAACTAGCATATGTGCCAGCAGATGTCACACATTGGTGTTTGTGACACATATTTTGAGTGCCAGGAAGCCACAGCAGAGGGGTGAAAGAGCCACATGTGGCTCCAGAGCCGCAGGTTGTTGACTCCTGGCATAGTCTATACATGTTGTTAATGTCTATATGTCTATTGATGGCTAATAGGATTGTAGAAATTCCCTGGCATTTGGGGGCTTGGCTTGGTGTAGGATGGTCATATTTTCCCATTTGAAACTATGGTTAACTCTGTCTATATGTTGTGAAATTAAAGAGTTTTCATCATGTCTTCTGACTGCTAGTTGGTGTTCATGGTTGCAAACATGCCAGTCTTCTGCCTGTTTGTCCTGCATAGTGGCATAGGACCAGGATATCTACGGGACCGCCTTCTGCCACCAACAGCCTCCCACTGACCAGTTCGCTCCCACAGACAGGGACTCCTCAGGGTGCCATCAGCCAAGTTATGTCGGCTGGCGACACCCAGGAGGAGAGCCTTCTCTGTGGGAGCTCCTGCCGTCTGGAATGAATTGCCCCCGGATATTCGTAACATCTCTGACCTCTGGGTTTTTCGCTGTGCCCTCAAGACCCTACTGTTCCAACAGGCGGGGCTGTCAAATTGAATGATTTTAAATTGGGTTTTAATTTTGGGTTTTAAAATTCGGCCAAAATTATTTAATGATTTTAATTAATTTTAACTAGGATATTGTATATTTGTATATTTGTATTTTAATTCTGGCTGTACACCGCCCTGAGTCCTTCGGGAGAATGGGCGGTATATAAATAAAATTATGATGATGATGATGATGATGATGATGATGATGATGATGATGATGAAACATCTTCAAGAAATCAAACAAGCTCAGAAAGCACCAAGGACCCCTCACATCAAGCTACGCTGGAGCAAACAATGCCTGATAAAATACTGTCATCCTATCTAAAATCCCATGGCCATCTTTGTTTTCTGGTCATGTACCTCTCATGTATGATGCATCCTTATTAAGGTAAAAAAAGTCAGCTTCAGATATCATAACCCCTTTGGGTACCAGAGCAGAGAGCAACATTGATGGCCTCTGCAGTACAGCCAATAAATTCATAGTCAATAAACACTTCTGGTTTGATTTGTGGCTTTCTTTGTGCCATTTCACCATTTCATTACCAGGCCTTATGATCTCCATAAAATCTCTTCCTCTTTTTCTAGTTTTCCACTATTCATTCTACCCTATAGCATGATATACATCTAGAAAGAAGCTCATAGTTGCAAAAATCTAGTGTTATTTTGGTGGAATAGATACCAGGGACGTCTGTCTAATTCCAATCTGGAAAACAAGAAATAATCCAGACTCTGTGAGTGGTAACCATTTCATAATTCATCTTCCTCTAAACCAGCATTTCTACTCCAGAAATCAGGAAAATACAGTTCTGGGAAGGAGTACAAGCATATGGATGCCTCCCACGTGGCACTTGCATTAACTCATACAGTTATGGCAATGTAGATAGCAATCATCCACAGTGAAGACTCTTTCAAAACGCTGAGCATACTTTTGATAAAATGAATGTTGCTTGGATACAACAATTTGAAAGTAGGATTCTGCCCTTTGACTCTGAGTTAGGCAATACAATTTTTCATGCATTTAGAAATTATAATCTAATTAAGTTTTGAATGGTAGAGAGCTTTCGGAATGCATTCAATTTCTATTTTTTCCCTCCTACACTGATAAAACAGTGGCAAAGTTTAACTCCAAGCAATATCTTTGGGCTCCATAGATTTAGTTTCTTATCCTGCACTAAGAGCCTTACATTGTATTCCACTGACAAGGGTTTTTTTTTCTACTTTAACACAATAACAGAGTTCACACCTCATCCAACAGTGAGTCTTAATTAAACTATTCAATGATCTGTAGCATACGCCTTAAGCAAAGGTTCCACAGAGTATTTAACATTTCAGATTGGAGAAAGTAGTTATTAACCAATGATAAAATAAACACCCCAGAACAATGGTAAGCTAATGAGTTCCTGTTGAAAAGATCAGTAAACAGTAACAACTGTTTAAAATCCTGAAATCACAAAAGGTTGTAATAGCAAGAGAATTAAGAAGCAAAACCTGGCACCTGATCTACTAAATTATCATAATGTAGCCTCTTCTTTAATACAGGATTCTTATATTTCTTGAAACGCCTTCAAGTAAAGGGTATGTTTGCTTTTTAATCTTGTGTACCCCAACTTCCTTATGTTGGGATATATACTTTTTATCGTATTTTTCGGAGTATAAGACGCACCTTTTTCCCCCAAAAAAGAGGGTGAAAATCTGGGTGCGTCTTATACTCTGAATGTAACCCTGCCCAGCTTCTCAAACGGAGGTTTCAGAGGCTGAAAAAAGCATCATAAACAAAGTTTCAGAACAGAAGCCCCCAAACAGAGCTTCAGAGGCTTTTTTTCTAAAGCTCTGTTTTGGAGGCTTTCAGAGGCAGGAAAAAAAGTTTTTTTCTGAAACAGAATTTCAGAAGTTTCAGAGGCAGAAAAAAAATCAAGGCACAGAGCTCACAACCAAGGAACCTGTTGCTAAAATTCACCTCTGGGAACAGCTGATAGGGGGTATTCCGGGAGGCCGATCCACCTGCCAATCAGCTTTTTTCTTATTTTCCTCCCCAAAAACTAAGGTGTGTCTTATACTCCGGTGCGTCTTATATTCTGAAAAATACAGTATTTTTTTTAGTTTTTTTAAAAAAATACTAATTGTTTTTATCTCATCCTCCTTCTGCTGGTCTATGACTATAATAAAGATTTGATTTGATATTTTCTGCCTTTTTGCTTGCTTATCCATATTCCTGAATATTGAGGGTTGCACGGTGCAGGATTTGAACACATTTATATGCATATTGAATTATGCACATTGATATAAGCTAAACTATAGATTTTTGTCCTTTTTTCAGAGATACTCCTTTTTAGCCTGGGGAACTTTTCATCCATACTCAGAAATGTGTACTCATGCTTGTAGAATTTAAGCTTGGTTTCCTAGTCTTACTGTAAGGCTAATAAAATAACTCCTCCAGGCTTTACGGGAACCAGATCTGATTAGGAAGATATCAGCTGGAATCTTAAATATTTATCTAGTTTGTCTGCATTCTAATAAGATGAAAAGCATGCCCTATAATGTTGGATTACATCATTTATAAACTAATGCCAGGCAGTCATTTTTCCAATATGATGTAATATTCTTCTCTAGGTTTTGGTATAACAAATGCATTTTGGAGATAAACTAATCTTTGCTTTCATGGTACAATAATTGTCACTGGCAGGGTTTATGTGTGTCTCACATAAAAACCAGGCAGAGCTTTGATCTCTCCCGGTCACCCTCTTGGCTTTTGATTCTCAGTCCCCACAAATAACCCTGAATGCTGCTTAATACAGATGACACCTAAAATATTCCCAATCATCCCTACTCTATATAAAATATGGGCAGGGTCTCGGAGTTGAGATAATTGTATAAACCAGCCAAGACTAAGGGTACGGCCTGTGGTGAAATCCATTTTTTTTTACTACCGGTTCTGTGGGCGTGGCTTGGTGGGCGTGGGGTGGGGTGGCCTGGTGGGGTGGCAGGGAAAGGATACTGCAAAATCCCCATTCCCTCCCCACCCCTGGGGGAAGGATATTGCAAAATCTCCATTCCCACCCCACTCTGGGGCCAGCCAGAGGTGGTATTTGCCGGTTCTCCGAACTACTCAAAATTTCCACTGCCGGTTCTCCGAACTGCTCAATTTTTCCGCTACCAGTTCTCCAGAATCTGTCAGAACCTGCTGGATTTCACCCCTGGGTAAGACTAGGGTAACTATTTTGCTAAAGGCTTATATCAAATTACTTTTTACAAAAGATGTTCCATTCAGTAAATGACTGTAAAGAATTGGAGAAATTTATGTTAAAATGTATTTCAAATCAGGCCTTTCAGATTCTTGAAAATCTTGTGTGTGAAAATCTCCTTCCAGCTAGGAAGTCTTGCCTGCCCTGAACTAATTTGCTAAATGATCCACCCCATTGTTCAATATAGCTAGGTTATGGCTCTTTCATTCCCAACAAGATTTCATATTAGATGCCTTAGAGAATCAAGAGCTGGCAACTTGATAGCCGTTCTTCTTTTTAGCTTTATTTTCTCTTGTTTTTTACCCCTAATTGCATATGAATTAATAATAGTAGTAGTCTATTGACTGATTAGTCTTACAAGCATATCAAAGGAAATAAAACAAAAGTAAAATATAAGTGCTAATGCCAGGATACGACTGATAAAAAGAAAATGCAGTAATAAAATACATATTCAAAGAATCAACATTCAGATAAATACATCACCTTTATATGAGACCCTGATCAATATAGCACGATATTCTTAAGTGAACTGCCTTGACTATAAATTTAGCAGTTCTGCTTAGGAGAAAATAAGACAGTCTGCAATTCAGGTCCCAGTGGCCTGTTCTATCAAGCAAGGATGTTAAGGATGCTACCTACGAAACCGTCTTTTGCCACCAATAGCCTCCCACCGACCAGTTCGTTCTCACAGGGAGGGACTACTCAGGGTACCGTCAGTCAAATTATGCCGACTGGCGACTCCCAGGGGGAGGGCCTTCTCTGTGAGGGCTCCAACCCTTTGGAAGGAACTGCCCTCTGAGATATGAAATATCCCTGATCTCTGTGTTTTCCGCCGTGCCCTCAAAACCCTGATGTTCCAACAAGCGGGGCTAAACATATGAACATGTGAATGTTTTTAAAATGTTATCTAATTTTAGGTTCTATTTAATTGGGCCAAACTATGTTATAATAATAATTTTTATTAGCAATTTTATGATGTTTTGTGTATCTATATTTTTCTTGACTGTACACTGCCTTGAGTCCTACGGGAGAAAGGCGGTATAGAAATATAATAAATAAACAAACAAACAAACAAACAAACAAACAAATAAATAAATAAATAAATATCTAAGCTTAAAATGGGCATAGATTTGACAGTCAAAAACGCATAAGCAATATCTTTGATGGCCATGACATCACATATGCACATCCCCTCATGATTATGGCAGAGAATGAAAGCACCCATATTTAGCACTGGAATCCAACAAGATTCAAATATTGCTCTAGAACAGACCTTTCTTAAGATTTACGCTACATCAAACTCATTAACAGGCATTTTTGAATTGGAAAATCTCATATGCGTGTTGAATTCTATTGCTGAAAATCCATATGACTAATCTATAAACCAAACAGTTATGAGAGGTTTGAAATAGGATGTGGAATTTATCACTTATTTTATTGCAAATGGCAGCTACTGTGCTCCGGTGTTCTTCATTCTTGCTTTTTTGACCCATTATTTAATTATAGCAATACAATCCGTTTGCAATTGGTCTTTCACATTTTAAAGACGTAGCTTCAGATACTTACGATTTCCACTAAAATCATCCCTGAGGTATAATAATTTCTTGTTCAAATGAAACTTGAATTTGATTCACTGCTCTTTTGAAGTTAGAGCGGCATCAATAGCAGCAAATATAGAAAGGAGGAGTTAATGAGCATCCTCCCAGGATTCTCCATACTCAATAATCCAATAGAATGCTTTTACTGAGTAGCCAATGTAGGAACCTGTTATTTGAACTACATGCAATACTATAGGCAGGGCTGGTGTCTTAATAAAAGCACTATGCTCTGATGCCAGCATTTCCCAGCTTCTCTGAAAAAAGTAGTTTGCCTTGCAGTTAACTAGATAGAAAGCAAAAGGTCCATTTAAGCCCAATATCCACTTGGGATGCTGGAGAAGATTGGGGCTACCATGTCGAATTGCAAACCTCCTGACAACCACTAGTGGACAAGAAAACATTGAAAACATTTTCTGTAACTCTTTGCTGCCATCTAGTGATCTGGAATTTTGCAGCCTAGATATTGTAGCCATAGAAAAAAATGAGAAGGTCAAAGCAGTGCTCTCAGTCCAGCCTGCTAAAAGGATGTTGCATTTACAGAAAGAAAAGTAGGTGACTAAGAAGCAACAAAAACTGACAGCTCTCATCTTACTAGAAGAGCTCTTTACTCACTAAGACTGCCTACTTCTAGGCTGATTGAAGCCTTTCTGTTGGAGGACCACTTACCAGTCCAGCTGTCATGTTTAAAGAAAGAGGGATCCTGTTCTGAAAGATCAGCATGCAGTCTAAAGAGAAGCTCATCTTCCAAAGATTTGGAAGTAGTTCTGGTGTTATTTATATTACATGCATATTTACTTTACAGTGTAAGAGCAGTTGCAACTGTCGTGGTTGGCAAGACTTTCTGACAACTGCTCAATATATCTTTGTTTGTTTTTGTGATGAAAGATGAAACTATCTAAACAGATATGCTTTGTTTGAAAGTTGATTTCATTCTCCTGCACTGATTGTATGAACTGTTTCTTTAATGAATAAAAGGTAAAGGTAAAGGATCCCCTCACACATATGTGCTAGTCGTTCCTGACTCTAGGGGGCGGTGCTCATCTCCATTTCAAAGCCAAAAAGCCAGCACTGTCTGAAGAAGTCTCCATGGTCATGTGGCCGCATGACTAAGCTCCAAAGGCGCACGGAACACTGTTACCTTCCCACCAAAGGTGGTCCCTATTTTTTTACTTGCATTTTTTACGTGCTTTTGAACTGCTAGGCTGCAGAAGCTGGGACAAGTAACGGGAGCTCACCCTGTTACACGGTACTAGGGATTCGAACCGCTGAACTGCCGACCTTTCAATCGACAAGCTCAGCATCTTAGCCACTGAGCCAATGCTAGATAAATAAATAAGGTAAATCTCCCCACTGCTTTTGATATGTTAGCAGACAACAACTGTTGAGCACAGTTGGAAAATTATATTCCAAACACTTGTTCCAGGAGGATTCATATCAGGGAAGATATAGACCAGTGATGGCTAACCTTTTTCTCGTTGTGTGCCAAAAGTGCATGAATGTGCATGTGACAGCTTGCATGCTTGCTGGCATCCATAATGCAATGCATCCCACCCTGTGCATGCGTGCACAACCTCCCCACTCCACCTGTCCCCATTCCCCCCACCCCGTGTATGTGCACGCGAAACCCCCCCATCCCTGTTTTGGGCCTAGTAGATCCCTGCAGCCTCCTGGACCCAAAAACAGGCCTGGGGGGGACACGTCATACCCCCCACACACCATTTTGGGCCTAGTAGGCCTCACTACAGCCTCCTTGGCCTAAAAGTGGGCTGCAGGGGGTGCGCTGCCCCACTGCGCTCCCCCTGTCCCCACATATGCACACACGACCCCCATGCATGCACGCACATCTCCCACATGCGCCCCCCACCCCGTGCATCCCAAAAATCAGCTGGCCAGCAGGAGGCATGCACCTATACATGATGGAGTTAAGTGACAGCTCACGTGCCCGCAGAAAGGGCTCCGCATGCCAGTTGTGGCACACGTGCCATAGGTTCTCCATCATGGATATAGACTATCTGGATAAAAAAAATTATTCTTGGAAAGTCTTAATATTCCTAAGGGAAGATCCTCTAAGGCCCTCAACTAAAAATGCAGAGAACTTCCCTTTCATGCTAAATTGTCAGCTGATTTACTGCAGAACTTTAGAAATATAGGAAAGAAACTGTGTATCTTCAGCTAATGGCTAGGGGAAAAGAGTTCACTGAGAAACAAAACTTCTGAGTAATGATCTGCTTTTGAGTAAGCTCTTCCTCATAGTAAGAACCTTTTAAAGGCTTTCCATCTGACCTTTAACTTCTGAGAGTTCAGATTTAAAAGCTTCCATTTATAAAATATCTGATTCTACAAACTAGCAAGATTCGCCTTGCTCTAAAGCAGGAACATTCACGGATACCATTTCATGCATTTGGTGATACAGAACCTCTGACATACTCGTTCATTATGTCAAATCTCCACCAGGTCCAAAGTACCGCCACATCGTTTCTCTGGTAATACTCACAGGAAATCAGGGTTTGAAAAAAAAACACAAGAAAACAAGAAGGGCCGTGTACAAACGAACCTGAAATTTCTTTACCTCATTTTGTCTTCATTCTTAAATAACTTGTTTCATGGTTTTCAAGAATACATTTTGAGAAAACCTATAGTTTCAGTTTCAGTTTCAGTTTATTTAGATTTATATACCGCCCTACTCCCAAAAGACACAGGGCGGTGAACAGCCAAGATAAAACACATACAATACAAAATTTAAAAAACAATTTAAAACGTATTAAATAAATTTGGCCCATACTAATTAAAATACCCCTGTTTTTAAAAACAAATTAAAATTAAACAATTAAAAAGAGTTAAGACAGCCCAGCTTGTTGAAATAAGAAAGTCTTGGGGGCGCGGCAGAAGGTGAGTAAATCCGGGATCCTCTGTATCTCCAGGGGGAATTCGTTCCACAGGGCAGGTGCCCCCACAGAGAAGGCTCTTCCCCTGGGGGCCGCCAGTCGACACTGTTTGGCCGACGACACTCTGAGAAGCCCCTCTCCATGTTGAGAACAACATAGCAGTAAATGTCAATAATTTTGCTGGCCATGAAAGCTAAGAAAGCCACCTAATGCAGATAACAAAATGTATTTTATGATTCAGGATGTCTTTTATCTACATTATAATTAGAATCATGGGTTTGGAACAGGGGTGAAATTCAGCAGGTTCTAACAGGTTCTGGAGAACCAGTAGTGGAAATTTTGAGTAGTTCGGAGAATATTCCAGGAGTCGATTAATTACATAAAAATGGTTGGAACCATTCTAAAAAAGAGAAAGACTCTGGTGCTAGAAAGAAAAATGGAGCAACTGGGGGAAAAAAGAAGTGCTACCAAAAAAAAATGAAGTGAACTTTCACAGTCCACACCAGTGATGGGTTGCCCCCAGTTCGGACCGGTTCTATAGAACTGGTAGTAAAACTGGTGGGAGGCTCCGCCCACCGACCTTGATGTCATCAAGAAGCTTCTGCACATGCGCAGAAGCGTGTGCGCGCACACAGCCTCATTGCAGACCAGTAGTAAAGGTAAGTAGAACCCACCCCTGGTCCATACCATCTATATTCTCTGCAAAATGTCTCTCATTGTACTTTGGTCCTGGATTTCCATTCCCATCTACCAAGATCTTGTACAGTTATTTTGTCCTCTCTCCTTAACAGATTATAAGTGGAACACCATGTTTTCTAGGATTCTTGAAAAAGTATCTATGAATGATGCGGGACAATTGCACAATAAAACTTTCCTCTCAAAGTAGTGGTGGGTTTCTACCAGTTCGCCCCAGTTTGGACGAACTGGTAGTGGCGGCGGCGGGAAGCTCTGCCCACCCACACATCATCACGAATGCTCTGGGCATGCTCAGAAGGTTCTGCACATGCGCAGAAGCACTGCAAGCGAAGCACGCGCGCACTCACAGTTCCAAACCCGTAGCAAAGATAAGTGGAACCCACTACTGTCTCAAAGTACCCTGTCTTTATTCCAAGCTGCTGGAAACCATTGATCTTATGATATATTTCATTGCCCACTTGTGAAGCATTAGTGAAGAATTACTCTTGAAAGGAGTTCTTTCATAAAAATGAAAATATTTCCTAATATTATGGATCACAGTTAGAAAAAAAGAAACGTGAATGGAAGTTATCTGTGATAATGGGAAAATATAGAACAAATTGGAATTGTGCCAGTTAGAACTTAACCTGTCATTGATTGCCACCCACATTCACGTTGCGTGTCTAAACTCATGGAGAGATGAAACTGTAGCGATTGTTGTACATGGGAAGAGACCAGTGGTGAAATGTAAAATTTGTTACTACCGGTTATGTGGGTGTGTCTTGGTGGTGGTGGGGGAATGTGACTGGGTGGGCGTGGCCAACTTTTTTAAAAAAAAACTTTCAAAAGCATTTTTTCTACAACCTCTTCGACAGAAGAGATTGCAGAAAAAAAATGCTTTTAAAAGCCTCTGACAATCAGGCAACTCAGCTGGGATCGTCAGACGCTTTTAAAATCATTTTTTTTTCTACAAGCTCTTCGGCCGAAGAGGTTGCAGAAAAAAATGCTTTTAAAAGCCTCTGATGATCCCAGCTGAGCCGTGCGATCATCAGAGGCTTTTTTTTTTTACTTTTTACTTTTAAAACCATTTTTTCGGCCAAAGACATGGTAGAAAAAATGCTTTTAAAAGTAAAACAAAACCAGCCTCTGATGATCGTGTGGCTCAGCTGGGCATGGGGGGGGAGCGCAGGGAGTTTTGCTACCAGTTCTCCGAACCACCATCAGGTGATCCGGTCCGAACCGGGAGCATTTCACCCCTGGAAGAGACACAACTCTTGCTTTTCAATGTCTTTCAGGTTGAAGGTGTCTCTTCAATCATCTCTCCAGTATCATCATTAACCCCTGAAGAAATCACAAAGGAATGCTACAGCTTTGTTAATATTAAGCAGAACATTATGTTTCCCCAGCTATTTCATTCCCAATGCCTTATTTTGAAAAACTGGAAGTAGGTCTCTTACAGGGACCTTTTGACTCATGAAAAATTGTTAAAAACTGTTGATTATTTGAGATCAATTTCCTTAATTTTTGCAGAATTACATTTTCTCAGCTTCTCTTTGCCATATCCATTTCTTTAGCACCTAGTTGCCAAGTGGTTTTGTGGACCAATATATCAGGAATGCAGAATAATCTAAAATGCCAATAGAAATCTTCCTTCTTTTACATCATGCCATATGTGTTTTTCTTCTTCTGAAGAAATATCTCATTTTTGTCTCCCAGAAGACAGAATAATCCAAGGGATATTTCCTTCTTCCTTAGTGGCAATTTTTTCAGGTAGTCCAGAAAGTCAGAGTACTATTCAGATAAAATGATATGTCTTTTGTTTGTGAATAGAATGGAATGGAATGGAATGGAATGGAATGGAATGGAATAGAATAGAATAGAATAGAATAGAATAGAATAGAATAGAATAGAATAGAATAGAATAGAATAGAATAGAATAGAATAGAATAGAATAGAATAGAATAGAATAGAACTCTTTATTGGCCAAGTGTGATTGGACACACAAGGAATTTGTCTTTGGTGTATATGCTCTCAGTGTACATGAGGAGAATAAAATACATTCATCAAGAATAAAAAGATACAACACTTAGTGATAGTCAAGGTTACTAATAAGCTATCAAATCGTACTAAGAAACTAAGATACAAGCAACATGGTTATAGTAATAAGTGGGAAAAGATAGATACTAGTAAGGAAGAAAAGAATAATAGTAAAATAGACTTAGTAAATTATTTAACAGTGCTGTGGGAATTAGTTGTTAAGTGGAGTGATGGCATTCGGGGAAAAACTGTTCTTGTGTTCTAGTTGTCTTGGTGTGCAGTGCCCTATAGCGTTGGTTTGAGGGTAGAAGTTGGAACAATTTATGTCCAGGATGTGAGGGGTCTGTAGATATTTTCACAGCCCTCTTTTTGACTCCTGCATATATTATATTATATATATATATTAGATGCATATATTGTCTTCCATTAGATCAAGGCAGCTTCAATATGGAACTCAGTGTTTTTTGTGAACATGGTCCCAAACAGAATGAATAGAAATGACAAATTTGTAACATTTAAAGAGGTTTCTAGAGCTCCAAAGCTCCTCTTCTGAATGATTTATATGTACCACCACTCCTGTTATCCTCATTTGTTGGAAAACTGACTAGACTAGAGTTCTTTAAAGCAGCAATATCTTTGCTGGGATTGTGCAGTTGCCAAACAATCTTGGGAACAGAAGTGTCTATCTTAAAGAGCTGTAGCGAGGTCTACATTTGCACTCCTATGCATTCTGGAGCATTTTTGGGGGAATAAAATGCAAAGTAGTGTATGGTATACTGTTACAACCAATTAACTAATGATCTGTGTTTGCCCATTGGAACAAAGAATAGTATATCTTATCCATAGGTATATCTGCAACTGATGCTTATTATTTCTGAAAAACGGTATGGGAATGATTCTCTTAAAACGCCTTCCGGTATCACCCTGAACTGTGGAGATGAGTTATTGTTATTACAATAATAGTTGCAGTTGCTCTTAATTTAATTCTGCATAATTTGGGGTATAAAGGATGAGTTAAGTATTGAAATGGTGCTTTTATCCTCTCAGTCTGCATTTATTTTGACCTAGGGAGCATAGGAATTTATAATGAATTAGTCAATGCAGTGGTCTATCTAGTTCAATATTATCTACCCTGAACAGCAATTATCCTGAAGAATTTCAGATGTGATTCTTTCCAAGCCTAACTAGAATTCTGAAATTAAAATATTTTGCCTTTAAATTGCTGCTGTAGCACTTATCTTTGGCCAGTTCTAAGACTATTATGTGATTTCTGGATCGGCTGTATGTTTGAAAGTTGCAATTCAAAGACTAGAGTCCTTTTTTCCAGAGGTGCAGAGTGAATATTTTTCTGCAATTGGATGCCTTTTCAAATGCAAGAATAAAAGGTGAAGAAACCTCCTGGGGTTACTTTCCATCATTTTTGCTATTTTGGTAAATGCAAATTAATTCTGTTCTTCTTCACATATTATTATTATTATTATTATTATTATTATTATTATTATTATTATTATTATTATTATTATTATTATTATTATTAACAGATTGATTTCATAGAAATCCAAAACTTTCTGCAAATATCCATTTAGATGATAGATAGATAGATAGATAGATAGATAGATAGATAGATAGATAGATAGATAGATAGAAAGAAATATATGATATATATATACATATGCTAGAGAGCTATATTGAATCATTTAAAGAAATATGAAAACCAAGGGACTATTTTTTCTGTTTCTCCCGTTAGATCACATCGAAATGCACACCAAATAAAAACCTCCTTTTCTGGTATTTTAGAGGGACTCCAAAAGGAATAATTAGGAATCCTAGGAGATTTAGAATGATCACAGAGATAAGCTTGATCTTTAGTTCCTCTCATTTTAACACTTAAAATCTAAATTTCACCAAGGGGATAATAACACTTTACCATAGAATTGTTAGGGGGGTGGGTGGGGGGAGTCTGTCTCACTGGGATCTGCCTCAGATTAAAAAGAAAGATACACTGGAGGGTACATATTATGCACGATAGTTCTTATTTCTCCCACGCAAAGGAAATATATTTTCTTTCAAACATTTTAAACAACAACAACAAAGGCTGATGGTATCAAGAGGCAATCTATTCTTCAGCTAAATTCCTTATGAGTTAACTAGGTAACATGAAAACTGGCACTCTTAAATGTTTCATGATTCACATCTCTTTAGCTACAATAAAAAATTACCTTTAGCTGTCACCTACAGCGAAATACTTTGTAATACAAGAATTTTGAAATTGCCAGTTGTACTTCGTATTAGAAGCCGGCAAGTAAAGGAATAATCTTCTTCCACCCCCACCCCCCCACCACTACCACTGCCTCTCTCGTATACAGAATAATAAACTGTTTTGGAGTAAGGAAAGGTAGCAAGAAAAGGCAGCTGAACTAGTTATAGGAACATGAAACTTTTTTTTAATTTACCATTACTGTTATCTTTTCTGTAGGCATAGCCTCCGTTCCTGTAGGCAGACCTGGGGATAACCTGCCCATGAGGAATCATTGATCTATGGGAAAAATTCATTAAGGGCTACTGATGCAGATCTGATATTGAGTGGAGTCAGAATAAAAAGTGGGAGCAGTTTGTAGGGCCACACAATTGGCTCAATTTCTGTCCCTCTAACTCATACATCACATATCCGTGTTTTCCCAAAAATAAGATCCAGTCTTATTTTCTTTTGGGCTCTGAAATAAGCACTAGGGCTTATTTTCGGGGGATGTCTTATTTTCTTTCCATCTATGGGAGGCCCACTTCTTCAGCTTGCTTGGCATGGGGCAGGAGGCTCTACAGTGCACCAGTACTGCTGCTGTGAGGCAGAGGGTGACCCCGAAACCAGCCAGGCCACCCACACCACCTCGCCACCGCGGCTCCAGCAACCTGTCCAGCAGGGCCCTGCATGGCCTCCAGCCCACTTCTTCTGCTTGCTCGCAACCGGAATGGAGCAGGAGGCCGAGCAGGACACCAGCCATGAGGCAGTTGTCGAGGTATGGATGGCCTGACTGCTGGAGCCCTGAGGTAAGCAGGTGCAGAGCACGTGGGGTAGCTCCACCTCCCCTCGCTTCACCTCATGTTGGTGGCACCATGAGCAACCAGACAGAATGGGCGGCTGGCCAACTGTGCAGGCCCTTAAGTAGGGCTTATTTTGGGGGTAGGGCTTATATTAGGTGCATGTGTAAAACATGCTAGGGCTTATTTTCAAAATAGGTCTTATTTTGGGGAAAACAGGGTATCTACTACTTGAATGATGTATTAAGACATCATCAAGACACGCTTTGTCTATGTGTTCAAGCAGCAACAGTCAGAGAAAGAGCCATCTAGTCAGTACCTGGTGTACACTTCCTCCTTCAGATTCTGGACAGCATGTAATAGCATGCAAGCAAAGAACAGATTGAACAATACTGGAGCAGCATAATAACCCTGTTCCCTTTGGAAATAACAAAAGCTGCTAGTGTCGCATCAAGCAGTTTTGATGAGCCTGGGTTTTCACTCCAAGTATAGTTGTTGCAATCTATAAACCGCATTCACTTTTCACAACAGTTTCTACAAGTGGTAAATTGCAAGAATGTTTTTCATTAATTACATCTTGTCAACACTAGGCTTGGCCAAGTTCTTGTAACCTGCTGATATTGAACGACTTTCTGACAGTCCTTGTTTATTTTATATAAGACAAGTAATGTTTAGTAGATTTATGGGGAAAAGCGTAGCATGACTATCTATCATTCTCTGGTGTCTATCATTACTAGGACAACAATAGTGACTTACCTTAAAAATGCAACTATTTAGTAAGGCAGTACAGAGAATCAGATCACAAGAGCAAAATATGGTTAAAAGTAGCCATATGTCCTGGCTGCTTTAAGCATATTTTCTTCAGCCCTTTCCACAGAACTCTTAAAGTCCATTAATGAAGCAGCTCCAAGTGAACCAAAGATCACCATCAAAGGGAATGCAAGCCAAATTCTGAAACCAAGAGATCGCACAAGGCCACTGATTTACAATATCTCTCAAGAAACAGAAGTAATAAACTGGATTTTGCCAGAAAAGAAAATCCAGACCTTCAGCCACCAGACATCCAAGTCTGGGTGATGTCAGGCTTATTGGAGATACAGCATCTGTGGAAAACTCTATTCCCATGGGCCATTTGTTTAACAATTCATGAAATTGTGGGGAGTCACTGAATTCAACAGAACAGAAGAAACTGTTTATCTAATACGTGTATCTTCCAATGCAAAAGTCACATACTGGATTGCCTAATACAGTGAGGGCAAACCTTTTCAGCACTGAATGCCCAAACCGGAACGTGTATGCATGTGTATGCATGTACACACACTGGAGCGCTGGAAACCTGAAGACCAGCTGGCCAGCACACACATGCCTATTTTTTTGGCCATTTTTCGGGCCGTTTTTAGGCTGCATTTTAGGCTGTTTTCAGGTCGTTTTTTAGGGTGGTTTCAGGCTGGTTTTGGGGCCTGAAAGCAGCTCGAAAAATGGCATGTGGGTGCCGGAAACCAGAAGAGCAGCTGGTGATGGCATGCGTGCCCACAGAGAGGGCTCTGTGTGCCAACTCTGGCACTCGTGCCATAGGTTTGCCATCACGGGCCTAATACCTTCTTCAACCAGAAAAGATATGGGAGAACTCCTGCAATGGATGAGGACTTTTCTAGAACACTTTTTTTTCCCCCCTCACAGATGAATTGGCAGATATTTCTCCATATCTTTCAGAGCTGGAGAAAGTGTGACTAGAGTTCTATCAAATCTGCCAAGTACCCAAAGGACAATAAAAAACACATGACTGGCAAAGTATAACAGAATGTAATTGACTTAGCATGGAGAAAGGGGAGGTAGAGATTTGGGGGAAAGGGCTCCTTCAAAAACCTGATGCATAGACCAGAGGTTCTGCTTCTCTGATCTAGAACCTCATTCCAGACTTTTTCTCAACCATTTGGGGACACGCTAGACACTGAATAAAGATAAGCCACCCCCGTTTTGTTTTGTTTTTTGTCAATTCATTATTGCTTTCAACATTATTGCAAATAAAGCTTCATCTGTTCATAAAATAGCAAGCCTTTTGAGTGACTGTTGCATTACAATATAGTCATTCAATTTCTCAGATGAGATGGTTTTTTTAAAAGAACGTTCTCAGAATTTGCAAACATGAAACAAAGATTTCAAATTACCTTCCTCAAAAGAACAATTTATAGTTGTTTCATCTAAAGCAGGGGTTTCAAACTGGAGGCCCATGGGCCGTCTGCTTCATGTGCAGGCCACGCCCACCCCAGCTCCGTGAAGGGGGAAAACATGACAAAATGTCATGTGACAGCAACGTGATGCCACGAGTTTGACACCCGTGATCTAAACTTTTTTTTCCCCCTTTTGACAATTCATTAGATTCATAATATTATCTGGTTAATAATGAGTCAATTTCTTTTGCATCTGAAATATTAGCTGGGACTAATCACTATTTCTATGATTCTCTGGAATGTATAGAGACACAAAAAGAAGAATGATGCCCTACAGTTGCATTGTTTATAAAAAGGAATTTATTTGATGCTTCTCAAATGTATGGTGGTGATTGAAAAGCTTCTTTAAAGGTTTTTATTACATTAGCAACCATGGCAATGTAGTCCTCGACCTGATTTGAAAAGCATTTGATGACAATTTAATGTTTGAAATGCAATGAATAATTTAGTTTGTGGATCCTAAATGCCATCTTCCTTGCCACTTGATTAAAACTACATGGCAAAGATTATCCCAGCAAGATCAAAGCCAGTTGCTTGACAATATAAAAAGTGACATCATAGGCCAACATCTTTTATAAAAGCAATATTTTGTCAGCCTTTTGGGGAAAATATCATTTGAGAAAAGGAAGATGCTCTTCATCCAGACAATGATCTAATGTCTTGTCATTTTTGCAAAGTGTTACATATTGTCTCATCTTATCAATTTATTTGGCAAAGATCTGAGGCCTTACTTTTATGTTTGGGGTGCTGACTGGGTGTCAGTTTTATTATCTACAATAATAAAAAGTAAAAACAATTTTGAATCCAGCTCATCTAACAGTGGCCAAGGTTCCAGGCCCAATTGTTTTGGTATGTGGAGGATTACAGGTATGACATTTTGCATACCCCAGATAGGCCTCAGACTGAAAGGCTGTACAGTCTGGTTGATATAGTGAGGTAAAAGTATATGTCAGTAGTGCTTAAGATTTTTACAAATACTAAACTCTACATTTAACAGTGACATAACTTGGCTTAAATATCACAGAAGACACTTGTCAAGGTCATCATAGAAAAAAATGTATAATAAACCCCATGTACATGCATCCTTAAACCATTTGTGCTGATACACAGAAAATCATCATGTTATCTCTGAGGACTACAGTCATGTAAATGCATTATACATAATTCCCGGCATAAATATTTAGTATAATTATTTCACACATTATCTTGGTCTGAACTTTCGTCAGTTTAAATAAGGGAATTCTTATATCACTTTTTGTGCTTGTAGTAACACAAAGGTTGTTTGCAGCCCAAATGCAAACAGTGCCAGGTACATTCTTCATTGATATTTCCCGTTGCCAAAGAAGCTGGCTTTTGTCCACTCTTCAGCTCTATGTAGGTGGTCGGAACATATGTCCAAAATTAAGAGCCAGCTTTCCTTGGCAGCATTTGGAACGTCTACCCAATGTCATTATTTACGTCTAGCTTTCACGTGTTTAGTAATAAAATCACAGAGTCTTCACCATTGCAACCACTTACCTAACATTAGGAAACTATAGAAAACAACTATGGTCATTAAGCTACAGCAGAAGGGGTCTATTTGGCTCTGTTCCCTCTACACCAGGTGTCAGCAATCTGTGGCTCCGGAGTCGCATGCGGCTCTTTGGGCCCTCTGATGTGACTCCCTGTTGGGTGATCCCACCACTGGCTGGCCCCACCCATCACTGTCCCAGTCACTCCTCACCTGGCCTGAGAAAGTAAGGGCGACAGCAGGTGATGGAGAAGCAGCCAGGCCAGAGACAGAGAGATACAGAGAGAGGGGGAGAAAGAGAGATATGCCAAAAGGGTTTTGTAGTTTTTTTAACAACCGGTTCTCTACCCTAATGATTGGCTGGGTAGGTGTGGCTAGGGAGGGGGGTCATGTGACTGGTGGAAGTAAATGATTTCGAGTTGGCCACACCCACTCAGGTTTTGTGGCTCCCGGTGTTTTCTTTTCTGTGGGAAAGAGGTCCAAATGGCTCTTTGAGTGTTTAAGGTTGCAGACCCCTGCTCTACACTGTTATCTAATTGGCTACTAACCCAGTTAAAGCTTCTCAACAGAGATTCTAGTATACAATAACTTGTGTGTATCTGTATGCCTGTGTATGTGCATGCATGCCTTCTGGATATTCCTGACGTCTGGCAAATGCTTGGCCAAATCCCTGCACTTTTCTTGGCAAGATTTGCAGAAGTGGTTTCCACTGTCATCTTCTTCCTAGGGCTGAGAAGGAGTGACTGGCCCAGTCACCCAGTTAGCTTTATGCCTAAAATAGGACTAGAACTTCTAGTTTCTATCCTGGTGCATTAAAACCACTGCGCTAAATTTGCTGTCTGCCAGACATTTACTGAGTCCAAAAATAAATAATCATAATGTATTTATCAAATATTATGTCCCAGGAAAGTATCAACAAGGCTTTAGTACATCATCACCCCCTAAATGAGTGAACTCTCTGAATTCAGTTTCATGCATTTGGTTTTTAAAACTGCACTAAGTTAAACTGGAGTAAACCTGCAGTTCATGCAACCTTTGGAACTTCATATCATAGCAACCAGTGTAGAGTATTTGCTGGAGAACATCTAGGTCAAGGTAGTAGACAGAGGAAGTAAAGGAATTTCATATACTGGCCATGAAAGTTTGGAATGAACTTTGGGAAAATGTGTGATATCAAGTGTTCTTGTTGATATTCAAATGCTTTTATAAAACCTAATCAAAAAATATTTTAAGCAATTGTCTGGTGGCTATGTAGAGTATAGTCTGCACTGGAAAACGTGGGCAAGCACCAAAAGGTAGAAAACATGCATTTTCTGTATCTCCATTTCTTGCCATCTACTCCTTGTCCGGAATTTTGCATCCCAAAGCTAGGTAGCCCTGATTTGTACTATGTTCTTTGTCCTCTATTTGATGCTTAATTCTATTATTAATGCACTGTCCAGTGATTACTATTTTATATGTTGGTGCCATAGACTTTGGAAATGTCATGGTTAAAACTGAATATGTATTTCTTCTTCCTGTTCCGTACTATGATCTGGCTGAAATGTGGGGATTGGTGTGTTTCAAAAGGACTATATACAGTTACATTTTCAAGTAAAAAACCATCAATAGAGCCAGTACAGGAGGAAAAAACTCCCTTAAGAGATACCTGACCACTAGTGAGTGTTTGGATGCATTCAGGTAGTATTCTTTATAACAGTAGAGAATATATAAAGCTAAGCAAACTCAGGACATGGTTTACCTTGAATTGTGACTGCATGTTTCCCCCTTTTTAGGGTAGACCAACTGTTGAGTTTTCCTAGTGATGATAAAGGAGAATATTTGTAGTTTGGGATTAAAATGAAGGATCCTTGGTTCTCTCTGAGTTTGGTTGTTTTCTCCCAGGCATTTCATCATTGGTGGTCCCTCCCTTAAGTTCTAACTAGATCAAATCTCTGCTTAGCTTTATCATGGTCAACCAGGGTCTCTGCAGGTTATGATAAAAATGTACATTAAAAACAAGAAGATTTTAAATCACACCATCATGGCCACTATTTTGACTTGTATTACCAAATCCTGCAGATATATCTTACTAGGTGCTATTTTCCACAGGGACCATTTTGATGTGGAACAGCTTATTAATCGTTCAGATATTAGTTGGGATCTCTTTCTTTCTCTGGACCAGGTTTTCCTAACAATGAGTCATGATAAACTTAGTTTGATAATGGACAGCTGGATTTTAATTTTATAAGCATATGGCACAAAATTCAGTAGAATAATAGAATTGGAAGGGACATTGAAGGTCTTCTAGTCCTCATGCTTGTCAAGCAGGAGACCCTATACCATGTCAGACAAATGGCTATCCAATCTCTTCTTAAAAACCTCCAAAAATCCATTCCACTGATTAATTGTTTTTGCTGTTAGGAAATTTCTCTTTATTTCTAGGTTAGATCTCTCCTTCATTCGTTTTCGTCCATTGCTTCTTGTCCTGCCTTAAGTGCTTTGGAGAACAGTTTACTTCCTGTTCTTCCAATATCTTCCAAATATTGGAAGCCTGTTATCATGTCTCCCATAGTTCTTCCCTTCATTACACTAGACATACTCAGTTACTGCAACTGTTCTTCATATGTTTTACCCTTCAATCCCTAATCATTTTTGTTACTCTTCTCTGTACTCTTTCTAAAGCAATCAAAACTGGATGCAGTATTCCAAGTGTGGTCTTACCAAGGCATTATAAACTGGTAAAAACACTTCACGTGATCTTGGTGGAGCAATGAATTCAAATTCAAGGTAAGGCTTTACTAGAGTAAAGGTGATTATATATTAATGCATCAAATTCTGAACACCTAGTGAAGCATGAATTTTGGTGATCATGCTGCAGCACACTATCTTAGAGAAGATACAGCTGCTTGAAGAATGGTTGAGAGAGGTAATGTGACACCTCCATGTGCTCCAAAGTACATTTTGACCTTTGAATCCAAACAATTGTATAGCTCAAATACTTAATTATTTTCTGTAGGGATTCTCAGTCATCCAGGTCATGGTTGTCCCAAAGGTGCCTTTTCAGGAGGCAACTGGACTGTCTTGTTTTTTCTTTTGAAGATGTTTCGATTCTCATCCAAGAAGCTTCTTCAGCTCTGACAGGATAGTGGGGAATGGAAGGATTTATATTCCTTGCAGACAGCTGGTCATCTGCATCCTTTTAGCAGGCCATTGAAGCACTTGGAGGTTTATCTGTGTCCTCATGGTCACCTGAGTATGAATGGTGTGGGAGTAGGAATGGATTTCCAAAGGAAAAATTGCAAACTACAGGAACCAGGAGGACTACTCAGGTGACCTTGAGGACACAGATAAATCTCCAAGTGGCCTCAACAACTCTGCAAAAGGATGCAAATGACCAGCTGTCTGCAAGGAATATGAATCCTTCCATTCCTCACTATCCTGTCAGAGCTGATGAAGCTTCTTGGATGAGAAGTGAAACGTCTTCAAAAGAAAAAAACCAGAAAGTCCAGTTGCTTCCTGAAAAAGCACCTTTGGGTTAACTATGATTATGGGAGCGACACGGCGCACCCATGTAACACCGCTCCTGCGTGAGCTGCACTGGCTTCCGGTGGTCTTTCGGGTGCAATTCAAGGTGCTGGTTACCATCTTTAAAGCACTCCATGGCTTAGAACCTGGGTACTTACGAGATCGCCTTCTGCCACCAATAGCCTCCCACCAGCCAATTCGCTCCCACAGAGAGGGACTCCTCAGGGTGCCGTCGGTCAAACAATGTTGACTAGTGACCCCCAGGGGGAGAGCCTTCTCTGTGGGGGCACCTGCCCTCTGGAATGAATTGCCCCTGGAGATTCGTATGATCCCTGACCTATGTACCTTTCACCGTGCCCTTAAGACTTTACTGTTTCAACAGGCTGGGCTGGCTTAATAACAAATTTTAATGGGTGTTTTAGTTTTTAATCTGGGCCAAATTATTTAATATGTTTTAAATTGTTTTACGTATTTTATTGTGGCTGTGCACCGCCCTGAGTCCCTCGGGAGAAGGGCGGTATAAAAATTTAAATAATAAATAAATATTTTCTCTTACAGATCAGCTCCAGCACTGATCACCCCTCCTGATCTAAGCACTTTCTTCCCACTTATTCAGAAGGATATGGCGACTACTTATTCAGTGGACTGATGAAAATTGCTCCTTTTATTATGCTTCCTTCTGAGACCTCTCTTTCAACCTCACTGTATTTTTGGAAAAAGAATGGCTGGAAAAATACTCTTTCCATACAGTCTTCACGCAGAGAAAAGAGTTCTTCCTCTTGTTTTTGTCATAATCTATAATGTTTGATGATGCATTATGTATGCAGTTTTGCCAGTTTTTATTAATGTATGTATAATTTCCTCCTTCTGTGCAAAGAGGTCTGCCTGCTCTTCCTTTAAATTTTTTAGGAGCTTTGAGAGCTGTCTGCTGAAGAGAACACCGGATGCTCTGGGCCTCTTCAGGGAAAGGAAAGGGGGGGAAGATAGCTCTCCCACTAGGACCATTCCCAGTTAAGAGTAGGGAAAAGAGGAATATTTAACTGGTGTGAATCTCAGAGGGCTGGGACCAGAAAGAGGGAGTAAGCATGAAGGAGCAAAATGGCAGAGATTATCCTTTAACAACCACTTTGTTCTTATTTATTGTTATTAGTTGTGAAGTCATGTCTGACCCATCGCGACCCCATGGACAATGTTCCTCCAGGCCTTCCTGTCCTATACCATCCTCTGGAGTCCATTTAAGCTCACCCGGACTGCTTCAATGACTCCATCCACCACCTCGTTCTCTCTGTCATCCCCTTCTTCTTTTTCCCTCAATCTTTCCCAGCATTAGGCTCTTCTCCAGTGAATCCTTCCTTCTTTGTTCTTTGTTCTTATAAAGTTCCTCAAATCATATCCAAGAATTATAGCCATACTAGACACACAGACCGGCTATTCTTGAAAAAGATTTTAAACTGTTTTAATATATGCCTAAAGACGTCCTGCTATTGGTTTCATTGCAGTTGATGAGAAGTTTCATCCATTTTTATAGGTGAGGATTTCTAACATTTGGTGGATGATCTCTAACATTAGTGAGAATGCTAGCAACTTTTTAAAAAATTATTTAACATTTTAAGGAATTTGCTCTTACCCCAATCTTAGGTTGCTTGGTTGTTCTCCAGAATGTCATATTATTATACCAATTGCTGCAAAATATAGAGATTAAGCTATATTAACTATTGCCTGGAATCAAGATCACGCTGTAAGATGTCTGGACAAAAAGATTCAGTTGTTAATTACTTTTTTAGGCTCAATTCAGGAAATTTTTCTTTTTTTAAAATAAAATACTAAATAGTTTACAGATTTGCAATCTAAAGGGTTTTCTTTGCTAATATTCTTCCAGGAAATTAAGATCTGTAGGAGAAATCCTTCTGAAAATGGGTAGGTGTCGTATGTAGATTGACTCCTTCTTCCTCATTGCTTTTCCAATCACCTGGGTGTGCTCTCAATTTGTTGGAGTTGAGAAGGGAGGGGAGAGGAGTTGTAGCTAGATAGCAGTGATGCAAAGAGCTTTGTTGGAAGCTCTTTAGAAATTGGGTTTTCCTTTGCAAATAAGCTTCATTGTCCTGTTCTATTTTCTGGCGTGAGCATGCACGCCGGCCAGCTGATTGGTGCGTGCGTATGTGCGGCAGTAACCAGAAGACTTGCTGGCCGGTGCACATGCACACGCCAGAAACCAGAACTACCTTATCTGGCGCACACATGCCCCCTGGGCAGCTCCTCTTCCTGGTCGCGGCCCTGACGAAAGGGCACGTGCGATGTGCTCGCCATCACTGAGATAGTTTGAGGAATAAATGCCTCTCTGGCAAGTGAAGAGAAACTGGAATGTGAGGGAGGGAGGTTATCACACAACTTCAGCCAGGTGCGATAAGATCGGAGAAACTCCATGAAAATTAAAATGCAAAGGTCTGAACTCTCCCCTTGGTTACTATTATGTTCATCCATCTTTATATCATCCCTTTCCCCCTTTTTTCTATAGCCAATAGCATCAATTTCTCTGTGTTTATCCACCTGTTTCTTTCTTCTGGTTTCATTCCAAATAGCCCCTCCTCTGTCCTATTTGGACCTTCAAAGATGAAAGAAGGAGGAAGTTTCCTGCCCAACTTTTCCCTGTACCTTCCATTTACCTAGACATTTTCTGAATGCATTTCCCTAGAAAAGACTTATTCTTATGCATAAAAAATGGAAGGACACTTTGAGTCCCACAATGGACAAATATCTGCAAAAGTTGATGGAGTTAGCAGAGATGGCTGATTGAAGAAGAAAAAAAAACACAATTTTGTTTCTACTTGGAAACTGCTTTTGGACTTTGTGCTTGAGGAGGGGGGGGAAATGAAGCTTTGATTAGATAGGTTTCTTGTTATAGACCTAGCTAATATGTGTTATCACAGAAAAGCAAAAAGTGGAGGTTTTATGTTTACCTTATTCTACTGCACCAAAAGGAACTGGAAGTCAATGCTTTTCTCTTCCCCTTTATCCTATACTTTTTCCTCTTCCCCTTTTCTTTCCCCCTTTTCCAATATTTTTACCTTTTTATTATTTCTACATATTATATTTTGATAAACTGATAAAAAATATGAACAAGAAAAGACTTATCCTCTTTCTTTGCCTGCAGCTTCCTCTTAAATATACATTCAGGGGTGAGTCAACTTGGGCTGCCATTTCCCCTTCAACATTTCTAACCAGCTTTCTGCTGTTCACCCAGGATTGTCACTGCTCTACACCTGAGCTAGTTTTCTTCTGCAGTGTGAGGGAGAGAGTCAGCAGGTGACATATGAGTCACTGAAATGTCAGTATTAAATACAGTACTAAATACATCGGATTTCCAGTGACTGACCTCAGAATGTTTGCATATCATGTTAGACAGCTGGAAATAAATGGCAGGGAATATGCAGAGTAAGCCACACATATACACACACACACACACATCCTTATGCAGATGACAAAACTTAATTAGCTTATCTGTCTTTTGGAGGTATATTCAGGGGTAGTCATTTAGCTGAACTTTACTTTGCAACCTGTTCTGTCCTTCTGCATACTTCAGTGAAATTTGCATAAACAATACAACTATAATTATCCATGTTTCCCACCAGATTAGGGGAGAAAATGACTAATTAATCTTATTTACATGAGGATGAGGTTAATTACATAGACATACTAATGCTTGCCACCCTGTTATATTGTAATATGTCATATAAATGATGATGGTGTAAAATATGAATTTAACAAGCCTTCAGTAAAGAGACTATAAGAATGTGCAGATATGTTTGCCTCACTTGAGCCTGCAGTTTTCAATATTTGGCAATGGGGAAAATCAATATCTTCCCTACACACTGGTCCAAAGGTGAGCACAGAAGATGGGCGACCTCCCCCCCAAAAAACCAGTTAGTTTATGTGCACTGCATGTAAAAAGTGGGCAGAGTTTTAACTGTACTGCTATGAATGCTATTTGACCCTTTTTTACCATACTTTGTGGACACCCCTACTTTTTTCCATAAAAATGAGTGGTTAATCCTAATTTCCCTACCTATAAAAAAAAAAAAGCCAAACAGTGAGCTTATGGACAAATCTGTGGGCAATATTCTATCTAGGCCATAGAAGCAAATGTGCAAGACATGAAGTCTTCTCAGTAACTGTCAGGCCTGCCCCAGTCAGGTCCCTTAGGAAAGAGAGACCCTCGACTCCATTTAGGTGAAATGATAGCAATAGCACTTAGACTTATATACTGCTTCACAGTGCTTTACAGCCCTCTCTAAGCAGTTTACAGAGTCAGCATATTGCCCCCAACAGTCTGGGTCCTCATTTTACCAAGCTCGGAAAAATGGAAGGCTGAGTCAACCTTGAGCCTGGTGAGATTTGAACTGCCAAATTGCAAGCAGCCGGCAGTTAGCAGATATAGCCTGCAGTACTGCATTCTAACCACTGCACCACCACTAACCACTGCGGCTCATGATAGATTATTTTATTAAAGATTGCTGGTTGCAGTAAAGTCAGGCTAGAACTAAAATTCCCAAGCAATAGGTTACAGATTTCTCCCTTCATTCCAGCCTTCCCACTTTAATGAGTTCATCTTCACCCAATAAAGAGTTGCATAGATGTTTTGAGAATCACTGAGATGTTTGGGGCAATCCACATTCCATTCTCAGGGTGTGTGACCTTGAAGACTGACACAAACAGTTCGTGCTTCCCTGGTCTTCATCAAGTTGTCATCCCACGTCCCTATTCCTCATCTCATCTCCATACATGTTTATTGCCATTTGTCTCCCTCGCTCCCTCCACCCTAGCTTTTGATGGCAGGATGCCAGCAAGGCATCAAGATGAAGATGGCAGAACTGACAGTAACAGTTTGGCCGCCCTGGGCAACTTTGGACTAGAGAAGAGAGAATTTTGAGGAAAAGAATTACAAACACCTGCATTGCTTTATATTTATAAACTCCTGAAAACTATATTTAGAGAAAAAAAGAGAAGTGACATATTTTTATTCCAGTTAAAATATAAATTATACATAAGATATACAACAACGAATGTTTATTTTTGATCACCGACCAGCATAAAATACAAACAAGGAAAATTACATTCAGTTCAATAATTCTAAACCTGTAAGCAATGAAGAATAACTAAAAAATAGAGTTGCTAATACAAGACAATAATATTCAAACACTAAAATAGCTTTATAAAATTTCTCATGTTGGTTCTAAGAGTAAACTGAAAAGGGGTTTCTGAAGGCCACAAAGAAGAAGTGAAGATTAGACACAAAAGATATAAAAGAGCAAATATCCATGCCCAGTACCCTTAATTATCTGTTTGCAAATTTTAGTTGTGCCCTGGCAAAATCTAGCTATGTTGTATGTAACAGGTGGTTCTTTCTCTGAGAGAAGAAAATCAAAAAGAAAATTTTCATTTTATTAACACGTGTCAATAAAAGAAAGAGGAAAGTTTATCAACTACACTGGTAACAGAGACAATGTAGAAACACATGTGGTGATCTCAACAGCCTTCATGCTACATGGACAAGCTTTTTCCCACATGTGGACTTTGGTAAATCTCCCATTCAGAACTGAAGCAGGTCAAATATCAAACCAGAAAGTCTATTTGTTGAGCAGGAGAGACTACATTAGTCAGGTATCTGCCCACTTCCCACCTAGAATAAGTTGTTTGTGTTTACGTTTGGATAGAATTTGACTGACCTCATTCTGGATTTCTATATCTAGGACCTTTTCCCTAATGATTCTTTTAGCCTGAGTGTATTCCAAAGGAAGCAGTTGCTTAAGTGGCAAGCCATAATGGGCAAGGTTCCTCAGAACTGCCTGTTGCCATGGAGATCGAAACTGATCTGTCAGGACAAATGGAGTCTACCTTGATGATGGGGAAAAGTGGCATTTGACCCGATACGCGAGTATTGACAGCCATGGTTTCAGCTTCTCACTTTTTGGTGACCTGCTTTCCTTCTGAGCATTATATTCGATACACATCTGGCCTCTTGAAAAGGGGTTTGCAAAAAATTTTATTTGGATAGCTTCAAATGGTTTACAGGGAGGAAATGGTCCCTGCTGAGCACCATACAACATTTGGCCCAAGGGGTTTCTCTGTAAAAAGTTTCAGAGCTGCTTGTGAGGTATTTCTTACTCTGTGTCCTCTCCCAAAGCTTTTAATAGCTACTGGATTCCCTTGTGCAAAGTCGGTGTAACAGTGAGATGGGCGGCATATAAATTTAATAAACAAAATAAATCTTTCAGGCACCTCTAGGGTAAAGCCCTATCCCTGAGGATTTGAAGCTTTTAACTTACTCAATTTCCTTTCAAACAATGTAATGAAAAGAAGGACTAGGGGAGACATGATAGCAGTGTTCCAATATCTCAGGGGCTGCCACAAAGAAAAGGGAGTCAAGCTATTCTCCAAAGCACGTGAGGGTAGGACAAGAAGTAATGGGTGGAAACTAATCAAGGAGAGAAGCAACTTAGAACTCAGGAGAAATTTCCTGACAATTAGAACAATTAATCAGTGGAACAACTTGCCTCCAGAAGCTGTAAATGCTGCAACACTAGAAGCTTTTAAGAAGATGTTGGATAACCATTTGTCTGAAGTGGTGTAGGGTTCCCTGCCTAAGCAGGGGCTTAGACTAGAAAACCTCCAAGGTCCCTTCCAACTCTGTTATTCTATTCTAATGTAAATAGGAATATCTATAACAATTGGTTAATCAATTTCTTCTCTGATACAGTATTATTGTTAGTATTGGGATGAGTTACTGCTCTTCCTCCCTCCCTCCCCCTTTTCTTCCCATTGCTCTGATCCTCCTTCAGCCTGAAGGCCAGCAGAAAATCCCTAGATTTTCTATTTTTATTTGTTTGGCTTGTCCACAGATCAGTGGACTCAGGTTTATCCTGCACAACAGCTCAGAAACCAGGGGTGTTCCAATCTCTCTCTCTATGTGTGTGTGTGAGAGAGACAGACAGACAGACAGAGAGAGACAGACAGTCAGACAGACAGACAGACAGAGAGAGACAGACAGACAGAGACAGAGACACACACAGAGAGAGAGAGACTACAACAGCTGCTTTCGTCTTCCAAGGAGAGATCTCTCTCCCATCCATCCATCCATGCATCCATCCATTCAGCTTAAGTAAAGGATTAAGGAAGAGGTGGCACTTCTCAGAAAACATGTTCAACAGCCCTTCAACTTTGACAGTACTACTGTGTGAGCTCTTCTTAAGCCTTCAGTAAGAATTGTGTGTGCTAATCCTACTCAATCTCATTGAAAAATGCCTTTACAAAACAAAACTACAAAACTTTAAAAAGCTGTACCTTACACGGAAGCTGCTTACATGCACAGTGGCAGACAAAAGATATGAGGGAGATAGGCATTTTAGAAATATAATAAACAAATAATACATACATACATACATACATACATACATACATACATACATACATACCAATCTCTATTTCTATTCCCCAAAAGTATTGCAAGTTATCTTTAACACAGGAAAACCCTGGAATGTCTGAAAATCCTATGAAAAACCTTTCAAGAGAGATGGTGAAAGTTTCCACTGAAGCTTTCAACAAAACCACAAAAGTAGAGGTTGGACTATAGCTTGCTATTAAGAATTCAGACACCTATTTGAGTACCCCATAAAAAGAGGTCTAACTTAATATATATACATTGAGGGTTAGGAGAGCAATTGCTATGGAAAGCAGATCAACCATAGTTTGTTATGATTAAATTCCACTTGAAAGCTTTGATGTACTTGCAATTAATATGCATCCCATTGTTTTCAGTAGGATTTAATTCTCATGACTGAATCCTGGTTATGCACCTATAATTTTGTCTGTTTTAATGTTGTCATTGGACTCTTTACCAATCAGAACCTCTTCACACAGCCAATATTATTTCATACTTATGGCCAGTTACACTAATAATGAAAGTTATCCATTCATCTAAGTTTAAAATAGCTTTGGGATGTGTAGTTTTAATGAATATTGACACAGAAGAACTAGCATGTTTTTCACATAGCATCCTTACAGAATAGAATATAATTCTTTATTGGCCAAGTGTGATTGGACACATAAGGAATTCGTCCTTGGTGAATATGCTCTCAGTGTACATAAGAAGACAAGATACACTCGTCAATAATCACAAGGCACAACACCCTGTGACAGTCATACGGTACAATAAGCAATCAAATCACACTAGGAAATAATCAATATCAATATAAATCACAAGGATACAAGCAACAAAGTTACAGTCATGCAGTCACAAGTGGGAGGAGATGGGCAACAGTAACGATGAGAAGACCAATAGCAATAGTAATGCTATTACTATTACTATATTAAAATATTAGCTATTACTAATGCTATTACAGGGGGAGAGCTTTCTCTGTGGGCGCACCCACCCTCTGGAACCAACTTCCTTTGGAGCTCCAGATGGCCCCTGACCTTCGCTCGTTCCACCGCGATTTGAAGACCTGGTTGTTCCGTAGCCTGGACTGATGGGGGGTTTCTTAATGAATTTTAAATTGTTTTAAATTGGAATTTTAATTTTATATTGTCTTTTAATGAGGAATTGTGCATTTTTACCATTGTGAGCCGCCCTAAGTCCTTGGAGATAGGGCAGCCTATAAATTGCATTATAAATTGCATTATAAATAAATAAATAAATAAATAAATAAATAAATAAATAAATAAATAAATAAATAAATAAATAAAGCCTAATGTGAATAGTTTGACAGTGTTGAGGGGATTATTTGTTTAGCAGAGTGATGGCATTCGGGGAAAAAACTGTTCTTGGTGTGCAGTGCTCTATAGTGTCATTTTGAGGGTAGGAGTTGAAATAAATTATGTCCAGGATGTGAGGAGTCTGTAAATATTTTCACAGCCCTCTTCTTGACTCGTGCAGTATACAAGTCCTTAATGGAAGGCAGGTTGGTAGTGATTGTTTTTTTCTGCGGTTCTAATTATCCTCTGAAGTCTGTGTCTGTCTTATTGGGTTGCAGAACCAAACCAGACAGTTATAGAGGTGCAGATGACAGACTCAGTAATGACAGTAATTCCTCTGTAGAACTGTATTAGCAGCTCCTTGGACAATATGCAATGTGTAATTCTTTTGCCACATGAAGAATATGATTTCTGTATAACCAAATCATCACAACAGCTCATAACTCCAGTTTGAATTAAAGTAAAAGAAGCAATTAAAAAAGAAACAATTAAAATTGTAATTAAAATCACACATGGACCCACAGAACAACAGAGTTAGAATAACAAAGTTGGAAGGGACTTTGAAGGTCTCCTAGTCCAACCCTCTGCTCAGGCAGGAAACTCTATACCATTTCAGACAAATGGTTGTCCAATCTCTTCTTAAAAACTTCCAGTGTTGGAGCATTCACAACTTCTGGAGGCAAGTTGTTCCACTGATTAATTATTCTAACCGACAGGAAATGTCTCCTTAGTTCTAGGTTGCTTCTTTTCTGTTATTAAGTATATGAGCCATCCAGAGTCACATAGGTGAGATAGACAGACAATTACATAAATTGAATTAAATAAATAAATATATCTCATAAGTCTCATCTGCAATTCTTATGATTTCTTTATATGTTCTTAACAAGAATGGAAAGCTCTCAGCAGCAGACCAGAAGCTATTTAGGGCTTTGAAGATTCGGATCAATACTTTAAGCATGAAAGCTAACTGATAACCTATGCATTAATTTTAGCATGAAAATGATAGTGGTCTGATATAAGATATGGATAATCTACCTCTCTTTGCACTTATGCAAAATCTAACTATTTTTCCGCTCTTATCGCATCTGCAGAGAACCGCCCAGCCGCTCTGTTCAGGGTGACCCACTCCCTCCTTCAGGTGGAAGTGCGGGAAGATCCCTTGCAGGGTCGAGCTGAGGATTTTGTGCAATTCCTGCATGATAAAGTCACTCAGATTCGGGAAGGCTTGGACTCCGAGTGGGTGAGTCCGGGGAGGGAGGCGGAGGTGAGTTTGGAGAATTCTATCTGGGAAGAGTTTGACCCTGTGGCTCCCGAGGATGTGGACAGGATTCTGGGGAGCCTTAGTGCTGCCACATGTTTATTGGACCCGTGTCCCTCCTGGTTGGTACTGGCCTCCCGGGAGGTTACACGAGGCTGGCTCCAGGGGATTATAAATGCTTCTTTGAGTGAGGGTGCCTTTCTCGCCATCTTGAAAGAGGCGGTGGTGAGGCCCCTCCTCAAGAAGCCATCCCTGGACCTGGCTCTATTAGCAAATTACCGTCCAGTCTCCAACCTTCATTTTGTGGCGAAGGTTGTTGAGAGTGTGGTGGCACGACAGCTACCCCAGTACCTGGAGGAAGTGGTCTATCTGGACCCGTACCAGTCAGGCTTCAGGTGGGGGTACAGCACAGAATCGGCATTGGTCGTGTTTGTGGATGATCTCTGGAGGGCTCGGGACAGGGGTTGCTCCTCTGTCCTGGTCCTATTAGATCTCTTAGCGGCTTTTGATACCATCGACCATGGTATCCTGCTGCAGCAGTTGAGGGGGTTAGGAATTGGAGGCACCGTGTTACGATGGTTCTCCTCCTACCTCTCTGACCACTTGCAGTTTGTGTTGGCAGGGGGGCAGAGGTCGACCTCGAGGCGCCTCGCTTGGGGAATGCCGCAGGGATCGGTCCTCTCGCCCCTTCTGTTCAACATTTATGTGAAGCCGCTGGGTGAGATCATCCGTGGTTTTGGGGTGAGAGTCCACCAGTACGCTGATGACACCCAGCTGTACATCTCCACCCCAAACCACCCCAATGATGCCCTTGATGTGATGTCCCGCTGCCTGGAGGCCGTGCAGGTCTGGATGGGGAAAAATAGGCTCAAGCTCAACCTTTCCAAGACTGAGTGGCTGTGGCTCCCAGCGTCCCGGTATAGTCAACTGGTGCCATCGCTGACTATTGGGGGTGAATCTCTGCCCCCCACAGAGAGGGCTCACAATCTGGGTGTCCTCCTGGACTTAGAAGAGCATATGACGGCTGTAGCCAGGGGAGTTTTTATCAGGTTTGCCTGATCCACCAGTTGTGTCTCTTTCTGGACTGGGACACCCTGCACACGGTCACTCACACCCTCGTCACCTCCTGTCTGGACTATTGTAACACTCTCTACATGGGGCTCCCCTTGAAGAGCACTCGGAGGCTCCAACTGGTCCAGAATGCGGCCGTGCGGGTGGTTATGGGTGCACCTCGTTATGCCCATGTAACACCTCTCCTGCGCGAGCTGCACTGGCTCCCAGTGGTCTTCTGAGTGCAATTCAAGGTGTTGGTCATCACCTTTAAAGCGCTCCATGGCATAGGACCAGGATATCTACAGGACCGCCTTCTGCCACCAACAGCCTCCCACCGACCAGTTCGCTCCCACAGAGAGGGACTCCTCAGGGTGCCGTCAGCCAAGTTATGTCGGCTGGTGACACCCAGGAGGAGAGCCTTCTCTGTGGGAGCTCCTGCCCTCTGGAATGAATTGCCCCCAGATATTCATAACATTTCTGACCTCTGGGTTTTTCGCTGCACCCTCAAGACCCTACTGTTCCAACAGGCGGGGCTATCAAATTGATTGATTTTAAATTGGGTTTTAATTTTGGGTTTTAAAATTCGGCCAAAACTATTTAATGATTTTAATTAATTTTAACTAGATATTGTATATTTGTATATTTGTATTTTAATTTTGGCTGTACACTGCCCTGAGTCCTTCGGGAGAATGGGCGGTATATAAATAAAATTATTATTATTATTATTATTATTATTATTATTATTATTATTATTATTATTATTATTATTATTATTATTATTATTATTATTATTATTCCTAGTTTACCTACCAGGAAGCACAGTGATAGGTCTTTGGAGCAGTAATGATTGCCTGCTGCTGTTGAACCCACCACTTTCCTTCTCTTTGGAGAAAAAAGTTGTAAATCTAATACCACATCTGTCTAACCCAGGGGTCGGCAACCTTAAACACTCAAAGAGCCACAAAGGTCCTAACCGGAAGCCCCCCATTCAATTCTGGAGCTGACCGGAAGTCCGGTTCCCCCACCATAGAGTCTCCTCCTAAGCATGGCATCCTTTTTCCTATGCCTACCAGAAGTCTGGTTCCCCCCACCATAGAGTCTCCTCCTAGTGTGGCATCCTTTTTCCTCTACCTATCCTAACTGAAAGCCCTATCAATTGTGGAGCCGACCGGCGACAAGAAGCTGCAGCAAAGGGATGAAAGAGCCACATGTGGCTCCAGAGCTGCGGGTTGCTGACCCCTGGTCTAACCTCATCTGCTTCCTTTAACATCATGAGGAACACAATTTCATTATCAATTTTGAAGTTGGGAGTATTTTCAGATCAGGGGTACCAGAAGGCATGGTCCAAGTGGCAGCCACGATGGTGGAATTGAAGATCTGCAATAACCGCTGCTTCTAATCCATTGTGTCAGGTAGCAAAATATCTCAGATTCCTTCACAAACTGCTGGCATGTGGAGTCCTCACCAATATAGAAGCCTGCAATCATTTATTTGTATGATGCACCAAGAGAAAACATTTACACATCTTCACAGATTTGCAAACAGCCCTTTCGCCAATCCAGCTTTTTTGAATCCCTATGCTACAGAGTTTTGGATGTCATTTTCATTCTGCAAGTAGGTCAGAAATAACCCCTGCATTTCTGTGCAGTTGTAAGAATGCTAAATGAAATTCCATTTTAAGATATTCAATTCACTTCCAAGATATGCAATTTGCTAAAGGGACTTAGAGAGAGAGAGAAAATTATTGAATTAGACATCTGCACACCGTTTTGTACTGTGTACCTTCCTGTCTCTTCATCCATTAGTGAAATTGACTTAAGTGGTCAGCATGGTAAATGGTCTGAATGACTTAGATGATATTAAAATTCCACTAATTAAACTAATTTTGGGATTCACCTACTTGCTTTTATCAAGGTCAACTTAACAAAAAGTGAAGTATATTAATGTTCTACTTCCTCTTTATTGAATGGACTCAGAAGGATTAGAAGGAAAACCAGATTTCTCAATATTTTCTTTTCAATCCTCCTAGTCTATTTAACTCAGGATATTCCTACAGTGCCTTAGATTCCACTCTACAATTCCTCAAAAGCCATCTGAAGGTAATCTACGATTATATTTACTTCTGCCTCAAAACACTGAGAACAAAGAGCAAAGAAATTCATTTAATCATTGCCCTCTCTGAGTTGAGACAGCTCCAGGAGTAATAAAAATTCTCTCCATGGGGAAGAATGAAGGAAATAAAGGAGTTTCTACCTCCCTGACCATATCCTTATTTTATGTTGTGTGCATTTGTCTGATGGCATGCAACACATTCGAGTGATTTGTTTAAGCTGGCAACTAAAAAAAAAAACTTACTTCCTCTTGAAACATGTAGTGCAGGTGAAAACTAGGAAGCAAAATTAAGAAAAATATTCCTACACAGGTAGTCCTCAATTTACAATCTTTTGTTTAGTGACCATTTGAAGTTACAACGGGGCTGAGAAAAACTGATTTATGACCATTTTTCACACTTACAACCATTGCAGCACACATACACACCCAGTCACGTGATCAAAATTTAGATGTGTTGGAAGAAAAATCCGGTCCGGTTCCAACCTGGGAGAAAGACACTGGAAATAAAATGGAGGCTGATTGGAAAGAAGGACTCTCTTTATTGATGAACAGAACCAACAACAGCATGTAGATCTGGGACAGCTGACAAATTGATTGGATGAGTGAATGGACCTTTATAGGTTTTTGTGACTTTGAATTTTGAACTGTTCTTGGGATTGTGCAGTGAAGAAGCTTTTGTGTCTCTTGCTATTTCAGTGGTGGTGGGTTAATCCTATTCTGTCCTAAAGGTCATGTCCTCTCCTTCTTAATCCCATCACCTGGAGCTGAAGGAGTTTTGTTTATGAATAGATTGGCCCAGTCTTTCTTAATGGGCACAAAATATCTCTAAAGACTTCGGGCATCTGCTGGAGGCTGTTGGGGCTGCTTTCTGCCTTTAAGAATTCTTTTCAGTTTCTCCTTTAGGGAAATATAGTATTCTGCCTCTTCATATTCCCCAAAACATTTCATTCTCTGGGAGGGGTGGCTTCCCACAGATGCTTGGCAATTGACTCATATTTATGACAGTTGCAGTGTCCCAGGGTCATGAGATCTTCTTTTGTGACCTTCTGACAAGCACAGTCAATGCAGAAGTCAGACTCACTTAACAACTATTTTAAACTTAAGAACTACAGTGATTCACTTAACATGTGTGGCAATAAAGGTCATAAAATGGGGCAAAAGTCACTTAACATCTGTATTGTGGAATGGAAATGTTGGGCGATCTTAAGTCAAGGACTATCTTCTTTGGAGACATAGATTTGAATTCCTGATGCCATTTTGATAACTCATGTACATGGATTCGAAAGAAAATGGGCCATAGAGAGTCCCATTTTTCCCTGTTAAAAGACATTTAACAAGAAACAAGGTAAACAGGCACTACTTTTGCCAAGCTTTATCAGAAAAGTCAAGCAGCTGTGCTTCCCCAATTCCTATCCTTCTTAATTGTTTTACATTCTCCTGTAGCCATTTTCCCCTTCTGAATGACAGCTGGATGCAACTTAATGCAGAAATAGCAAATAGATGCTTTCTGCTTTCAAATAACAGACGCAGAAGACATCTCAGTAAGTGTATTTTAGCAAATGATGACATCTAATGCTCCTACCAGGGGTGAAATCCAGCAGGTTCTGACAGGTTCCGGAGAACCGGTAGCAGAAATTTTGAGCAGTTCGAAGAACCGGTAGTGGAAATTTTAAGTAGTTCGGAAAACCAACAAATACCACCCCTGGCTGGCCCCAGAGTAGGGTGGGAATTGAGATTTTGCAATATCCGTCCCCCAGGAATGGAGAGGGAATGGGGATTTTGTAGTATCCTTCCCCTGGAGTGGTGTAAGAATGGAGATTTTGCAGTATCCTTCCCCTGGAGTGGGGTGGGAATGGAGATTTTGCAGTACCCTTCCCCTGCCACACCCACCAAGCCACGCCCACCGAGCCACCCCACGCCCACCAAGCCACGCCCACAGAACCAGTAGTTAAAAAAATTGGATTTCACCATTGGCTCCTACCCTTCCTTTTAGATTCTCTTAGACTCTTGTTTTTTTTTAAATAACGTATCTTCCAATTTTGTTAGATTCTGATGTATCTTCTTTTATTTATTTATTTATTTATCAAATTTCTACTACACCATCCATCTCACTTAAGTGATTCTGGGTGATTTACAAACTGTGCTGATTGTACCACAATCTGCTTATGTTAGATTATGACCACAATAAAGGTTTGTTCTGTTTTGATTTGATTTGGTTTGATTTGATCAACAATCCATCTTCAACAACCACTGGAGTTGCCTAACTCAATTTTTGTTGTCAGCCATCATCGCATTTCCAAATGTTTGCTTGCCAAGTAGTTTTATTGTGCATTAAATCCACTAATTTCCTAGAACTAAATCAGTTCAGTTTTCAAATTGAGAAATTCTTCGGTAGCTTCCTCTTTCACCTATGGGGATAATGGTTAATGGACAGTGATGTGAAGGAAACTGGCAAGCATGGAGTTTTATAAACAAGCATAAGCATATTAGCAAGCTAAACCAAAGATATACAACTTTTCTGGAAAGTAGAAGTTAATTCAGTTTAAAGTTTAATTCGATTTAAATTTAAGTTGGATTAAAATGTGATTAATATGATTGATTCTTCTACCTTTATCATTTTTGTCTTATAAAAATGAAAATAAATAAAACATGAAAATAAATAAATAAATAAAATTCAGTAGGGCAACCACTAGAGATTTAGAGATGTTAACTATTTTAATTGCCTGATATTTTTGGGCAGAGGGCAGAAGAAAAGGACCTCGGATGTCTTGGAGTTTCAAGCTGTTCCTTCCCAAGTAAAATTCAGGTTCTTATTCTTTAACATTACCACTGATTAATATTTATACTCTGCTATATCCTAGCTATAATCTTCTTTAACTTTTGTAGTTTTGCATTATATTCCAATATATAACATATTCTAGCCTTTTGAACGTGTTTCTTAACTTTGAGAACTTTTTCTATTACCGTATTTTTCTGAGTATAAGATGTTCCTATAAGACGCACCTACCTTTTTTGGGGAGGAAAGCAAGAAAAAAAAATCTGCCTCTTCCTCCCAGCAATTTGTCTCCTTGCAGCAAATAGCCCGTTTCAGCTTCAGCTTCAGCACAGCCTGATTAGCACAAGCAGCTGATTGTCGGTTGGATTGGCCTCTTGAAGATCAGCTGTTTCGGCTGCAGGGATTGCCATAGCCTATTACTGCCTCCGCGTGCCCCATTTTCTGGGAGGGGGGCAGCGGGTGAATGGAGCTACATTTGGTGTATAAGACGCACCCAAATTTTTATCCTCTCTTGGGGGGGGGGAAGTGTGTCTTATGCTCCAAAAAATACGGTAGTTCATTTTAAAATTTTGGCCTCAGTCCAGAAATCTCACAGCTTGTTAGTGATCCCAAGGAAAATTTATAATTTTCCTACTCACTCCACAATAAAAATTTGTGAAAATGAAGCATTTGAAACCTGATGAATGGCATGAAATAATGGTCTGCCAATCAAGGGAGCAAAGTTAACCCATATATTCTCTGGGTAACTTGAGTTACCACCTAAAATTATGCGGGGAAATAATTGTAAGTCTTTCCCAGGGGGGAAAGACTTACAATGGCTCCAAAATGTGCAGCCTGTTTTCCTCAGTTTTGATCCTATTGATGGCAGTTTTGGAAAAAAAACATGAAGAAAAGGTAAAATGGAAAATAATACCGGTAATTTGCAGAAGAAAAATCCAGAAATAAGCAAGTTTGTATATTAACCTTGTCTGTTTATGTTGATAAGGAAAGCAACATTATGTGTTTGTCTTAGGTGAGTTACAGATATTCCTTATAACTTTTATTTAGTGCTCTTCTATGTTTGTTAGTTTCCACAAGCAAAAAATGGTTTATGTGGGGAGCTCCCTTCATTTTACCTCAAACAGTTTGAGAGGGAAGCTAAGATGAAAGAAAATGACCATCCCTAAATTGCCCAGTGAATTACTGTGGCTGAGTGTGGACTTGAATCCGGATTTCCCCAATCAGGGTCCAAACCCGTAACAAGATAGTCTACCTAAATTCTGCTATGTAAGTAGTGTTGCATTTATTTAATACACCATTTAATGTGGAGGAGGGAAGATAATGATTTCCCTGAAGACCAGAGCAGTGGTGGGTTTCAAATTTTTTTACTACTGGTTCTGTGGGTGTGGCTTGGTGGGCGTGGCTTGGTGGGCGTTGCAGGGGAAAGATACCATAAAATCTCCATTCCCTCCCCAATCCAGGGGAAGGTTACTGCAAAATCCCCATTTCCTCCCGATCAGCTGGGACTTGGGAGGCAGAGAATAGATGGGCTGGGGCCAGTCAGAATTTTTACTACTGGTTCTCCGAACTACTCAAAATTTCTGCTACCAGTTCTCCAGAGCTGGTTAGAACCTGCTGAATACCACCTCTGGACCAGAGATATTTTTTCTGTCAGTAAGAAAAGACATACCCACAGACTTAATAGAGCTTCATGTGAGAACTTTGTTCCATTTTAGGTAATCAGATATTCTAAACTAAACCAGAAATAATTTAAAATATGAAGGATCAGACAGAATCATAGCAAATAAAAAGTCCTTGTGTAAAAATGTTCAAGGTATAGTTTAAGTATATCATCAATTGATATATTTAATGACCCTGAATCTATATCAAATTTTGAAACAGAATACATGTATCATTCATTCATTCATTCATTCATTCATTCATTCATTCATTCATTGTATATACAGGAATGAAAATCCATAGTCCTCAGATATGGTTGAACCAGTGGTGGGTTCCTCCCGGTTCAGCCTGGTTCCACCGAGCCGGTAGCGGTGACGATATGACATCACCGAACCGTTTCTCTTTGTTCGGGAGCTGCCCACCACTGCGTTATTCTTACCTTTTATTTGGCCCCACCCCCAATCTATTTGCTGCCTCCCGAGCCCCAGCTGATTGGCTAGAAGGAAAAAAAACTGTTTAAACTCTTGCCGCGGGGCTTCAAAGGGCTGCCCTATCTGATCAGTGTTAAAAGGCAGTGTGGTGATAGACCGGTGCCTCCAAAAACAAATGAGTAGACCAGTGCCTCCAAAAACAAATGAGTAGACCAGTGCTTAGTAGACCAGTGCCTCCAAATACAAATGAGTAGACCAGTGCTTAGTAGACCGGTGCCTCCAAATACAAATGAGTAGACCAGTGCCTGGTAGACTGTTGCGTCCAAAAGCAAATGAGTAGACCAGTGCCTCCAAAAACAAATGGGTAGACCGGTACAGCTCTGCAAGCAGTTAAAAGTCTGGTAGACTGGTACCTCTGCTAAATCCTAAAGAATTGTCACATGACCATCAAACCATGCCCACAAAATAAGCCATGCCCACAGAACCAGTAGTAAAAAAATTTAGAACACACCCCTGGGTTGAACTACAATTCCAAAAATCCTTCCTTACTACCATTTTGGCTGGAGATTTATTGGAAGCTGTAGTTCAACAACTATCAAAAGAACTACAAGTAAACACCACTAATCTAAATAATGAAAAACATCCAATTGTAAACCACACAGCAGGAAAGCTATAATATAGACAAGAAAGCTTCGATCAGCCTTCCTCAGTCTGAAGCTCTGCAGATATATGAGATTTCAATTTTCACAATTCTAAAGAAACACAGTTTTGCCACTGCTGGTTGAGAATTACGAGGATCAAAACACTGTAAATTCGGTAAGCACCACCAAGTTAAAGAAGGATGTCCTAAGTAAAAGAACTTTACTCTGCCTCATGGCAAAATTGTTTTCCTCTCCCATAGACATTTCCTGTTCTCTTAAAATCTACTGTCCCTCACGTTCTCTAAAAATATCCTTGCTTCACCAATGTTATTTGTCCGGTACACTTTTTTTTTTTAATTAAAGACATAAAATTGGTGAGATTATGTCCTTGTAAAATTTGCAAATACGTTTCCTTCAGAATTAGTCCACAAAAGTTCCATGTTAATGTTGAAAACAAATATTTTATTAACAAAAAAAGTTATATGCTGTCTCTTCAGCTTTTTATTGCAAAGGTGGAAATTAATAACCCCAGACATGATATCCCTGAAAAGCAAATAATGAAGCAGAGATTCTTTTTACCATAGCAAAAATTCACATTTAAACCAATTGAAGGTGAAGTCATCTTTAAAGTAGCATGCTCCTCCTTTATCAGGAAGATTACTAGAAACTTAAGTATGCAACTTAACTTTTTTTCCATTTACTGGTTTCAGACCGAAATTAGAAATAAAATAAAAAACAAAAACAAGTTTGAAGATGCCGCCCTGTAAAATCACCACTTGCAAAATATCTTTTCCTTACCCATAAGTTAGGGATGTCTATATGAATAAAGCTCTGTTTTATTGACCAAGTTAATAATGTTGCAATTTGGAGGATTTTTTTATTATATTTGTTGTTGTTATTGTTAGTTGCGAAGTCGTATCCGACCTATCACGATCCCATGGTGTTGAGGGTAAAACTGCCCTCTGCAAAGTGGTGCAACGGACCAGACAGCGAATAGATATGTTGCTTAGCAAAACGCACAGATACTCACAGACTCTGAACGTTTAAAGAAAAATAAACAGTCTTTACTTGTAGTAAAACAAAACAAACTTGGCTTCTCAAAACAAAGATAACACTTCTTCAAATAATCACGGTTCAACACAAAAACATAGTTTGCTTACAATTCCAGTTCTCTTCAGTAACACAGACAAAGTCCCTTTCAGCAGTTCAACCTTCTAATAGCAGGAGCAGAAGTGAATGAACTTCCTGCCTTCTTTTATGTCTGCTTAGCACAGCCAATTAGTCATCTTTGTAGCAGTTAAAGTTACAGAACATAGTTTTCTATATATTATCTACCCAACTGTAGGATAAGCATCCAACCTTCCTCCAGGCCTTCCTGTCCTCTACCATCCTCTGGAGTCCACTTAAGCTCATGCCGATTGCTTCAGTGACTCCATCCAGCCACCTCATTCTCTGCCATCCCCTTCTTTTGCCCTCAATCTTTCCCAGCATTTGGCTCTTCTCCAGTGAGTCCTTCCTTCTCATTACTTTTTTTTTAAAAAAATGGAAGTGAATCTACCTTATTGAGGTAGGCTTTTTAAAATGTAAATTCACCAATTTAAGCTTTTTAAAAAATATACCGTAACTAATCTATTACAGGTAGTTCTCAATTTACGACCACAATTGACCCAACATTTATGTTGTTCTGAGAAATTTGTTAAGTGAGTTTTGCCCCTTTTTCCGACTTTTCTTGCCTCATTTGTTAAGCAAATCACTGCAACTGTTAATTAGCAACACGGTTGTTAAGTGAATCTGGCTTTTCCATTGACTTTACTTGTCAATGGAAAAACACAAAAGGGGATCACATGACTGTCACAAAAGGGGATCACATCACAGTCACAAATGTGAGTCAGTTGTCAAGCATCTGAATGTAAAATATTTAAACATAGGGATTCTGCAACAGTCATAAGTGTGAAAAATGGTCATAAGTCACTTTTTTCAGTGTCATTGTAACTACAAAGGCTCATTAAACAAATTGTTGTAAGTCGAGGACTACCTATATTGTATTTATGGTTGCTGAGAATGTTCTTCAGACTACTATAGAAAGCCCCTTCATTTTCAAAATATCTTTGCTTTTACCGTACAGGGGGATGCTGGCATTTCAAAGCATAAACAAAAACCAGAATCGCCATGTATTCACAAATAATTGGACTTTTTTTTTTAATCTCTCACTTAAGAATCTGTTGTGACCTAGGCCCAAGTAGTTATTACCATACACAATCAGTCCTAAACAAACATATTTCATTAGAACAGCTGAGAATTACTTCAAATTAAATCCAAATTAAGTCCAAAACAAATTCTTCATGAACAGTCCTTCGGCCTTATCGCCAACCTTTGTCTACTTTGGCACCCTGCCAAAGGCTTTTCTTGGCAAAAGTTCAGAAGCCAGAGATGCCGACAAGAAACAAATGTAGCAAGACAAGGAACAAATGTAGCAATGTTGCTTTCCTACAAAGATCCCAAGAGCCGTTGTTGCTCTTTTAAGCCTTCTGGGAGGGCCAATCATCTCCTGGCCTTACCCCCGAGTCATCCTTTTTGCTTTAGCTGCTCTTGCCTTCTGGCACCTCTTCGCATGCGTGCACTAGGAACAGGCTCCTCCTGTTCCTCTTTCTCTCTGCTATCCGCCTCTGGAGGCTCCAGAATCTGCACATCCCTCCCAGATGGCCCTGGCCCCATCTCTGCCTCTGACGCAGAGCCCTCATCCGGGCCTTCCCCTGACTCCAGGACTAGCCCATTGTCCTCCCAGCCTCCTCACTGTCCGACTCCACTACCAGCTCTGCAGGCTGCTGGGGAACCACAACAGAATCAAGAGACAAATTTAGTCACACTTTTATCTTCTTTAGTGTATTAAAGTGACTAAACCCAGCATAGAAAACTTTCCTGAAGTGATAATACCATACAGAACACGATTTGGCAGTTGTTTTCACAGGGGTTTTTACATAAAGGACTATTTGCTTACAGATTTTTCACTGGAGAAAGATGAACGCTAGCAGATGAATGAAAATATTCAGGCAACTGTAGAGTCCAGAATGCTCTGATTTGCCCTCTTTAGGGAGGGAGGGAGGGAAGAAGAGAGGAATACGTTCGCACAGTAAGTCTCACATTCTAGAGATTCTAGAGTGGTTTCTCTGTATAAGTGAATCATTCTCAGTACATCCTAGATCATTAAAAAGTCATTTGCCTGACAAACGATATGCTCCATATGGCTTGCACAAGTTGGCCGACATCAATTATTTTAATGCATTTGGATTTATGGAAAGGTATTCCTATCTTTACCCCAAAGGAAGATAGCCTTGCATGTAAGAACAATTTCAAGTGAAAGATGGAGTAGGTAGAAAAAAACGATAAATATAGACAAAGCACCTTAAAAGTATGTCACTGAACTGCATATATTCCAGCTCAGGGATATCAAACTCGATTTCATTGAAAGCTGCTTGAGAGTGGCCAGGGGGCATGGCCAGCTTGATGTCATTCATGTTGGGGGTCCCTGTGGTGGACCGAGTGCTCTACCAGCGAAAACAGAGCTCGGGCAGTCCAGGGGGCAGATCTAAGTACTCTGTGGGTTGAATCCGGCCTGCGAGCCTTGAGTTTGACACACCTGTTCTAGCTGGTAGAATGGAGGCAACGGTTGGCTTGCAAAGTTTTGCTTGTATGGAGTGACTTGAGCATATTTAAGTCAAACTGAGCTTTGGGTGCATTTGTGCTATATAATGGCTCAAATGTGCACAAATTGATACTGTGTCGGTGAGATATTTGAAGTAAACCTCTGCCTCCATTATCCAGAAGGAGGTATAATCTATCAATATCTCTATGGGGAGATAATGCATAGTGAATGGTAATCAGTTTTCTTGTTTTTGGTCCAATCTGTCCAGTTCAGCTTGTGTCCAGTTAACAATTCCTGCAGTATATTGTATCTCAGACATGGCCCAGATATTGATGGTTTGATGGTGTTTCCATTGTTTATTTTTGTCTTTATCAAGTTTTGCACTCTCTTTGTGTATTCATTTTTAATCACATTTTTAACTTGCCCATGCTTGATGTTATCCAACCATAAAATGCCCAGATACTTGTAAGTTTCATTCTGATGGCTCCTGATGCTTTAGCCATTCACCATTTCAATTCCACCAGTGTTTGTGATTTTACCCCCATTTATTGTTACTGTAGCATATTTCTCTAGGCCAAATTTTGAATGCTATAACTATGCTAAAAATTCTTATGTTGTTTGTCAATAACTGGATTGACAATTGTTGATGACTTATTTGACTTATTATTATTTATTCACAAAATATTAAGTCACATCTGCCAGTTCTTTAACTGATATGGGCCTTCATCAACTTCTTCCCAAAAACCTAGGAGGTTGTAATGTATCCCACATTCATTTTGTGCAACTCAAAGCATCATACTTAACTAATTCTCCCACCTCCTATTTTTCCTACAACAGTCACGCTGTGAGATGGGTTGATCTGAGAGGGAGGTACTAGCTCAAATTTATCCAGGTGCAGAGGACTAAAACTCAGTCTCCTGGTTTCTAGCCCAGCATGTTTACCACTGCACCAAACTGACTCTCACACAACGTTCAGATAACATAACTTGTTCTTCACAAAATGTAAGTGGCATTTCTTCTATTCATTGAACATTATTTGGAGAAAAAGAACCTTATCTTTCTAAAAAAAGAAAAGAAACAACTTGTTTTTCTGATTGGGTAAATATTAACGTCAGTAACGTAACTACTGACAATACAAAAAATTTTCTTATTTATCATCTGGGACTAGGTTATATGGACATTTGCTCCAAAGTACTTATTCTTTACATGTTCAGGTAAATGCCCATACAGGTTTCAACAATGCTTTGATCTGTCGTCTTTCTTTTTTAATGCACATCCTAAAGGACCACGGAAGGACATAAATCCTGAAAGGAATTTTGTGGGGAAAAAATGGAATTCTGTCTTTTTTTAATAATTTCACAGTCATGAGCTCAGGGGTTAAGCTTGGGAAAAATATAATTGTAAGTCCAGGAGTGGGTTCTACTTACCTTTACTACTGGTTCACAACGGGAGTGCACACGCGCTTCTGCGCATGTGCAGATCATCAATTATGACGTCCAGCCGAGTGGGCAGAGCCTCCCGCTGCTTTTACTACCGGTTCTAAAGAACCTGACAGAACCGGGAGCAACCCACCGCTGTGTAAATCTATATAACTGTAAGTCAGTGAAGATGAAGGGAGAAGAAACTATATTTTAAAATACTATAAATGAGAAATAATCATTGGTCAAGAACTATTTCAATAAGCAGTGAACATCAAAAAGATGCTTTTCCAAAATCATATAAGATAGGAGGGGGAGAGTGAGAGGGGGAGGGAGTGGGAGAGAATACATTACATCGTCTATCAGCCTCATATTAAAGTATCTAGCAGATTCTCTCATAGGATTTATTATAAATTCAACTGCTAGAGATTGATCTTTATCTTTCCATAACTACAGTAAAGACAGCCCAAGTTGTTATAAATAGTCTATGTAGAACCTATTCAGTTTTACTTGTGAATCAGTCCCTGCTATTGAGTTTGTCCAAAGCTGGCAAGCAACTAAAATGGAATTGTAATTAATGTGGATTCCCTCTGGAACACTTACACTTTTTCCATACAAATTGAGAAAGGATTGTTCATTGCAGCTCTGGCTACCACTATGAAAAAAAAAGACAACAAGCAGGAGCGGAGCTGAAAGAAAAGTAGACTTTTTAATCCCCCCCCCTCTCTTTCCCCTTCTCTTTCTCCTCTTCTTTTCTTTTGGTTTTCCTGTCTTTAAGAATGTTTTAATCTAACTGCATCCTCCATCTTTTCTATTCCTGACACGGTTCCAAATTATTACAGGAAAAAATAGCAGCCACCTTGAGAAAAATGGTAGAAATTCAAACTTGCAGATGTTCTACAAAATACCATTCTTTTTCATACATTTCTCCAGAAAACTTTCAAAAAATGAGGAGAAAAGACCAAATAATCTTCTACCATACTGTGTGAAGTAAAGGTTTCCCCCATCCAATCATGTCTGACTTAGGGTGACATTGCTCATCAAAATTTCTTAACCAAGAGAGCCAGCATTGTTCAAAGACCTTTCTGTGATCATTTGGCCAGTCTGACTGAACCTCAAGGTACAGGGAATGCTGTTCAGTTCCCAGCAAAGTGGTACCTATTTATCTACTTGCATCTGCATGCTTTCAAATTGATAGGTGGGGAGGAGCTGGGGCAAGTAATGGAAGCTCACCTCGTGGCGTGGCGCTTAGGTCTCAAACCGTTCTGTCAGTTTTCCAGCTGACAAGATCAATGTCTTTAACCATTGAGCCATTGCACCCTATACTCCCTTCTGTGAATTGTTATTTAATCTTTGAGATAGGGTGACAAAGTATTAATTTCTAGATTCTCTTGCAGTGAAGCCTTGAAGTCTTTTTAAAGCATTTTGTTCATATGTATTTATTGCTATCATCAATGCACATGATATCACATGAGCACTGATTTTTTTTCCTAGTGGTTTTGTTGACATGTAGGAGAATTCATCCGGGGATAGCCATTGTCGTTGTTATTAGTTTCAAAGTCATGTCTGACCTATCACAACCCCATGGACAACATTCCTCCAGGCCTTCCTGTCCTCTGCCATCTTCTGGAGTCCATTTAAGCTCACGCCTACTGCTTCAGTGACTCCATCCAGCCACCTCATTCTCTGTTGTCCCATTCTTCTTTTGCCCTCAATCTTTCCCAGGGGGATAGCCATATCCTCATATAAAAACTCAGTTTGTCTATTACTTTCAGCCACAAGATGGTTTGATTTAGGCATCCTATTATACATAACTTACTAGGAAAGAAAGGGAATACAAGAAGAGAAGAGAAAGATAAGTTCTATTGGAGAGAGAAGAGAGAGAACAGAGAAGAGATAAAAGACAAAAAGAGAGCTGGCCAACAACAGCAGATACTCAACACTGCAGGAGAGAGCTAGGTTCTCATGTGCCCCTTAAACCAACTCACCACTATGTCTGAATGCCTCAATAGTCAGCCTTGAATTGTAAAAAAAATTCAACCAGGTGGAAATTGCTCTTGGCCAATCTTACATTAAAACCTGAAGAAAACATTGATAATAGCAGACAGCAAAGAAGAGGGATGGATTATTTTTCAAATCATTGTTAAAATTAATGATTCAATTTGGATTAAGATGCTCCATATTGCTATTGAATGCAAACAAACACACCCTGTGTTCATTGGGCTTCTATTCATTGTGAAAATAGGACAGCAAATTATATCCTTTTGAAATGGAAGCATTACAGGGGTAATTTACAAAATATGTTAATCCTTTTGATTGTCTTTTTTCAAAGAAGAAAATGTCCCATATATTTTTAAAAGCATTATCATTTTGAAACTCTAAGCCCTGAATGCGTGGTTTTTATTATTTTCTGGGAAACATTTCTATATATGTCTAATGCCCAAATTTGGATGCAGTTGCATGCTATGGGCTTTGTAATTGTCAGAAATATTAAAGCTTTAATTGAATGCAAGCCATAATGGTAAATTGCCTTAAATTGATTCACTTCTCACTTCCACATTGTTCTGGCTCAGATGCAATGCAAATCAGCTTCTCTATGAGTGGTGACTGGTGTGCTGAAATATTCCATTACGTAATGCTACTTGTTCTTTTCAGGAGTCTCTAATGGCAAATTTATATATATAGAAATTATCTACCCATCCAAATATTTGGATGATTTTTAAATACAATACTTTCAGAAGTGCCCAAAATGTTTTAAATTGTAGATATTATCTTCAAACCAATGGTGGGTTGCCTCCGGTTCGGACAGGTTCAATAAAAGCGGTAGTAAAACCGGCAGGAGGCTCCACCCACTGACCCCGACGTCATCAGAACATGCGGCCCCGTTGCGAACCGGTAGTAAAGGTAAGTAGAACCCACCCCTGCTTCAAACTCAATTCTTCCTTCTCCTCTACTCTTCCCTCTTTTTGTCACATTAATTAATTAGTTGTTTATCTGGTAACAGGTTGGAGAGGATCTGAGAAGTTACATACAGCCCTTCAGATTTTACAACACAGAGGGACGTTTGACAATGAATCAAATAAATAATTGTAAATTCGGGGGGGAAATATACAACCTTGACCTGCTTCCCATATGTGTTAATTATATTATACAAAGGTTTGGGTTTGTTTATGAGGGTCTGACAAGATTTTTTTGGTCAGGCTTCTATGGCTTATTTCAAACATGTTCCTCTCACCAGCTGCCAGCTAATCAGATCTTTGCTCAGTGCCTCATAAAGTGAAATGAGCACGAATATGTTTGGTCAAGGGTCCAGTTCATTGTCTTTGTTTCTGTGTATAGGTCAGAATTTCAGCTTTTCTTGAAACTCGGCTTGACTAATTGGCTCTTTCTTAATATTATCTTGTGATGAACAGAGTCTGTTTAAAGAAACTGCAAGCATTCACTTAGGAGAAGACCTTTTCATAAGCATTTCCCTCAGAGGACTTGCCTGTGGGAAGAATATAAATTCTCTTGGTTTCAGGAAGGTACATGTCAAAGACTTTTTAGATAACAGCCACCATTGGTACTAAAAACCCCCCTCAACCCAATTCATTCATTGGTCCATAGGTACAATACAATGGTACTCTATAGAAGTCCATATCAGAATCGTAACATTAACACCTTTCTCTACCTCAGGCATGAATATACACAGTTCTTCTTAGCTTACAGTCGGATTGCTCAAATTGTTCGATGGAAGCTCAGGGTTCCACCGGAACTTAATGGGAAGGCAAACTTTTTTTTAAAAAAAAAATGTTTATTCAAATGCATACAGGGGTGTTAATAGCAGATTTTCTAAAGTATAATAGAAAGGATGAGATTTATCAACATTCAGGTGGTATGTTGTGTGCTCATGGCCTTGCCTCTAAATTGCATTTGTTGCTTTGCTGCCTCTTAGTTAGTGATTAATTTTTAAAAATTTGATTTTGAAAAAAAAAATTGAAAACCCTTCAGGCTTAAGAAAAAAGACAAACTTCATAGCTTGTCTGTCAGGATGGGATTTGGTGCAAAAAAATGAATTTGTAAATCAAATATGTAGAACATCATACTTCTAATGATCCTGGATGGCCCACAAATTAGAACATAGCTAATACCATAAAAGCAAAATAAGGCCAAAATCCCAGGTGCTAATACACCCAGCATAAAAACCCCACAGAAGCCACCGATTTTCCTAATCCAGAACTTGGAAAGAGAGATAGGTTTTCAGAACTCATTTAAAGGGCAGGCAAGTTTGGGGCCACACATACCCAGGAGTCAACTGCTGGGGGTTCACAGGGGTTCGGGAAAACCTTTAGCTAAGATTCTGTGCAGTTCAGAGAACCCCCAAATCCCACTCCTGGCTGGCCCCTCCTACCCCACCCTGCCCCTCCCAGGAGTCCCCATGCGGCCCATTTTGGATGCAGGTAAGTGCAGGGCGTGCGCGGAGGCTTGGGGAGGGCGAAAAACAGGCCTACCAGAAGTTTGGGAAGGGCAGAAACAGGCCTGTTTCAGGCCTCCAGAGGGCCTCCAGAGCCTCTGGAGGCCATTTTTGCCCTCCCAGTGGCTTGAGGAAAGCCTCCGGAGCCTAGGGAGGGCAAAAATGCCCCCCCCCACCATGGTGCAGGAGGCCACTAGGCCACGGCCACCATGGTCATGCCCACCCAGCAACCAGGCAGAGAACCCCTTGCTAAAATTTTTGAAGCCCATCCCTGCTCTTACCTCTATGGAGAAAATGTTTCAAAGAGCAAGTTGTGTAAGAGAGAAATCACACCACCCAGCTCCATCAGGTTTCAAAGATGGAACCTGGAGCATGGCCACCCTCTCAGATAGGCAGTGATAACGACTTATGACATTACTTTTACTTTACTTTACTTTTATTTGATTTGTATACCGCCCTACTCCCGAAGGACTCAGGATGGTGAACAGCCAACAATAAAATGCATACATACAAAATTTAAAAAGCAGAAATAAAATCGGATTAAATAGTTTGGCCCAGACAGATTAAAACCCGTTTAAAACATTAAAGGCTTTTATCCTTGAATTGCACTTACTAGTAATCAGTACTTCTTAGGGTGCAGAGGTGCTACATCACTATATTCTAAAACTACAGCTACAGCTTCTAAGTGATCTTCAAGAGCCACCCCATATACAGCACACTGCACATTACAATTTGCACTTCACGTTGCATACTGAAATATCCAAACACGAATTGTACTAAGGAGTAAGGAGTCCCAGTTCAGGAAAGGACATACCATTACAGAACTAAGTCATTCTGGCACATGCTGATACCTGCTTTTTAAACAGAAGACTTAAATCCACAAAGACCTTCAGTTTGGACACTAGTTCTACCTCATTCAGAACTAAAGGTGGAGACTCCATGGTTCCTGGAAAACCATCAACACACAGCATCTTAATCTTTTTCAGGGTTGAGTTTATGTCTCTTCCTCCCAATCCATCCACAACAGCCTTCATACACCTTGACATAAGACCTTGACAAAATTCACTTGATCAAACCAGGGTACACTCAGGGGTGGGATTCTACCGGTTCGGACCGGTTCAGGTGAATCGGTAGCTCCGACGATCAGCTGGGAGCAAACCGGTTCACCCTGACAATCAGATGGGCCCACCCGCCTGCCGACGCTATTTTCCTACCTTTATCTTCTCAGCTGGTTCGCGTGGCAGAGCAGATTGTCATGCCTCAGCTGTGTTTTTCCTCTGAAGAAACACAGAAGATTTCTTCAAAATGCGCACACACACGCAGCATGCTTCAGGCGCGCAATCACAGAACCAGTTGTTAAACCGGGAGGATCCCACCACTGGGTACACTCCGTTCTGCAGAACCACTACTAGACTCAAGGATGCATTTACCACCACACGGAGCCAACAACATATCACTTTCTGGATCTAATGTTCAGGTGTTTGGGTTAGTAGTACCAAGTATTCATTTTCTTACAAGACCAAATGCTCTTTCCAGATAAACAACAAGAGCCTCGGTAAAATTGAAGTGACCCCTCCAGTCTGAGTTTAACTCTGAGTGGATCCAACTGGCTGACACAATAAGTTTCTAGATTCCTAAATTCATCCCTCCCCAAGAGACGGTCACCTTCATCAAGCTGACTTGTAGATAAAATAAAAGTAGTAAAGAAAACAATTTTTTTTACCATGAGATTTTTTTCCCCCTCCTGCAGACAAATGCAGGTCTACAACATAGTATTTTTAAGATGTGCTATTTAATTCCATCTCCAGCTATAAAAGAGGGAACTGATGAAATTTAGCTTTTATTGCTGGTGGAGAGGGGTTCCTGATGCCATTAGCAGTAGAAACACAGATGTTTTTTTTACTATTTTACTTGCAGGAAAGGAGAAGCTTCTGGCTTCTACTTTCCATTCAACCAACTGCACCACTGCCCACAATCCAAGAGTAGGTGGTGATTTGATGCCCAGCTAGCTGCGCTAACTGTTGTGGCTGGGTGCTCCTAATGTAATGGCTTCTGAGACCACAATGGTGCAGATTGATTTCTTGCTGTTTGCAACTTAGCACAACTTAGTGGATGCTTTGTTAATATAGTCTTTAGTTGGATAAGCATCACCTTATTGGAAATAAAAAGGAGAAGGGAAGATATCGGAAAGGAGATAACGTAAAATAAATGTTTGCAAGGAAGGAAATATATTAACACGTATCCAAAATATTCCTGAGGTTGGTGCTTGAGTAAAAGAAAATAAAGATTGGCTGCTGGTATAAAAGCTTAGGTTAATTTAAGTCTGGCTATAGCTAAGAGCCTGTTGTGCGTTCTCCTTGATTATTGAAGCAAGGAAGGGGACAATCTGAATTACACAAATCAGAGTTAGAACCAAAAGAGAATTGAACTCAGAGAGAAAGAAGTGATTTAAGTCCCAGGTCTAACCAATAGGAAGCATGCTCTGCAGAGACAGGCCAACTAAGTCTTTTAGACAAGGAAAGGAGACATCAAGTACAGACTCTGTCTCCTAATCATCCCTACATCACTTGCTCCTACAAGTTTTATTGGGGTAGAAAACTGGTACAGCTCAAAGTGAATTTCAACAGGCAGAAGAGGAACAGATGCTGCATCAGACCAAAGCTAATCAGGCACATGGGCCATTCTGATCACACAAACATAAAATCTATCTCTTTCCATTCTTCTCGTTAGAATTCTAGTGTTTTATCATTTTTGCCGTTCTTTTGATCTAGGGTTTTCCCTGAATATACAAAGAATCCTTGACAAATATGAAACATAGAAAGGTTATGTCAAATGCTGTGAGAGTTTAGAAGAGTAATTGGGATTATTATTTGCTAGGGTTTATTTATTGAGAGAAGTTTTCAGGAGAACAGGAAAAGCTCTGTCCTTGGAATAAAATAAAAATGATTTGTTAATTTATACCATTCTTTGCCTCTTCCTTCTTCTGGTTTATAGAAGAGAAAGAGAAAAGAAGAAAGCGTACTGAAATTTTATTATGCAAGAACTTAAGGTGAATAGATCATTTATTTGAAGCTGTGGCTTACATATTACATACAGAACAAAAGAAAGAATGAAAAGCAATACGTAGTTTGTAACACTAAGTCTATTCAAAACCCAAGCACACACGCACACACATAACATTATATATATATAATACATTCACAAATACATACACACACGTATGTGTGTCTATAATACATGCATAGTTTTACTGCCCTTTTGTCATTGAGAAGATCACCTCAACCCACGTTTCTCCTCAATTTATGATGTAGGATTACATAGTAAAGCCATGCCAGGACCAAGCTAGAATTAGATTCTAGATAGGGGTTCACATGATGGAATGTTTCTCTATGCCTACTAAATAATAAATAACCCTTGTTAGATGTAGAGCAGAGCTAAAGCATAAGAAAAAGAGAAGTAAGGGAGAGAGAAGGTGTGTATCTTCATACATTAAGGAGAGAAGGTTGACAAATAGTTTTGTGTCAGTTGAGTATGAAATGCTGGCTGGGGAATTCTGGGGGCTGAAGTCCAGACTTATAAAAGTTGCTAAGATTAAGGAACACTGGTGTAGAGGAATTTAGTTCTACCCTTGAGAATGAAATGGGAAGACACAATGAAAGTAGGGAAATTAGAAAACATGAGAAATACAGAACGGCCCCACCTTAAACTTTAAAAGGAGGCAGTGAAAATTTTGGATGAAATTTCAAGTTTCTATTAATATATCCTATACCTATAAATATCCGAATATCTATTCTCATGGTATATGTTTCTTAATCTCACCTACCATTAAGGATTGGTCTCTCTCTGTCTCCCTCCCTCCCTCCCTCCCTCCCTCCCTCCTTCTCCCTCTCTGTCTAAAGAAGAAACTTTGCATGCCCAATAAGCAATTTTTTACTAATTGCTGCTATTACTTGCCAGCTTTAAGCAGGCAAAATGGAAGAAATGGGTCAAAGTAGAGGCAACATCAAAAAAGGTTAGTTAGTGATGGGAGTAATTCCTGTGCTATGCTTTAAGACATACATGCAAACATTCTTTAATAGAATATTTTTGAATAGATTTACTTCACTACATGGAAATGTTTTTTTATAGCTGGTTGCTTTTTCTAGGATCAGTTAACTCAAGTCTTCCTAACCTTTTAGGAATAATGGGCATCTTTAGCTTTTGGAGAAAACATTGTGCAAAATTATTGCTTGGGCGGGCTTTGGAAAACAACTTCCATCATTGGTTATACAGTAAGTACAGACCTATTAGAATACTCCTAGCCAGATTGGTGTGTGTGTGTGTGTGTGTATGTGTGTGTGTGTGTGTGTGTGTGTGTGTGTGTAAGAGAGAGAGAGAGAGAGAGAGAGAGAGAAGGAGAGAGAGTATGTGTGTTTGAGAGAGAGGGAGGGAGAGGAAGGGAGAGAGAGAAAGAGAGAGGGGGAGAGGGAGAGGGAGAGAAAGAGGGAGAGAGGGAGAGAGAGTGTGCGTGTGAGAGAGAGAGAGGGAGAGAGAGAGGGAGAGAGGGAGAGAGGGAGGGAGAGAGGGAGAAAGAGAGGGAGAGGGAGAGAGAGAGGATGAGAGAGAGGGAGAGGGAGAGAGAGGGGGGGGAGAGGGAGTGTGTGTGAGAGAGAGAGAGGGAGAGGGAGAGAGAGAGGGAGAGAGAGAGGGAGAGAGAGAGGATGCAGGAGAGGGAGTGAGAGGGAGGGAGAGAGGGAGCGATGGAGAAGGAGTGGGAGAGAAAAAGAGAGAGAGATGTAGTAATGTTTCTGTAGGCTGCCTAACGTGGACAATTGTTCCTTTCTGGTCTGGCTTGAGTAGTTGAACTTAGGAATTACAGTGGAACCTGGAACAGCCCGTAGCTTCTTTTTTGCGCCATAAAATATTTCTCGGTCTATCCTGCTATTTCCTTAAATTTTTGTCCTAGTTCATTTTAATCAGATTTCTTGGTTTACATTTTACATCATCTTGGTCTGACTTAATGTGAGGTAGATGACTTGCTGCTTCCTAGTTTTTTCTGTCGTTCTGGTTCCCTGCACGGAACAGATGATGCCATTTTATGGGTGACAATAAAGTTTTAGATTGCTCCTCAGTTTTCAGAGCAAAGAAAACACCTGAGCATCAATTCTCCTCTTTTTCCCCATCAGTTCTTTTTCATATTGATGAAATACTTATCTTCTGAACTATTCTTCTTTTTAATGCTATTTTGAAAATGGAGCAAGTTCAATTTATTATAAAACATATGAAAATAAAGCAATCTGGGTAGGCCCCAACAAACAGAAGCAAATGGAAGAAACAAGAAAATGATGTTTTTTACTGGAAAATCATTGACTATAATTTCCATTTTAGTTTGCACCTAGCACACTCCCAGTCAATTTCCATTTCAGAGTAGACTAAGCTCTTATGCCACTCAGTTCAATAACAAAAATAAAGATAGCTTGATGTTTATTTGTAAAAAAACAACAGAAACAACAAAAATATTTAACTGCCCAAATGGGATATAAGATGTGAACAAGAACCAATGATTTATATTGTCTACACCAGGGGTGAAATGATACCGGTTTGCTCAGGTTCGGGCAAACCGGTAGTGATAAAAACTACCAGTTTGGGTGAACCGGTAGTTAACTACCGGTTCAGTTGAATCAGTAGTTTAAAAAAGCTACTGGTTCCTTTGAACTGGTATTTCTGACGATCAGCTGTGCAGCGGGGTTTAGCTTTGCAAAAAAGCAGGATTTCCTGCTTTCTAGCAAAGCTAAATGGCATGCCACAGCTGATCCCCCCCCTCGCTGTTCTACTTACCTTCCCAAGTCTTCTTTTGGAACGTACTGCACATGCGCACACGCACAGCATGCACCAAAAGGAGGCTTAGGAAGTTAAGTAGAACAGCAGGGGGGGGAATCAGCTGTGCAGCGGGATTTAGCTTTGCTAGAAAGCAGGATTTCCCCCTCGCTTCTACTTACCTTCCCAAGCAGTGGTGGGTTTCAAATTATTTTTACTACTGGTTTTGTGGGTATGGCTTGGTGGGTGTAGCAAGCAAAGGATACTACAAAATCCCCATTTCCTCCCGATCAGCTGGGACTTGGGAGGCAGAGAATAGATGGAGGCGGGACCAGTCAGAATTTTTACTACCGGTTCTCCGAACTACTCAAAATTTCCGCTACCGGTTCTCCAGAACTGGTCAGAACCTGCTGAAACCCACCTCTGTTCCCAAGCCTCCTTTTGGTGTGCACTGTGCAGCACACGTTTGGCGCGTGGCGCGCATGCGCAGCCAGCGAACCGGTGGCACACGGTTTGGATTTCACTACTGGTCTACACATATTTCATGTAAGTATGTTGAAAGGTACAGAACTTTTCAGAGCCACTGGAAACAATCCTTTGGGTAGGGAGCACAGACAATCCTAAAGGATTTTAATATTTTATACATAACGGCAGGAGAATAGAAATCGGAAATGGGAAAGACTGTGATCCCGGCATTATTTTGTACCATACAGGGACATCCCATTGTTTTAATATGCTCTTGTAAACAAATATAGACTAGAGTTTATTGACTAGAAGTTAGAAATTACCCACCTTTTTAAAAAAAATATCCACAAATTAAAAGTTCTGCAAATTGTTTTATTGCCATATGTGTTTTACTATAGTATTGGATTCTTATTATTACCTCTGCTACTACTCACTGATTTATATGACCTGGATAGTGTTTGTAGAAAGGAATTATAAAGTTACAAATGCTATATAAATTGCATATCTCTCTCCCTAAGCAAGCATTTAATTTCTCCAAAGTAAATATGTCCTCAAATGTTCCAACTGAGGAACACCACCAACAGAAAAGAAAAAAATGGGAAGGGTACATTTCAGCATACTTTCAATATCACGGACATACACACACGCAACATGTAGTCAATGGAACTGCATCTACATGGAGGGAAGTATGCAGTGGAGTACCCCAGGGCTCAGTTTTAGGCCCAGTGCATCTTCATCAATGACTTGGACGAGGGGATAGATGGGGAGCTCATCAAATTTGCAGATGACACCAAGCTGGCAGGAATAACCAACACTCCAGAAGATAGGCTCAAGATACAGAAGGATCTTGACAGACTTGAATATTGGGCGCTATATAACAAAATGAAATTCAACAGTGAAAAAAGCAAAGTTCTACATTTAGGGAAGAAAAACAAAATGCACATGTACCATATATGTGGTACCTTGCTCAATAGTAGTAACTGTGAGAGGGGTCTTGGAGTCCTAGTGGACAACTATTTAAATATGAGCCAGCAGTGTGCAGCAGCTGCCAAAAAAGCCAACACAGTTCTGGGCTGCATAAACAGAGGGATAGAATCAAGATCACGTGAAGTGTTAATGCCACTTTATAATGCCTTGGTAAGGCCACACTTGGAATACTGCATTCAGTTTTGGTCACCACAATGTAAAAAAGATGTTGAGACTCTAGAAAGAGTGCAGAGAAGAGCAACAAAGATGATTAGGGGACTGGAGGCTAAAACATATGAAGAATGGTTGCAGGAACTGGGTATGTCTAGTTTAATGAAGAGAAGGACTAGGGGAGACATGATAGCAGTGTTCCAATATCTCAGGGGCTGCCACAAAGAAGAGGGAGTCAAGCTATTTTCCAAAGCACTTGAGGGCAGGACAAGAAGCAATGGATGGAAACTAATCAAGGAGAGAAGCAACTTAGAACTAAAGAGAAATTTCCTGACAGAACAATTAATAAGTGGAACAACTTGCCTGCAGAAGTTGTGAATGCTCCAACACTGGAAGTTTTTAAGATGTTGGATAACCATTTGTCTGAAGTCGTGTAGGGTTTCCTGCCTGGGCAGGGGGTTGGACTAGAAGACCTCCAAGGTCCCTTCCAACTCTGTTATTCTATTCTATTCTATTCTATTCTATTCTATTCTATTCTATTCTATTCTATTCTATTCTATTCCATTCTATTCTAATTCAAACAAGCACCATTTGCTAAGCTGATGGTCAGGAATGTCCTATCTTAACTTTTCTTCATTTTATGCTGGTGAATATACCTTGGTTCATTTCCAGGATAAAATTTCCAGCACTCTAAATGGCTTGTTTCAATCACTCCAATAAGAATTTTGAACTCTGTTTTGTAAAAAGGTCTGTTTCAGCCTAGAAATATAGCTTGCACCATTGCAGCATTCTTGTTTAAGCTCCAGACAACTGTTTTGAATTTGAAATGCTTTGTTTGTCCTTCATTCGCACAACATGCCCATCTGAAATATGGTTGGGCTATTACTCACAACCAGACAGCATGATTATAAAGCGGTGTATTATGCGCACCCAAGCAATTGGGTTAATTAATAAATCATGATTCAATTAACTATGGATTATCCTGCGTGAATAACGACTGTTTCGATTCCTTACCCTTTGGGTCATTTTCTGTTCACCTCAAACGCAAAGCAGGTAGCAGCAATTGCAAGGAATAGATTGTATATTTATTTAACTTTCTGAGAGAAGAGGGGGAGGAAGTGACATCACAGGCAATGAAGTTATGAGACTCACAATGTCACATGGAAGATTCAGCCAAAGTTTGTTCTTTTTGGAGTGCCCCTTTCAATTCTGCCCATTTCCCCTCCCCCATTTTTTAATAAAAAGTCAGTACATTTGCTTCATTTTGTCAGCCTGTTTATTGTTATTCAGTACTAAAATATAACATTTAACGTATGTTTCCAATATCCCAACATACGAATATTCATATCCATACCATTTTCACTAAACATCCCACTTTTCTCAGAGATTTTACATACTCTCCATAAATACTGTATTTTTTAAAACTGTAGAAAAGCTTCTAGCGTACTTGTTTTTTGTGCATAATTTTCCCTAAGGTAGTGCCTTTTTGAATTCACCTTTCCCCAAACTAAAGATGATTATGGAGGATTGAAGTCAAAGTATTCTGACCGCCAGGTTTTATTCTTGAAGTTTGTTGATATTAGAAGACACCACTCCCACTGTGAAAAAGCCTCTTCCAGTAACGTCAACATGCCATGTTGCAAAGCTGGACTGCTTCCAACAAGATGCTTTGATCTTGAAACATTTTCTACATCTCTAACAAAAGTCTACTTTTGGGGCTCTTTTTTTGGGTGGGAGACGGGTTTGATGCACATTTCTATTTGCTGCTGCTAACATAAGCCATTTAATTAGAGGGAGAGAGGCAGAGAGGCATTATTAGTGGATCACCCCAATTCACTCTCTCCACTGAATCCTGTGGCAGATTTATTTTATGTTCAGGCACACAGATTTATTTGATCGATGATCAGAACAATAAAAAATAGCATCATAAAAAAACCGATTTAAAACTGTATGTAAAATTCTAATGACATTGCATGTAACATAACTCACCCGGGCAAAAAATATTTATTCTTCATTAGGCACAGATCTAATTCAGTAATAATTTGTTTTGTGTGCTTTAATATCCGTGACAAAAAAAAAAATATTAGCTATATTATTATATGTAATGCTAGGCTTGTTGCCTGATAAGAGAAAGGCTTCTCTAATTCACCTGGCAAATGTTCCAACAAGGGAGGTAAGAGATTGATAGTTGCGTTGATAATATGAGCAGTATATAACACCACATCTTGGGTGGCTTCTGTTCAGATTCTGTTGGATCTGAATTGCAGGAACAAATTATTGTGGAAAAAGGAATTTGGGCTAATCTACCCAGGGGTGGGCTTCAAAAATTTTAGCAAGGGCAGTGGTGGGTTCCTCCCGGTTCGGTCCAGTTTGGCCGAGTCAGTAGTGGTGACGATATGATGTCACCGAACCGGTTCTCCCCCCCCACCCTCCCACCCCCCCCACCCCCTCACGTTATTCTTACCTTTTATTTGGTCCCACCCCCAATCTATTGCTGCCTCCTGAGTCCCAGTTGATAACTAGAGGGAAAAAAACTGTTTAAACTCTTGCCCCCGGGCTTCAAAGGGCCGTCCTACAGCTGATCAGTGTTAAAAGCAAACAAATGAGTCAGGTCGTAAGTGCGAGGACTGGTCGTAAGTGCGAGGACCTTCCAAAATGACTCTGACCAGCTAGCCACACCCACCTAGTCACATGACCTCCAAGCCACACCCACAGAATAAGCCACGCCCACAGAACCGGTAGTAAAAGAAATTTAGAACCCACCCCTGAGCAAGGGGTTCTCTGCCTGGTTGCTGGATGGGCGTGGCCTAGTCAGCCTCATGCACCACGGAAGGGGGGAAGTGTTTTTGCCCTCCCCTGGCTCCGGAGGCTTTCCTTGAGCTTCTGAGAGGGCAAAAATGGCCTCTCCAGGTTCTGGAGGCGTTCTGGAGGAACAGCTTGCCTCCCACAGTTGTGGGTCTCCAACACTGGAGGTTTTTAAGAGTAGTGTGGACAACCATTTGACCCAGATGCCTTGAAAGGGATTTGGACTAGAAGACCTCTGAGGTCCCTTTCAACCCTATGATTCTATGTTTTAAGTGTGATTAAATAACTACTTGGATGCCATCTAAGGTATACCAAATGCTCCTTAATATAATGTGAAATTAAACATAAATTCATTCTGCTGCAACATAAAATATACAAGGGCCAGGGCTCTTCAACAGAACTTTGAGGTATCCCATTGCATGTGTCCCTCTATGTAGATACAATTCCATTAAAGATTACATGCTGGGTGTCACTGGTCAGCCAGTTGTGAATCCTTCTATCCCACATTTTTCTATCTTACCTTATATTGTTCTATCTTACCAAGAAAAAGGTTTACTTTGTCTTTTGTTGAATATCAAATAATTTGTTCTTAAACAAATTTGTTGACCATAATTTGTTTATGGTCTAAGGCAGGGGTGTCAAACTCGCATCGTCACGGCGTTGTTACATGATGTATCGTGACTTTTGTCCACCTTGCTAAACTAGGCATGGGCGTGCCCAGCTGTTAGGATATGGTTTGAGCCTAACAAGTTGTCCAGGCAATATATTTGTTCTGTGACTTTAACATGGATATGTATTGTGTGACTTTAAAGTTTTACTGCTGATTCATTGTAATGCTGAGTCATGCTGTAATTAGATAATCACTGGTTGTAAACGTATTAAAGTAAGGTACTGTAAAGTATTCAGTTGATGATATAATAAGCTACCAAAGTGTGTGGAATTGCATTGTGCTATCATCGTTGGATGGATCTGCTACCATCGTGGTTTGTGAACCAGAGTGAGCTTGTTATTCTAACCAACTACTGTTTGTGTGGTAAGAAGAGTTTTTGTATCATTGGACTGATTTAACTGGCAAAGACTTGGATTGATTTAAAGACTATGAGATTGTTTTTTCACTATAAAGTAAACTTCTGATAAACCAGTTTGCACATCTCTTATTCATTGCTCTCAGCAACGTTTCTCTGTGTTCTACACTCTGCTGGTTGGTAACACAACAACAATATCCTTAACACCAGCGAATGATGCATCCAGCCTGCAGGCCACGAGTTTGACACCCCTGGTCTAAGGACAATAGCTAGCTGGATGAGAAAATCAGGTTTACTCAAGTTGAGCCATAAAAAACAGAGGAATCCATATATAGATGGATGGATGGGTGGATGGGTGGGTGGGTGGGTGGGTGGGTGGATGGATGGATGGATGGATGGATGGATAGATAGATAGATAGATAGATAGATAGATAGATAGATAGATAGATAGATAGAGATAGACACAGATAGGTATAGATAGATATAGAGATAGATAGAGAAAGATAAGAGATAGAGATATATAGAGATCGATCAATCGAGAGAGAGAGAGAGAGAGAGACAGACAGACAGACAGACAGACAGACACACATCATACATACATACATACACATACATACATTTGAGTTCCTAATTAGGAGTAACAATGTCTTGGCTTTTACTTTCAAAGATCCTCCTTCCAGCATTACTGATGCATTTCATACTCATTTAGTACATGGAAAATTGCTTGTTGGAACCTATTTTGGATAGTTTCTGTTCCTAGACCAAGAAGCAGACAGGAAGGAAAGGAAAGAATATTACACAGGGGCTCACAGCTCCTACCTTGATAATATATACTTCCTTGAAATACTTAAGGATGCATAAAGACAAATATGTTGTCTCAGTCATTACTACAAACAGACAGTCGTACTTTTCTCTCTCTCTCTCTCTCTCATTTTTTCCCAATTTATACCCGGAAGCTTTAAGAATTAGACAAAAAAGAAAGAAAAAGAAAGAAAGAAAGAAAGAAAGAAAGAAAGAAAGAAAGAAAGAAAGAAAGAAAGAAAGAAAGAAAGAAAGAAAGAAAGAAACTACAATTTGGTAAAAATAATTTGTAACTGCTTTGTACAATTTATGCAGTTGTTACTAGCAATATTTTTTTAAAAAAAATAATAAGAACAACAGCGGATATTCTTTTTCTTTCAGCCAGCCAAAAAATCCAGTCAATATGAAAATAACTAGATCTTCTGCTTTGCAATGTCTTTTTTGTTTCTCCTCCTTCTAGCTCTGAAGCTGTAAGTTGGCCTGTGCAGAGAACCAGGAAAAATGTCCAGCACAGGTGCTGGTCAACACTTGGACTGTTCCTCCTCCTTCTAATGTATCTTTCTTTGGCCAAGAGACAACATGCCAATTCAACTCTCTTCTTGCCCAGAGCTTTGCAGAACTGTTGGTGCTGGCTGGCCTTTTGCACTCTAAGAATCCTTATTTCACATATGAGCCTGGCTATTTTCTTTTTAGCTGTGGGCTCCTACAATGAGACTGAGTGCTTCCAGATGCCTTGGCATATATTTGATCACAACTCAGAGTTACTTAGCACAAGCTCATCAGGGTTCCAACTACTCCTCCTTTTTAATCACAGAAAATTGGATTTCCAATTAATAAGCTTGGTGGGGCACAGAGTGACTTCAATAAACATACCAAGGAGACTTTGAGCAGTCTGTGGTAGTTTCTCTTTCAGTTTTATGGGAACTGTACAGTGGTGGGATTAATTTTTTTTTACTACCGGTTCTGTGGGTGTGGCTTGGTGGGCGTGGCTTGGTGGGCGTGTCAGGGGAAGGATACTGTAAAATCTCCATTCCCTCCCCATTCCAGGGGAAGGTTACTGCAAAATCCCCATTTCCTCCTGATCAGCTGGGACTTGGGAGGCAGAGAATAGATGGGGGTGGGGCCAGTCAGAGGTGGTATTTACCGGTTCTCCAAACTATCAAAATTTCCACTACCAGTTCTCCAGAACTGGTCAGAACCTGTTGAATACCACCTCTGGTACCGTAATATGCTGAACCAGAGATTCTGGTGCTGTGAAGGCTAGACATGCCTTTGAAGCTCTAGTATCTGTGACTAGGGCTTTTTCACTGAAAAAGAAATTTGCTAAAAGTGAGGTCATAATATGGTGCTATTCTTCAGAAGGAGAGCAAAAGTGTGCGAGCACGATCCAAATCTGTCTCAAATGTTGGAAATAATCAAAATAGTCTAAACCGTTTGATTTAAGTTTTTTATTCAGTTCGAAACATTTGATGTTGCCCAGGCATTCATGTCAATTTGGAAAATCAGATCAATTCAGAAAAAGTGCCTCTGCCAGTACACAAAAAACTTATGCATCTGCTAAATCAGTCCAGATCTTTCTAAATCAATTCAGAAGGGTGATTTGGAGATTCAGTTCAGAAAGCCAATTGGATTAGGAAATTAGATTGAACTGCTGTTGAATCAAATCTTTGAACCGAATAGTCACACAGTCCTATTTTCCAGAGGGCACATTAAATCTCTCAATCCATACCACATCACAATTCGACAGTAGTCCCCTTATCACTGCCCTTTTAATAAGTTAATGTTACTTTTCAATGCTTTCTTTGGTGATACCGTGTTTCCCCAAAAATAAGCCCGGGTCTTATATTAATTTTTGCTCCAAAAGACACATTAGGGGTTATTTTCTGGTTAGGTCTTATTTTTGGGGAAATGCAGTATGAAATGCATCCATCTGGGTGACAATCTTAACTGGGGCTTATTTTGGGGCTAGGGCTTATATTACGAGCATCCTGAAAAATCATGCTATTTTTGGGGAAACAGGGTAATAGGACAGTCTGTAATGATCTGGGGAGCCCTATATGTCCCTAGCCACTTAGGCAACAAAACAATGTTACTTCCTGCATTGTGCTTATTATTATTATTTATTATTATTTATTCAATTTATATACTGCCCTTCTCCTATTGGACTCAGGGTGATGCACAGCCAAGGATAAAAAACATACCAATACAAAATTTAAAATCAATTAAAAGAATTATACAGCTTTGGCCCACAATTTAAAACATTCCAATTAAAACCCAATTTACACTTAAAAAGCTAAAAAGAGCTAAAAAGGGGGGGGTTCACGCCAGCCCTGCTTGATGGAAAAGAAAAGTTTTTAGGGCACGGCGAAAGGCCCGGAGATCCGATATCCTTCATATCTCCGGGGGCAAATCGTTCCAGAGGGCAGGTGCTGTCACAGAGAAGGCCCTCCCCCTGGGGGTCGCCAGCCGACATTGCCTGGCTGACGGCACCCTGAGGAGTCTCTCTCTGTGGCAGCGTACTGGTCGGTGGGAGGCTATCAGCGGCAGAAGGCGGTCTCGCAAATACATGCGCAGCTTAGGAAGAATGGCAAATTTTCTGAGCAAAGAGGGAATCCATCCTCTCTCCTCCTTAGTCCTTCCACCGACAGGAGTTCTGTTTCATTGATCCATGTTGATGATATAGTGCCACATATGATTTACTCTACAATCCTGTAATACCACCTCTGTCATTACAATTAGGATAATGCAGTGAAGGAGAAAATAGAAGCAGAGGAATAGAGATACAGAAGGAGGAAAAGGTAAAGACTCATGATTATAACTTTGCTGAAGCAACTACCTTGGCTCTGTACCATTTCATGGCTTTGGTTTTGACCCAGAAGGACCAGAACCTCTGACAGATGCCTTCAACATTGCAGAGTAACAGAGTTGGAAGGGAAGTTGGAGGTCTTCTAGTTAAATCCTCTGCTCAAGCAGGGGACCATATACCATTCTGGAGAAATGACTGTCCAATCTCTTCTTAAAAACCTCCAGTGATGGAGCACCCAACAACTTCTGTAGGCAAGTCATTTCATTGATTAATCATCAATAAATTTCTCCTTAGTTCTAGGTTCGATCTGTCCTACATCCATCACTTCTTGTCCTATCCTCAGGTGCTTTGAAGAATAGGTTGGCCCCATTCTCTATGACAGTCCCTCAAATATTGGAAGACTATCATGTCAACCCCTAGTCCTTCTCTTTGTAAGACTAGACTTACCCAGTTCCTGCAACCATTCATTATGCTTTAGCCTCCAACTCCAATCATCTGTGTTGCTCTTCTCTGTGTTGTTGTTTCTAGAGTCTCAACATCTTTTTTTATACTTGGTGACCAAAACTGGATGCAATATTTCAAGTGCAATCCTTTACCAACACTTTACAAACCAGTACTAGCACTTCATGATACTATTGGTATCCCTCTGTTAATGCAGCCTAGGATTTCTCTCCATGTAGATACAGTTGCATTGAGAACTATAAGTTGTGTGAAGTTGACCCACCAGTTATGAATCCATCTGGTGGTGATGTTGCTTATCCCACATTTTTCTAGGCTGTGGTCTACTTTGACGAATGCCTTACTGAAGTCCAAGTATACTCTGTCCACAGTATTCCTTTGGTCCACTAATGCATGATGGTCAGTTTGTCAAAGGCAATAAGGTTTGTCTGGCATGATCTGTTTTTGACAAACCCATATTGGCTTCTAGTAATAGTTTTGCTTGTTTCCAGATGTTTGAAGAGCTGTTGCTTGATTATCTTTTCCAGGATCTTTTCGGATATTGATATCAGGCTGATTGGTCTGTAGTTTCCTGAATCTATTTTTGCAGACTTGGTTCATCACTTTGTCCCTGGTCAAATGCCAAGTACTCACTGAATATCATTTTTCCCTATCTCTCTGGAGAGAACCTTCACTGTACCTGGACTCTGGAATGCTCTTCCTATTATAGGGTATGTACAGTGGTGAAATCCAAACTTTTTTTTACTACTGATTCTGTGGGCGTGGCTTGGTGGGTGTGGCATGGCTTGGTGGGTGTGGCTTGGTGGGCATGGCAGGGGAAGGATACTGCAAAATCTCCATTCCCACCCCACTCCAGGGGAAGGATATTGCAAAATCTCCATTCCCACCCCACTCTGGGGCTAGCTATAGGTGGTATTTGCTGGTTCTTCAAACTACTCAAAAGTTCCGCTAGCAGTTCTTCAGAACCTGTCAGAACCTGCTGGATTTCACCCCTGAGTAAGTATGATGATGTTTTAGGGTCTCCAAGTGATGACACCTTGCTTTCCTATGCCCTCCATGGATGAGTACTAGATCAATGGCCTTGGGGAGTTTATTTCCTTTTAAAAAGATAGTTTTCCTCCATCTTTTAAATGCATATGCTTTTTTGCTGAATTAATTAAGGTAAGTTAATAATTGGATAGTAAACTGCTTCGAAAGGGGGGTGTAGGACTAAATTAAATGATAAACACCAACTTAAATAATCCACCAGAAATAAATAAAAACACCTGAAGGGAGTTTGGGGAGATATTCGGGTTAATTAGAAATGTTGCATTTGTTCATATTTTATTTCTTTGTCCTCTTCCCCCATGACAGTCCCATTTTTTTTTTTTTTGCAAATTAATGTATCCAAATACATTCTGCTCAAAATAGCCAAATAGAGCCTTGCATGATGACTTACACGCCGGCAGTAGACATTTCATTTTGTCCATGTCATAAGGAAAAGCAACACCATTAATTTCCAAAGGGTGATTGAAGAAGTGACTCAAGGAAGTGAGCCAAGTTACGTGCGGTATATAGGGTTTGAAGGATGTTGTGTGGGATGCACATTTCCTGGGGCTACTTCGTTAATTACATATAAGGCAATCGACTGAAAAAAAGTTGACCCCTCTTCCTGTGTTTTTAACTTTAGTCACTATGCTGAAATAAATTACTGTATTCAAACATACGCATAAGCATCATTACAGATACCACTTAACCTCTGAAAATTAAGACAGTGTCTTAATTTGGGGGGAGCAGAATTGTGGGGGGAAGAAATGGGGTCCTATTTATAGCCATCCTTAGCTTTGCTTCCACTTCTGTTCCTTTTCTTTAAACTTCAGTACCCACTCCTACAGAAAAGATGGAGGAGATTTGATATAGATCTTGTATTATTTTGTATGGTGGTAAATCAATAAGGACAGTTTCTCTTGCTTAATTTTACTGTGCCAGCCGCTATTAAAGGCACAAAAGAAGGAAAAGAAGGACGGCAGCCTTGATTCCTTCAGTCTTTCTTTTAAGGGGAGAGAAGCCAAAATCTTAACATGAATCAGGCATTAGTCAAAGAAAGCCTCCCACCTACAAAAATCCAATCTGTCTTGCAATGGGAGCACGGTTCTAAGAATATAGAGGTGAAGGCAGGTATTTTTTTCTCTCTAATATTCTTTAATGAGGTATTGCTTTCATTCAGGCTCCCTTTTTCTTTCAGGTAAATATCATAGCTTAAAAAGGCACCCTTCCATTAGCATTCTCTTTTTTTCTATCAGAAATGGGATAGCTGACCATCATTGCTTACCTGTATTCTAATTTCAAATCTGAAATTAGAGTGATCAAGATCTGAACTGTGGGCATTCAGCCACAGGGTGGCAGCAAAAAGCTACACAACACTCAGGCTCTTTGCTGCCCTCTAATGTTTGGGTGAAAGTTTGCACCTTAAATCTGGTAGCCCAAGCAACAGTTCCATCAGCAGCTGAAAGGAGGCTGCGGGGGGGGGGGGGAGAGGATGGGGGAATCAATCAACCCTGAGACCTGGGATCCTTTCTGCCCCACCCAAAAGGCAAACCTGAGATCATTGTGTCCTCTTGGTTTTCTTCAGGTATGTGAGGAAGCCCTTAGAAAAGGGAAAATTACAGCTGTCCTTTCTCATTTTTTTAGCCCTTCAGCTGGACAGGATCATCCTTCATGACTGTACAAGTGTCTCCTTTCCATTGAGCTGGACCTCATGGATGTTTCTATTAAGTTTTCTGGACTTCTGTAGAGGAAAATTTGCTCCTGGCTTCTTCTGAGACGTCTTTTGACTTCCAGTGTAGCCGTCAGCCGAAATTACTCAGCTCCCACAATACTTGGAGAGCCTGGGCTGAAACAGGGTTGGGAATTTCGAAGTAAATGGGAGCTAGTCCCTCTCCTGCTCTGGATGACCCCCAGCCCTTTTTCTTTGCTTATGGGGCATCTCCTCTTGGACAGAACTCTGATGGGGAAGGCATTCTGTTGGATTGGCCACTCAAAGGGGGCTGGGCACTGCCTGGCTTGGTGGGCGTGATGTGGCTTGGTGGACGTGTGGCAGGGGAAGGATACTGCAAAATCCCCATTCCCTCCCCACTCCTGGGGGAAGGATATTGCAAAATCTCCATTTCCATCCCACTTCTGGGGCCAGCCAGAGCTGGCATTTTCTGGTTTATTTATTTATTAGTTCATTTATATGCCGTCCTCCTCTGAAGACTCAGGGCGGCTTACAAGGCACTTATAGCAATAGCCTTCATTATTTTGTATATACCTGCTTATTAGGGCTTTTGGCCCCCCATAAGCGGTGTTTCTACAAAGTCAGCTTATTGCCCCCACAATCCGGGTCCTCAATTTACCTACCTCAGAAGGATGGAAGGCTGAGTCAACCTTGAGCCTGGTGAGATTTAAACTCGCACTAATTGCAGGCAGCTGGCAGCTAAGTGCTACATAACAGCACTTAGTCCGCTGCACCACCAAGGCTACTCAAAATTTCCGCTACCAGTTCTCCAGAACCTGTCAGAACCTGCTGGGTTTCACCCCTGGGGCTGGGTAAGGGAGGCTTTTCAAACCAACCATGCTCGCCACATCTGTTTTGGCCCAGTGGCTACCCAAAGGTAGTCACAAAAAATAAGCGGGCAAGGAGATGCAGCCACGCTGCTTTTTTCTTTTTCCATCACCCTATTGGGGGTGGGGGTGGGGGGTGGAGGTGGCTCTGCTAGAAGGAGAAAAAAGCGAAGTTGCCCCTCTACTATTCCTAACCCCCCCACCTTTAAAACAAGCCTGGCAGTCTTAAACTGCCCTTCAAGCATTCCTTCAGGTCCAAGCTGCCCTTTTCCCCCCAGATGGGCCGAATCTGGAAAGCACCAGGTTGGAGGTGCCCCGACGATACCCCCCCCCCCCCACAAACCTTTCCGAGGCTAGAGTTGGCTTCTTGGCTCTTTGGCCGAAGACAACGTCCAATGTTCATTCCCGGGGAGGGGGGGAGGGCGGGAGAAAGAGACATTCTTCCCAGCTCTGCGTACCGCCCCGCCCCCAACCACCTTGACCCCTCTATTCCATTTGGGGAAGGGGGAGAGAGGGGGGATGGAGGGGAAGAGAGAGAGGGAGGAAGAGGGGAAAGAGAGGGAGAGGGAGGGAGGGAGAGGGGGGAGAGAGAGAAGGAGGGAGGGAGGGAGAGGGGGAGAGAGGGGGATGGAGGGGGAGAGAGAGAGGGAGGGAGAGGGGAAAGAGAGGGAGAGGGAGGGAGGGAGAGGGGGGAGAGAGAGAAGGAGGGAGGGAGAGGGGGAGAGAGGAGGGATGGAGGGGAGAGAGAGGGAGGGAGAGGGGAAAGAGAGGGAGAGAGAGAGGGAGGGAGGAGGGGGGAGAGAGAGAAGGAGGGAGGGAGAGGGGGGAGAGAGGAGGGATGGAGGGGGAGAGAGAGGGAGGGAGAGGGGAAAGAGGGAGAGAGAGAATCAGGGAGGGAGAGGGGGAAGAGAGGAGGGATGGAGGGGGAGAGGGAGGGAGGGAGGGAGAGAGAGAGAGAGAATCCGGCCCGGGTTTTCCTTCCCGCCCTTCTTTCTGTAAGCCGGCTCTGCAATTTGGAACACGTTTCGCTCGCGCTGCCGTGTGCGCGTCCGCAGCTTGCTCGGCTGCTCCGGGTAGCCTTGCGCGGCGGCTTTTCCCTCTGATCTCCAGCGAGGCTCTCTCTCTCTCTCTCTCTTTTTTTTTTTTTAACCCCCCCCCCCTTCATGTCTGCCTCTCACCCGGGCGAAACGCGTCGCGCGCCGCGTCCAGCCAATCCTCGCTTTCCCGCGCGGCGCTTCCTCCCGCTGCCTTCAACCTGAGCGCGGCTTCGCTGCTCCCTCGACCGAGGGCACCCAGGGCCCCGCGCAACCCGGTGGTGGTGGTGGTGGTGGTGTGTGTGTGTGTGTGGAGAGACTTGAACCACCCGCCGGCCGAGGAGCCCCGGGAGGAGTGGGCGAAAGGGAAGCGTGGAAGCGGCTCCTGGCGCCCTGCGGCTCGGGCTCCTTTCCCCGTAGCCGTAGCGGCTGCTCAAAGTTTGCGGGGCTCGCTCGAGGAGGTCTGCGTGGCGCCTAGACGCGCGCGGGTGGGGTCTCGGGGAAGGCACTTCGCGCTGGAGGGCTCCGCTCGGCGCCTCTTGGAAGAAGAAGAAGAGGAGGAGGAGGAGGAGGAGGAGGAGGAAGAAGAGGAGGAGGAGGAGAAGAAGAGGAACCGGTCTTGGGGATTTATTGTTTCCAGTGGATTTGGCGTCTCTCCCTGTTTTTGCAAAGCGAGCGGGTCGGGTCTTTTGGGGGGAGCCGGGTTTTTCTCGCGGAAAGAAATTTGGGGAGCACCATGGTGGCCGGGATGGGGGCGCTGCTTTGGGCTCCCCTCGGGCTGTTGCTGTCACTTCGGGCCGGAGCCGCTGACGTGAAAGCGCGGAGCTGCGGCGAGGTGCGGGAGGCGTACAAAACGAAAGGCTTCAGCCTGGTGAACATCCCCTATCAGGAAATCGCAGGTAAGGCACCTGGGGAGGCGGCGTGGGGCGACACGGATCTTCCTTTTCGGGATGGGGGGGGGCTTTGGCGGCGTGGGGGGGGGCAGGGTTCCCTTTGGGCTTTGCCCACCTTCTGGGTTGGACTTTCCCCTGGATCTCGCCTTCCTCCCTAGAAAGAGAGCAGCGGTGCCTTTTCCCCTCCGAGCCGCGCTCGGGCGCAGTTGAAGCCATGAATTGCTTCATTGTGCAATGAATAGAGAATCCTTTTGAAAATTTCTAAAGCGACTTTCAGGGGGATGAACAAATTGGGAGAGGGGAGAGAGAGAAAGAGAGGGAGGGAGGGAGGAGAGGCTTGGCAACAACTTTCTTTCCTTCCTTCTTTCCTTTCCTTTCCTTCCTTCCTTCCTTCCTTCCTTCTTTCTAAAACTAAAACTTGGGGGTGGGGTGGGGAAGTCCCTGCTGGGAAGAAGGAAAGAAAAGAAGGAAGGAAAGAAGGAAGGAAAGAAGGAAAGAAGGAAAGAAGGAAGGAAAGAAGGAAGAAGGAAAGAAGGAAGGAAGAAAAGAAGAAGGAAAGGAAAAGAAGGAAGGAAGGCAGGCAAGAAGGAAAGAAGAAGGAAAGAAGAAAAGAAAGAAAGAAGGAAAGAAGAAAGAAATATTTCTTTCCTTCTTCTTTCGTTCTTTCGCCTGCCTGCCTGCCTTCTTGCCTTCCTTCCTTTCCCTTCTTCCCTTCTTCCCAACAGGGACCCCCCCTCCCCAAAGTTTTTAGTTGGCTTCAAAGAATTCAACAGCTGGAATGCAAGTAGTTGGTCTCTTCTACAATCTTGGATAAAGTTGTCCACGAGTCTAGCATTAATTCATAAGCTTCCAGGATACTATGGAAAAATACGAATTAAAATTCTTCAGCTTGAAACTGGAGGAACCTTACAGGGTTTTAACTTTTTAACTGTTCACAACCAGTAACAATTGTCCTTTGCCAGTAGGGTGTGCTCTTTATCATACAGGAGTCCTATTGCCTCTGTTTGGCAAAACACCTGTAAAAGATGCAGTGCTTCCTACACCTGAGAGAGATTGAAAACACCGGAACGTTAGAAAGTAAAACAAAACAGGGTGGATAAGTTATTGTGAAAGGCATGCCTTTAAATTGCGTCTTTGTATATGTATGTATGGCCATTGAAATTTCCCTTTTCTTTTTGCACAATTATGGCACAATGTGCGTGGTTTCTTGGCTTGGGCTTCTGTCTTTTCATCGTAAGCCAAGCTGCATTCTTCCTATGTATAGGGACAACCTTTAAGCCACCTTGGCAACAAGAAACGATAGGATTTGTAGTCTCGTTATGCTGTAGTAGTCCCATTATGCCTGGGAGCTGTTGTAGTGCTATCATTGTTGTCTCTTCCAGACTTAGTTGAATTAATGCATGACTAAGGGGAAAAAGTTGTATGTGTGAGTGAAAGGGTACTAGAATTAATGGGTGAAACGTGCTGTCCATAATTTTCAAAACTGAATGAAGCCCCTCATTGATATACACCGAGTGTATGCCAGTTCCCAATGAGTCTCCTGTAGAGATGAATAGTGTACTGTAATAATGATTTTTTAAAAAAATAGATGTATTAGTCATTTTTAAAGTCCCTTTAAAATAGAAACAAACATATGAAATTAAAATGAGTTTTACCCTTCTACCTTGCCCTGTTCCAGTTTGATCAATTTCATTTGAAGTGGCTTGGCTAAAGTTGTGAACTGGATAGATCACAAGATAGATAGATAGATAGATAGATAGATAGATAGATAGATAGATAGATAGATAGATAGACAGACAGACAGACAGACAGACAGACAGACAGACAGACAGACAGACAGACAGACAGACAGACAATATATTGCTTACTATTTACAATGGAGCAGGGCTTAAAAACGCTCTTCTTGAAGATATAGAATAGTTTAGGGAAGATTTTTCTTAACATACTTAATTAGTTTTCTTTCTCTTCCTTGTGGTGCTAACATTTTCCAAGGTCTTCTCTAGTTATTTTGTTAAAATATAGAGTAATTGTATCCATATTTGCTGGTGGCCTCTCATAATAAGACGTCTGTACATTTATTGAGATACACTTCCTATTATGAACAATCAAAACAATCCATGCAGTTCTCAGAAAACGTTAACAATTATGTGTGGTATACTTGTTATGTCCTATTCATAACAGAGGAGAAAAATCTCTGGTTTGTGTATTTAGGATTGCAGACTAATATTGACTTGCACAACTTTTTCTCAAGCAATGGAAGGAAGCTGTAAGATTTTCACAGAAACTGAGGCTGTTTCAAAATTATTGTTTTGTGTACGAGTAGAAACACGGCAGTCATAAATTGTGAGTGAGTGCTGATCTGGTCTGACTTGGCACGTGGGGCTGACTTTCAGGTCGTTGGTTCAGCCTTTAGCTACGTATATAGATTAAAGTCTGGGTTGACATAATATAAAGCTCTAGCTGGCATAAGCTGAAATGGTTGGAGGAATAATTCTTTAGCTTCTTTAAGAATAGTTTGAAACCACATCCTTCCAAGGTTTTTTTTATATATATAAACTATTGACTAATTTGTTTATTCAGTTCTTAATTGCATTTTTATCCTTATAAATTATATCCTTATATGTTGGGTTGCAAAAGAAAGTACTTTGTGGTTGAGTATATCTTCTTGGTCCAAGTCCAACATTTTAATAGTTATAAGGGAGAATTTAAATAGCATTGTAAGGCGATGGGAGGGAGGCGATGAATTCATTTTTCCTACTCTTGAAGTTTCACTGTTTCTCTGGAGGTCCAAATAACATCAAAGTATTTCAGACATCTCAGGGGAGTGGAGCTGTGTTTTTCGGTTGCCCTGCCCTTTCTAATGAATTTCACATAGATAACCTTCCAATGCAGTGCCCCCCCTCCCATAAACCAGGGACCGGTTCCACGGAGAGAGGTTTTTCCATGGACCAGAGGGAGGGGGGGCATGGTTTCATGTACTGCCTGCATCCCACATATGGGGCTTCGCTTGTTTTTGCAGGCTGGTTTATGTTCTAATATAATCACTTGTGCAGAAATTCAGTTGTCTCTCATGCTGCAAGTACAACTACTGTTCTGTGGCTCCCTGTCCTGGCTTAGAGTCACAGCATCAGAAAATGTGGTGGTCTGGACCATTTTAGGAAAAAACCAGAAGTATATTTGTATGGAGTAAAATTATGTCCCTTTTGAGAATGGCTGGGAGAGAAACATTACAAGCAGAAGTAGTTTGCTTATATAGCAAATTGGGATTCTGGAACCGAGGTGGAAAAACGACCAACAAAAATCAGAGCTTCAACTTTGCAGTAATGTTAAAATTCTTGTGTTCTGTTTTCCTTCTTTCTCTCTCTCTTTCCACCCCACCATTAACTTGCTAATGATTTATAGCAGATATTTCTTTAGGCTGAATCTAAAAGTGTTCTTCAGTCAGGTTTTCCCTACAATACAGTAGTGGCCAAAATTGTGGAAACCTTTTGGGAAAAGTGTATTGTAGGAATCTGCAATCTGCATATGTGCAGGGATTTTTCTATCTTGGATGGCAAACCTCAGATAAGGAAGGTTACTTGCACGTAAGCGCCAGCAAACTACATTAGAAGATAAGACCCTAATTCTGTAAATAAGAGGAACAGCAGGAGAGGAAATGGGATATATGTGTATTAGACTTTAATTAAAGTCTAACATTATAAGTGCTTAAGCAAAGCAGTAATGGTTAACCAAAGACTCTAGTTACCTGGAAGATTCTGTAGCCAATGAGATGCTGCCAAGTACACTGTAACTTGAAAGTAACAAACTATATAATGTCACTATGTAAGACAATAAAATCACCACATACATCCTCAACCTTTGTGTGTGTGTGGTCTCTACAGTGTATTTTCTAAAACTAGGTAATAGCGCCAGTTTTTTTTGGAGTAGTACCATAAAATTATATATCAATGGAAAGATAATTTAATCAAGAATGTAATGCAATAACTTTTATGAAGGATTTGCTATTAGAATAGCAGTTACAGTATAAAGAAGAAAAGTGAAACACGTAGAAAAAACGAGATATACAAAAATTTTCACCATGTCAGTTAATACTTAGTTGGGTAACCTTTAGCATGAATTACGGCCTTACAATGTCTTCCCATGGAGTGAACCAAGTCTTTTAGTTCTGCAGCTGTTATAATGTGAAACCAGGATTGAATGATTGATTCTATTAACTGGGTTTTATTGCTAGATCACTTCTGACTAACAAGTTTCTTTAGTCGGCTCCATAGATTTTCAATTAGATTAAGGTCTGGGCTATTCCCAGGCCATTCCAGCAGTGGAATATGATTACCTTGAAACTCCAAAAAAAAGTTATTAGCCATCAAACCTCAAAAATACACTTTTCCCAAAAGGTTTCCATAATTCTGGCCAATACTATAATTGTCCTTTTAAGTCAGTGATAGACAATGTTCTCTTAAGTCTCTGCTCCTTGTTTTTTTTTTTTTTATTTTCAAAAACATTCCTGCTAAATTAGCTTGGATGCCTATTGCCATTTTTATCCAATAAACTTCAGATCCCCTCTCAGCTCCTCTGGTTTAGAAATGACTCCTATCACAAAGCCTGGGAAAGCTTCCGTAATTGATGTTGAAGTATTCACAAAGTAGCGGAAATAAGTGGTGGGAAGACTAATAATCAGCCTTTGGTTTAAATACCGACATTAATCAGTGTTAAATCCGATATTGCTTTTCAACATTGTCTTAAGATTTCAACACCATCAGCTCCCCTCTGTGGTGCATTGAATATGAATATTGCTGCTAACCCAAGTGGATTCTTTTCTTTTTATCCAGCTTCATTGGCTTTTGGGTTCTGTGGGTTTAACTCCAGTTGATGCAAGTTAATGGAAACATTTCAGTTTGATTATATCTATTTGAGGGAGAGGTTGGGTTGTTTTAAGGGAATATAATTAGCAGTATGGTCTTTTGTGCCTAGCACTGAGTGCTTTGATTAGAGGAAAACTAGCTTGGAAAAAGACACTTGGGCATTAAATGTTGCGATTATTATTTTGCCACCACCTGCGATAATTCTTTGGTGACCGCCCACAGCCAATCTAACAAGTTAATGAAGATATGATCTGTGCATCTGTTTTTGTTACTCCTTAACAAGGTTATATATAAATCAATTAATTCAGGTGTTCATGTGCAACTGTAATGATGCTTCAAGTTTTGCAGAATCTGAAATGAATAGAATATAAACAAATAACTGGCTAAAACTTGATTTTCTCTTAATGTAGAGTTTTAGGTGTGGGTGCACATGATTATATGTTAAGGTGCACATGCTTAGATTTTCAAAAAGTATTCCTAAAATGGGATACCTATTTAAAACAGATTTGTTATTCATCACATAATATAAGAGGAAGGAATTGAAAAGAATTTTACTTTTGTTAGAATAAATCAAGCAAAAGTTATTGGGGTTTTTTTTTTGGGGGGGGAGACTTAAAAAGGGATAATCTAGACCTTCTGTGCCTCCTTGAAATATCATGTCTTAACTGTTTTCTAAAAAAACCACATGGCTTATATGGACTTCAGAAATCAAACTTGATTTAAGCGAGTCTTAATTTTTATTCTCTAAAAAGTGAATGGAAGACAGACTTAAAGGAGGATAAAAACCAATTTGTGCTTTCATTTAACTGGAATCAAAACACATAGAGATGAATCATAATGAATCTTATATTTCTCGTAAAGAAACATGTATAAAATGTTTAAAAACTCAAGTTACTCAAACATTGGCATCCCTTTTGACTTTGTATATCCAAGATTTCTCAAGATTTTTTTTTATTCTAGATGATGATACAGCACAGTGTCATGTATAACAGTTTATGATTTAGTATTTGTAGTATTTTTTGCCTTCTCAGAATATTGTTTAGAAACCACAGCCATTATCTAGCAGAATACTTACTGCTTTGCTGTTCTATTAAACTGATGTTAAACTGTTAAGTGTAACTTTTTATGCGCCAGCTAGCAAATTTTGAAACAGAACACATACATCTAAATCTGTTTAGGGATTTCAGCATGAAGAATGTGCTGGGTTGCAAATTCCTTTAGAGTCCTGGATGGCTAAGCAACATTTTCATTCTGGAGAGATTCTGCTTCATAACACAACATTCTACAAGAGATTTTCAAATTCTCTCTCTCTTTCTATCTATTGCTGTCCCCTGAACTGCATATGAGTCATGCAGCAAGATAGCAATTCTAAAAATAAAAACAATCCTACAAAACAGGACAAATTCAGTGTTCAAGCCAAACCAATGTCCAGACCCAAACCCTGTAGAAGAGTTGTGGCAGCTTCTGAAGTGAGCATCTCATGGTAGAAAACCTTCAAATATTACTCAAATGAAGCAGTTTGCCATGGAGAAATGCACAAATTCCTGCACAGAGCATAAGACACTAATTACCAATTATGGGTAATTGTTTGGGCACAGATATTGCAGTTAAAAGTGGTGTGACCAGTCATGTAAAGAAACAATTACATTTTTACACTGGCACATTGCATGTTGGATGAATTTATGACATTAAGTAAAAGAAGCATCAGACCAGTGGTGAAATCCAAATTTTTTTACTACTGGTTTTGTGGACGTGGCTTGGTGGGCATGGTGTGGCTTGGTGGGCGTGGCTTGGTGGCAGGGGAAGGATACTGCAAAATCCCCATTCCCTCCCCACTCCTGGGGAAAGGATATTGCAAAATCTCCATTCCCACCTCACTCTGGGGCCAGCCAGAGGTGGTATTTGCCAGTTCTCCGAACTACTCAAAATTTCTGCTACCGGTTCTCCAGAACCTGTCAGAACCTGCTGGATTTCACCCCTGCATCAGGCTTAATCACTCAGAGTCCATTGAGATACTAGTGGGGCCTTTATGAAGGTTTGACAACATTCAGTGGCAACGATACACTAACATCTGAAGAGTCCAAAAGAGGAAGGAAGGTATTTTTGCAGAAGTGTAACATAGAAAGTAGCTGTTCTCTGTGTTACTGGCCCATAGAAATTAGCTTCAAAATGAAATTATAGTGACAATATTTGTTTTTGGTAAAGTAATATTGATCAGCTTGCTTAAAGGTTATGTGTGCAATAAATTGTAATTCTGTTGCAGAAAACAAGCACAAACTTGAAATGATAATTTCAAAACTTAACATTTGGTTAAGGTATCTTGGAATGAGAGTTGCTATCAAGTAGCAGAAACTTTTGTGAGATGTTGAGGAGTATTATAAATAAAATCAAAAAGGAGAAATCAAAATCTAAGGGAATTTTTGGGGTGGAATACATGCTTTTGTATCTTTAGGGAGGTCTAAACATCGGTGGAGATTCTCAGACATCCAGTTCTTGGTTGTCCCAAAAGTGCTTTTCCAACATTTTCTTGGTTTTTTTTTTTTTTTGAAGATGTTTTGTTTCTCTTCCAAGAGGTTTCTTCAAATCTGATTAGATGATGGGGAATGGAAGGATTTGTATTCCTTGCCGACAGCTGGTCATTTGCATTCGTTTTAGAGAGTTGTTGAGGCCACTTGGAGGTTTGTCTATGTCCTCAGGATCACCTGAGTAGTGCAAATGAGTGTGGAACCTTCTTGGCTGCAGGATGTTTCTGCCATGTGTCCCTTCACTGTTGGAAATAGTCACAGGCTGCTGGAGATGAGTCTGTGTTATCTGCATCTCAAATTGAAGTGCAAATAGTTCCTGTAGTCTGCAATTTTTCTAGAAATCTGTTCATACTCCCACACCATTTGAAGAGTGTTCACTCCAAAGTTCATAGCTAAAAGTCTGTGGAGATTTTCAGTCATTCAGGTCATGGTTGCCCCAAAGTTACTATTTCAGGAGGCAACTGGAGTTTCTTGTGTTTTCTTTGAAGACGTTTCCCTCAGGGGTGGGTTCTAAAATTTTTCACTACTGGTTCTGTGGGCATGGATTATTTTGTGGGTGTGGCTTGGTTGGGGGTAATGAGACTGGGTAGGCGTGGCCAACTTTTTTTTTTTTACTTTTAAAAGCATTTTTTCTACAACCTTAAGAGGTTGCAGAAAAAATGCTTTGAAAAGCCTCTGCTGATCAGGCAACTCAGCTGGGATTGTCAGAGGCTTTTCAAAGAATTTTTTTTACCACCTCTTCGGCTGAAGAGGTTGCAGAAAACAATGCTTTGAAAAGCCTCTGCCAATCAGGCAACTCAGCTGGGATCGTCAGAGGCTTTTCAAAGCATTTTTTTTTAACCACCTCTTCGGCTGAAGAGGTTGCAGAAAAAATGCTTTGAAAAGCCTCTGACGTTCCCAGCTGAGCCGCGGGATCATCAGAGGCTTTTCAAAGCATTGTTTTCAGCCAAAGAGGTTGTAGAAAAAATGCTTTTAAAAGTAAAAAAAAAAAGCCTCTCATGAGGTGGGTGGGGTAAGTGAGCAGTGACCGGGCCGGGGACCGGTTCGGGGGCATGGCCAGCCAATGTTATTACTGGTTCTCGGAACTACTACAAATTGTTACTACCGGTTCTTGCGAACCGGGAGCAACCCACCACTGGTTCCACTTCTCAACCAAGAAGCTTCTTCAGCTCTCAGTAGGTCTGAAGAACCATCTGAGTTTAAAACTTCAGACAGCATTTTCTGTTTTAAACAATTCATTTAATTTATTGCTATAAATTCTCTGCACAGCTCTATGCTAAATGAGATGGAGTTGTAGTTTCATTTGGCATAAGGCAACATCCTTCAGAATAAGTACTGAATCAGAAGTTCATGAGTAACCTTAATCTCTTGCTAATCTCTATAAAATATTTTATTTTATGGATTATAATTATTGATTCCAGATGTCATTCAGCTGTGGGAAGCTACATAAGCAGCAAAGGGCTTTCCATATTTTCTAATACTTCCACTCTATCTGGGTCCACCATGAGGTGCTTAGGATGAGCCAATCTTTTGTGTATTGACAGCGTGCATGTATTTCACAGTGTTGTTTTTTGTCAAACAGGGCAAGTGACAGCACAGTCAAGTGGAAGTTCGAACATCTTACATTTTATTGATGGACAATTCATTTTAACATTGATACTAAGAGATGTATCTCAACCAGCTTTAAAAAAAGACATGAATCATTTATTTCATATATTGATAGATTTTGGCAGGTCAGTCTGTCCAGGAAACAGTTCTGTATCTTAAAAAATGTTAGACAATTTCATAAGGCTAGTTCATTACCATTCCAGCTAAGAATATTTCTATGTATCTGTCAATAAATCATGTTCATAATAAATTATAATTGAAAACTAGGAATACATAAAGCTGAAGTTTTCCCTTAATGGAAAGCATTCCAGTGGGACTCCGTAGAACATATTTATTTCAGTTAATCTGCTCCTGTTTCTTTACTTTTCTCTTCACAAAACTGTTTTTGAAGGTTGGAGGACTCTGTTTGATATTATTTAAATTGATTTAAAAGATCATAATGTAATAGTGTGGACTGCTTTTGAATTGGATTCAATGTCATCTCTAAGGCAGTTATATCTATCTATCTATCTATCTATCTATCTATCTATCTATCTATCTATCTATCTATCTATCTATCTATCTATCTATCTATAGGAAGTGAGTGTGGCTGGATTGTGGAACATTTAAATTTCTGCTTAATGAATTATTAATGTATGTGGAATTTTAGGGAATAAATAAATCTTTTGGGATGTATCAGATGTATTTTTCTTGCAAATTTAGACAGCAGGGCCAATAGTGATAGATGCTGAGAAATGTACATAGGGAGATAAAATAATGATTGTAAGCAATTGTGGGAAAGCAGGTGAAAATCTGGTTGAAACATTACCTCAGAAATGGCAACCCAACTCTAATTAAAAGATCTGGAAAAAGGAAAGAGCCTCAAAAAGATTCTGACTATAAGTGGCACATTCTTATCACAGTTTCTTCCATCTGTATTTATCCCAGCCTAGCATTAAATATCTGTTCCTTAAATCTGCATAGTTCTTGCTTCCTTAGACTTGATAGCTATATGGACCTTGAGAAAATGAGACACATATGTGTGACTAGGATCAGTGATAGCTTAGAGCAGTGATAGTTAACCTTTTTGGTGCCGAATGTCCAAAGCACACATGCATGCATGCATGCACGCATGCTTGAATCCCCCAAATGCAATGCGAGCGCCCCCACGTGCATGCATGTGCATCCCCTGTGCATGCACGCAAATCCCCCCATGCTTGCACGCACATCCCATGCTATAAGTTCGCCATCACAAGCTTAGAGAGTGTCTATAAGGAGCAAACATCACTATAGTGGGGATTGGGTGGGAGTATGTAAATATACATTAAAATATTAAAGCAGTTTAAATTCAACAATTATTTCCTAAATGAGTTTATACTGTAAAAGGAATCAATATGATGATTCAAAAATATACAGTGTATAGAGGGTGATATCTCTCTCTCTCTCTCTCTCTCTCTCTCTCTCAATTCTAAGTGAAATTTGTTTCTTAAAATCTATTGCCTTTTGTATTGGTGACCCATTATTTGTTACTGATGAGTTTTTTGGTAATTGCTTCTATTTCCTTGTGTGTATCTCCTTTGTTGACGGATATACTCAGGAGAATGTTTCAGACTTCTGTTACATATTCATTAATGGAATTTTAAACCATTGTCAAAAGTGTATTTTGGCCACTGAACTCAATTACCACACTTCTTCCAATTAAGAAAAAATATTGACACACATAAAACATGCAGATATAAAGTATTCAAGTAATTTCTTAGGGGAATAGCAAAAATAATTATCTAATTATCTTAGCTGGGGGAAATTAGTAATTCAATTCAAAACTTAAAAAGAACAAACTGCAAAGTCAAAAAGAGGAAAAAGCAACATGTACCCTCACTTCTTGGGGACTGGAAGTGAGATCAGCCTCTCATTTGGAAGCTGAAATTCTTCCTGGAGGTGAGAGAGATAGTTTAAAAAGTTATATTTCTAAAAAGTCCCATTGTGCAAGTCTAGAGGGTTCCTGCATAGGAGAGGAAGACTGAATCCAGTTCACAAAATAAAGAAAACAAGGAAAAGGGCTAAAGACCACAGCAATGAGAAAGCTCTCAGGTATTTTTGTTTGACCTGCCTGTCATGTTACTCTTGCTATTCCATGCTTTTGCGCTCTAGTTCTTTAAAGACCTCCTCTTGTTTCTATCTCTGCAATTCTTATTCACCCGTCCTGGAGAAAATTAGAGGATTTTGGCTGGTCTAAACTGATCCAAAACAGAGATGTTTTTCGGTGATCTGTATGTAAGACTTCCATGAAAGCAATGCTGTGGGAATTTCTTCTATAATTCTAAGAATTGTTCTAGATTGTGAGGGAGAACAGTTAGGGATATTAATGGAATGGAATGGAATGGAATGGAATGGAATGGAATGGAATGGAATGGAATAGAATAGAATAGAATAGAATAGAATAGAATAGAATAGAATAGAATAGAATAGAATAGAATAGAATAGAATAGAATAGAATTCTTTATTGACCAAGTGTGATTGGACACACAAGGATTTTGTCTTAGGTGTATATTCAATAGTCTGCTTAACTAAAATTTGGAGGTTGTATGAAAGGAATAGGTAAATGAACGTCAAATTGACGGGGCATCTGTCACCAATGCCCACAAATGGATAAATGATTTTTATTTTAATAATGGCAATGAAATGAGGTTATAAAAAATTAGTTTACCTGCTTCAAATAACACGAGGCTAAGTTGTCCATGTGGCTAGCAATCATGAATCCATGCCAACAAAGTTATAGACCAAGATGGGAACAGATCTGCCATTAGGCAAAGAAGCATTAAAAGGAAATAAAGATTCCCTCATAAATCTCTTTATATTTTACATACTAGTAGTATTCCAGTATTTGGGGGGCTGCCACAAAGAAGAGGGGATCAACTTACTTTCCAAAGCACCAGAAGGCAAGACAAGAAACAATGGATGGAAATTAATGAAGGAGAGAAGCAACCTGGAATTAAGGAGAAACTTCAGAACAATTAACCAGTGGAACAGTTAATTGTAGGTGCTTTATCACTGGAGGTTTTTAAGAAAAGACTGAAAAGTCTTTAAGAAAAGTCACCTATCTGAAATGGCATAGGGTCTCCTGCTTGAGCAGGGGGTTGGACTAGAAGACCTCCAGGGTGTCTTCCAGTTCTATTCTGATTGATTGATTGATTGATTGATTTTTCTCAGGATTTGGGGGAGGCATTTGATCAGAACTAAGTCAGAAGAATGCACTTCTTTGCAGAGCTTTAAAACACTTCAGATTCAAACAAGAAAATATACTTCAGAGCATTTGGAGGCAAACCTATATCATCTTCAACTCCTTTGGTCAAACAAATATTTCCCTAAATGAAGATGATGCAACAAGGAAATCACAAAATTGAGGCCATTGGGTTTGCTAACAGGTCTTAAGAGAGCACCTTCTCTTAAGAAGCATGTGCTGAAGCATCTTTTTGCATTCAAACAGCACCAACACAGTTGTATTCTACACTCCTTTTCTGTCTTTTTGATTTTCCAACCCCCGTCAGACACTTTTGTTCCCACAAACTGGACAGGTAATGGTTAATCTTAGAATCAAGAAGCCAAAAACCCTGAATAATGATAATTATTGGCAGAAATATTAAGAATAGCCAAGCTTTTGTTCAATAAAGATTTGCTGATGTCTGTCTTCAAACACTGCTGCAGGCAATTGCCTTAAAAAAATAATAAAGGGGGAAAAAATGATTACCGCACAAGAATTCCAACCCATTTAAGACAACAATATTTGTCTCCCTGTTTCTCATTTGAACAGAACACTGACTATAGCTGCAGAATACTGAAGTGTTCCCAACTATCTTAAAAGGCTGCACATGTAAAGGAAACAGAATGGAGCACATTGCAATTGGTTTTACTTGCCAAAAAAAAAAAGGGGGGGGGGGACTACCTGAAATGATGATTTTCTGGGGAAGGGGACAAAATTACATGACCTGAAAGTATTTGACTTTTTAGTTGGGAAACCCATTCTTGACCTTGAGTATTGATAAAGCTAATATGATAAAACTGATTATCCAGATGTTTTGTTGCAGCGATGCTTATCCCACTTAGATACTCGGCAAAACATTTAATTAAGATTCCAGTTCATTCTTTACTCCAGAAAAAAAGTAACTTATCTGCAGAAATGAAACTAATAGAGTGAGACTGTTTATGCAGAGCACCGTTTCTTAACTAGGATTGGTTTTCTATTTTTTGATTATGGTTGAGATAGGATTATTTTTAAAGCATCCCAAGCCTGACATTTAAATCTATTTTTACAACATTATCAGAAAGGAGTTACTCTGAATCATTACATCAGAAGAAATTCGTCAGGAGGAGCAAAGATATTCAATGTTTCCTAGATTAAGTAAAATAAGTATTTGCCTGGAAAGAAATCCCATTGAACTTGACACAATTTATTTCTGAACAGGAATGTATAAGTGACTGCAGAAACTCCCTTTGCTTTAGAAGTCCAAGTCAGATTTCCCTGTAATAAAATTCATGCACATAATATCCCCTTTCAAATAAGACCATGCTCAGAAGCATTCTGCATAAGCTACTAAAATAATAAATGGAAAGTAGATAGCAATAATCTGCGTATCACAGCCACTTCTTCCATCAAAGCACATTCATATCTTGGAAAGGAATAGAAAGGATTTTGCTCAGTGTCCTTACACTGACTTTACTTTTCATTTAGTTGTAAAGTGGCTATGCGCACCACAGTTAACTCACTAACTGTGCCCAGGGGTGGGCTTCAAAAATTTTAGCAAGGGGTTCTCTGCCAGGTGGATGTGGCCATGGTGGGTGTGGCCTAGTTGGTCTCCTGCACCACGGCTGGGGGGGGGGGCTTTTTGCCCTTCCCAGGCTCCTGAGGCTTTCCTTGAGCCTCCGGGAGGACAAAACATCCTCCCCAGGCTCTGGAGGCCTAGAGGCCGGAAATGGGCCCATTTCTGGCCTTCCCGAACTTCCGGTAGGCCCATTTTTCACCCTCCCCAAGTCTCCACTCCTGCACTTATCTGCATCCAAAATAGGCCGCATGGGGACTCCTGAGAGGGGCGGGATGGGGTGGGGTGGGCAGCCAGGAGTGGGATTTGGGGATTCTCCGAACTGCACATAATCTTAACCAGAGATTCTCGACCCCTGCGAACCCCCAGCAGCCCACCCCTGACTGTGCCACTAAGTAAGTAATAGCTTTTACTTTGGGATGTGATTGTAGGGCATGTCTAATTTTTCAGCTTTCAATTTCCAAACCATAGGGGTGCTCAAAAATTGTGACACATTTTGGGGTTTGTAGAGATACTTGAGTTACTTTAATATAATTTAGATGTGTTTGGTAACTACATAAACATCATAACTTTTTAACATTTTGTTTGTTTCATCGTACCAACCAGATCATTTTGTAGAATATAGAGTTTCCTGTTCATGTCTTTCAGTTTTTCTTAGTATTTTACCAGTTCTGGTAGCAGAAGAGTGCCAATGAAACTCTGATGTGCTAAGAAACCCCTTTTGATTGCTCAAGAAGCCATTGGATGAGTCTGTGATGACATGTTCAATGTTTTTCAGGTATGCACAGTGAGTTTAATGTGCCTCCCATTGTCAGGTGTTCTTTATCTTTTTTTTTATAAAAAGTTTTTTATTTTTATTTTTCATAAAACATATATACATGTACAATCTCTTTGACCATTCTTATCACACATATTATTTTTTGGTTTCCATATTAGTTCATTCTTCATCCTAAAACCTTAAAATACATCCGGAGTTGCTTTTCTACCATTCCATATCTCCCTTCTTCCACAACAATCATTCCTCTCCTTCTCCCCTCTTACCCTCCCCTCCCTTCTTCTTTGCTTTTCAACTTTCTTCTTTCCTCCTCTCCTTCCCCTTTCTTTCCCCCACTCCTCTCCTCTTCCTCTCTTTCTAACCCTCTCTCCTGCTCTTATTTCCCCTCCCTTTCTTCCTCTCCTTTTTCCTTTCTTCTCTCTCTCTCTCTTTTCCTCCCTTCTCCTATCTCCTTCCTACCTGTCCCTCTACTCCTCTCCCCTTTCCCTCTCCGTTGTTGTGTCCATTTTCAATTCAATATTTTATCAAGATGGTATTCGAGCAATCCCGATCTTATATTTACCCACATTTTCCTTTCAATTTCTTTTCTATTTTGCTAGTTACACATATATAATCCTTAAAGGTGTTCTTTATCTTTTTTTAAAGACCTTGCTGGGTGTGACTTCAAACACTGTCTCATATTCACCAGGTTTTGATATTTGAATAATAGTACTAACAATTGCAATTGTTTGGAGCTAAAATTTCCTCTGTTTTTCCCCATACGAATGAGGTTATGATGTTTACACAAAATGTTTGCCCTAGCTATTGACATGATTAAATGTGTCATTCAAACCCAGCCGTGTTGCAGTTTCAGTGGTAAGTTTAGCGTAACATGAATAATGAAGCGTGATCCAGCTGTAATTGGGTGTACGAGAACTATATCTGCCATTTCTCTTCAGGTCAAGTTGTCTTCACACATAAGTCCTGAGCACCGGCAGTAAAATCCTATCAGTAATTCACTCCTTTTAAAATAGGACGTTTTGGCTGTAATTTTCATTACATTGTTGACAATTTTGAGTATTGTCACCCAGCAATATGCCTCGAGAGTGTTTTGAATTTTTTTTCAAAGAAGTATCATAAAAAAAGTAAACTATGTTTTCCATGGGAAAAATTGATTGGCATTATTTACAAGTATGTTGAGATTTCCAAACTGTCATATCTTGGCCACACATCTCTGGCAACCTCTATTAAATTGAATCAAAAGTCATGAAGCTAAAATAAATAATCTTAATTATTATTGCAGTAGCAAAATGAATGACAGTTTGTCTTCTGATAGTGCAGACAAACCGCTATTCATTTTAGCTCTATCTGAAGTTACAAAGTTATTTATCGTTCGTTTGATGTATTTAACAAGAAACATTTCTCATGGCTGTCTTAGCAAATTTTATCTTCCTGCTCAGTCTCTTGAAAATTTATTTTTATCTTGCCTTTATTATTTTTAAGGTGGTGAATGTACATTGTACTCCTTCCTCGTCCTCTCTTTCCCATAACAGAATTGGAAGGGATCCTGGAGGTTTTCTAGTCCAACCCCCTGCTCAAGCAGGAAATCCTATACCATTTCAGACAAATGGTTGTCCAGTCTCTTTTTGAAAGCCTCCAGTGCAGGGGTGAAATCCAGCAGGTTCTGACAGGTTCTGGAGAACTGGTAGCGGAGATTTTGAGTAGTTTGGAGAACTACTGGCTGGCCCCAGAGTGGGGTGAGAATGGAGATGTTGCAATATCCTTCCCCTGGATTGGGGTGGGAATGGAGATTTTGCAATATCCTTCCCCCAGGAGTGGGGAGGGAATGGGGATTTTGCAGTATCCTTCCCCCAGGAGTGGGGAGGGAATGGGGATTTTGCAGTACCCTTCCCCTGCCATGCGCACCAAGCCATGCCCTCTAAGCCATACCATGCCCACTAAGCCAGGCCCACAGAACCAGTAGTAAAAAAAATTGGATTTCATCACTGCTCCAGTGATGGAGCCCCCACAACTCTTGGAGGCAAGTCATTCCACTGATTAATTGTTCTAGCTGTCGGGAAATTTCTCCTTAGTTCTAGGTTGTTTCTCTTCTTGATTGTGAGATCGGTTGGGCTGAGAGAGAGTGACTGCACAAAGTCAGCCGGCTGGCTTTTATGTCTTAGGCAGGACAGTCTTCTGGTTCATATGCTGGTGGCTTAACCACTAAAGCAGTGATGGTGAACCTTTGCACGCACACGTCTGGGCCACAACCCAGAAGAGGAGCTGCCCAGGGGGCATGCGCACCCCTGAAAATGAACTTCCGGTTTCAGGTACTGAACTTCCGATTTTAGCCAGCTCTTCTTCCGGTTTTCTGGCACACATGTGCACGCAACAATCAGCTGGCCGGCGCGCATGCTCACACAGGAAAACGGAAGACCAGCTCTTCTAGTTTCCAGCACAGCTGCATGCAAAAAGGCCAGCTGATCATCGCACATGCAGGCGCACCAGAAACCTGGAAGAGGAATGGGTGACGCTGCATGTGCCAGGTGACCTGGCTCTGTGTGCCACTTTGGGCAAGCATGCCATAGATTCGCCATCACAGCACTAGAGCAAACTACCTCTTAAATGTTTTTAATAGGAAGTGTTAGATATGCGCATGAAAGCTCTAAATCAGCCAGAAAGGTAAAAAAAAATACCGTATTTTTCAGAGTATAAGACGCACCTTTTTCCCCCCTAAAAGAGGCTGAAAATTTGGGTGCGTCTTATACTCCGAATGTAGCTTTTTCCAACCTTTTTTTCAGCCCTAATGAGGTGCTAACAAGGTGCTAGCGAGTGAAGCATCTCCATGCTTTGCTTTGACTCTCAAATGTTCTTTAGAAGCTTTTTTTCAGCCCTAACTAGGCGCTAGCAGAGTGAAGCGATCTCCCCCGCCATGCTTTGCCTGCTTTTCTCATTGCTGCTTCCTCTCAGCTGTGCCTTAGAAGCTGTTTTTTATCCCCAAGCAGGGGATAAAAAAACCAGCAAATTAATGTGCTGAAACTGACCAGACTAAGGACGCTAGCCAGATGAATACCTGGTAGGCAGATTTTTTCTCCCTATTTTCCTCCCCAAAAACTAAGCTGCGTCTTATACTCCGGTGCATCTTATACTCTGAAAAATACGGTATATAGGATTTGTGTTGTGAGGTGTGTGCATTGTTTCTGCTTTCATTTAATTGTAATGGCTAAAGGAGATTCTTTGCTTCTTTATAAAAACTGAATGCTTCCATCCAGTGCTTTCTATCCACCACTCCAATTGTGTATTTTATACAGCTGTGCAATTTTCTTCTAAGCAAAACAAAACATCCTAAGTATTGATAAGAATACAACTTTGTTCCCTGATAAATTCTCACACGTCCAAACCATTTTACAACTACTTTCCATCTGATTTCATCTTAAGGTATCTTGTACTATTCTAGAGATTGGTGGTGTTTAAAGACCAAATAGGACATGTACTGCGCTAACAAGGCTGGGTCATTCTCTACAATAAACATTAATTTCATTTATATTACCAATTGGCTTTCAATTTTGATTGTACAGTTACCTGCAAATGGCAAGTCTTGTGGCAAGTAATCAGCAAGAAAAGCATTTCTGGACAATTTTGTTTTTCAAATTACCATCTGCTGTTTTGTAGAATGACTCTAGAATCACTCAGCTCTTGGCTAGTTTATTTAAATCATTTTTTTGGTTAGCTAAATAGAGTACAATAATCTGACATTCTGTTTTGTAGCATAAATATTCATGTAATTAAAGTACATATTCCTGTTGAAAAAACAAGCTGTGAATTTAAAACTATGTTATAGCACTAGAAGATTGGTGTTTGTTTTTCTAGTGCAGCAAAGTTTAACTTCCACTGAAATATTAGACTTCAGACTATTGTTACTACCGGTACTTTCTTCAGTAGTTTCTCCATTTTAATAAGGCGTTCTTATGCTAGTCTTAAACCAGACGCTGAAGTTTTATTCTTCCCCTTGGCACATGAGTAGAACGTTGGCCTGTTCTTTAGAGTAGACTAGTTAGTATCTGCTAGTGTTCTATGCTTCTCTGTGTGTAATTGGCTTGAGGTAATGATACTTTTCCATCATCTGCTCCAATGTAGTGTCCTCCAGATATGCTGAACTTCAGTCATCTCCAGAAAGTACTGCCCTGTTAAATGGGAATTCTGGGAAATGAAGTTTATCTGGATGGCATTAGATTGGGGAATCACAATTCCAACAAGCAGCAACACAAACATTATTTATTACGCATTCTTTCACTGGGTTGCAATGCAACCATGATCAAAATTAACAATATTTAAAATGATACAAAAACAACAAAGTGCCATGATGTATGCCATGATATACTTAAGTTATAGTGAAAACGAAATTTTCAGAATCTTCTTATCCAGAAGAAGATTAGATCTCGGAATGATGAATGATGTTCTCAGAATGACTAGGAGGAATTATCAATATTGGGGTACGGGATTGTTCAGCAACTGAAAACTGCAAATCTTTTGGATCCATATCTAGGAGTTTAAAAGGGGTGGACTTGAATAAATATGCATTGTAGACTTGACTTCATTAAATTTTCTTTCTCTATGTAATTTTCTTTTTGGTAAAAAAAAGAGAGGCTTTTTTATATTACATATTTTCCCCATAAACCCCCCAGCCAGAAATTCCCATTAATTTTAATCTCTTTGACAAAGTCTGAAATTTCTGAGTGACTCTTAAAGAAATGCATCCAAAGAAGCTGTATGACCTTTTAGAGAAAAAATCCCTTGGACAAAGAATCTTTCTGGTTTGATTAGGCATATTCACTACCTGGGTATTAATGATAAATATGCATGCATTGACAAGATATAGCAAAGAAGCCATTGTCTATGGAGATTCTCAGTCATCTGGGTCATGGTTTTCCCAAAGGTGCTTTTTCAAGCGGCAACTGGACTTTCTTCTTTTTCTTTGAAGACGTTTTGCTTGTCTTCCAAGAAGCTGAAGAAGTCCAATTGCTTCTTGAAAAAGCGCCTTTGGGACAAAGAAGCAGTTTTAAATGTAAACATTATTATTCTATAGTGTTTCACACTGACAGGACCAATCATACCTGTATTAGAATTTTCAGAGAGTGGATCTTAATAGTATATGATCACATTGAATTTGCCCAAGGAATCCGTGAATGCAACTGCACGGGTTAGTCCTAGTGTTAGTGCCTAACTGCTGCATCTTTGCATAGGACAAAAAATACCTGACAGTAAATATCTACAGATTGGGGAACTGAGGGCGCTGCAGTATTATTTTATTTCACATGTCCCTTTCACAGAGAGAAAATAGCTAATGTTTTTGTTACCCGGAGGATAATTTGAAGGTGTTTATGCTTTTGGTAGATTTCTGTGTTACAAGTAATGACAATGTTATCTGGCAATAACCAGACAACTCAGTAGATTAGCATTCTTTCAGCCATAGATAAAACACTCTCTTTTTATAATGAAGGTAGAGGCATCTAAAAGGCATCTGAATTTCAGGATGAAACTGTCATAGTTATATAGTTCCACAATCTCCATGGGAATCGTGTTCTTAGTAGCTAACACATGTCTAGAGAATTAATGTCCCTCTTGATTTTGTTCAACTACCATTCCTATCAGCCTTAATCAGTCATTGTCAGTGATCAGCAATGGTGGAAGATACAGATCAACACAATCTGGATCACTGCAAATTTTCCTCTTCTCCCAACTATATTAAGACAGCATACTGCTATATTACTTAAGAGGCCTTAAAAATCTGTATGTTGTTTTGTAATGAAGGGGAGATTGTGTTGATGTTAGCGTTTATCCAAGTGAGGATTCGCTGCTTCATATATAATGATCACAGATTGTTCCATATTATCCCGGAAGAACTATATGGAAATGAGATGTATCTTATCAGGTGTGTTAATATACTTTGTCCAATAACATCCGACTTAGAGCTTCGATAATTTATTTAAAAACACCATTTTGTATTTCAGGATTAGTTTAAATTGTCCTTCTCACAAGGAATGGGTTTTTTAAATTATTATTATTGCATGGCCTGCTGCTTTTTTTTTTGAGAAAATTTGGTATAGTTAAGGCAGTAGACTAGAATCTAGGAGACTGGGAATTCTAGTTCCACTTTAGGCATGAAAGCCGGCTGAATAATTTTGGGCCAATTACTCACTCTGAGCCCACTCCATCTCACAGGATTGTTGTTGTGAGTGGGAACAGGAAAAGGAAGGAATGTTATGTATGTTTGCTACCTTGAGTTACTTATAATTGTAATAAATGTGGAAAAAATATCTAATAAAATAAAGTACATTTAAAGATATGCCCATATTTGTTGTGTCAAAACCCGTCATAGAGAAAAAGATAATCTAAACATAATTGCAAAGTAAATAAAGAGGTGATCTGCACAGCAGTGTAATTTTTTCCTTAACTCAAGTAGCCAGTAGCAGCTGTGATCTTTGCACAGATATATCTGGTATATCAATTGTGTGCTTTCCTGAACTGGGAAGCCCTACTCATGATGCTTGTATTTATTTATTTAACAAATGTATGTAACAACCCAAATGTGATTTTCTTTGATGTCTGACCATAAAAATATTATAAATTATTAAGTAAAAGCAGAGAACAAACAAAAAATAAAAATTCAAAATAGTGGGAGAGACAACCATCGCTTAACATATACAACCATCATGCGATCTCGCCATGAGACCTTCAAGGCTGATGGAAAAACCATGTTTTGAGGACTTTTCGAAAGGCAAGGTTGATCTCACCTCAGAGCAAATGATTTTCCAGGGGGGCAGGACCAGTGGTGAAATCCATTTTTTTTTTACTACCAGTTCTGTGGGTGTGGCTTGGTGGGCCTGGCAGGGGAAGGATACTGCAAAATCTCCATTCCCTCCCTACTCCTGGGGGAAGGATATTGCAAAATCTCCATTCCCACCCTACTCCAGGGGAAGGATACTGCAAAATCCCCATTCCCTCCCCACTCCTGGGGAAAGGATATCGCAAAATCTCCATTTCCACCCCACTCTGGGGCCAGCCAGAGGTGGTATTTGCCAGTTCTCCAAAGTGCTCAAAATTTCCACTACTGGTTCTCCAGAACCTGTCAGAACCTGCTGGATTTCAACCCTGGGCAGGACCCGCAGCAGAAAAGGCACACTACTTAGGCCCCACAGATGTACCTTCTTAGCAGATGGGACCTACATCACACCATCCTGCTTGACCTAATGGGATGGGTACATGGAAGAGGCAATCCTACCAATAACCTGGTTCCATGCCATGGATGGGGTTTAAAACAGCAACTTGAACAATTCCACCAGGATCTTTGCATGGCCACTTATCTCCAGTTTTATCCACCTGCTCAATAAGTTTTTGAAAAAGTTGACTTGCTTTAAATTCTGTTTATTAAACAGTATCATCGTATGAAACTCAGGAGAATGTCCTCTCCTCACTTTATTTGCCCTCTGGAATAGCATTCTCCCCAAGGTCCATCTAATGTTGATTCTGCTGTCTCAGATACCTTCAGATACCTGATGTTGTGGGCTAAGATGTTGTGTTAGCCCAATGTTGAATTAGAGATTATAGTTCAATGTGATGTTTTCCCCCCAGCAGGATCATTTTTAGTTATGCCCATTGTTTATATCAGTGGTGGGTGGCCCCCGGTTTGGACTGGTTCGCAAGAACTGGTAGTAAAACCAGTGGGAGGCCCCGCCCATTGCCCCGGATGTTGTCATCGGCAATCTGTGCATGCGCAGAAGCTTCTGTGATGTGCGAGCGAAGTAAGCACGCATGCACGATCCGGTTGTGAACTGGTAGTAAAGGTAAGTGGAACCCACCCCTGGTTTATATTATTTGTTGTTTAATCTTTGTAAGCCACCCACAACACATGCACGATCATTTTATATCATAAATAAAGCCATATTACAGCACTGTACCCACAACTCTTTGTGCATTAAAAATGAATGAAGTTTAGAATGGAAGATAATATTTAAAAAAAAGTATTTCTACAAAATGTAGAGTTTTGGAGGCTTCCTGAATAACACTCTGCCTCCTATAATTTGCTTCCATGTTTCACTGTTTTTTTTAAAGGTTAGCAAAACAAAAACAAGTGTTTGGTAGTTGACAGTACACCCCCTCATGTGTTGCAGAGGCTCAGAGGCTCCAATTTAGAAAAGTGTAGAGAGGATTTTCCCACATGTGCTTAATTTTAGCATAGACGTACCAGGCACAATTAAATCTTGAAATAACAAACCTGTTGGGTATGTCTTTCATGTAAAGCTGAAGTTGAATTTATTATAATAGCTTGCATCTCTCTGCAGACCTTTCCTGAAAACATAAGAGATATTTTAAATATCTGTTAGAAAGCATGTATTAAGGGAAGGGTCTGTAGGAAGTTAGCACCCACCCCTCTCCTAGAAAAATGAAATATTTTAGGAAATATTAAAAATGCAGAATATTATACCTCCCTGGATGAGAAATGGAGAAGCATGTTTTAGGCAGGAAACAGACTCACTCTTAATAGCCCCCACCAACCTCAATAGCCCACAGCTGATGTCAGCACTTAAGAGATAAAGAGATAGCTAGGTCTATTCATAAGCAAATGCCCTCACCCAATATCCAACAAAGGTAGGATTAGCCCTCTACTCATCACCACATGGCACCTGGGGAGATTGCATCACCCAGCAAGTCTCAACCAAGCCTGGGGCTCAAAAACAACCTACTAAATTACCCCTGCATGGCCCCATGGGAGTCTGACAACCAATCAGAATGCAAGCTCAAATTAAAAGCCCAACAAAGGATATAAATCTCTCTGTCTCTCCCTCTCTCTCTCCCTCTCCCTCTCCCTCCCATGTGCTTTTTTGCCCAGGACCTCAAAACTATGTGGTTCTATCCACCATTAAGCCATCTTTTCAAGCAATCTCCATGTTCCCAGTGTCTTTCTCCCCACTTGGAACTAAACCCAGATGGACATTTCTTCCAACAGATCAGGGGTGAAATACAGCAGGTTCTGACAGGTTCTGAAGAACCGGTAGCGGAAATTTTGAGCAGTTCGGAGAACCGGTAGTGGAAATTTTGAGTAGTTTGGAGAACTGGCAAATACCACCTCTGGCTGGCCCCAGAGTGGGGTGGGAATGGAGATTTTGCAATATCCTTCCCCCTGGAGTGGGGTGGGAATGGAGATTTTACAGTATTCTTCCCCTGCCACGCCCACCAAGCCACATCCACCAAGCCACGCCACGCCCACCAAGCCATACCCACAGAACCTGTAGTAAAAAAAACTGGATTTTACCACTGCAACAGATCCATTGCATATTCTTTGCTTTTCATACTTCCTTTTAAAAATGCATTATGAAATGCAGATTCCATTTATAATAATCAGTTTAAATTATTTTGCATCTTTTTTCTTGAGCATTCTATGTAACTGGTTAGAAGCCATTCTTTCCTAGGTTGGTAGCAACTGAAAAAGCAACTGGCTGTTTACTTCTGACTAAAACCAACATTTGCAGGAGTTTCCAGCTTATGTACTTCTTCAGTAATTATGCATATAACCTTTAACATTAAGGATATGAAAGTGACTCTGTGCAGAGACTGTTTCCTGCAAAGAACACTTATTTTAATAGACAGGAGAATACATGTTTCAGATGTTGTGATTCATTCTAGAGAAAGAAATTATGCAGTTTTATTCTCAATGTGGATTGAAATATGATTGTTCTGTGTTAAAGTAGACGGAGGTAAGAGTGTGAAAGAGCCAAGGACATTTCTGGTACCTGAGAAGGAAGCATGGGAGAGAGAGAAGGAAAGGCACTGGGAAGATTTGGGTTAGGCAGGATGATGGGATATGTCATGCTTGGAACTGTTGAGGAAAGAAAAGGATTTAAGTTGGCCCCTAAATTCATTCTGTGATCCCTCTGGATTTTATTTCAGCCAGAACATGTAACAGGATTAGGTTTTGCTTTTGCAAACTCTGTCCAACACAAAATAGCACGTAAGGTATTTAGGAAACCCAATAGTTTGTTCCGGATTGTTAACAAAGCATAGTTTCCCAATTTTGCACACTCTTTCTTAACAATCAAAGCCTGACTTGGCTGGAATTGTTGTAGTTTTAACCAGAATAGAGAAGTATTTATTATTTCAGACAATTTTCAAGGATATCCAACCTCATAAACAGCAATTCTGAGCAGCTAACAACATTAAAATAAGTCAATAAAAAAACAACCAGTCACAGTGGCATACATACAGCGGAGGACAGCAACTTCACAATCATAGCAGTTATCCCTTGGGTCCCCTTAATATTCAGCCAACTCAGAGCTAACTAGGCAAGCTGACTTTCAAACTGCACTTTATCTTTCATACAAAATTCATAATCAAATAGAAAAATACAAAAACCAAAATACGTAGTGTAGGAAGTTAGCACCCACCCCTTTCCTAGAAGAATGAAATATTTTAAGAAATATTAAAAAGGCAGAATATTATGTTTCCCTGGATGAGAAATGGAGAAGCATGTTTTAAAGACGAAGCAGCTCCCATCTTCCTTCCCTTGTCAATAGGCCAGAGGCAGAAACTCAATCTTTGTCAATACACCATCATCTGCAACACAATAGGACCCATCTAGCAACAGAAACTCACCACATGGAACCTGGGAAGATTACATCAGCCAGCAAGGCTAGCTAAGACTCCCACCCCCTGGGAGTCTGACAACCAATCAGGATACTCTTTTGGGGCCCCAGGAAGTTCAAAGCCAGAGAGAGCATAAAACCCGGGGACTCGCTGTATCTCGCCCCTTTTCTGTTCAGGAATTCAAACCATGTGATCCTGTCCACCATTAAACCATCTTTCCAAGCAGTCTCCATGTTTCCAGTGTCTTTTTCCCCACTTGGAGCTGAACCCAGAAGGATATTTCTTCATACAGTAGTACATATTCTCAATGATGTTAATTCACTATTTGCAGCCAAATGTCGCAGCCAGCCTTTTTTGGGACTTTCTTCCAATTGAACCCCTTAAAGAAATAAGCAGTCTAATCAAAGAAGGGACCATATAGGTCCAAAAGTGCTTTAAAGGAATGGGGGGAGTAGGAGGTACCAGGGGTACAATCCTCATTTACAAGAAAGGGATAAAACCTGAGTTTAATAAGCACTTATGCAACCCCCCCTCCCCTTTATGTAACAGTAAAACAATTAAAAGCCAAGGAAACATTCTAATTGGCACACAAAAGGAATATTTTTTTCCATTGATCTTTCTGCTACATCATCAAAAATACCCCTTTCCCTCCCCGCTAGTGTTTTCATCCAAGCAGGTGTGGTTGTTCTTAATTCTCACCCTGGACACGGGAATTGAAAATTCTTCCAGTAAAATACCGTAATATTTATTATGTGCCCGAGGCAGAGGAGGCATTTGTCATTAACATCAGCAACCCGATTTTGTGCAGCACACGTACTATTGTCGTCAGTAATCTCCTCCTTCAAGCAATGTACAGCAATTCTTTATTGCCTTTAAAGATATCTGAATAGTCTCATTTGGAAGAAAAGGCATCCTCAGCAATTACTATAATCCTAAACATAAAAGAGGCAAATGAAGCCAAACATTTAGCCGGCTCCTCCCTGTTTGGCAAGTCTTCCTCTGCAGAGTCTGCTGTGCGTTGTGGTGATTCTGGCTTTCCTGAGCCAATTCTCCTGCGATACTCAGTTGGAAGATATTAATAGCACCTGACTGTTATTTGTTTCACGCAGCCTTTGGGGAGGACGGCTTGTAGATGCTTTGTATGCCCAGAAGGAGGCCCCCCTGTGCTGGTTGGCCCTGAAGGAAGAACTGCATCCCCAGCTCATTTTACTCTCTTTATTGCAGAATTGATTTTCACGGCTCCTGACAGAAGCTGTTTGCAGTACGGGCAAAGGAAATGGCTCCGACTCCAGACACAAACAGCAAATTGCTGCACTGGTTTTTCCAGAGCCTTACAAGGGCTGTTACCTTAAGATTTTAATAGCCTTTTAACAGGTTTCCTGTTGAGCAGCAGATGTAAAGGAGAGGGACAGCTGGGCGGTTGGGTTCCCCACCTCCTTTGGAAGCAAACGGCTTGCAATTACTGGATTAAACAATGGTCCTGTTCTGTAAACAACTGCACTTGAAATACGTTTTGTAATTATTGAAGTATAAAAAGTCTACATACTTCACATATTAAAGGGCATGCACGATGTGCTTATTTTTGTTTTTGTTTTGCAAAGTTTATAAATGCGGCAACTTCTGCACACTGTCTTCCTTCCTGCTGTAAAAAGTATGATCTCAAAGAAAAGAGGAGAGGAAGAGAAGCAAACAGAAATGACAGTTCCTTAAAATGAAGCTTTTCATTTGTTTATTTTTAAATGCACACTCTGCCTTTAAAGCAGGGTGATTATTTTCTGTGAAAGAGGCTTATATAAACATTTAGACAATGATATCTAAAATATTAAATCTAAAACATTAACATAAAGTAAATAAAAATCTATGCTCACGTGAGTAGAAATTGAATGAGCAAAAGCAAGAACATAAAATGGATATGAACTGGCAGAAACTAAACAGCAGTGATAGGACCGACTTAAATTCCATCCAGCAGCTCCAATCAAGCAATAATTTGGGAGTTAGCTTTAGTTGGGTGGCACTTTTGGAATCTTTGGTAGACTTATTCTGAAAAAAACTGGCTCTTACTTACATAACTGCAGTTTTTGTCTTTGGGATGCAATTCCCCACCCCCCCAAAAAATGAGATAAATGCTTATACATCTGCTTAAGGTAAAGGTAAAGGTAAAGGTTCCCCTCGCACATATGTGCTAGTCGTTCCCGACTCTAGGGGGCGGTGCTCATCTCCGTTTCAAAGCCGAAGAGCCAGCGCTGTCCGAAGACTTCTCCATGGTCATGTGGCAGGCATGACTAAACTCCAAAGGCACAAGGAAAGCTGTTACCTTCCCACCAAAAGTGGTCCCTATTTTTCTACTTGCATTTTTTACTTGCTTTCGAACTTCTAGGTTGGCAGAAGCTGGGGCAAGTAACGGGAGCTCACCCCGTTACGCAACACTAGAGATTCGAATCGCTGAAGTGCTGACCTTTCGATTGACAAGCTCAGCATCTTAGCCACTGAACCACCGTGTCCCTCATATATGTGCTTATATATATGCAAAACATGCGATAAATGCTTATACATATGCTTTCTCAGAAGCAACTTGTATTCCATGGAGTTATTTGCTTATAAGAAAGCTGTTGCCTCCTTTTAACAATTTATAGCTATTTGACTTGAGTAGGAATCTTTATAATGGCAGTAAAATCTACTTGAGAAACTAAAAGAATCTAGTTCTTATCCCAGTAAATTTTAATCTGTTTTTAAATTATTGGGGTGTTTTAATCTGTCTGGGGCAAAATGATTTAATTTGATTTTATCTGGTTTTTAAATTTTTTGTATCTATGTATTTTATTGTTGGCTGTTCACCGCCCTGAGTCCTTCGGGAGTAGGGCGGTATACAAATCAAATAAACTAAACTAATAAACTAAACAGTATTTGGATATATAAAGACTTGAACTATGGTCATTTTGCACCGGGACTAGTCAAAATAATTGGTATTTTACCTCCCTAAAAAATCTACTGTACACTTAATATAGACTGTTGATATGTGTTCTCTGTTAATATTTGAGTGACATTTTTCCTCATAAAAGTATAGGAAGAGGACTTTTGAGCAATTAGTCACATTTTTTTAAAAAAATTCTGTTTATGGGAAAAAATTTGAGGCTTCTGTTTTTCATTACTAATACTATGTATTTATTGTCAACTCTGAAGCGAACCTGGCTGAAGCCATCTTGTCCGCCCTCATAGTTGCCACGAAGCCTGAGAGGGGGAAGGGAGGGGGGAAGTAGATAGCCCGGCTAACAGTCAAAACAAAAAGTTTTCCTGTGGGAACCAAAATCATCGTAATAGGTGGCTGTCAGCTGTATTCATTGGACAATGTGACTGGTGATACATGGGAAGGGGGAAGTTTTACTCTTTTAATTAAGTGAAAACCGTGGGAACTTTTAGAGTTGGTTTCATTGGCTGTGCCGATGTGATGCATCCAATAAACATGTTTTCTGAGGAATCTACCTGCCTCAGAGTTCTGCTTTCAATGGGTGCATTACTCAGAATGCTGACATTTATACTGTAGGTATATATCTTTATATTAATTAGTTTGATATATTGAAAATTAACAAATAGGCCAACTGGAAAATATATTTTGGATTCACAGTGTGTCTATGATGTTATAACCAGGATGAACTATCTTGCGTATGCCGGATATTTTTGAGCCAATTCTACAGATTCTTACTGTTGATGAAGGGACTGGAGGCTAAAGCATACAATGAATGTTGTGGGAACTAGGTATGTCTAGTCTAAAGAAGAGAAACACTAGGGTTGACATGGTAGCAGTCTTCCAATACTTGAGGCGCTGTCACAGAGAAGAAGGAGTCAACCTGTTCTCTAAAGCACCACAAGACGAGACAGGAAATAATGGATGGAAGCTTATCAAAGAGATACCCAATCTAGATTTAAGAAGATATTGCCTGTCAATGAGAACAATTTATCAGTGGAATGGTTCATCTCCAGACATTGTGGGTGCTCCATTAGTGGAGGTTTTTAAGAAGAGATTAGACAGCCATTTGTCTGGAATGGTGTAGAGTCTCCTGTTTGAATAGGGGATTGGACTAGAAGACCTCCAAAGGTCCCTTCCAACTCTGTTCTTCTGTAGTCTGTGTTCTATATGTTGAATATGCAAGTAGGAGTGAGTCTTACATCAGCCTTCACTCATTGGTTCATTTTCCCGCCGGCGGGAAAATGAACAAGAGTCAGTGGCTGACAGGCTGGACAGCTCCCGGTAAAAGGAGCTGCAGCCTCGGGCAGTTCTCAGTTCGTAATTAGTTTGTTGTTGTTCCATGTTGCCTGCAATAAACGGTTGTTTTACGTCACTACGATTGTCCTGCCTCTCTTTTTGTGTCCGGACTTAACATTATACATGTCCCTGTCTTCCAGTGGAGAATAGTCAGGTACATTGGAGGGAGATCTGTTAGGGATGATGATGGCATTTACACAACACAAAGATATCACTTTGTTTTATTTTTATTTTATTATTTTGAATTAATTAATTAATCAAGTAAAATTTATCTGGGCACCCAGCTCACTCCCAATGACTCCTGGTAGCTTACACAAAGATAAGATTTTGCTAATGATAGGTCTCCAAATCTCCCATCATGACCTGAACTTATTTTCTTATGTTTGCATAGGTATGATTGGGAAAGATGAGAAATTGAAACTACCTTTGATAATTACCTGCTTCAGAAAGGAGAATGGTTGATTCAGTCTTTCTGACATTCCAGCCTGTCTTTTGAGTTCATTAAGCCATATAGAAAATTTCAGCAATGAAATTGGGTGATAGAGAACAATTTGATTCCAGTATTGTTGCTAACCGGTTATTTCACCCAGGAAACCAATTAATCTAGGAGCTACATCACAAAGGGAAACAGTTTTCCTTTTTTGTATGTTTTTTTTTTTTTTTTTGCTGAGACAATTTAAAATCAGTAAGTGACAGCTTTACAAATTAAAAGCACACTTCATGTTTGCTGTAGGAATAGTTAAGCTATTTTGTGCCATGTCCAAGCAAATAAAACCACGTTAGATAAATTAAGATCTTGTAGGGAACAATGCTTGCTTTTTTCATCAAGAAACACTTTTGAAATGGGATGTAAGGTATATCTGTTTCATCTTGTCACCAGAATTAGGAGATCTCTTTTAAAGTTATGTGAGGAAAGTAATTGAGTTGGTGACCTTGTCTTATGCTTCCAGTGAGAACAAACAGAATGGTGGCCTCTTTGCAGAGTGGAACTATAGGAGTGAGTGGAGAATTTGATTTTTACAGTCATATGAAATGTCTTGATCTACTCTACTCATTGATTTCCATCTTTCTTGGAATACTGGAATAATGTTATTGACTCAAGGATGAATGCAAATATTCTAGAAAGAGTAAAACTCCAGTAATATTACACTACTAACCAGAGCATACAAAACATTTGCTAGACCAATTCTCGAAAACAGCTCATCTGTCTGGAATCCGCACTGCATATTGGACATTAATACAATTGAGCGCGTCCAGAAATATTTCACAAGAAGAGTCCTCCACTCCTCTGCTCCTAACAAAATACCCTATGCCACCAGGCTTGAAATTCTGGGTTTAGAAAATTTAGAACTACGCCGCCTTCGGTATGACCTAAGCATAGCTCATAAAAATCATCTGCTACAATTTCCTACCTGTCAACAAGTACTTCAGCTTCAACCACAACAATACATGAGCACACAATAGATACAAACTTAAAGTGAGCAGCTTCAAACTTGATTGCAGAAAATATGACTTCAGTAACAGAGTTGTTAATGCCTGGAATGCACTACCAGACTCTGTGGTCTCATCCCAAAACCCCCTAAACTTTAACCTAAAACTGTCTACTGTTGACCTCAACCCATTCCTAAGAGGTCTGTAAGGGGTGTGTATAAGAGCACCAGCGTGCCTACTGTCCCTGTCCTAATGTTCCCTTTAATTGTATTTATTTTATGTATTCAATTCATGCTTATACTTGAATATATTATCTAATACGTACTCGACAAAATAAAATAAATAAAAAAATAAATAATAGCTAAATATCTACATTTTCAGGTGTTTTTTTTAAAATACCATTACTATGGAAAATGGATGAAATTTTGAAATTGTGTAATCAATTGACAAAACAAAGTAATTGCATAAGGCTGCTATTTAAGATGAAGAGGATACTAACTGGATATGGTCCTTTGACAGATGAATAGCTCACTAAATATTGGGTACGTTAGATAAGTTTCATCAAAATGGCTCCCACTCTCTACATTTGTTTTTGAATGGAATGAATGAAATCTTTGCAAGTTACCTATAGAAGAGATATGTGAAACCCATAATTCATACATATCCTTAAGAATTCTTTCTAATTTTGCTTCACTTTATTTCTTCATGGCTTAGATTTTGTTCAATCTCTGTGTCCTAATAAATTGTACTCTGCTTCTAATGCTTGGATCTGTAGGATTAGAATGCAACTGGCTATTTGAAATATTAATGTTTGACTTATAAAGCGATGGAATGTGAATAGTAAACATTAGAAAGGAAACCTGAGTGTTAAGGGCTTAATGCAGACAGAATAAGTAAGAGTAAGGATGTGCAATTCAGGATTCCATCTCAGGAATGGGACATTCTGCATAGCTCTGAAATTTTCCATTTGCCTCTGGCCTATGTCAGACCTTCTCCCAATTTGGCATGGGACAGAATGATCTACCCAGAAAGAGCTAGAGAGGAAATAGAGTGATTTGGAGTTATCATAAATCTTCTGTTCCCAGATATGTGGGTTTACACATTTGCAAATATGTGAAGGACTAATGAAAGTAACAGTGCTGGTAGCTGAAGAGAAAGAGATAATAATGTCTGGATTTATTAGTAGCTGGAGATTTCCAGAGCAGACATGTTGAATGTGTAAATGCAACAGCCACTTACATGTAAGTGTAGAAAATGATAGACTAGATTATTATTACACACAGGAAAGCAGAAATAAAAGAAATGTCACTTCTTTTCAAGGCAAGAAGAATTAATTTTCATGTATTGATCCAAAATAACCTGGTGAAATTTTGGCTCAGGATTCTAGTGTGGGAAGCTACCCCCCTCCTAGAAGAATGAAATATTTTGAGAAATATTAAAAAAGGAGAGATAATTTTCCTCCCAAAAAGAGAAATAAAAATCTTAAGGGAGACAGAAACTCAGAGCCTCAGCTCCCTGCCCCCCCTCCCCCAACCAGATACTGAGCTGGGCCAGCTTTAGAAATACAGATTTGTTAATCCATTACTGCCTGCAGTAAAGTCTGGCCCTAAACAAAGGTAGGGTTAGCCTTCAGCCACAATAGGAATTGCCCAACAAGCCCCTTCATTGCATCACCCAGCAAATGTCAACCAAACTTGACTCAGACAAACATGACCCCACATGACACCATGGGAGTCTGACAACAGCCAATAGAATACATGTTCTTGCACAGGAACAGGAAGTTCAAGTGCAAAGGCCAAGAGAAGCTATAAAAGCCACTCACTCTCAATTCCATGCGGTCAGCTGCCCAGAATCACCCTTGTGCTTGGTGGTTCTGCTTCACCATTAAGCCATCTTTCCAATTAGCGTCCATGTTTCCAGTGTCTTTCTCCCAGGTTGGAACTGAACCAGATGGATATTTTTTCTAACACTAGTATATGTTAGAGTAAATGTAATAACTACAATATATGTGTGCCTTTTATTTAAATTCCAGTGGTGTTCTGTCTCCACAGATGTAGTCTTGTTGCAAGACTGAGCCTGACTATGCATTACTTTTTGCTGCTGCTTCTGTTTTGCAGCATGGTGTTTTGGGCTTTAAATCATTTGTTGTGTCTTCATCATAGTTAAACATGGGGAGGGGGGCAAAAACATATTAAAAAGAGATGTGATCTGAGTGCCTCCAAGATTCTTCCCATAATTAAGGAGTCCTTTGTGGAGGTGTCTTTCTACCCCTTCAATTAGCAATGTAGAGTTTGAGTTACCATTTTTATATGGGTGGCAGCTAGAATTTGTACATCACTCTCTCTGAGTAATGGGGTGTCTCTGTCTATCTCTATCTCTATCTCTATCTCTATCTCTATTTCTCTATCATCTCTATGAGCTGTTGGACAGCATTACTTGGTCTGTTGTGTGGATGTTTGGGTGGTTTAGGGGTGGGGAATTGTGGTGGATGGGAGTGTGTTTGGGGATTGTTATGTGTGTTGGACCTGGTCTTTCGGTGTTAAGTGAATTTCATTGTATGGGTATACTGTGAATACACATACAATGACAATGAAGTTATTATTATCTCTATCTCTATTTCTATCTCTATCTCATTCCCTGTCTCTCTTCTGACATTCTGGACTCTCACCTATATGCACCAACTATTCTATGTACAGTAGTGGCCAAAATTGTGGAAACCTTTTCGGAAAAGGGTATTTTCTAAAACTAGCTAATAACAGCATTTTTTTAATAGTACCATGAAATTATATATCAATGGAAAGATAATTTAATCAAGAATGTAGGGCAATAACTTTTATGAAGGATTTGCTATTGGAATAGCAGTTACAGTATAAAGAAGAAAAGTTAAACACGTAGAAAAAATGAGATATACAAAAATTATCACCGTAGAGAAAACGAGATATGCAAAAATTGTCACATCAGTTATAGGGGTAACCCTTAGCAGGAATTACGGCCTTACAACATCTTCCCATGGAGTGAACCAAGTCTTTTAGTTCTGCAGCTGTTATAATGTGAAAACAAGATTGAATGATTGCTTCTATTAACTGGGTTTTATTGCTGGGTCACTTCTGACTAACAAGTTTCTTTAGTCGGCTCCATAGATTTTCAATTGGGTTAAGGTCTGGGCTATTCCCAGGCCATTCCAGCAGTGGAATATGATTATCTTGAAACTCCCCCCACCCAAAAAAAGTGGTGTTATTAGCCATCAAACCTCAAAAATACACTTTTCCCAAAAGGTTTCCACAATTTTGGCCACTACTGTACAGTAAACTGTATTCAAGCATATATCTCCTTTTGTCTTTCTATTATTTATTTAAATTTGTTGGTTGCCCACGCCAGTAGACTATTTATTATATTTCATCTTTATGGCAATTAAACAGGCTACCCTTTTCTGGGTAATGATCATGTAGTCTGACTCTCTCACGTAGTCATTACTATGCTACATGAGTAAGAATTGGAGTTCTGTATTATATTTTATACTTTGGGGTAACAGTTTTCCTCTGTTACTGTGAAACAGCTCTCTTATCTCTTCAGGAAAAAGTAAAAAATCTTTCACAAGTAGAGGGAGACATGGTTACTAACCCCTACTGCTCTTGTAAACGTGCACACCCAGATTAGCAATTTATAGATACTACCCTTTCCCAACAATATTGAAATCTCAGTGGATGAAATAGAGCCGGAGAATTCTGTGAGTAGTTTGGAAAAATGCTTAGAAAATACTGTATACTGTCTGTTGTGACAATCGTTGCTGAAACATTTTGCATTTCTTATGTAGACAACATTCTACTCTTTTTCTCCCACAACCTTTTGGGTATACAAATGTCTTTCACATATTTTGGCAAGGATGTGTTTATAAAAGCAATCCTGATATCCAAAATATGAACTTAATGTAAGAATTTGCGCTTGGACCAATTTGCGCTTGGACCAAAGCCCAGAGGGTTTAAAAAAACATTGTTGTTTTTTGTCTAAATAATGTGTGGTAGTCTCATGCTAAATACATGAAACAAATTTATTCAAACCATCTGTAATATACATGGAATAAATATTTCTCTTTTTTAAACGTTCTATTTAAAGGGGGAAAAAAAGGCTCCAAAAAGCTATGATCTTTCAATTGCACATTCCATATGAAAAAGCAACATCTGATGACATTCAGTGGTTAGATGAAAACAGTTAAATCAGGGGTGGAATGCTCCTGGTTCGGACCGGATCACCCAATCCGGTAGCGATGGAGATGGGTGGTTTGGAGAACCGATAGCAAAAATCCCTGTCCCCCCCACCCCATGCCCAGCTGAGCCGCACAATCATCAGAGGCTTTTTTTTTTACTTTTAAAAGCATTTTTTCTACTACCTCTTCAGCCGAAAAAATGCTTTTAAAAGTTTAAAAAAAAGCCTCTGATGATTGTGCGGCTCAACTGGGATCGTCAAAAGCTTTTAAAAGAAAAAAAACCCCTTTTTTCTTTTAAATGCCTCTGACGATCCAAGCGGAGTTGCCTGGTCGGCAGAGGCTTTTTGTCGATCAGGCAAATCAGCTGGGATCGTCAGAGCCTTTTGAAAGCATTTTTTTTACAATCTCTTTGCTGAAGAGGTTGTAGAAAAAATGGTTTTCAAAGTAAAAAAAAAAAATTGGCCACGCCCACCCAGTCACATTACCCCCCCCCCCCCACCAAGCCATTTTTGCTACCGGTTCTCCAAACCACCTGCCTCCATAGCTACCGGATCAGGTGATCTGGTCCGAACCAGGAGCATTTCACCTCTGCCCCTGGTCCTTCTCTTCACTAGACTAGCCATGCCCAGTTCCTGCAACTGTTCATCATATGTTTTAGCCTCCAGTCCTCTAATTATATTGGTTGCTCTTCTCTACACTCTTTCTAGAGTCTCAACATCTTTTTTATAGTGTGACCAAAACTGGATGCAGTACTCTAGGTGTGGTCCTACTAGGGCTTTATAGAGTGGTATTAGTACCTCACTTGATTTTGATTATATCCCTCTGTTAATGCAATTTAGGATTGCATTGGCTGTTTTGGCTGCCACTGCACACTGTTGGCTCATATTTAATTGGTTGTCCACTAAGACTTGCCTAAGTGAGAAAGTTAGAATTTGGGAAACCTGTTTCTTGATGCAGACAATGGATTAGCACTGACGTTACCTTGTTTCAAATATCTACTCAGCCATCAAGCCTGCAAATTGAGTTTAGACTAATCATTTTCTGTCCTTCTTCATAGGATGGTTTAGTGGTACAATTAGAAATGGGGATCGAATATTAAAACCTGACTTGAGCTTCGGAGAAAAAAGGTGAAATATAAATAAAACAAAACTGTTCTTATTAAATTAATTTTTTGTTGCTTCCAGAAATGCCTGGATGGAAATGCCTCATAGCTTGTGTACTGCTCTCAATACTAGTCAATATATGCAAATAGGATAATCTATCAAGGTGAGATATTCCCTGATGATAGGTCACACCAACTTTCGTTGCAATTGGTAGCTTTTTTCAAATATTCGGTGCATGTGTGTATATGCATATCAGAGGTGGGTTTCAGCAGGTTCTGACCAGTTCTGGAGAACCGTTAGTGGAAATTTTGATTAGTTCGGAGAACTGGTAGTAAAAATTCTGACTGGCCCCACCCCTATCTATTCTCTGCCTCCCAAGTCCCAGCTGATCGGGAGGAAATGGAGATTTTACAGTATCCTTCCCCTGCCACGGCTACCAAGCCATGCCATGCCCACCAAGCCACTCCCACAGAACCGTTAGTAAAAAAATTTGAAACCCACCACTGATGTGTATGTGTGAATGAAGGAGAGAGAGAGAAGGGGAAAAAAAGAGCACTCGGTGTGCCTTTAGTAGTAATGATGGAGTTTTATAAAGCAAGAGGGAATGGACACATGAAAAGCTCTAGCACCATGATCTGATTAGCCTCTAAGTTTGAAGGGTGTCTGAGGTCCTGAAAGCCAGCAGCCAGGAACACTCTTTGAAAAAGCAGCAAGCCTTAAGCTATCATAGATGCCATGAAGCTAATGATTCCGTTTCAGAGGAAATAAGTTCATTATTTTTTAATTGAGGTGCCATTTGGGTATTTTCATGAACTACTTATCAAAATGCATAAAGGGTTCTTTGAAATCTGAAACCAGAAGTTTGTTTAAGAAACCATGGCAGCAATATAGGGAAAAAGAAACTTTTTTTAAAGGAAAATGGTGCATTTCCTATGTTCTGCCTGAAATCCCTAAGATCAAAATCAGTGGTGGAATTTAAATTTTTTTACTACCGGTTCTGTGGCTTGGTGGGCAAGGTGTGGATTGGTAGGCATGGCTTGGTGGGCGTGGTAGGGGAAGGATACTTCAAAATCCCCATTCCCTCCCCACTCTGAGGCCAGCCAGAGGTGGTATTTGCCGGTTCTCCGAACTACTCAAAATTTCTGCTACCGGTTCGCCAGAACCTGTCAGAACCTGCTGAATAGCACCCCTGATCCAAATGCAGTCCCATTTCCAGGACAGTGATCAACTGGGGATTGATTTTATTAGTCCACTGAAACCACTCCCAAATTAGGTAGATAGCTAATTTGGGGCAGGTGAAATAAAGCCAAATATTCGTACTTAATAATTTGCTTTTTAAGAAGTTCTTTTTCTCTCTCCAGAAAGTTGTATTACATTGCTGGGTCAGTACTTTCCGCCAGGCTTAGTAGCACACGTACAAATACCATATCAATAGTTATCACACCAGATACCGTACTCACCCGCACTGCCCTATGACACCTCTTGTTGAAATACTAAAAGCATGAATAGACTTGTGAAAACTTGATTGCCAGATGCACTCTTCTTTCTGCTCTGATAATTAAACAGCCTTTTCCATCCACAGCCAGTGGAAATATTTTATGCATGACAGAGCATCTGAGTTGTTTCTTTTATTTTGCAAATTAAAACCATGTTTTTTTTTTCTCTCTCTCTTTTTTATGGAATACTAAAACCGCCATGGGGTCAGGGAGACTCTGCCATTACTATACTATATTTGCAAGTGACTGTAGCTCTGCCGGAATAGCAACCATCATGCTAGTGCTAAATCATGTGAATGGTAAAGGAGGACTATATTTCTTGGCTCTTTGAATGCATGACCCGCGGTGGCGCAGTGGTTAGAGTGCAGTACTGCAGGCTACTTCTGCTGGCTGCCGGCTGCCTGCAATTTGGCAGTTCAAATCTCATCAGGCTCAAGGTTGACTAGCCTTCCATCCTTCCACGGTGGGTAAAATGAGGACCCAAATTGTTGGGGGCAATAAATCGTAAACTGCTTAGAGAGGGCTGTAAAGCACTGTGAAGCAGTATATAAGTCTAAGTGCTATTGCTATGAGAGACTGTATCTGCATAAGAATATCCACTCCGTGCATGCGGTTTTGACACTTCCGTTTGAGTGTTTTGAAATCCAAGCAAAATTTGAACTCTGTTTTAGAATGCAGACCCTCCCAAGTCAAGTTACTGAGCCCAATCTTAGAGCTACAAATTCATTTATTTATTAAGCATTAATATTAAAAATTGATAATGTAACTGAAGTAAAGCAAAGATCCTGTGTTGGTGTCTTAAAAAAAGGATGCCATTGAAGAGCCGTAAAAACAAAAGGAAAGGGAAGGATCATCATCATCGTCATCATCATCATCATCACCATCATCATCCTCAGTGATGGGGGTCAGCAAGCTTTCCTTAGTAGGCTATCTTCTTCAGAACAGAATCTGATTCTTGCCAGCATTGAGAAGAAGGGCCTTGCTGCTGGTTTTGTGGTTAGGGAGTAAAATGGCGGTTGCCAGTCAACTGCATTGCTTTGCTACCTTAACAAGGTCTACAAAGCATGGCAGAAGTTTCTGAATACTGCAGAAAGCTTCTGCAATGCTGGGAAAGATCTTGTTAAATCAGCAAAATGGAGCACTTTGCCCTGTGGCCATGCGGTGGCGATCTGAACATAGCCCAACATTTTATAGGTGGGACAAAATGGCGACCTCTTCTGGAATCGTGCCATGATGAAGCAAATCCATTCCAGTTCTATGGAAGGCCTCAGGGCTCTTCAAAAGTTAATTGTAGAGGAGGGTCTTTGACCTGGTGGGGTAGGAATCAGGCCTAATCCCAGGGGGAATCTAGTGGGAATGGGAAAAGGTTTATGGGGATCCTGGGGCAGGAAGCATTGGGGTGGGTAGCTGAAGCTCTTCATTACTTCTGAGGCAGTCTGTGCTCTACTTAATGACCCATGTGTTTGTTTAAAGATTCATTGGGTAGAGCAGGGATGCGGATGGCAGTCATTAGGTTAGGCTCATAATGGATAGGCTCCATTATGGTTGTAACAAAAAAACATCAGAGTTGGAAGGGACTTAGGAAATCTTCTACTCCAACCCCTGCACAAGTAGGGGACCATATATCATTCTGGACAAATGGCTGTCCAATCTCTTCTTAAAAACCTCCAGTGATGGAGAACCCACAACTACTGGAAGCAAACTGTTCCATTGGCTAATTATTTTCAGTGTCAATTTTTTTTTCTTTGTTCTAGTTTGTTCTGTCCTTAATTAGTCTTTTTCTATTGCTTCTTGTGTTGCCTTCTGGTGCTTTGGAAAATAGGTTGACATCCTCTTCTTTGTGGCAGCGCTTAAATATTGGAATACTGCTATCATGTCACTCCTAGTCCTTTTTTTCACTAGACTAGACAAACCCAATTCCTACAACCTTTTTTCATATGTTTTAGCCTCTAGATCCCCCTTTTTAGTGTATAACAGCCATGGTGGTACAGTGGTTAGAATGCAGCATTGCAGGCTAATTCTGTTGACTGCTGGCTGCCAACATTTCAGCAGCTCGATTCTCACAGGCTGAAAGTTGACTCAGCTTCCTTCTAAAATGAGTAAAATGAAGACCCAGATTGTTGGGAGCAATATGCTGACTCTGTAAACCGGTTAGAGAGGGCTGTAAAGCACTGTAAAGCGGTATATAAGTCTAAGTGCTATTGCTGTTGCTATAATAAACAAAAACTGTGTTAATACATGTTTAAATTCATTAAATTGATTTGTTAACCTCTCTAGGAATTTCTGTGGTGCTGAATATTTCCGTATACAAATATGTAAAAAAAAAAACACATAAATTTAAAGTGTCCTATAACGTCCTTTACTGAAAGTTTTATGCAGCAAGATCCTTTACCTGTCTTTTGGTAATTAATATGTCTCTTACATAGCAACATACTTTGCCAAGAATCCTGAGACAGTTAAAAATTGGCGCTCATTCACACTCTCTCCTGTTTCTGAGTGTATGAACAATTTCCATTTGTCAGCGTCAGCCTGTGTGAAAAGTACTTGACTGGAGTGATTAATTTTATGATTCAGCAAATGATCTGTTGAAAATATTGCAGAAACACTTCTTAAACAGAGTGATCAAAACAGAAACCTTTGTTCCCAGATTAAGGTTACAGTGGAAACTTCCTCGACAAATTTGGCCAAGACAATTACTGTAAAAAATTGGAAGGCTTTAATTTCTGTAATAAATTAATGCCGTAAGGCTGTTTACTCATTAAGCTGAGAATCAGATGACTGTTTAATCCTGTATCTTCCTAAGCACTGGTGCAGAGCTAAAAGATGGAGAAAGTAAAGTAAAGCATGAGTTCCAGACATTAATGTGAAGGATGCTTCTCTGCTCATGTTCAAGTAGTTGTGTTGTGGTACTCTCCCCAGTATTATGGCAAAAAGGGATGTCCTCACTCTCTAGGACATGTTTCCAATGAATGCATTATCTCTGAACAGCCATTTGTCCACACAGTTTATGCCTCTTCTTATACCTTCAAAGGTTTTCCTATGAGTAACAGCGGAAAAAATCATGACACAAATGTTCCACTAGTATTGGCATCCTTATGTTGAGTATTATCTCAAAATAAATGTGGAGGATAATTTTCCCTGTTCATGATGATTCCAGTTTTCTTTTTTCCTATCATTATTAGGTCCTGCATATGGTCATTCATCCTTTGGTCATCACCACCCCTGACCTGATGGGTATCCCTATACTTATGCTGTGTTACCTTGAGCTTCCTGCTGTTAAATTTTCCTTCCAGGATTGCTTAATGATAGACTTGGAATTTCAGGATTTCTCAGACTACTTACATACCAGAGATTGTGGTAGAAGATTTGGACTTGGACTCATGAGCCATGGTGATGCAGTAGTTAGAATGCAGTATTGCAGGCTAACTCTGTCCACTGCCACGAGTTTGAGCTTGACTGCTCAAGGTTGACTCAGCCTTCCATCCTTCCATGGTTGGTAAAATGTGGACCGAGATTGTTGAGGGTCGAGACTGTAAACCACTCAGAGAGTGCTATAAAGCACTGCAGAGTGGTACTGTATATAAGTCTAAGTGCTATTGCTGTTGCTACTGCTACATGCTCTCCAGGGTTTCCATTCTATGATTCTTTGATTTTATATTCTATAAGTCTATCTTCTCCATTTTGGTTCTCTACAAATCCTTAAATTTCTCAGCCAGCACACACATTTGAAGGAATCCATGTTGGGACATGCTGTTTTACAATTTCATTTAAGGTGTTTGTACTGTTTAATCTGTCTGGAGATAAAGCTCTTTTGAAAGGCTATAACCACCATGATACTCCTGATCTTAAGCAATTTGTTTTCAAACATTCTGAGAAAACACTTTGCTTTTGTATTCACTAAAAAAAAATATTTGTGCTGTGTTTAGTGAGAAGATGCACTATCCGTGTTCAGTTTCCATTAATCAAATGTAACTTCTTGAACAAAGGACTCTAGCAAGGGGCAGAGCTAATGCCAAGGATGAAGGACATGGAGGTTTTAAAAGAGGAAAAAACATATCATTTATCTCTTGTTCCTTGAACTGACAGAATTTCAGCTCCCTAAATTCCCAAGGAGAAAAAAGCCAGAGAGCTATTGAAATCTTCAAATTTTTATATACAACCATGGCTGTTCACCTTAATGTCAAATTTTGATTTATTTTCTGGGGTTTTTTTCCAAAGCTATTCTTTATTTAAAATAATACAGTTTCATGGGAGATAATACTTTCAATATTTCAGGCACTGTTACCAGAAATAAATGAAATAATTGCCTGTTTTTAGAATGTATCCATTTAAGGGCTGAGAAATACAAAAGAGCTTGTACTCATGACTACATTAAAAGAGCTTGTACTCATGACTACAGTAAGGAATTCTCCCCTTTAAGTGCTAGGATGCGGTGGCTCAGTGGCTAAGACGCTGAGCTTGTCGATTGAAAAGTTGGCAGTGCAGTGGTTTGAATCCCTAGTGCTGCGTAACGGGGTGAGTTCCCATTACTTGTCCCAGCTTCTGCCAACCTAGCTGTTCGAAAACAATTAAAAAATGCAAGTAGAAAAATAGAGACCACCTTTGGTGGGAAGGTAACAGTGTTCTGTGTGCCTTTACCGTTTAGTCATGCCGGCCACATAACCATGGAGACGTCTTTGGACAGCGCTGGCTCTTTGGCTTTGAAACGGAGATGAGCACCGCCCCCTAGAGTCGGGAACGACTAGCACATATGTGTGAGGGGAACCTTTACCTTTACCTTAAATGCTAGGAAATCTCAGAATGTATGTGTATTTCTCTAGTATACCTTATCAAGAAGAAGCACATACCTTTTCAAAAGCTAGTTCCACTCCATTGTCAAGAACTGTTTTCATGCCTCAGGAAATGGCAAGTCAGTTTTCCATAAACTGTTGCCATCTAGATTTCTCTAGCTTCAACAATGATAATCCCTAGTCAATGTGACCCTTGAAACCCAACTCATCTGGAATATGTCATGACATAACTGTTTTTTTTTCCAGAAATCTAATGACAGCATTGATAGATTGATTATGTTCCATCAAAAAGCTGTTTTCATCTTAAAACAAACACATAGTTAGATTTTGTCCATAATTATCTATCTCTAACCCGGCCTTAGGGATGTGGTGGCTCAGTGGCTAAGACGCTGAGCTTATCAATCAAAAGGTTGGCATTTCAGCGGTTCGAATCCCTAGTATTGCATAATGGGGTGAGCTCCTGCTACTTGTCCCAGCTTCTGCCAATCTAGCAGTTCGAAAGCATGTAAAAAATGCAAGTAAAAAAATAGGGACCACCTTTGGTGGGAAGGTAACAGCATTCCATGCGCCTTTGGCATATAGTCATGCCGGCCACATGACCACGGAGATGTCTTCGGACAGTGCTGGCTCTTTGGCTTTGAAACGGAGATAAGCACTGCCCCCTAAAGTCGGGAACGACTAGCACATATGTGCGAGGGGAACCTTTACATATAACCCGGCCTTTCAACAGTGTACCTGTAGCTACTGTAACTAAGTTCATGCATGTGCTGCTGGTTCCGCCCCTTTTCCCTTTCCTTTCCCTTTTCTTAGCATTAGAGCATTCTCCTGAGAGCTGTATCTTCACACAATACATCTGAAGTAGGATAAATTGAGCCTGGGTTATTTTTTCTTTGATGGAGATCTCTGGATTGTTCAATGAACTTTTGTTCATTTTTTTGTTGTTGTTGTCCACGGTATTCTCATGAGTTTTTTTCAACAAATGGCAGCATTAGTGGGATGCTAATTGGCCACCTCTATGAAAGTACTTGCAATTTATTAGCGAATTACCTTTGCAGATAATTAATATGCTCCTATTACTTTGAGAGAGGGAGAGCAAACCATCATAAAAAGTGAGAGGGTCATTCAACGCAGCTTAAATTCGTTTGCCATAGACCATGTTGTGTGGTGTGAATTACACATCATTTTGATATGTAGTCTAATTACACTATTCTTACACTGTGTCTGTGCAGCCCTAAGCAAGCTGCCTTGAACTTGAACTTTACACCAAAGATAGATTAAACAATCATCTTTAGTTTACACAGAATTCACCATGTATTTGTTTCTTCTTAAGGGTCTCTTGTTTAGCTAGGCAAGGGGTTAAAGTTTACTGGCAGGGCGGGCATGACATGACTACTAACTTGGATGGTTTGAAAGGGGGCTTGGATAGCAATAGACTTATATACCGCTTCACAGTGCTTTACAGCCCTCTCAAAGCAGTTTACAGAGTCACCATATTGCCCCTAACAATCCAGGTCCTCATTTTACCGACCTTAGAAGGATGGAAGGCTGAGTCAATCTTGAGCCTGGTGATTGCAGTCAGCTGGCAGTCAGCAGAAGTAGACTGCAGTACTGCATCTAACCACTGCGCCACCACGGATAAATTTATGGAAGAAAGACCTGCCAACAAATGTAATCTTTAAGAATCAGTGTTACTTCCAAGTTGGGGGCAGAGACCTCAAAATACCAGCTGCAGAGGAGGAATAGCAGGGGGAGGTCATATCTCCACATTTGCTGCTTGTTATATATACACTTGGCCGTTCCTACGAGAAGCAAATGTTGAATTAAGGTGACCCTTGGTAATGTGCACATATGAGACATCCCCTATTTGGTATGGCAAGGCATTTTTCCACACTAGGCTGGCACTGAAGGTCAATAAGCAATATGTGTTCAGTAAGCAAGAGAGTGCTGATTTCCTATCTTGAGTAGAGAAATGAGAGGGAGAGGAAATAGCTATCTGAAAAACTAAAGTAAGAAGACATTTCTAGGTAGAGATTAAGTTATCTTTCATTTTTCTGGATCATTTAGCTCAGGACTATTTTAGGGAGTGATGTGAAGAGGTAAAGCAAAATGACTAGATTACTGATAGGAGATGTGGTATTTCTACTTTTTGTGCATAGAATCAATCTGATAAATTTCAGTTTTCTATTTCTCATTCTTCTAAACCATTCTTGCACAAACAGGCCCTTTGATCCTTAAGCCTGCTATATAAGCGAAACGCTTGTATATCCACCTATCCATCCTTTCATAATTTTACATTTTGTGTTGCAGCATCCTACAATCATATATTCTATTAAAGAGTTTTCAGTTCTATTTTCTCACAGACAGACGTAAACAATGAGTTTTGGATGGTGTGTCTCTGAACAGACCAAATGAAAGATTGGTGGGCCCTGATTTGAATCTCTGTTTGTCTGTGAAAGTCAAGTTGCCCCCAAGTGGGTTGCCTGGACTCCATAGTGGAAAATATAAAATTGAAAATGAATACAGCAACAGAGAGGGATGAAGGAAGGAGAAGAGAGGGAAGGAAGGGAAGGGAGGAAGGAAGGGAAGGGAAATTAGAGTAGGAGTGAGGGTAAGAGAGGGAACAAGAGAGGAGGAGAAGGAGAAAGGAAGGGGAAGTAGGGAGGAGAAGAAGAGGAGGGGAAGAGAAAGTAAGAAGGAAAGAAAAGAAAAGAGAGAGGTGGTAGGTTTGAGGAGAAAGATTGCTGTACAATAAAAAAGATGAAATGGAAGAAAGGCAATCCCGAACAAATATAAAGATATTAAGATAAAGAATGAATTGTTTAAAGAATAAAAGAGAACAAATACGAATAAATAGCAATAATTAGAATTTAAGGGCAAATGAAGATGTTGTTTATGTAAGAAAGCATAGAAATATTGAGACATGATTAAAAAAAAAGGGGGGAAAAGATTTTGGCAAAAACTGTAATTGAATAAAATGTATTTGAATTTGATTAATTGTATAAGATAAGATATGGCCAATGCTCTATTCAAAAAAGATGTGGGTAAATGTGTGTGTGTGGGGGAAACCAATAAAACTTGTTTAAAAAAAAAAGTTGCCCCTAAGTGCAGCTAATCCTTGACTTACAACAGTTCATTTAATGGCCGTTCAAAATTACAACGCCACCGAAAAAAGTGATATGGTCGTTTTTCACACTTATGACTCTTGGTCACATGATCAAATGCTTGGCACCTGATTCATATTTATGGCGGTTGCAGAATCCCAGAGTCACGTGATCAGCTTCTGCGACCTTCTGACAAGCAAAGTCAATGAGGAAGCCAGATTCACTTAACAACCGTGTTACTAACTTAACAATGATTCATTTAACAGCAGTGATCAGGAAAGTCATAAAATGGGGGCAAATGTTTCACTTAGTAACATAAATTTTGGGCTCAATTGTGGTCGTACGTCGAGGACTATCTGTAATTGCAGTAGGATTTTTATACATGTTTAACAATCAGCTTCTCCAGGGTTCATCAGTTGAGTACTGAGTATTGATCCGGGGTTGGGGGTTTTTTTTTGCAGGCATTTGGCCCTGCATCCCACGAGGCTTCTTTGCACAGTGATTCTGAAGTGGGGATTGTCTTGCAGTATTTGTAGCTCTATGTAACATTTGAACTCGGGGGAATTGGTTAATGACTGGAGGTTGCCTGTGGGAAGTGTCAGTTAAATGGTTGCTGGAATTGGTGTTGTCTTTATTTTGATTGGTCCGTTTTGTCTGCTTGCTGTTTGTGGCCTGGATCAGTGCCTGACTGGGCAGTAGATTCTATCTGGCTTCATTAATGGGTTGATGGCCCATTTATGTGTTATCCATAAGGGTTTTGGTTTCCTTTTTTTTGTAAAACAAGGCCATAATAAGTTAACTTGGGTCTCACAGGTACTTCCATGAGTACATTTAGTAATGTGAGAGGTAGTTCGTTATAGCCTATGGGAGAAAATGCTTTTAATGGAAACCCATCTAATTTGTACTTCCTACACTGATACACAAATGAAAATTTAATTATCCTTCAGAATTTGTACTCTTTGGAATTATGTAATTCAGTTATCTGATTTCCCCTCATGCCTTGCATAAACTTATGTATACTAGAGGCAAAAGCAGAAGAAATATGTGCACTAAAGAAAATATACATAATTGACTACTGTTAGGCTAAATGGGTTTAGTGATAGGAAACTGGAATGGACAGATTTCATCTGTTTCTAATATGAACTTGTTTCACCCGATAGAGTGGTTGGAAGCAGCCATGTATGTTCATTTCATCTTCATTTAAGAACATTATTTCAAAAAGTACAGATTTTACAGAGGAAATAATGAGACAACTAAACTGCTAGGCTAGAAGGAAAATGTGAACGGTATGAGTTATCTGTGCATTACATGATTAACTCATTTTTAATGACTGCACGATTCTCTCCTTAGGAATCCTAGATCTAAATTGGGAATGCAGGGGTCTTAAAGAGAATTTTCAGCAAATGAAGAGAGTTTCAATTTAAGAATGCCTTTGGGAAATATCAACGTTAAGTCTTATTTAAAAATTATTACCCAAACCTGTCCTTATACTTTCAAGAATTCTCTTCATTGATTGTAGCCTTTCCCAATACTGAGGTAATGATATAACCTCAAATAGGAAAAAAAAAAAAGATTGAAGTAGGTCTTACAGTTACAAATTCCTCTATGGACAATGTTTGTAGCAGTCACAGCACATTACAATGTGCTCATATCTGGAAATCTCCCAAGCATGTTTCCTGATTTATGGTGATGTCAGTGAAGCACTATAGTGGGAATAAATGTGCTGCAAGAATGCTCAGGAGCAACCTTGCAGGGATCTTGAGGCTTTCTCGAAGAACAGACAAGGTTTATACTTACTCCCTGTTGGTTCTCTGACTTTAATCAGCATCTAACTTGAAAATATAGCCCATTCTTCCCTGCCTCGTACATCATACAAAATAAAATGTGTCCTCCTCTGTTCATTCTTGGTCAGGATAAAATTGTTGAACATACCACTATAAGGTTTGGTGATACGCTTAAATCAACAATGAGCGAAAAGAAGAACTTAAGCGGAGGCTTGAGAAAGAATCAGTGTTTGTTTTGATCAAAGCAAAAGGCTGGGTAGACCATTCCATGAACATACGGACAAGGTGCATGAAAGGAAGGCCACACCTTGGGGAAGGTATGGCGTCCTTTTCTACCTTCAGAGACATCATCTAAGTACCCAATTCTGCCCCCCTGGCCCATGCCTTCCTTGTAGCTTTGCATTGGCTGTGCAGCAAGGAACAGGGGAGCTGAGTGCTTAGCAACAGAGGGGCTGGGTGCTTAGCAACACAGGTATTGCCCGATGTAACCCTGCCAAGCCATGACATAACTCACACCAGGCTCTGAGTTGTACACAAAAACAAGATGGCAGAAGTGAGATCACTGGTAGAAGCAAATGGCAGAGGCAATTCCAATTCTTAGCAAAGGAATTCTTACAGAAGCAAAACAGGAAGTCAAACCAATTCTACTGACTCTACTATTATGTCCCACTAATTCTACCTATTCTATTATTATTATTATTATTATTATTATTATTATTATTATTATTATTATTATTATTATTATTATTATTATTATTATTTCCCTTCACCACTAAAAAAGAAGTTGTAGATAAAAATTCTCCCTACCTTCAGTGGTCGGTTGCCCCCGGTTTGGACTGGTTCGCAAGAACCGGTAGTAAAACCGGCGGGAGGCTCCGCCCACAGACCTGGATGTCATCATAGGTGATCTGCGCATGCGCAGAAGAGCGTGTGCAAGCAGGCATGATGCGAACTTTAAAAAGTAGAGGAGACAGAGACAGAGAATGTACTGGGCTGGTATGAACAAAAGCGCTTCGCTGCTCTTTAACTATCTTTTGTAGGAACTCTGATTCCATGGAAAGAAATTGAGATAGGAATCATGAATGATTGGTGGCAGATGAAAAAACCCTTTTATATTATTCTAGGCTGTTTCCTTGAACCACATTGCCAAAGAGAATAAAGTCATTTGCAAATGTTATTTGGCATCTTGAGAACACTCTTAATCAGAACACGATTCTTCTTCCAAATACATATTCAAAGCACCATTTGGGAGACAAATGCCATAGATGATCGTTGTTGTAACATTTGCATGATGCGACACCGCATTATGTTAAGATGTACTCTGAAGCCCTGACACTCGGAGTATGCCAAGGCTGAAAGGGACTTGACAGGAAACGGAGGAGTACACGATCTTCAAGCCACCTGTTCAGGCATCCTGATTAGCTTATTCAGTAACCCTCCTTCCCTTTTCATATCCACACATGCTATCTTTTTCTTTCTATTAACACTTAATAGTCAAAGGGCTGTAAAATAGCACTGATGAGAACTATGGCAGCCTGGGAGAGCAAACTCTGATTATAGACTTCAAGCGAAATCCAGCTCCTCCTGTTATAAAAGAAGGGTGGTGGGGGGGAAGAGATTATGAAAGCTATGAAATTTGGTCCTGTTGAATGGAGATAGATTTTGAGGTCAGATTCAAGTGTCTTGAGCGAGCCATTTAAGCCTACAATGACCAATGTGAGATAGAGATGGACCATATGTGTATTTGGTAGTAATGCATGGTCTCCAGTCTATATTTACAAGTGTGTGGTATTTTTTTAGGAAATAATTGAAAAAGAAGAGTCAAGTATGTTCTGGTTTTGGTAAATGCTGGCGAAATATCAAATAGTTATTGCAGATATGAAGCTTTAAATATATTAATGATGTTAACCTTTATCTTTCTGTAGCTTGGAAGTTTCAGCTGTAGCTTGGAAGTTTCAGGATAGATTGCACAATACTGATAATTAACTTCATTAAAATAAATAATATTGAAGTATTAGTACAAAATCTATGTAAACTGTATATATGTGTGTATATGTATGTGTGCATGTATGTACCATGTTTCCCCGAAAATAAGACCCTGTCTTATATTTGTTTGAACCCTGAAATAAGCGCTTGGCCTTATTTTCGGAGAGATCTTATTATTTTGGGGTGAATGGAACGGAGCTCCTCTTGCCGTCTTACCTGATTTCCAGCTCTGTCTCCCTAACCCTAACCAGAGGAAATGGTGGGGACCGGCTGCACATGTGTTTAAATATTATCAGGGAGGGCTTATTTTTGGGGAGGGTTTATTTTTGAGGGAGGGCTTATTTTTGGGGGAGGGCTTATTTTCAGGGAAACAGTATATACACATATAGGTAGTCCTCGACTTACAACCACAATCGAGCTCAAACTTTGCATTGCTAAGCAAAGTAGTTGTTAAGTGAGCCATACCCCATTTTATGACCTTTTTTTGCCATGATTTGTTAAGCAAATCATTACATTTAAATGAATCATGCATTCTTAAATGAAACTGGCTACCCCCATTGACTTTGCTTGTCAGAAGCTCCCTAGGAAGCTTGCAGATGACACTCTCAGGACCCCAGGATGCTGCAACCATCATAAATACAGGTTGTCCTCAACTTACAACAGTTCATTTAGTAACCGTTCGAAGTTACAACCTCACTGAAAAACAAAAAGCACCTTTGGGACAACCATGACCTGGATGAATGAGAATCTTCATAGACATTCACTGAAAAAAGTGATTTATGACCATTAGGACCGTTGTAGCATCCTCCATGGTCCCATGATTTACATTTGGATGCTTGACAAACTGATTCACATTTATGATGGCGTTGTCTCAGAGTCATGTGATCACCTCTTGCGATCTTCTGCTGAACAAAGTCAATGAGGAAACAATAATTCACTTAACAACCGTGTTACTAATTTAACAGCTTCACTTAACCAATGTGGCAAGAAAATGGGGCAAAGCTCACTTAATAAATTTCTCGCTTCACAATATAAATGTTGGGCTCAGTTGTGGTCATAAGTTGAGGACTACCTGTATATGCTGTTTGTCAAATGCCCAAATTTTGATCATGTGACATTATGGGGATGATGAGATGGTCTTATGAGAACTGGTTATAAGTTACCTTTTTTTATGAGTCCTATCTCTCCTTTTGTTAACTTTTTCATCTTAGTCCTTCTGCTTCAGCACTTCTCAAGGTCAAGTTCCGGAAGAAAATACATGCGTAGCTCAGCCTTGGGTTTCCAGATGTTTTGGGACTATAGTTCTCAGCATCCCTGATCTTTAGACATTTTGGCTGGGGTTTTATTGTAGTTAATGAAATGCATAATTATTAAACTAAAATCTCCAATCATCGTAAATTAACTGTGATGCTAAACATGATGTAAAAATAGATACCAGTCTGCAATTATATTTCTTTAACGGTTGCCTTATGGATTTTTTTTTCTCTACAAAGTATATCAAATCCCACAATGATGCTTTGATATTTTGGCATGACAAACCATTATTGCATTGTTATTTATTAAAGCTACAACATATTTGCTTTTTTCCCCTGAAGCTCTCTTAATTCAGTATAAACTGTGTTCATCTCAATAATCAGAAACTATTTAATGTTAACCTATTGAAAGCCTGCCACAAAGGAATAGCATGGGGTTGCAAATTCATGGTATTATGTTCAATTGGAAGATAAATTGGAAGATAGGTATGTGAAAGAAATCTTTCCTCTGTACGTATCTATGGAAAAGTACCCAGTTTGTGGGGGCAATAAGCTGACTTTGTATAAATATACAAAGTATGAAGGCTATTGCTTAACGCATTGTAAGCCGCCCTGAGTCTCCGGAGAAGGGCGGCATATAAATCAAATGAAAAAAAAAATCAAAAAAAAAATCTGTAAAATCTTCCAGTCTAGAGCTTGAATGTAGCACAGATGGAAATTTTAAACAGAGTCTACTATGCATTCATTATCTACACAATAAAACCCTTGACCTCATTTTGAGAAATGGATTCATAGAATGTATTTTCCCAAAAGTTATATACAAAAATGAGCACACCAAAAAGATTTGAAATAGGAAATTTCTGTTTTAAAAATCCAAATCTTGGAAACATGGAATAAATTGCCTTTAAATTTTATGGGAGTAAATAATTTTGGAAGTTGGATTGATTCATGGACAGCAGCTTCTTTTATTTATGATTGCATCACCTATGGTACAGGGATCTTAAAAACCATTGAAAGTGTTGTTGCTTTGTAGCTCTTACCCTACTTTTGTCAGTTTCTTAAGGCAGTCGGTTAGCTACTGTACAAAACATTGGCTTGATCCATCAGATTGGTTGGGCTTTGGATCATCTGTATATATGAAGCAAAATGGAGCTTTTCATTTTATTTGCACAACAGCATTGAGCTAAGACAGACCATGACTGGGATAAAATCACCCAGTAGGTAATGTTTCTAATTTTATATAAACAGTAATAGGGAATTTGTGATGTAAAAAAAGTTTTCCAATACTTCACATTAAATACTACATTCAATTACTCCCATTTTTAAGGTAGAGTTGCTTAAAAATATTCCTTAATTTTTTAAAAGTATCTCCCCCATAGCCTTGAGAAATGTATCTGAAGAAATGATAGAAATGTTGGGGAAAACGGGGAAGTCAAATTAGTTGACTTCAAATGAGTCTTCTTACTATGTGCATTGAAGGGATGTGGTGGCTCAGTGGTTAAGATGCTGAGCTCGTCAATTGAAAGGTCGGCAGTTCAGGGGTTCGAATCCCTAGTGCCACGTAATGGAGTGAGCTCCCGTTTCTTGTCCCAGCTTCTGCCAACCTAGCAGTTCGAAAGCACGTAAAAAAAATGCAAGTAGAAAAATAGGGATCACCTTTGGTGGGAAGGTAACAGCATTCCGTGCACCTTTGGCGTTTAGGCATGCCGGCCACATGACCATGGAGGTGTCTTCGGATAGTGCTGGCTCTTTGGCTTTGAAACGGAGATGAGCACCACCCCCTAGAGTCAGGAACGACTAGCACATATGTGCAAGGGGAACCTTTACCTTTACCTTTAGGGAATGAAAGTACTGCAGTAAACCAAAATAATCATCTTTTGAAAAAAAGAATATTCTTCGATGTGATGATGATGATGATGAAAAACCAAGGCATAGTCTGGTTGGTATTTGGCTGAGGCTATCAGACTATCAACTAAAAAAAAAACCCCACACCCATTCTAGAAAATAACAGTAAGACAACATGTGCATGTTGTTGTTATGACTTCATAGACATCTCAGTAAAATTTTCACAGGAGTCATGTTCATTTGATAAATCTGTTCTGGTTTCAGTTTGAAGAAAAATAAGCATAAAAAGAGAGATCCAAGAACTTTATAGTGTTGATGAGCTATTGGGATTGCAGAGAGAACAGAATTATGGCTACTTCCTCACTGTCTTTGCAATTACGATGATATTTATTGTACTTCTACCTAAATTACATCATTATACTTACATTTGCCCTTAAGCCTACAAATCATTGTACAGAGAACCTTTTCTTGCATATGTCTGATCTCATTTCTGGGTGATGCAGTTCCTCCTTTTGAGTGGTATCTAAGTGCCCAGTTTGAGCCCACAGTGGTTCAGGAAAAATAATATTGTAATGAGTCTAGTACAATCCTCAAACATTAGAATGTCCTATCAATTACTGGAGAAATAAGAAAAGTAGGAGTACAAATAGTTATTATTTCTCTGAAGCAATAGAATTAAACGTGTGGAACTGTGCTACATTTTAATATATTGGTCAGATGAGAAACTTCTGATTTGGACCATGCCTGGCTGATAACTTGGAATTCAACAATATCTATTGGGCCATCAAATTGCACAAGTGTGTGATAGAATTTGGTATGTGGCTTTCCTTCTTCTTCTTTTTTTTTATGCTATCTTTGTTGCCTTCAACTCTCAACCTCCATTCTTTTGCTAATTACCTTTAGGCAATAAGGGTGAGAGATATGCTGACTGATTAAAGAGAACAAATGTATTCCTGTGAAACTTGATTGAGAGCGTGAAGATAATTTCATGGTTAAGCATTAATTCGTTTCCCCCCCATGGAGAATGAAAATAAAAATGCTTAGGTTGATGCCTAGACTTGGCCCAAATAGTTGCACGTTTTGCATTTGTTCAAGCTATGCGTTTCATTATTTTTTCCCCCAGAACTTGAGTAGTAAACCCTGTTAAATTCAATGGCACGTGATTTTCAAATGCACATTATTTCTTTGAGATTGCTAGGAAAGTTTGAAATTGCCAGGAAAACCAAGCTATTTTAGCAAATCTTGCATGCCATTTGTCTTGATGTCTTATTTATTTATAGCCAGGCCTAGAGGCCATAAAATAATCTGTAAAAGTAATCACAGTTCAGAGAGCTGTGTTTCTTGGTACAAGGTGAAAACAGATGGTTTCTTTTAAAGACAGTGATACCAATATATTCATTCTCTATTGGTTTTTATATATGTCCCTGGAAAAGCCATCAAGATTTAGAGGCAGATAAGCCTACCCAAATAGCTTTTGCAATGACATCAGTTAAACCCTACTATTAGGAGCAGAAATTAGTGTTTTTTTCCCCCTTTTTCTTTTTTTTTTCTTGCCAGATTAAAATTAGTAATGAAAACTTAGAAATTTGTCATTTGACCAAACTCATAAAAGTATTGATGCTTTGTAGAAGCTGTCAGGAAGAACAATAATTCTGTAATATTTTGTTTTGTTTAAACAGGAAGGATAACCCTAATAGTTTTTTTTTAAAGATATAATAACTACCTACTTAACATTTGTCTCTTTATGTGAAACAGATGGAGTTTTTCAATCCTAGGCTATAATTTATTTGCATGTAATAGCTCTCGTGAATAGATTTTCAAATGCAGTGCATTTTCATAAATGTCAAGAAAACCATACTAAGAGAAAATGTGTATTATAAGATGATAATATACAATCTTCACTGAAGTTACTGGGTTCCCAACTTTTTGATGATTTGGTACTTAGTAAACATTTTGTTACAATGATAAGTACCTACTTTTCTGTAGCTAGGCCTGAGAAATAAGTGATACTCTGGACTCCCATTATAGAATTAAATCAAGTTTGATATGTGACATCAGATACAGTTCCCATTTTTCTTAAGTGCATTTTCCCTAAAGCTACTAAAAAGCATTCACGTAAGGGGTGACTCAGGACAAAGGCAAAGTGGGATAGAAAATAGGGGTGCTGAACCTATTTATATCAGTCTATATTAATCCAGATTCCACCTCTTCTTGCTGTTTATTTTCATTGAATATGCTTGGAAAGGGATGTTCAGGGCACATTTAGGCTACTGAGTTCCATTTCCAGTTCAGTGCAGAAATCTCAATTAAGGACTTCAGTTTATCTCCACCTGGATAATTGTTTCTATTATCACATTTCTCTTTTTCCCAATTTTTAGGCAATGTTCAGTATCTTCTGGTAAGTTTATACCATTGGACAATGAAGAGATTGTGGATTGCTGTATGCTGTAACGCTTTGTCAGATGGACTGATAAGTGTTGTTACTTTCCTCCAGTTCTCTTATCAAATGTGAAATGTAACCAGTTCCCTTAGTTGTCCTTTTATAAGGGTTAGCTTCTGGTTTGCAAGCATTTTTATCAGGTTCTGGAATATTTACTCAGTGTCCTTTCCCAGATAGGCCAGCAGTGTTAATTTGCCTGTCACTCACGAAATATACCTTTGGTCACAGTCATTTTAAAAAAAATGCAATATGAATATGTCTGTAAGATTCAGCAAACATACTACTTAGGTTTTCCGCAACTTCCTATTCAAAGGCAGAACACCTTCTGACAAAGTTTTAAACCTTTCCCTCAATGTTGCTTTTGGTCCCAAACTTGAAAAACCATATATATCACAGGCCAGGTAACCTCCAAAACGTTTGAACTTTTCCTGAGGCAATAAAACCTTGGTAGACTTTTCTCATTGCTGTTCCCGCCCCCCACCATTCAGGCTCTATTGAGAAACATTCTTTCGTAATTATATTTGGATTGGCCTTCAAAATGGGTTGCATGGATTTACTAGATGTACCAAGAAGATCATTTATGCAAAAAGAGTTGCTGGTAATCTATAAACGGGGACATGTTTTATACAGGGGTGGGTTTCAAAAATTTTAGCAAAGGGTTCTCTGCCTGGGTTCACTTGTTGAATGGGTGTGGCCATTGTGAGTGTGGCCTAGTCAGCCTCCTGACCATAGGGGGCGGTGTTTTTGCCCTCCCTGGGCTCTGGAGGCTTTCTTCGAGCCTCTGGCAGGGCAAAAACAGTCTCCCCAGACTCCGGAAGCCCTCTGGAGGCCGGGCCCATTTTTTGCCTTCCCAAATGTCTGGTAGGCCTGTTTTTCACCCTCCCCGAGCCTCCGACCAAATGCCCTGTACTTACCTGCATCTGAAACGGGCCCTATGGGGCCATCCAGGAATGGGATTTGGGGGTTCTCTAAACTGCACAGAATCTTAGCTAGAGGTTCTCCCGAACCCCTGCGAACCCCCAGCAGCCCACCCCTGGTTTTACACTATGGCTCATGGAATACCTGGCTTCTTTTCAAATTTCCATTTCTGTCAACTGATTAATTTCTTGTCTTATCTACTCTTTTATTCTAAGTACATTGCAACTTGAACTTTTTTTTTTTAATTTTGATTTATACGCCGCCCTTCTCCAGAGACTCAGGGCGGCTTACAATGCGTTAAGCAATAGCTTTCATACTTTTGTATATTTATACAAAGTCAGCTTATTGCCCCCACAAACTGGGTCCTCAATTTACTTACCTTAGAAAGGATGGAAGGCTGAGTCAACCTTGAGCCTGGGGAGATTCGAACTAGCAGTAATTGCAGGCAGCTGAATGATAATAACAGGCTATTAGTCTGCTGCGCCACCAGGCAACTTCATCTTATACCTGTGTTTTCAAGACAGCAAGCAAATATAGAAATATTACTAAAGATGTGAGGTCTTGGGTGGGGGGAATAGAAACTGTTCTCTCAGTTTGACGAAAATTAAAATGTTTCAGGAATCTATTGGAATTCATTTTAAAATATTTATTTTTATTTATTTATCAAATGTATTTGCTGTCCATCTCGTGGTTTGCCCATATTACTAATAGACCAAAAATGTCTTGAATTAACAGTTCTAGCTGACTCAACGTTGGTGATTTTCCACCTTTTAAAATGCATAGTACAGAGCATTACAGATCAATGAAACTAATATTCATTAAGACGTTTTTTGAACAAGTCTAAATATTTGCAATCAAAAGTAGCTGAAGGCCAGAAGCACACAGTCTGACAGGCTCTTAAATCTCCTTTGAAGTCAATGGCATTTCAGAGCTCATAAGGTTCTTGAGAAGTATGATAGCAAAGAGCCTAACAGCAAATCTATACATTCACCGGCAATGCTTTTATTAAACATCCTTGCCATTTCCCTTTTGTCTGGATCAGAGTTTTCAGTAAAATGTGTAAATTTTTCAGTCACTAGTTAACTTGTTTTTGAATCTTCTTCCAAGGTTACACCTTGGAGATATCTTTTTGCCTATCTCGATTAGGTTCCCTCCCCCTTTTTTCCCCTCTATGTATTCACAATAGTAATATGAATAAGGTTGAAGTGGTCATGGAAATGCCAATTTTATCAATAGTCAGTTGTCACATTTCATCTCAGTGTGGCTGTATATCTAGGCTCTTCAGATACTCAACCCTTTGTTAACTTAATTGACAATAGATTCTCAAATAGAACTTGGGTGGGGTAGATTCCTTACTAGACAAAAACTAAACCAAATTCATTATACACAATAAGATCTACTTATTGCACTAAATAGCAATTGAAGCCTATATATGGTCAATGTTTTATGGTTCAATATTCTATGCTTTTTCCTCCCACATTTCTGAGTTGGTGAGTACTTTGCTATTTTTCAATGGTCAAAATGAATATAAATCTAGACTCTGAAAGTCCTTGCAACTAGTGGTCCAAAAAGAACTGGACAGGTTGTAGTTTCATTAAAATGGAAATGGAATGAACTAATTGTCTGGTTCACTAGAACCTTATACAGATGTGTTAAAAATGCAATCCCTGTGATACCTTGCAATGGACCCAGCTAAGGCTAGTGCTTCTTATTGTTAGTTTAGGTAGCCAAAAATCAGAAGAAGTCTGGCCGGGACCATTTCACATACTCTTCAAGTGTTATTAGACTCTCACCTTAGGACTATATTATTGCAATGTGCTCTACATGGAGCTGCCCTTGAACATCATCTGGAAGCCTGGTTGATACAAAATGCAATGTTATGAGCAGTCATGGAGCTTCTTAGTCCTTGTGTCACTGCTACTACCAGCCTGCTTGCCAGTTGGTTTTTGGGTGCAATTCATGATGGTGGTCATTACCTGTAAAGCCCTTTGTTGGTACAGTATAAGGCCTGTCTCCAACTGTTTCTGCCTTCCCGGACTGTTCCAGTAGAGAGGCAGTGGTGGAATTCAGCCAGTTTGGGCGAACCGGTAGTTACATTTCTGGCTGGCTCTGCCCCTTCCAGGAATCTCACCCTTCCAGGAGTCCCCACGCACCCCATTTTGGCTCCTAGGTAAGTGCAGGGAGACCTCCTAGGCTCAAAATGGGGCACCGAGGGGTACGGCGCATGCCCCTTGCGACCCACTTTTGTTCCCAGGGTGTGGGCTCAGGAGGCCGAGTGCTGCCTGTCATACCCCCTGGCCACGCCCATCATGGCCATGCCCACCCAGCCACTCATTAGGGTAGAGAACCGGTTGTTAAATTATTTGAATCCCACCACTGTAGAGAGGGTATGCACCAGGTTATTTCTATTAAACGTTATTATCTTACAGGACCAAGGAAATGTATCTTCTCCATGGTAATCCCCATTCTCTGGGACAGCATCCTCCAGAGTCTTTTCTCCTGGGTTTCCAAAAAGTCCTTTAAAACCTTGCTTTGGTCTCCAGCCTGGCTTTGATGTGCTGATGTGGTTTGTTATTGATATGATTGTTTTAATCCTGGCTGATAAAATATGTAGCACTAGCACAAACTTTGTAATCAGTATGGTTGTTATGTATGAATCATTATTTTAATGTTATCCAGGGAATTTGCATTAAAATAAGGGAAGGTTACTTATAGTGGTTTTGTACATTATGAAATGTTACAAATAAAAACAGGTACAGTTTACTGATAGATATTTAAAAACCAAATATTTCTCAAGTTGGCTTGAAGGCATGGATATTCTTAGCCAGAATTAACATTGGTTCTTATTACTCTGTCCTTTCTCATTTCTTCTTTATAATTAATAGATTTTTTTTAAAAAAAAAAAACAGCCCTAAAATGCATTATAGCTCCATATCAGTTTTTAGGAGTGTTGGTGAAAGGTTACTGTTTTTTATTTGAATGCCTATTTGTTACCTAAAACTTTGATGCTAGCTTTTTGAAGTCTTTAAGAATTCATTGTTATGTTTTCCCTTATATCTGGAAATGAATATAGATTGGAACAATGGTCAAAAACAAAACAATGGTCAAAAACAGATCATGCCAGATTAATCTTATTGCATTCTTTGACAAAGTGACAAAATTAGTGGACCAGAGGAATACTGTCAATATAATTTACTTGGACTTCAGTAAGGCATTTGATAAAGTAGATCATAACCTACTACTAGAAAGATGTGAGCTTAAATGGACTCCAGAGGATGGTAGAGGACAGGAAGGTCTGGAGGAATGTTGTCCATGGGGTTGCGATGGGTCGGACATGACTTCACAATTAACAACAACAACAAGATAAAGTAGAAAAATGTGGGTTAGACAGCATCACCCCAGATAGATTTGTAATGGCTGACCAACCGTACTCAACATGTAGTCCTCAGTGGAACTGCATATACATGGAGGGAAGTATGCAGTGGAGTACCCCAAGGCTCTGTTTTAGGCCCAGTACTCTTCAACATCTTCATCAATGACTTGGACGAGGGGATAGATGGGGAACTCATCAAATTTTCAGATGATATCAAACTGGCAGGAATAGCCAACACTCCAGAAGATAGGCTTAAGATACAGATGGATCTTGACAGACTTGAACATTGGGCGCTATCTAACAAAATGAAATCCAATGGTGAAAAAAGTAAGGTTCTACATTTAGGCAAGAAAAACAAAATGCACAGGTACAGTATATGTGGTACCTTGCTCAATAGTAGTAACTGTGAGAGGGATCTTGAAGTCCTAGTGGACAACCATTTAAATATGAGCTAGCAGTGTGCAGCAACTGCCAAAAAAGCCAGCACAGCTTTTTTTAAAAAAAAATTTATATGCCACCCTTCTCCGGAGACTCAGGGCGGCTTACAAGGCGTTAAGCAATAGCCTTCATACTTTTGTATATTTTATACAAAGTCAGCTTATTGCCCCCACAAACCGGGTCCTCATTTTACCTACCTTAGAAAGGATGGAAGGCTGAGTCAACCTTGAGCCTGGTGAGAATTCTAGTTCTAGGCTGCATAAACAGAGGGCTAGAATCAAGATCACATGAAGTGTTAATACCACTTTATAATGCCTTGGTAAGGCCACACTTGGAATACTGCATTCAGTTTTGGTCGCCATGATGTTAAAATATGTTGAGAGTCTAGAAAGAGTGCAGAGAAGAGCAACAAAGATGATTAGGCAACTGGAGGCTATAACATATGAAGAACGGTTGCAGGAACTGGGTAAAAACATAAAGGTTCCCCTCGCCACGTGCTAGTCGTTCCCGACTCTAGGGGGCGGTGTTCATCTCCATTTCAAAGCCGAAGAGCCAGTGCTGTCTGAAGACGTCTCCGTGGTCATGTGGTTGGCATGATTAAATGCCAAAGGCGAATGGAGTGCTGTTACCTTCCCACCAAAGGTGGTCCCTATTTTTCTACTTGCATTTTTTACGTTCTTTTGAACTGCTAGGTTGGCAAAAGCTGGGACAAGTAATGGGAGCTCATCCCATTACACAGCACTAGGGATTCGAACCGCTGAACTGCTGACCTTTCAATCGACAAGCTTAGAGTCTTAGCCACTGAGCCACCGCGTCCCATAGGAAATGGGTATGTCTAGTTTAATGAAAAGGACTATGGGAAACATGATAGCAGTGTTCCAATATCTCAGGGGCTGCCACAAAGAAGCAGGAGTCAAACTATTCTCCAAAGCACCTGAGGGTAGGACAAGAAGCAATGGGTGGAAACTAATCAAGGAGAGAAGCAACTTAGAACTAAGGAGAAATTTCCTGACAGTTGGAACAATTAATCAATGGAACAACTTGCCCACAGAAGTTGTGAATGCTCCAACACTGGAATTTTTTAAGAAGATGTTGGATAACCATTTGTCTGAAGTGGTGTAGGGTTTCCTGCCGAAGTAGGGGGTTGGACTAGAAGACCTCCAAGGCCCCTTCCAACTCTGTTATTCTAGTGGTGATTCATTTTCATCAGACTAACGTTTTATGGAAGGTCCTTATTTAGATATTTTCTTCCTACCATATATATTCTCTCTCTCCCTCCCTCTCCCTCCCTCTCTCCCCCACCCTTCCCTCTCCCTCCTTCTCCCTCCCTCTGTTTCTCTCTCTCTCTCCCTCTCTCCTCGAACAGAGTCAGAATATATATTATTACTATATTAAAAAAAAAGAGTATGACACTTCATTTTCTGCTCCAGAAAGCTGCGGTTTTGTTGTTCTTCATGGCAACCCACAATACTTACAGAAAAATTACTCCCTAAGTCATGTTGTGGTCTATTCAGGTATAAAGTGTAAGATAGAGTTTATTATATCCTTTATTATTACCTGTCTACTTTGAACCTGAAAATGCTGTTGTAGTGTTTTCTTTTAGCCTTCAACTTGACATTCTCCAACAGTGTTACAGATACACTGGGGAAGGAAGCCTGATGGGCTCTCCAATTTATTATGAAATAAGCCTCCCTTAGATATTTTCCTAAGCACGTAGATTTATATAGACATGGGATATACAGATGAATTAAAAACAAATGCAACATTGGATAGTAGCAATTACATTTTAAACAACACAAAAAATGTCTGAGAGGTTCTCTCATTTTATGTAAAATATTACAATTCAGTACAAAGTTTTATTTCAGTTGGCTAGATATCCCCCCCCCCCAAAAAAAAATCCATATATGACTATAAGTGTAGCTGTTATCAGTGTCTGGCCTCATAGGACTAAAATGCAAGTACTCCAGCCAATTCAATTGGTGTCATTCCTTTCCTAAGAATATCCTGAGAAATTTGTTTTAAGATGAAAAGAGCAAAAGCACTAACACATGTTCTCCCGAGACAGGAAAGGGTGCAGGTTAATAATGGCAAAAAGACTACTTTCTTTCACACAGAATGGAATTGCAATAAATTTGCTGATGGCATTGCCATGGCTCCTTGGATGGAGAGGAGGAATTGTAATTAGGTTCTAGGCAAGCTAATAAAGTGAGTCTTGATACAAAAGGTTCACATACAACATCACGGAATGAGTTGCTAGAAACTTATTTCTACAAACTCTAAGCATGAGTTGGGTACCAATTATTCACCTCCTAAGAACCTTGCTAAGGGACGTGGTGGCTCGGTGGCTAAGACGCTGATCTTGTCAATCGAAAGGTCGACAGTTCAGCGGTTCGAATCCCTAGTGCCGCATAACTGGGTGAGCTCCCGTTACTTGTCCTAGCTTCTGCCAACCTAGCAGTTCGAAAGCACATAAAAAATGCAAGTAGAAAAATAGGGACCACCTTTGGTGGGAAGGTAACAGTGTTCTGTGCGCCTTTGGTGTTTAGGGATGCTGGCCACATGACCATGGAGTTGTCTTCAGATAGCGCTGGCTCTTTGGCTTTGAAACGGAGATGAGCACCACCCCCTAGAGTCAGGAATGACTAGCCCATATGTGCGAGGGGAACCTTTACCTTTTTAAGAACCTTAATGATTTCAATAAATATCCAGAAGTTAGAAGAGAAATGCACAGTTGCAAGGAGCAATTTATATAAAAATATTATTGCTCATAAATATGGCTTTAACAACATGTCTATTAAGGGCTGTAATGGTTTCACGATACAGACTGTTTTCCTATGTCGTTATAAAGATCTATGACCTTCCGATTCACCTTGGGACCACTTTTGTTTGTTCAAGCTGGTTGCGATATGTGTTCGATTCTTAGAATGGTGGATGCTTTGATTTCCCCAACTATGTATATGTTTCAACTTGGAATGAATTAGATTGAACAGCCTTGTGAATTAATCAGGAGTGTCTCATTAATTAAAGCTTGTTGAAAGCCATCGGAGCAGGAGAGCGATATTAGAAATATCCACGAAGAAGCCGCTGAATCCTAACTGGAAGCACGAGTGTGTTTAGCGGTCTATAAATTACCCCTGATCCAAACAGGACTGGATCCAGCACCAAATGAAATGTGGTATCAGGGTCACTGGATCAAAGCTAACAAGCAGAATTTCCGGCATATTCTGGTTGGCAGATCTTGCAAGGTTTTCCGAGTCTGTATTTGACTTAAACCTGTCAAACAAAGGACATTGCTCATCTAGATAAGAATCTTGATTGCGGATTCAGAAGTTGATTGCTGCCTGTCAATACAAAGATATACTTTCTTTCTTTCTTTTTTTAATATCCACTGTTGGGACCAACTTTTGTGGTTTAATTATGGTGCTTCTTCCTCCTGTCCTTTTCGTGGTTTAACAAATGTTTTGTTCTGCGCTTCTCAATCTTTAAACTGAGGGTCTATTGGTTTTTGATATAACTGACATTTCTCTCTTAAGAAATTATGGGTCTCAACCAGGGTGGATTTGATTTAAATCACTAGTAAAAAGGCTTGATTTAAATCAACTCGATTTAAATCATAATTTTTAAAGAGCAACTGTCATCTCTGCTACTCCTTTGACCCACAGTTGACTCACCGATAGTCCCAGTGTTGCAGAATATACAGCCTCATGCTACATAACTAAGCTCCATTTCATGCTGAATAAACTAAATTATTTATGTATCTTAAATCGAAAACTATCTTACGATAGATTTTTACCCCAAAAGTTTTTATTAAAATAAATTCGATAAAAATCAAAAAAATCCGATTTAAATAAAAAAAATCTGATTTTTTTGATTTTTTTAAAAAAAATCATTGATTTTTATCCACCCTGGTCTCAACTTAATTTCCACAGCCATAGTTAATCTTAAATGGAACTGTTTGGAAGATTCAACTACTCACCATTGCTTCCCATCAGTGATTTTGCTGAAATGTGAAGTTGTTTATTGCTATCAGGATCTCCGTGAAACTGCTGTATAATTTCATCTGAAAATGATGGGAAGCATGCAATATTTTTTCAGTGTCCATAATGCTGACAGATACAGGCATAGCAGCAGGAGAGCAAGTCAATCTAACATTGAGTTGATTTGGAGGTGCATATAGGCATATTTTTAACTAATCATTTAGAAGTCATTCTGTAATTATAATGTGATCTGTGATCCTATAAATTATTTGTTTTCTTAAAATATATCTTCACAAACATAACGTGCAGAAGTTCCATGCCAGCAAAACTGGAGCAACTCACTCTATTGTTTAGGCCTCCTTCATCTAACTTTTTACAGCAGATAGATAGTGCTATGTTAAATTGTTAATATAGCCCTAGAAAATCAAGGAATATAGCTATGTTTAATTCCTGAACTCAGAAGGATCCTTAATGGCTTCAACAAACCCAGAAAGATAGAGCACTTAACTTTTTTGGGTGGGGTAGGGGGATATACAAATCTGTACATATGATTTTAAGGGTATATGCAGGATATGTGATTTTTGTTTTCATATAAGAAAAGAACCCTCCCTAAATTTCAGCTCATAAAAGTAAGTACGTAATTCTGTGTTGTGATTATTTTTTCCCTAAGTTTTGAGTTTATCGACAAAAAAATAGTATTTGTGGGGGAGGGGGGAATCTGAAGGCACAAGGTAGTATCTCATGAAGCTTAATAATCTTGCAAATGTTTAAACTGTAATCATTTTTGGTCGTTGGTTTAGCTAGGTTTAACAGGAGATACTGTACATCATATTGTATTGACCGCTATGTACTGTAGTTGTTAAAGAAATCCCAGCTAGCCAATGTAATTTGGTACCATAAATAATTATGGTACAGATGCACAATCACCGAATTTGGTGAAAATTTGGTTTTCTTAGGTGCCTTAGACATCTTTTCCTCAAATCACATTTGGCTGAATTTATCCAACACATTAAACCAAAATTAAGCAAATATCATCACTGAATGATTCATAAATACTTCTCCATTGACTTATTCTGTATTGCCACAGTGCAGTTTATGCATCAAGTATTGTTTAATGTTGGATAATAGAAGACAATTGTACAATATGTGCTTCTTTTCTCTTTAAATTCTGTGGATCACAACAGAGGAAAAGAATACTCAGCAGCGCAGAATAAAAAATTGTACGGTTGATTTTATAAACCTACAAGATTTTATATCTTGTAGGTTTGATTGTTATTATTAGAATGGCTATAATCCTTAGTGCTAATCAAAATGAGCATTGAATTTGAAATAGATTCTTGTTTTCATTGATGATGACAGAAAGTGTGAATAGGTGCATTTTTATATTTATGTAACTGGGATCGAGGTTGAAACTGCTGAGCCTGGGTTTTATATATGAATCCATTGAAAGCAGACTCAACAACTGTTCCAGTCACTCTCTTAAAACACTCAAAATTAATAATGCAAAGAAGATATTAATCAGGGATCGTATCACACTGATTTACATAAATTAATTAACGGCAGTACTTGTACCGTAATATGGTGCACTCTATCAGTGCCTGAGAAAAGCAACAGACTTTAAAAACTTGAGAGATTATCTCTCCAAATGTATATCAAGGTCAACCACTGTACAGCACAAATTACTATAGAAGTCTCAATCAATGGAACTCATAGTATTATCAGTGACATTGAGCAAGAAAAAAAATAGAGTGAAGTAATCTATACACCCTTTCTACTTGATGTTCTTTCCATCATTCTTGGTAACCTTTTTAAGAGTTTCTTCCACTGTTTCTTTCCAAGTAGAGCTATTACAATAACCAATCACTTTGTTTAAAAAACAAATCAGAAAAAAAACCTAATGACTTTTCTTTTGTATATATGAATTTTGAGCTGAGTGGGGTTTTTTTTTAAAAAAAAAAATCTACTTAGACTAGTTTGATTTACAAGAATATTTAATCAACATGTTAACTAATATATTAAAGAAATATAAGACAAGACTGACCAGCAGAAGGTGGATGAACATAATTACAGAATTCATTGGACAAATATAATCAAATTCATGCAGTTGGTAAGAGTCAACATTAACTAGATGCCACATAAACTCTGTTAATCATCAATGGTCCCCTTTCATTTTTTTCCTTCTTCGATCTAGTTTCTAGAGCAGGGGTCCCCAACCCTTGGGTTGTGGGCTACTACTGGCTACCACCCAGATCCTATTCGGAACTGGGCCACACAAGAGGCAAGTCGGAGTGCACATGCAGCTCCACTTTTGCAAGCGGTGGGCTGGTGCGCACACGCATGTGCACCAACCAACTCGTGCAAGTGGATCTGCACGCGTGCGCACCAGCCCACCACTCATGTGGTCCGGTTCCCCTGTCCTCCTTTTAGTCAGCCCTCCAGGCCGCAAAGGTTGGGGACCACTGTTCTAGAGAGAAACTCAGGTTGCATGACCCCCATTTCTAAAACATTTTAGCATGGAAATACAAATATGGCACTCAAATTATGTATTTAGAGCATTAAACTATAACATTCCTCTTTTTCAAATAGTTTAGGGTTATACTGGAATAGTAGTCTTTGTATGGTTATATTCTTCCTATGCTATCATCAGAATCTTTTATTTGTTTCAGTGTTGTAAGTATTCTACTTTGGTTAGTGATTCAGAGCAATTCACTGGAGAACTAACAGTAATAAGAAATATTATTCTATTATACCCGACTGGATTGACTCAATTTTGATTTTTTTTAAAAAAAAAACCAGCTTCTCCCACCACACCAATTTGATCCTGTGCTATGTTTCTGGAGAATTATCATGCTAATGGATAGACACCCTTTGTAAAAATTATTTCCCTAAGAAAGAACAAAAATAGAGTCAATATTAGGATTTAGTGAATAAGTATCTTTTCAAATCTGATATGCTCTAGAGGAGTTGGGACCACAAAATCCTAGAATTCCAAACCATTGGAGGGCTGGAAAAAGCTATTTAGATGTTTCATAGTATTCTGGGCTTGGAAGGGATTTTGGAGATCTTCTAGTCCCGTGATGGCGAACCTATAGCACACGTGCCACAGGTGGCACGCAGAGCCATATTTGTGGGGACACGAACGTTGCCCTAGCTCAGTTCCAGGGCACATGCACACTCCAGCCAACTGATTTTCGGGCCTTCCAGGCCCACTGGAAGTCAGGAAATGGGCTGTTTCCGGCATCCGGAGGGTCTCCAGGGGGGTGGGGAAGGTCATTTTTGCCCTCTCCAGGCTCCTAGAAAGCCTTTGGAGCCTGGGGAGGGCAAAAAATGGGCCTACCGGGCTCACTGTGCCATCATGTGCCAAAAGTGGGGGGAGAACGGGGGGTTGCGTGCACATGCACGGGGTTGGGGCATATTGAATTATGGGTGTGGGCACGCACGCACGTGACCCCCCGCCCTACCCCCGCTTTTGGCACATAATGGCAAAAAGGTTAGCCATCACTGTTCTAGTCCAATCCTCTGCTAAAGGCAGGATATTTTATACTATCCTGGTCAAATGGTTGTCCAGTCAGTTTTTGAAAATATCCAGTGATGGAGCACCCACAACTCCAGAAGGCAAGCTATTTATTCGTTCATTGGAGGAGTTAAAGGTAAGGTTTGAGAGATAGTCTTCTGGACTATTTTTTTTTCCCCTCTCCTGAGTGAAGCTTTTGAAACTTGAGTAGCTCCCACAGAAACCCCAGTCCTTCTCTCCCTATATCAACCTGCTGGGGCAGTGTTGGCGAATCTTTTCGGCACCGACTGCTGAAACGGGAGTGTGTGTGTGCCGGAAACGGAAGAGCAGCCACCCAGTGTGCATGCTTGTGCCAGGAAAATGATCTTCCTGTTTCTGGTATGCTTGTGTGAGCAAAGAGCAGCTGGCCAGTTACCGGCATGCGCATGCCGGTAACTGGAAGAGCAGCCGTCCGGTGTGCATGCGTGCACCGGGAAGATGATCTTCTGGCTTCTGGCATGTGCATGCACACCAGCCAGCTGGTCTTTGCGCGCACATGCACACCGGAAATAGGAAGATCATTTTCCCGGCACGAGCATGTGCACTGGGTGGCTGCTCTTCCGGTTTCTAGGCGTGGCTTGGTGGGTATGGCAGGGGAAGGATACTGCAAAATCCCCATTCCCTCCCCACTCCTGGGGGAAGGATATTGCAAAATCTCCATTCCCACCCCACTCTGGGGCCAGCCAGAGGTGGTATTTGCCGGTTCTCTGAACTACTCAAAATTTCCACTACCGGTTCTCCAAAACCTGCCAGAACCTGCTGGATTTCACCCCTGGTTCACCATCACAGTGCTAAGATAAGGGCCTTATGGAATTTCTACTAGTGTCCCAACCTTTAGAAGTCTGTTTGATTTGTTCTTTTTCTTGAATTGCTGCACTGGAAATATGAATTTTAAGAGCATTAAAAAAAACAGCGACAACCACCTTAGGTTTGGGATAAGTCAATCATGAAGATGGCCAGTTTAAGGGAAGTAATGCACTGCATATGCTGATGGAAATTAAGACTTGGTGTTCCCGTTTGTACTGAAGTTTGGCATGTTTATTTTGGCTTTGCCGATCTCCCTTACTGGTGTATATATTGGCATAGGCTCATGTTTCAGGGTGATTTACACCACAGGAGACAGTAGGCATATGGTTTTCCTGTTTTCCATTTGATTGTTGCAATTTCTTCCCAATTCCTAGGAGATGCTGCATACTATTTACATAATTTCTGTCTCACATGCACACTTGAATGCTTTATAGGGTTGTATTTTTCTAACCCCTCCTTAGCCCTTGAATCTCATTAAGCTCCTGAAATATTATAGGAAGGAACTCTTTGTGGTTGACTAGAGCCACTGTTAAACCAGAGAAAGCTGCACAGAAGAAATCTATGTATCACTAGATGGATCAGGAACTGCTAATATAAATCAAAAATACATCTGCGTGCATACGGAAATACATCAGAGTGCATATGTATTAGCAGCTCATTTATTGGCTCACAGGAGTTGGAATTCTCCTGTATGGAATAAATTTCCTCCAAAATTGCATTTGCTCAGTGCTTGCTGAGCAAGTAGATAAGATCCATATTTTCCAGAAAGTCTTTCTGGCCAAGTGATTAATATTAATGAATGGAATCACATTTATATTGTGTTTGTGTATATTAATATGTTTTTCAGATAACACACTTCCTTTTGTCTTTCTGTATTTTTATATTGCTAGCCATCTTGGGCATTCAGTGAATAGAAAGGCAGAACACACAGTTTATACAGATTATTGCATAACAGCGTTTCTCAAAGTTGGCAGCTTTAAGATGCTATGGGCTTCAATTATTCAGCCATGTAAATTTTCTTAAATAAATAAAAATCTCCCAGAATTCCCCAGCCATCTCTGGGAGTTGAAGTCCACTCATCTTAAAGTTGCCAAGTTTGAGAAATACTTGTATTTTTTTTTAATTAAATGTATTTATGCCCATTTTACCACAGGCAACTCTGGGTGGATTACAACACTAAAAGCAATAAAACAATAAAAATAAATATTTCTAATAACAATGACAATAATAAAAGGGGAGGGAAAGAGCAGGATGGGTGGGAGGTGAAACTTCTATTGTTTCATCAACCACCTCCAATATGATATTCTTCCGTTGCGGCCCCAAATCAACTGGCTGAGCCAGGTCTTCAGGCTTTTATGGAAAGCCAGGAGGGTGGGAGCATATCTCATCTCTGCGGACAAGATTGTAGGAGCCACAGCAGAGAAGGCTTTTCTGGAATTCTTTGACAGACATGGTTCGCAGTAAGCCGCCTCTGCCGATATGGGTGGGGCAGGCCAATCCCATTGGGATGAGACACTTCTCAGGTAACCTGGTCCTATGTCATAAAGGTAAAGGTAAAGGTTCTCCTCGCACATATGTGCTAGTCGATCCCGACTCTAGGGAGCGGTGCTCATCTCTGTTTCAAAGCCGAAGAGCCAGCACTGTCCAAAGACATCTCTGTGGTCATGTGGCCAGCATGACTAAATGCCAAAGGCGCAGGAAACGCTGTTATCTTCCCACCAAAGGTGGTCCCTATTTTTCTACTTGCATTTTTTACGTGCTTTCAAACTGCTAGGTTGGCAGAAGCTGGGACAAGTAACGCGAGCTCACCCTGTTACGCGGCACTAGGGATTCGAACCGTTGAACTGCCGACCTTTTGATCGACAAGCTCAGCATCTTAGCCACTGACCCACTGCGTTCCTTCTTATGTCATACAGGGCTTTTAAAGTGATCTCCAACACCAACAGCAATTTCCAGAATGTCCAACTAACATGCTAGTTAGAAATTACAGGAATTACAGTCTTAATCCATGAATCTAGGTGATACTAACTATAGTGATTGCCATTACTGCTTTTTTTAGGTGTTTGTTGTCTTTATTATTTTTATAAATTACTCGGCAGGGAATATACATAAAGCTACTTCCTCCCTCTATTTTTTCACAATAACAACTCTGCACAATAACAACCCTGCAACCCTTTGGATCAAGAGAATCACTGGTCCAAAGTTAGTCAGGCAGCTTTTTGTGCCTAAAATGGGACTAGAACTCACAATCCACTTGTTTCTAGTCTTGTGCCTTAACCTCTAGCTCAAATTGGTTCTTATTTTATTATTCATGTTGTTTCCTATTGTTGAGGATTTTTCAAAACTCGTTTTCATCTCTTCCCTGGCAAGCTGCACTAAGATTGATGAAATTTTAATTTTTTATTAATGAACTTTATTCTCTCTTTAAAGTCTCTTTTGTATTGCCTGTTATCTTCGTCCATGGAAACAAGTGAGATACTTCCACCTCCTCTGGTAGTTAATATTTAGCAGTTCTTACTAATAATAGATAAAGTTAGTGAACATGAATGCAAATCATATTTGCATCCATGCATGCCTAATCATACCTAGGGACATTTTCAAATCATTGCAAGGTTTATAACTTATATTCCCTATTTAGAAATCCTTTCCTTTAACTGTAAAGGCTTTGGCTCTTTGATTGCTTCACTTTAAAATTCTTTTGTTTTGTGCCCTTCGGACTTATTGACAAATAAGTTTGCAGAAAGATAGTTCGTTGGAATAGTGTTAATAATTTATTTATTATTATTAAATTTGTTTGCCACCCATCTTGGCAAACGGGAACAACAATACAGCTGAATCCCTAATGGTTGGACATCTGAGCCCTCCTTTTCCATTAACCATCCAAGCTTTCCCATCAGGGCACTAAAAGCTTTGTAGTTCTCTCTGGCACAATGAAGTCACATTATACCGTATAGTAAGTAATTATACATTATACTGATAGACATTATATGCAGTACTATACTTAATGCAAGTGAAAGGAAGAAAAAGAGAAAAAAAATTCTATAGCACAGGTGTCAAATTCATGTCGTCGCGTCGTCACATGACATTTCGTGACGTTTTTCTGATTCGCGGAGCTGGTGTGGGCGTGGCCTGCACATGACGCATCTGATGCAGTGTAATGTGCCAACACCAGTGGTAGGTTTCAAATTTTTTTACTACCGGTTCTGTGGGTGTGGCTCAGTGGGCATGGTATGGCTTGGTGGGCATGGCTTGGTGGGCGTGGCAGGGGAAGGATACTGTAAAATCTCCATTCCCACCCCATTCTAGGAGAAGGATACTGCAAAATCTCCATTCCCACCCCACTCCAGGAGAAGGATAGTGCAAAATCCCCATTTCCTCCCAATCTGCTGGATTGCGGGAGGCAGAGAATACATGGGGATGGGGCCAATCAGAGGTGGTATTTACCGGTTTTCCGAACTACTCAGAATTTCCGCTACCGGTTCTCCGAACTACTCAGAATTTCTGCTACCGGTTCTCCGAACAACTCAGAATTTCCGCTATCGGTTCTCCAGAACTGGTCAGAACCTGCTGAAACCCACCTCTGGGCAACACTATGTATGTACAAGCACTACTATTATGGAGAGAACTCTTGTGAAATGAATATTTCTCTTCCCTTCCTCCCCGCCCTCCCTCCTTCCCTCCTCCCTCTCTCTCTCTCTCTCTCTCTCTCTCTCTTTCTGTTTCTCTCTCTTTCTCTCTCTCTCCTTCCTTCTCTCAGTTCAGTTGTGGGAAATTTGTTCATTTATAAATGAGCAAAAAGTGCAGAGTTCAAGATATTAAGGAGTTATACTTTGTACAACTTCTTTTTAAGGAACTTTGTTGAGTTGACTTTCATGAATAATTTGAAATAAAAGGCAAGCCGTGCAGAAAGTCTGTTTCCTTTGTGGACATGAATTTTGCTTTTGTATCCAATCATTTTGCCAATACATTTTCTGTTCTGTTCAGTTTTGATAGTCTTCAAAAGGCAAATATTGATTTTTGTTACCCTATCACCATTTTTGCTTACTTATTTTATTGCTATTTGAAACATCGTTCATTTCAGCACAGGTATGAAAATGTATTTCCATCTGTGCGCAAGGAAAAGAAGGTTATCATAATATGTTAGTTTTATCAGAAAGCTTATTCATACTGGAAGCACCACATGCTGGAAAGCAGATTTAGGGCATATTGTCTTACACACATCCTGGATAGTAACTAGGCAATATTTAGCACATTTTTCTACAATCTAATCCAGAAATGGCAGTGTTCCTACAATAATTTCCCTTGGTAGGTATCTTCTATGCTCCCAGTTACACTTTCTATTTCCAACAATATTTAGTATGGTAACTTCTTTAGGCTACAAACTGTAGCCTTTTATCATTGGATGTATGATAGAAGCTGATAGGAACTGAAATCCTAAATTTCTGTTGGGGAACAGAATGAATTATTTTTAAAAAAGTTAATTGAATTCTCTTTAGGTCCCATTCACTTTGCTTTAAAAAAAATATTTCAGCTTCTGTCTGGAACGAAATCTAAGACCTGCTTTTTCTTAATTCCATTTAACAGTTCTTAAAATATAGAATGATATGTGGTAGGTTGATGTATTGCTGATTATCAAGTAAACTAATCTGAAAGTTGCAGGATTCAATCTGGGTCAGTTACCAGGACCAGTATTAAATACAAACCGTTCGAAAACAAACAGACTTTGTTAGAACAACTGAGAATTAACTCATTCTCAGCATAGTCCAAACTAAATTAAAGCAAATTCTTCAAAACACCGTTCCCCAGTTTATCATCAACCTTGGGATAATTAGGCAAACTGCCAAAGGCTTTTCTTGGCAAATGTTCAGAAGCAGAAGACGCCGACAAGAAATGAATACAGTGAAACAAGAAGCAATTCTCTCAACGTTGTTTTCCGGCAAAGAGGCCAAGAGCCGTTGCTGGTCTTTTAAGCCTTATGGGGGGGGGGAATCATCTCTTGGTCCTATTCCCAAGTCGTCCTCTCTGCTTTATCTGCTGCTGCCTTGTGGCAGCTCTTCTCATATGTGCACTAGGAACAGGCTCCTCCTGTTCCTCTGCCTCTCTACTGTCAGCCTCTGGAGGCTCTGAAGTCCACACATCCCTCCCTGATGGCCCTGGCCCCATCTCTGCTTCTGACGCAGAGCCATCATCCGGGCCTTCCCCAGTCTCCAGGACTGGCCCATGTTCTTCCTCAGCCTCATCGCTGTCTGACTCTGCTGCCAGCTCCGCAGGCTGCTGGCGGACTACAACACGTGTTTCCGAAATATTTAAGGATCATAAGAGAACATAGAAGAGCTCAAAGCTGCCATTAATCCCAGCACTTTTCTCCTCTTAATGAGTTAATTTGTTTTCCTTTTAGGATTAACTAAAATCATCTCATACATTATTGTCTCAGTATCCAGCATCTAATTAATAATTCTCTACATTCTTTACGCACAGAACTTTCATCATTTTTCATAGCCTTTGAACATATTCTTCTATCTAAATGTCTATGGAGACTCTCAGTCATTCAGGTCATGGTTGTCCCAAAGGTGCTTTTTCAAGAGGCAACTGGATTTTCTTGTTTTTCTTCGAAGACGTTTCGCTTCTTATCCAGTCAGAGATAAAGAAGCTTCTTGGATGAGAAGCGAAATGTCTTGAAAGAAAAACCAGAAAGTTCAGTTGCCTCTTGAAAAAGCATCTTTGGGACATTCCTCTGCCTAATAGTTTGGTTATAAAATAAGACAAAATAGATAATACCCTTTACAGATATATTCAGCATTTTATTCAAAGGTATGTTTATGTTGTACAGTTTTGTTCCTATATATAGGAAGAAAATATGAAGTAGTATACTCAAAGGATAACAAGAATGGCTAACCATCTTTTTCTTACAGATCAAGTCAACTGAATAGACTTTGCTTGCTTTCAAGGCATGATGCAACAACCATGTCAGCAACATAATGCCTCTTAAAAACTCAGACATACCCAGATCTCTGATCAATATCTAGAACTGATAATTAGACAGCAAGTGTTATACAACACAATATACACATACATATACAACTTAAAGATCCAGAGCATTATTCAGGAACTACTTAATCAGGAAAAATAAATTTTTTTGTGTGTGTTATACAGATATTCTTTCAAGTTTATTGGAATATTTAATTCCATTTTAATAATCCTTGGATTGGTAAGATTAGATGAATAAATAAATATTTTAGAGTCAGATAAAATCCAATTTTATTGGTAAATTTCCAGGAACTTTTTTGAATCCTAACAATAATGTTCTCTTTAAATATTAAATAAAACATGTTCTTCTATTGCTTGCTAGGTTTTTGTATGACTGAAGCTAGTCTCCTATTCCTAAGAATTCAAGTGCAGGTAGTCCTTGACTTACGACTACAATTGAGCCCAAATTTTTTGTTAAGTGAGACATTTGTTAAGTGAGTTTTGCCCTGTTTTATGACCTTTCTTGCCAGAGTTGTTAAGTGAATCGCCACAGTTGATAAGTTAGTAATACAGCTGTTAAATGAATCTGGCTTCCACATTGATTTTGCTCGTCCAAAGGTTGCAAAAGGTGATCACATGACCTTTCGACACCGCAACGGTCATAAATACGAGTCAGTTGCCAAGCATCTGAATTTTGATCACATGATGATGGGGATGATACAAAGGTTGTGAGTGTAAAAAACGGTCATAAGTCACTTTTTTCAGTGCTGTTGTAACTTTGAATGATTTAATTTTAATTTTTTTAATTTTTATTTGATTTATATGCCGCCCTTCTCCGGAGACTCAGGGCGGCTTACAATGCGTTAAGCAATAGCCTTCATCCTTTTGTATATTTATACAAAGTCAGCTTATTGCCCCCACAAACTGGGTTCTCAATTTACCTACCTTAGAAAGGATGGAAGGCTGAGTCATGATCACTAAGCGAACTGTTGTAAGTTGAGGACTACCATATAAAGTATTCTGTGGAGAACAGCCATGTAAAATATTATCGCTGCACTTGTTAAACTTCATTCCATCTTTATATTGATGTTAAGGGTAACACGTTCCAGGACAGTGAGTCCACATTAGGAAAATGCTAATAGTTGTACATCCACAGCAGAGGTGGGTTGCAGCAGGTTCTGACCAGTTCTGGAGAACCGGTAGCGGAAACTTTGAGTAGTTCAGAGAACCGGTAGTAAAAATTCTGACTGGCCCCACCCCCATCTATTCTCTGCCTTTCGAGTCCCAGCTGATCAGGTGGAAATGGGGATTTTGCAGTAACCTTCCCCTGGATTGGGGAGGGAATGGAGATTTTACAGTATCCTTCCCATTCCACGCCCACCAAGCCCCGCCCACCAAGCCATGACATGCCCACCAGGCCACACCCACAGAACCAGTAGTAAAAAAATTTGAAACCCCCCACTGATCCACAGGGCAACCTGAGTGTATGACTATGCCAAAGAAGCTGTAAATTAGAATCATAAAATCTACATGGTCCCAGCATAGTAAAGAATCCTAGGTAGTTCATATATGTAAAGTGTTTCTGAACTTCTCCTTGGCTTGTATCTTGCATTTGTCCATTTAGTAGAATGCTGCATTTCCAAATCTTGTTCCCTCATGTCCCCAGATTTACCTCAGACATCTGAAAACTCTTCTGGGTCAAATGTGAAAGAAGTTAACAAGGCGTCCACTGTGTGATTGGAAATATTTTCATGTAACATTGGTCGTAGTTCCATATTCCTCTCAAGTTTCCTAAAGTTTGCCAATTTTTGTGTTGTTGTGGTTCCATAAAAATAATTTCTGAAAGAGGAATTGCTGTATAATTTCCTAAGTCTACGATTCATTTTTCACAGGTCAACTGTTTAAATGTATTGTTATTACAATAAAAGAAACTGTGAATACCCAGAAGACCATTATATATTAATTTATTTACATTTTAAGAGTATGAATGTTTCCTGTGAGTCAGAATTTACAAGAAGGTGATCTGATTCTAATAAGCCATAGCTGGAGATTTTATGATGAGTTGGCTGTCTGCCAGGGGGGCAATTTTTCAAGTGTTGGAATTATCAACGGGATATTTGTCTGAACTCTTCAAAACAAGAACTTCCAAAACAAGACAACAACCCTGCTTTACATTTTATGTTGGGAGGTTTAGTATCATCTTAGTTGTGGTCATGATAACTGTATTGAGATAACTGAATTCATGCTCCTTAGCTCTGACTGCAGTTTGACTGCAACATCTGTCGTCTCACTGATTGTCAGATTTACTTTGGTTGACATAGCTGGTTAAGCAGGCATCTTCCTCACTCACATCTCATGTGTGTTCCTCCTGAAACTACAGATTTCCCAAATAGAAAGAGGGCATTCTTCTTTGGTCAAAGGCCCATGACAGCTGCATTCCTCTACTAGAACCGCCAAACAAAACCTTGTGGATATAGTGCTTCCCTTTTCAGCATGATGGTGTTCTTGGAGGGCTTCTCCTGACCTTAAAAAGCAGCGATTTGGTGTCCAATCAAATAGGTTGGACGTTGATTCTGTCTCAGAACAAATTAGAAAGGCAGCAGCAGGACAATCTCAACCCTACCAATTCTTATAATCAGTGGTGGGATTCAAATCTTTTTACTACTGGTTCTGTGGGCGTGACTTGGTGGGCGTGGCGTGGCTTGGTGGGCGTGGCAGGGGAAGGATATTGCAAAATTTCCATTTTCACCCCACTCCAGGGGAAGGATATTGTGAAATCTCCATTTCCACCCCACCCCACTAACTTGCTTTCCAACTTCGTGTGTAGGGCAACAAAAGAAGACTCAGCCGATCATCTGGGACTCAATCAGTTGGGACTCGGGAGGCAGCAAATAGATGGGGGTGGGGCCAGTCAGAGGTGGTATTTGCCAGTTCTCTGAATTGCTCAAAATTTTTACCCTCTGCACATATGCAGAAGGGTTTGCGCATGCGCAGAGGGTCCATGCACGCACATGATGTGCGCGGCATGTGCACTTCCGAACCGGTTGGGAAGGTAAGTAGATTTCACCCCTGCTTAAATGGGTATTTTATTAAAGGCATTACTGGGCAGCAATACAATTATTTCTATGACAATCAAAATGTTTCTTTTCATTATCTGTCCTTTTATAGGACTAGAAAATTTGAAGAAAGCTATGCCTGATTTGAGAATATATTTAAGGAATAATGCTATCAATAGTTCATAATTTCTACCTACTGGTTTTAAATCTTATTTAGGGATAATTATACCAATGAGTAGCTCATGCCGTTATTTTTCAATTGCTTTAAAAATAAGCTTCAATGTAAGTTTCCTTACTAAAGTAAACTTTTCTCCATGTTTTTATTCCAGAATTTTGCTGATCAATCTTCTTTAATCTTTATTTTTAAGGATAGGGAAAGACAATGGTTAATATTTGTCTGGCACAGGGATAGCTGATTTCCCCCCCCCCCCTTAAATCTCCATTTTATTTTACCATCTCCTTGAGATTCTATTTGCTGTTCAGGCTTCATCCTGTAACCAAATTTGCCTGTAGTTTTAAGTACATCCAAACAAGGTAAGAAATACAGTATTTCTGTATTTAACGTTCCACTACACATGTTTGATGGAGCACCAAACAGTTGATAGTGTGATAATTTTTCTATATTCTTTTAAAATTTCATGTATTTAAAATTTTAAACTTCTTTCCAAGTGTCAAAGAAGGAGTACATTTTATATTAGGCAAAAGCTAAAGGCCAACATTTTGTTGGTGGCTGAAGCTGAAATTTTCCATTATATGCTGCAGACCTCCCCAATCTGCCCTGAACAGCACATCAAAGGAAAAGATATTCTCTAGCATATAATTGTTATTTTATGACACCAGGAGTCCACTATGCTATGGCCAATGTATCTGTAATAATCAAAGTGTCCAAATTATAAGTGAACGTTTAAGGTGACCAACTTTTTTACAATGAGAAGGACACAAATAAATTGAAGAAAAAAAATATCATAAATAAAAGAAACATTTTATTCATTGCAACAATAATACAGAATACACTGCTCTGCCCCCAACTGCAATACAAAATTCTCTGCTGCAAATATTGCAGAAAACAATGTTATCCTTCTTTGATATGAGGAATGGAAATTCCTTATTCAATTTATCGTTGAAATGGCATTTCCTCTTTTTTGATTTTTCCATCCCTAAATGAAATTTAAAATTAAAAATAAAATATAGAGCTTCACGAACGATGAACGATGTTTCTACATAGAAATACTTTGGTGGTAGAGTGTAGAGTGTAGGACTCAAACTGGAGAAATCCAGTGTCAATGTCCCCCATTCAATAATGGAACTTAACATATGGTACCAGAAAGTCTTTGCTATCTAACGGATGTCACAGCATTGTAGTTTCCTCAAAATTGGGAATGGGACGATAGTGAAGAAGAGAACTAAAGAGTATACAATGTGTATACTGCACTATTTTTTTTTAGGAACACCCCCCCCCTTGAAAAATAAATTTAATATCAGGATTGTTCAAGTTTCATCTGAGAGCATTTGTTCAAGGGGTGTAGCAGAATAAATGTTGAAGGAATTTTCTTCATTTAAATATACCATCTTATAATTGCCTTACAATATTCTAACTTCTACACAGGCATGCTACTAAAATTATATAAAAAAAGTATTCTTTCCATTTATAAAATAATTTAAAAGACTAGGTTGTTCTCGTCTTCAAACTGACTTTGGACTTCCCCTTTTTGAAGGGGATTCTAGATTTTGGTAGAGGATTTGTCCTTTGAGATGTTCCAACATTTGTCAAGATAAATCACTAATCTTGCTCAAGGATCAGTAAGTCTTCAGTGTATATATTGTGAAAACTATTCATAAATAGTTGTTTGAATAGATTTTAGACTGTCTCCTTAAGCTGCTTGCTGAGCTGTGTTGAATTTTCTTTTCTTCCTCCAGTTTATTAAATGTCCTTTTTTCAATAAGGAGAGAATAAAGCCCAAATAAAATTCTCAATTTCATTGTAAGATTGTTGTTTTTTTAAAGCTATGGAAATATGAACCAACATTTAAGCAGATAGGTTGCCAACTTGAGAAGGAGGGGGTTGCATCTTGACCTGATTCTATAACAGCTAAACTGTAATAATTTAGCTTCAGAGGTTGTTTGGGTAAGGCCTATTTAGAGCTTGGATGGAGACTTCCAGTGAATACCAAGCTGTCAGCCAGACTGGAAAATGGAAAAACAGCACTTGAAGAAAGCAGTAATAAACCACTTCATGATGCTGCTAAGAACATAGTATGAATGTTTTCGTGAGTCAAAGTTGGCCTAAAGGAAGCCTTATTATTTATTTATTTGTTAAATTTAGTAGCCACTATTTCGTTGTGGGGCTACTCTAGGTGGTTTACAATATTAAAAAGAAAGATGAAAAGTTGTATAAACAGAAGTAAAATAATAGAACAATACAGTAAACAATGACAAAGGAACATAACAAGGATAAGTACATCAATATGATAAAAAGATGAATGGGTGGAGAGCAGAGAGCAAGGGAGGGAGGTGGAGTCTGCCATCAATCCAGTAACCAACCCCAGCATGGAACTTCCCGTGTGTGTGTGTGTGTGTGTGTGTGTGTGTGTGTGTGTGTGTATCGGAACTGGGATGCTTCTCCAGTTGGGCTGGTGTTTTGATTGGGCCATCTGGTGGACATGTGGGTGCTGGGCAGGGACTTGAACTTTCCTTTGGGTGGGGAAAACCTGGAAACTCCTGAAGGATTTTTAATTTTGATTCCCCTCCCCCCCCCATATATGCTCTTTTGTTTTTAACCTAAAATTCAAAGTTGGAAAAGTTGGTGAAGAGAGAAAAATATAAAATCATTAATGGGAAGATGTATAAATGCATTTTTATTGTATTAAGCACTAGTGGTGACAATTCTTGCCTTAGGAAATCTTTTTCATAAGTCCATTGTGGCAGATTTGTTTTCCTGATTTATTAAATTTAAGATTTGGGTTGCAATCGGAGAGATCTGGAGATGTTCCATACCTGTTTGTCATACATAGGTTACTCATCACTTGATGACCTTGTGTTGAAAAATCAGCCTGCTTGAGTGATAAATTGTGTATGATGCTACACTTTTTCCTATGCAAGGACCAAATAAATAGATTGAAAGAGAGGCACACTGGTGTAACTGTTCACTGATGTAACTGTCCAGGTAAGTGACTAAGGTGGAATTTAATTTAAGTGGAGCTTGCAAGATGACCTTCACCCATTCTTATTCCCAAATCATAGTTGAAATTTCATCGGCCCCACAATCTTGAATGGATAAAACAGCCTGTTCTAAAGATGATCCAAAATTATGAATATGAACAAGTTTCAAGAATCACAATTTAAATAAAGGTACCTTAGCAATAGCCAAAAATAGATACAAATTGATATCTGCATTTCCTTGTATATACAGATAAAATAAAATTCGGCTTATAGGCCATCAATTAACACAAAGATGAAGACGTGAAAGGAATGGATCCAAACTATAAGTCATTCTATATTGAGGCATGCTACCAAGAGGTTTATATTACCAGGAATTCTTTTTGTATAATTTATGACATCTTGTGTTTTTCCCTGAATAAGTTCTTCTGGAATCCTTGTGATTTCAAACTATAGCACTGTGTACCTTTACCACATGGCCCACTGCAGTACTTGCAGAAAAATGTAGCATGAGCACAGCATATGGCAAGATTTTAATCAAGGAGAGAAAATTCTAGGTCACTAGAATTACAAGTGAAATTTGAGAGAATTTGCAATGACACTAATTCCATACAGAATGCATTCCTTATTGTCAAACTCAACAAATTACTTGTGTGACAAGCCATCAGTAGCTTTCAGCCAATGGTGTGAATGTTTCCAATTAAAAACTTGTTTGTAGTTAAGATGTATGCTTTATTAAAATGCTATGGTAGCAGGGGTGGGTTCTAAATTTTTTTACTACCAGTTCTGTGGGTGTGGCTTATTTTGTGGGCATGGCTTGATGGTCACGTGACAATTCTTTAGGATTTAGCAGAGGTACTGGTCTACCAGGCTTTTAACTGCTTGCAGAGCTGTACCGGTCTATTCATTTGTTTTTGGAGGCACTGGTCTACCCATTTATTTTTGCAGGCACCAGTCTACTCATTTATTTTTGCAGGCACTGGTCTACCCATTTATTTTTGCAGGCACCGATCTACCCATTTGTTTTTGGAGGCACTGGTCTACCCATTTATTTTTGCAGGCACCGGTCTACTCATTTGTTTCTGGAGGCACTGGTCAACCCATTTATTTTTGCAGGCACCGGTCTACTCATTTATTTTTGCAGGCACTGATCTACACATTTGTTTTTGCAGGCACTGGTCTACTCATTTGTTTTCTTTTAACACTGATCAGCTGTAGGATGGCCTTTTGAAGCCCCATGGCAAGAGTTTAAACAGTTTTTTTTCCCTCTAGCCAATCAGCTGGGACTCAGGAGGCAGCAATAGATTGGGGATGGGGCCAAATAAAAGGTAAGAATAATGCGGGGGGGCGGGGGCTGGGGAGCAGAACCGGTTCGGTGATGTCATATTGTCACCGCTACCGACTCGGCGGAACCGGGCGGAACTGGGAAGAACCCACCACTGTATGGTAGTCAATCTGCAGAAACCGATTCACAGAAATCAACATAATTAATGATCAGTAAATGTGTACAATTTTTAAAAATCTCAAATTCACTTATGCAAGTTAAAGATATTTTTTTATATTATTTCAAAAAAATCCAGATGAGGAAAATTCACATCCATCCCTCACCTAAAACCCCACTTCCTATTTGCAGTTCTTCTAATTTTTGCTACCATGAGCTAGTGTTGCCAGTCAGATTCCATGCGAAACGAAGCGGTAAATTGCATTATGTTTTATATTATCTCTGTGTATCACTAAACAGTGTTGCCTCAAATTGAGGAGCTATGTAGAACATTTCTTAGTACAAAACCTATCCGTTTTGATGAATTTGTCCTAGAAAATAATGGCATTCTGCCTCTGTCTTTAGGCTGAAGAGCAAGATGTAAAGAGTTTGGATTTTTATTATATTTTAAGGTTTTCTTTAAAAAACAACAACAACAAAGCAAAACTGCCTACTGAGTAAAAAGCATTGGGGCTGGAAATTAGAAGTTTTCAGACTTCGTGTCCCGGGGGAAAAATGACTTGTTCTGATTAGGGGAAGAAATAGATATTACTAACCTTGAATTGAAGCTCAGACTTCCTGTTTGCCTGTACAGCAATGGCTTTTTTCTTTTGTTTTTCTTTTTTTACTGAAGCTGAAATTCTGTCTTTGCTACGATCAATTTCCATTTTGTTGGAGACATCATGAGAGGCAGGATTTTGTCCCTTGATCAGGGATCACAAAGGTGAAGGAAAAAAAAAATCAAAGATAGTGCTGACATTTTCAAAATTAAAAAGGAGAAAACCGGAAGCTTTGAGAGCAAAGTTCTTCCTGATAATGATATACTTACTGGACTGTATGCTTAGCAAATCATAAGGCAGAGATTTTGGTTTTCTTTCTGGTGCATCAGCTAATGACAGTACATTTTCTTGCCACCAAGTTTAAGTGACAGAATGGATATCTAGCATCCTTCACCAAGATCCTTCCTTCTACTTCTATAATTCCAGAGTTAGTATTTACTAATACCATGTTAGTTTCCACAAAAAACAGATGTGGCGTTAAAGATTTCTGTGAGCCTAAATCAGGGGTGGGATGCTGGGGGTTCACAGTGGTTCGGGAGAACCTCTAGCTAAGATTTTGTGCCGTTCGGAGAACCCCCAAATCCCACTCCGGCTGGCCCCTCCCACCCCACCCCGCCCCTCCCAGGAGTCCACACATGGCCCGTTTTGGATACAGGTAAGTGCAGGGCACGCATGGAGGGTCGGGGAGGGCAAAAAACAGGCCTACCAGAAGTTTGGAAAGGTTGGAAATGGGCTCATTTCTGGCCTCCAGAGGGCCTCCAGAGTCTGGGGAGGCCGTTTTCGCCCTCCTGGAGGCTCGAAGAAAGCCTCTGGTCTTCCCCACCATGGTGCAGAAGGCTGGCTAGGCCACACCCACAATGGCCACACCCACCAAGCAACTGGGCGAGAACCTTGCTAAAATTTTTGAAGCCCACCCCTGTCTTAAATCACTCCTTAACACTTAGTGTCTCTTCATGTTTCTTCTCATGCTTGACTTTGCTTCTGGACAGATGTTCTTCATAGCAACAAGCTTTTCTGCCACCTATCTCAGCTCTTGATGAACAAACTCTTTCTTGGCTTCCTTGGATTTCTCCTTAAGGGCATGGTAAGCCCTACCTGCTGCTTGGATTTTCTATTCTGCATAAGAGGTATGTTTATTATATGTGAACAGTAGAGAAATGCAGATACTTCCCACTTTAATCAGGGGAGATTAGCCGGCATTGTGAAAGCTGTGACTACAATTGACTTACATCTGAATAATATGAAATAGTGCAGTTTGTTTTCAGGTGAGCCAATTTTCCTGTCTTTCATTTGAATACATCTAGACGACCATTTTGCTGTGCAGAAAATACTAAAAATGTGCATTTCCTAAATACTCTCTGAGTAATGTCTGATCACTATATTTTATTTGGAGGATCATTGATCATTTTTACAGATGATTAAATGATTGATACATGGTTTTTTTTTTTTTTTGGTATTACTATTCTCTTGAATTTTCTGTCCCTCGTCTACCTATTTGCTCAGAGTTTAGGATTCTGTGATATTATATCCATGAGATTTCTCTTTTTCAGAAAGGTAATGCTTTCCTTAGAGAGAAGAGCTCCCAGCAACAATATTTTACATCTGTTTCCAAAATCATAAAATCAGTGAGTTGGAAGATTCATTGGAGATCTTCTAGCCTAGCCATTTTTCAGCATAGGATCTATTATGGCATATGGCTAACCAGCTTCTAATTGAAGTCTTCCAATGATGGGAAACACAGGAATTTCATGAAATAGTTCACTCTTGTCATCAGAAATGCTTCCTAAGAACTGAGATGAATTATTTCCATCTATTTTCAATTTATTCTTTCTGGTTCTGCCCAACAGGAAAAAAATATAACTCCTCTATTTGATATCTGTCCTCAGCCTAAATTCTTCTCAAGAACCCAGCTCCTTGTAAGGACATGATTTTCTATTTCCTTCCATCATGGTGGCCCTACTTTGCTGTTCTGTATGGCATTTGCTGCCCTTCAAGTCTTCTGGGGCTTCTCTAGGATTCCCCAGAGATTATACAAGCATTTCTTCTGCTAGTTCTTTCAGTACTTTAGGATACAATCCATCTGGACCTGAAGACTTAACTTCATTTCATATAGTTTAAGGGGTGGTTCTACCCTCTCTTTGACAATCCTGAACTGTAATTCCTGCCTTCCATTAGAGGCAATCAGTGGCCGCCCAGGACTTTCTCTTCTGAAAGAAGGTTGATGACAAATATGAGTTGTCTGTCTTCGTCTCATCCTCCATTACCTACCACCTCTCTGTTTTCATTTTTGTTTCTAACATAAAACATGTTTTTGTTTTGGAGGAATTTCTTAGAAACCTCAGCTCACTCTGTACTGCAATAATCTGTACGGTTTATGGTGACTGCCTTTCCTCCTCCTCCTCCTCCTCCTCCTCCTCCTCCTCCTCCTCCTCCTCCTCCTCCTCCTCCTCCTCCTCCTCCTCCTCCTCCGACTTCCTCCTTCCATTTCCTATTCATACTCCTTTTTCTTTTCAGAGTTGTATGTATTCACATTGTTTCATATGTTCCCTTCCTTCTTTGCAATTGTATTTCAGTATCTCTTTTTGTAGGATTGTAGTTCTCTCCAGGATTCATCTTCAGGATTTTAAGCCATTGAATCTAACACACTTTCTGTTTGATTTTATATAAATCTTCTCTTCTGAAAGCAATATACTCTGAATCTTTTGTATTCCTCATCTCCTATTATAGAATGAAGATTAACATGTCTCTTTATTTATTTATTTATTTTATTTAATTTGATTTATATGCCGCCCTTCTCCGGAGACTCAGGGCGGCTTACAGTGCGTTAAGCAATAAGCAATAGCCTTCATACTTTTGTATATTTATACAAAGTCAGCTTATTGCCCCCACAAACTGGGTCCTCATTTAACCTACCTTAGAAAGGATGGAAGGCTGAGTCAACCTTGAGCCTTGGAGAGATTCGAACCAGCAGTAAATTGCAGGCAGCTGTGTTAATAACAGGGTGCTTTAAACCACTGTAGTACCAAGGCTCTTATCAGAAGTTCTAGTCATCTTTCATTCTTTGTCCACACTGTTGGAGATCCAGGATAGCAAATTCCCACGTTCTTTCTTCTACATTCTGACAAAGGGAAATAGACAGCAACAGAAGACAGGGATTTGTTCAGCTTCTGACTGTTGGCAAAATTAGATTTCTAGCGGAAGACAAGGTAGTTGGAGTCTGTTTATGGCACTTTCATGTTGCTTTTGAAAGTTTGGTACAGAAAGTCATTAATATCTTTTACCTGTCCAGGCAACCTAAAATTAAAAGTCATGATTACAACACTTTTATTTCTCTTATTATCTGTACAAAAACCTTGTCAACAGGATTTCTGCCACCCAGGTTGTGACTTTCTTTGTGGACACGCACATGGTATATGTATAATGCAACATCCTAACCCTGTCTGAGTCTGTTCCTTTTAGTGCTGTTATCAATTATAATGTTTTGGAGATATAACTGCATTGACAAATCAGATGTGAAACTGTCTTAGTATCTTATGATGTGGATCCTGAATATACACTTTTTTAAAAAATTGACAGTTTCAGATTTCTTTTCGTTAAACATTCTGACAGTTGTAATAAAAGTAGAACAGGAAAAAAAATCCCCAAACAATGCTTTTGTTTTCTGCTGCTGGACAAAAAGTTGGATGAATGATGCTGTCCATACTATTGACTCTTGTGGCCACCTGAAATCTCAGAGCTTCTTTTTTCAATATTGGCCCTTTCCAGTTTTTATTGTGGCTGAGTTTCACAGAATTTTTCAGGCAGCACGTTTGTTGTCTGTGTTGGCTTGGAGTTCTAAGAGTTGAAGCTCCCAAAATGTGGAAGTTTCTGGGTTAGGAAAGGCACCTAGAAGTAGGAATGAATTTAGTGCTTGTAATTTATGATACATACATACATATATAGGCTACTGTTTTAAGGTATCCTTAGAAAATAATAAGTGTGGGTGATGGCAGTTCAGTGCTCTATTTGGAAATGTGTTGTGTGTCTCTACCCAAACAAAAGATAAAGATAACTGAGGCAGAGTTCAAATATATAACAGAGAAGGTTGTGAAATAGACTTTATCCTACATGTGCAGAAAGTACTTCAAAGAGTCTCAGGACAAATCTTATTGAGAAGGTCATCAGTCAACTATTCCACACGATCCTGAAGAAAATGCATTCTCTGGACCTGTTCCAGTCAGGAACAGACTCAATTGAGTAGCTGTGGATATTTGGGCCCCCAACTTTGGGTACTTTTCATCTTTAGTCTGGTATGGAGTAGTACTTTCCCCTTTGAGTCTCAGGCACAGTTTGGGAATTCTTTTCCACTCATGGCTCCTATTTAAAGAACAGGTGGATAGCTGTGACGATGAGGCTTTGCAGAATTTGATCTAGTGTGTCTGTTTTATTTATTTATTTATTTATTTTATTTGGTTTGTCAAACATGTATAAGATAACAGATGTAAGTATAAAGATGATTATGAATACAGAAAATAGATACAAATAAATGGGGAGAGTACGACAGGGATGGTAGGCACATTGGTGTGCTTATACATGCCCCTTACAGACCTCTTAGGAATGGAGTGAGGTCAACAGTAGACAGTGTAAGGTTAAAGTTATGGGGGGTTTGGGGATGTAACCACAGAGTCAGGTAGTGCATTTCAGGCATTGACCACTCTGTTGCTGAAGTCGTATTTTCTGCAATCGAGTTTGGAGTGGTTTATCTTGAGTTTGTATCTATTGTGTGCTCGTGTATAATTGCAGTTGAAGCTGAAGTAGTCATTGACAGGTAGGACATGGTAGCAGATAATTTTGTGTATTACGCTTAGATCAGAATGAAGGCAGCGTAGTTCTAAGTTGTCTAAGTCCAAAATTTCAAGCCTGGTGCCATAAGGTAATGTGTTGTGAGAATGAGTTGCACACATTCCTGGAATGTGAGGTATTTACATGTTTATTTATGCTCTAGTATCTCAAAAATGGACTACAGGTAACTGTCAAGTTATGACTATAATGAAACCCTTTCAAAAGTCAGGAAGGCATTAAGTGAACCTCCTCATTTAACAAGTCCCCATCCCTGCTCTCCCCCAATGCATTTGTGTTGGTTACCAGCTATAGAACCCATCATGGCATAGAATCTAGTTATTTGAAGCACTGTCTATCTCCAATAATTTCTGCCTTTCCAGTGAGATTGGGCAAATATGATGTGTTTTAGGCACCTTTGCTTAAATAGTGTCACTGATAAGTATCTAGGAGATATGTCTTCTTTGTTATGATGCCTGCCCTCTGGAACAGTATTCTTCCCGGAGATGCATATAATTTCTACCTTGATAATAATGAGAAAGTCTTTGAAAATATGCATGTTCTCCCAGGACTTGGGGCAGGATAGTGATTGAGCCTGTGTAGGATGTTTTGTTTATTCTAGAGAGTTTTCTGGATGCATATGAGCTTTTTCTTGATAGTTACTGTACTGTAATTCCTTCTGCCCGCTTTTAAAAATGTATTGTTCTGACTTAGGCTTCCCCAGCAGCACGAAGCCAAGTCCGAGTCCTGATAAACCCCTTTTATTTAATTTACAATGAATTCCTCTCCAGCAAAGTCTTTCCTCTCCCACAGTCTTTCAAGATAGTTCACAATTACTGACCTTTATCAGGCTTGGAGAGTCGCCAGGCCAATAACTTTCAGACGCTGCAATACTTGGCAAGAATGCAGTAATGAACTAATTTTTTCCTGCAAATTCCACTCCCCTTTCGCTCCTCTTTTATTCCCCCTGGGAGGGGCCCTTCATCATCCACCTGTGGCCTTACTCCCAAGTCGACCCTTGTTCTTTAGCTGTTCCCTTCGTCTGGCAACTCTGCACATGCGCACACTGGGAACAGGCTCCAGTTGTTCATCTGCCTCCCTAATGTCTGACTCCAAAGGCAGCTGATAACTGGCATATGGCTCTGGCCCCCTCTCTGCCTCCGACGCAGAGCCCTCATCAGAGCCTTCCCCAGACTCCAGGACTGGCCCATGTTTCTCCTCACTGTCTGAATCTGCTGCCAGACCTGCTGGCTGCTCGCGGGCCATAAGATGTATAAACCATTCAAAGTTGTTTTGATTTGAATAAGTGTACAAACAAATAAAGTTGAAATCATTGTTATTCAAAGCTAATATAGATTGCTTATTGAAACTGCGGATTTTGCCAATGTTCAGTTTACTTATCTGTTTCCATAGTGAAAATAATTAAGGGAAATTGGATTACATTGCTGAATATTCTAATTTCTCAATCTCTATAAATTTGGGAGTATAGTATAATTGAATTGATAACATATTAGCATGTAAGCATTAGATGTAGATGTTAGATAAAATGTAGGTATATAATGCTGTTAGCGGAATGCGGTAGCTCAGTGGCTAAGACGCTGAGCTTGTCGATCGAAAGGTCGGCAGTTCATCAGTTTGAATCCCTAGTGCCGCGTAATGGGGTGAGCTTCCGTTACTTGTCCCAGCTTCTGCCAACCTAGCAGTTCGAAAGCACGTAAAAAAATGCAAGTAGAAAAATAGGGATCACCTTTGGTGGGAAGGTAACGCCTTTGGCGTTTAGTCATGCCAGCCACATGACCACGGAGACATCTTCGGACAGCGCTGGCTCTTCGGCTTTGAAATGGAGATGAGCATTGCCCCCTAGAGTTGGATATTACTAGCACATGTGTGCGAGGGGAACTTTTACCTAATGCTGTTACTAATTTTTTTAAATCAGCCATTGCTGTGATAGAGAACTTCCATACCATTATATTCAGACTCCAGAGTGGCAAAGTATCAGGGAACCATCCTTCCAACATTTAATATTTCAAGCTTCACTTCATGAGTAGTGCACAAGAGGTGTCCCAGATATATCCTGTTTGGGTCTACTAATGGAACTCAGATTCTTTTTTAAAAAAATCTGGGTAGCCTGTTATTTCAATATTTTTTTCTTTTCCTTTAACTTTATTCACCTTAAAGGTTAAGAAACTGTATTTTGGCTTTGGGAAGTCGGAAGAGAGACCCTGGTTAAAATGTCTTTTTGAATATTGAGGCTGTCTTTTTCAGGGTAAAGAATACATAAAATTTTAATGAACCAAAGACTGAATGTCTGTCTTCTCTGCTTGCTGTTATGTTTTTCTTTCCTTCAGCTTCATGTGAAGTTGAAATCCAACCATCAGACAAATGGACTAAATATTTAGTCCTTATGAACTAGTGAATATTTCCTTATTCACTGCAAACTGTCAGTGTCATCTTTGTTATGTTCTCTACAGTATCTTTCATACAGCAAATCCCTATTTTTAGATCTGAAATGTTCTAAAACTGTGCGAATGTGTGTGCGTACAAACGTTTTGAACAGTCTATATCAGGTAATGTTTTTGGGGTTTTTTTACATAAAGTTTTTCATTTTATAACACATTAAAAAATCCATTTTTGGTTAAACAGTGTGTTGTCTGGGTACAAATAGTTTTAGGAAATGATCATCAAAGTGTTTGCAACAATGTTCAGTACATTGATATTCATTCTATCATAATAATCATAATAACAATACTGATACTTGCTTATCCATTTTAACAAACCTCCTTTTTTTCCATTGGTCCTTTTCTTACATTTCCATGTTTCTAATGTCTGTTTTGGTCAGTTAACCATTGATAAAATAAGTCCGAAGTCAAAAAATATTCAGTTTCTTCCTTTTTCTTAATTGTGTTAATTTATCAAGTTTTGCACATTCTAATATTTTTTAATTCACATTTTCAGCTGCTTCCTGTCTGTTAGGAAGCTTATGATCCACTTACAAGTGTGTTCCGGTACCGCTAGCTGGTTTAGCTTAGTTAGAAGAATGTCTGGAATGATGGTGTTGAATGCTGAACTAAAGTCTACAAAAAGGACCCTTGCATAGGTCTTTGGAGATTCAAGATGTTGTAGGATGTAGTCAGGGGTGGGTTCTAAATTTTTTTACTACCGGTTCTGTGGGCGTGGCTTATTTTGTGGGTGTGGCTTGGAGGTCATGTGACTAGGTGGGCATGGCTAGCTGGTCAGAGTCATTTCTGGAAGGTCCTCGCACTTACGACCAGTCCTCGCACTTATGACCCGACTCATTTGTTTGCTTTTAACACTGATCAGCTGTAGGACGGCCCTTTGAAGCCCCGCGGCAAGAGTTTAAACAGTTTTTTTCCCTCTAGTCATCAGCTGGGACTCAGGAGGCAGCAATAGATTGGGGATGGGACCAAATAAAAGGTAAGAATAACGTGGGTGGGTGGGAGGGTGGGAGGGCGGGGGGGGGGGAGAGAACCGGTTTGGTGACGTCATATTGTCACCGCTACCGGCTCAGCCGAATCGGACCAAACCGGGAGGAACCCACCACTGGATGTAGTGCAGAGCCATATTAACAGCATCATCTGTTGATCTATTTGCTCAGTATGCAAATTGCAGGCGGTCTAACATCGGATCCGTTATGGTTTTCAAGTGGGACAGCACTAACCTTTCAAAGGTTTTCATAACTACAGATGTTAGAGCAACTGATCTGTAGTCATTCAGTTCCTTGATGGTGGGCTTCTTCGGCACTGGGATGATAGTAGAGTGTTTGAAGCAAGAAGCACATCTCTGGCGATTTATTGAAAATTCGGGTGAAGATGGGGGCCAATTGGTCAGCACAGACTTTTAAGCAAGAAGGAGTTACCTTGTCTGGAGCTTTTCCTGGTTTTTGTCTATGAAATAGGTCTTGCACTTCCTTTTCTGTGATCACTAGGGATTGTGACCCCAATGGGATGGGGACAGTTGAAGGAGGTTTGACTGTTGCTGGTGTGTCTGAGATATATTATAAATGTATTTACAGTTCCAGATCAAAACGCAAGTGCAGCATTTAAAATACTGCTAAACAAATAAACCTGAAATAATAAGAAGACAAGGATATCCACCCAGTTGCAATAGCAATAGCTGTTGCAAGACATATTGCGAGAAATAGCAGTACCTATTGCAAGAAACTTAGCAATCTTTATTGTTCAAGTCAGGTCTTGCCAGAAGGAAGATAATAATTTCTTGATCAGAAAGATTACTACAATTTCTGATACTTGGGTTTATGAGTGCAAGATGCCATAGGTGCTTCAAGGATAATACATGGATTGCTGAGTCAACCTCTCTGTGAGCAGAAATTATGGTTTCTGTGGATAGAAACACTCTAACGCTTCCTTGTTCTTATTGGAATGGTATGCTGTGACCCTGTGTCCCTATTACCAATACAAGCCTGCACAGTAGTCCTTCTGAACATTTTCTGTTAACACTTAAAATTTATCTCAATTTCAGGACCTACAAATGGAACTACAAAATTTGGGCAGGGAAGAGGAGTTTCTATAACGAGCGCTCTTTTATCCCTCAAAAACAGATATGTAAATTTAGGGCAACTTCGGTTTTTGATCAAACACACTTGAGGGCAATCACAACTGATCATTTTGACTAGTCTCCAAGGACATGTAACAAAACATTATACATTTTGCACATGTTGTGTCTTGGGTGGGATGAATCTTACTATTTAAGGTCCTGGGGCAAGAAGAAAGTTATGTTGGAAAGGCATGATTGCGTAATGCTAGAGTTCAAGTGTAGAAAGGTGGACCATTCTGTCTCTCACATATGTATTTTCAACTGATTTATGTTTGCTTCCGAGGAGACAAGCTGAACCATGGCATGGAGGGTCTATTTTGGCCCAAGTTGGGTTTATTTCTTAATTGTCACAGTTTTCTGCTAAGAGCATGGGTGGGCTGCTGGGGGTTCGTAGGGGTTTGGGAGAACCTCCAGCTAAGATTCTGTGCAGTTTGGAGAATCCTCAAATCCCATTCCTGGCTGGCCCCGCCCACCCCATCCCACCCCTCTCAGGAGTCCCCACGCGGCCCGTATTAGATGCAGGTAAGTGCAGGGTGCACACGGAGGAGGGTAAAAAATGCAGAGGAGGGTAAAAAATGGGCCTACCGGAAGTTCAGGAAGGCCAGAAATGGGCCCGTTTATGGCCTCCAGAGGGCCTCTGGAGCCTGGTGTGGCCGTTTTCTCCCTCCCGGAGGCTCGAGAAAAGCCTCCGGAGCCCAGGGAGGGCAAAAACACCCCACCCCAACTGTGGTGGAGAAGACCGACTAGGCCCCGCCCACCATGGCCATGCCCACCCAGCAACCAGGCAGAGAACCCCTTGCTAAAATTTTGGAAGCCCACCTCTGTAGCTCTGTTACAGAACAGAGATACTTACGACTCCTCCGTCCAAATAATTATCATGTAACACATGTTTGTGTTTGAAAGAAGGAATATGTGCATATGGAAATATTTGTTAGGGATTTTTTCCCCCCTCTTTGTAATCAGTTAAGTTGTGAACAGATTGTTTTGCTTGCTTGGTAACAGAAACAGAAAAATGTGGGTGCCTACTTAACACAGCAGCCGATGCGAAACATTTTATCAAACTGTTGAAAGCGAAAGGAAGTGCAATTTCTGGTATGAATGGTTTGAAGAATTTCTCACAAATGGTTGGATTTGCAAATCAGAGTCACAGCTGCATATTTTCTATATAGCCTGCATTTATTCCTTTGCAGCATTAACTACATTTGAAATCCCTTTTTGTTTCGATGTGCCTTCGAATATTTTTATGCAAATCTGCCAATAATGTTTGTTCTTTCCTTTCCGGTTGTGATTTGCAAGACTCAAATGTGGCTCAGATGTATGACCTGGCAGCTCCTTCAAAATAATTTCAAAAGCATTACATTTGTATCATAGACAAGAGGCTGTCTTATATTTCACAGACAAAATCTTATATTTCCTTCATAGCCATATATACTGACCTACAATTTTGGCTTCTAACCTTTCTCCTGGCCACTTTTCTTCTTTTTGTGCTGCTTCAGTTCTAAGAATTAGAGGTTCATAGAGCTGGACAGGCCACTTAAGCCATTGAGTTCAATGCCTGTGTGATGTGATATATATTGTACACAGGTTTGATGGGTCTTGTTAAAAGAGGCAAGGTCCATCATTTCCAGATTCCTTCGCCCCCTTTCAAATAAATAAATGAAGCTACAGTGCCCATTTTTAGCCAGGATGCCATATTTACCTGATAATGGTTCTTTTATTCTTTTGTAAGCAGTTTCCTCCTCCTGAAAGCTTGATTTCATGTGATGTAAAACTAGAAATTGAAGTTTTTTGGCTCTTTCGTTTTTAATCAAGAACAATTCAAAGTAACATAAGAACTTAGTCAGCTATGATATGTACTCAACATTGTTTGAAATTTAGAGGTAGTCTTCAACTTACAACAGTTCATTTAGGGAATGTTCAAAGTTACAATGGCACTGAAAAATGTGGCTTATGACCATTTTTCACACTTACGACCTTTGCAGCATTCCCATGATCGTGAGATCAAAATTCAGATGCTTGCCAACTGGTTCATATTTATGACTGTTGCTGTGTCCCAAGGTCATATGAGCACCTTTTGTCACCTTCTGACAAGTAAAGTCAGTGGGGAAGCCAGATTCACTTAACAACCGTGTTGCTAGTTTATCAACTGCAATGATTCACTTAGCAACTGTGGCAAGAAAGGTCGTAAAATGAGACAAAACTCACTGAACAAAAGTAATTGGTCTCATTCAAGACAATGATGAATCCGCATACAGACGGGAGGTTGAACAACTAGCTTCGTGGTGCGACCAGAGCAATCTGGAACTGACACACTCAAAACTGTAGAAATAGTGGTGGACTTTAGGAGAAACCCTTCCATACTTCCACCTCTTACAATACTAGACAACACAGTATCAACAGTAGAGACCTTCAAATTTCTAGGTTCTATCTAAAATGGACACCTAACATCAAAAACGTCATCAAAAAGCACAACAAAGAATGTTCTTTCTGTGACAACTCAGAAAGCTCAAACTGCCCAAGGAGCTGCCGATACAGTTCCACAGAAGAATTATTGAGTCTGTCATCTGCACCTCTATAACTGTCTGGTTTGATTCTGCAACCCAACAAGACAGACAAAGACTTCAGAAGATAATTAGTACTGCAGAAAAAACAATGGCTACCAACCTGCCTTCCATTGAGGACCTGTATACTGCAGGAGTCAAAAAGAGGGCTGTGAAAATATTTACAGACCCCTCACATCCTGGACATAAACTGTTTCAACTCCTACCCTCAAAACAATGCTACAGAGCACTGCATACCAGAACAACTAGACATTAAAACTAGAACAGTTTTTTCCCGAACGCCATCGCTCTGCTAAACAAATAATTCCCTCAACACTGTCAAACTATTTACTAAGTCTGCACTACTATTAATCTTCTCATCGTTCCTATCACCCATCTCCTTCCACTAATGACTGTATGATTGTAACTTAGTTGCTTGTATCCCTACGATTTATATTGACTGTTTCCTAATATGACTTGATTGCTTATTTGTACCCTATGACTATCATTAAGTGCTGTACCTTATGATTCTTGACAAATGTATCTTTTATGTACACTGAGAGCATATGTACCAAGACAAATTCCTTATGTGTCCAATCACACTTGGCCAATAAAATTCTATTCTATTCTAATTTGGGGTTCAATTGTGGTCGTAAGTCGAGGACTACCTGTACTTAGAAAGTTCACCTCCTCTGTGTTGCTTAATATCATAATTAATTCTGTCCATGTTCAAGAAAAAGGCTGATAGAATGTAGTGGCAATTTCCTATCTTTCATTGACAGATGAATTTGCAGCTGGCCAGGATTTTGCTGATGATCTTCTAACATAAACCTTTGATCTTATTTCTTCCATCTATCTTCTACTATAGCCCCCATGCCATCTGCATTGTATGTTAGGTCCCATGGTTCTTTTCTCTTTGGTGAGTCTTTCTTCAGCTATCACCTTTGAACACTTTGTGCACTTTACCTCATAGGGAAGAAATGTCCAGTCTGTTTTAGAAACCTAGCCATAAATAAATAATAAATAAAATAAATAAATAATTTTATTTCTATACCGCCCTTCTCCCAGAGGACTCAGGGAGACTCAGCCTATTAAAAGCACAAAGACAGACATCAGTTAAAAATAATTAAAATTATTTAATAATTGCGGCTCAAATTTAAAACCCCCAAAATTTAAAACACCCAATTTAAAAATCATTACATTGATAGCCCGGCCTGGCGGAACAACAGGGTCTTGAGGGCACAGCAAAATACACGGAGGTCGGAGATCTTACGCATTTCCTGGGGCAGTTCATTCCACAGGGCGTGTCAGTATGACATGTTCAGTATGACAGTGTAAGTCTACACAGACCATTGTAATATTGTTACTTCTGACCTTCCCAGAATTCATATATCACATGTTTCAATACTTCCTCTATTTGCCAACCCCCTACCTGCTACCTTCTCCTAAAAGTATTCCCAGCTCTTTATCATAAAACATGCACTGTCAAGGGCATATTTGAAGGACATTCCTCTGTTATACATATTGCAGTATGACAAAGTTCGTGAATTTAAAAATAACAATGGATATTATTAGCCTTGGACATAAGATCAAGTGAGTTTTCTTTCTGATGAGCAGAACATGTTGACCCAAAGGTTTACTTCCCACCTACGTACCTGGCCATATGTCAGAAAAAAGAACACACAGGAACACATTAAAACTAGAAAAGAATGTAAAAAATATATGAAATAAAATATAAAAAATAACTTCAGCTGGCTAGAATATAATGTTGATATTTAAAATAGAAATAAATATTGGAGGGAAATTGGAAACAAGGATATGGTGGCAGATAGAGAGATTCTCTTAAGGAATAGGCAAGAATTGTTACATAAGCCAGAGGACTGAAACATTTCTTAAGTTCTGGGAAGTAAGATAGTATTCAGAAGGCTCTGATTCACATGGGTAAGAGGGAGAGGTGGAGAAACACAATCTAAGTTGAATGATTCTCTTTCTTAAGTCTGACTCAGGATTAGGTAACGGTAAAGGTTCCCCTCGCATATGTCTGCTAGTTGTTCCCGACTCTAGGGGGTGGTGCTCATTTCCATTTCAAAGCCGAAGAGCCAGTGCTGTCCACAGACGTCTCCATGATCATGTGGCCGGCATGACTAGATGCCAAAGGCGCCCGGAACGCTGTTACCTTTCCACCAAAGATGGTCCCTATTTTTCTACTTGCATTTTTTAACGTGCTTTCGAACTGCTAGGTTGGCAGAAGCTGGGACAAATAACGGGAGCTCACCCCGTTACATGGCACTAGGGATTCGAACCACTGAACTGCTGACCTTTCGATTGACGAGCTCAGCATCTTAGCCACTGAGCCACCACATCTCAGGGTTAGTGTTAATATAATTCTAATATTCACGTGGAGTTGGTTTCCACTGACTATTGCAGTTGATACTGGCTGCAAATACAACCAGAATGTACTCAGGATATGAGTTTCCACCACAATATAATGCGGTATCGGTCACAAGCACTATCTGCCTGTCTTAGATCTATGGATAATCAACAAATAAAGCAAAACAGAGCTTTTACATCATCTTAAATGTAAATTTTAAAAAAAGCTTGAAACAGACATAAGTCAAACTACAACAAAAGGACAAAAGAGAATGGCACTGAACAATAGGAGACCTAAGCCATTTAGGAAAGTTAAGAGTACTTTAAGATGGGCTAAAAAAAAACCCTGAACAAAAGTAAGCTCTCAGAGCAAATGGACTCACAACAGAGTCAACTACAGAGTCAGAAGGCATTGTCTCATAAGAAGAGGCTGAAGGCATATATTTAAAGTCAGTGAGTCACTTTCAGAATGAGTTGGCTTGGTTATGAAGGGCCAGTCTTCTTAGCAATCTATAAATGATTCTCTTTGGAAGCCACTTGGTTTCTGTATTTGCTATTCATTTCAAGTCTTAACCCAAAGAAGACATGGAAGGTCTCACTTAGCCTTCTGCCTTCCTAGCTGCCTCTTGTCCTTTTACCCTTCAGAAGTATGTGCTTTCCCTAGCAGTAGAGGTCATATATCTGAAGTGTGTTTCTTTTTCTGTGTGCTTCTTTCTTTTCTGCCTCTGTTTCTCCTCCACCACTTTTATGTTCTTCAAGACCTTTATCCTTGAATAAAAGGGCAACTGAAAGGTAAAGATTGGCACAGCACAGGAAAATTGAAATTCAGTTTTCAGATAGAAGCACTTGTCCTTTGCATAGAAAACCTGGAGCTCTCTATGCAAACAGTACTGTTGTGACCCAGGCCCAAGTAGTTAGTACTAAAGGCAAACAGTTCGAAAACAAACAGACTTTATTAGAACAGCTGAGAATTAACTCATTCTCAGCGTAGTCCAAACTAAATTAAAGCAAATTCTTCAAAACACCATTCCCCAGTTTATCAACGACCTTGGTATAATTAGGCAAACTGCCAAAGGATTTTTTCTTGGCAAAAATTCAGAAGCAGAAGACACCGACAAGAAATTAAGACAGCAAAACAAGAAGCAATTCTCTCAATGTTGTTTTCTGGCAAAGAGCCCAAGAGCCCTTGCTGGTCTTTTAAGCCTTATTGGGGGGGGGAGGGGGAATCATCTCTTGGCCCTATTCCCAAGTTGTCCTCCCTGCTTTATCTGCTCCTGCCTTCTGGCAGCTCTTCTCATACGTGCACTAGGAACAGGCTCCTCCTGTTCCTCTGCTTCTCTACTGTCAGCCTATGGAGGCTCTGAAGTCCACACATCACTCCCCGATGGCCCTGGCCCCATCTCTGCCTCCGATGCAGAGCCCTCATCCCCAGCCTCCAGGACTGGCCCATGTTCTTCCTCAGCCTCATCAGTGTCTGGCTCCCCTGCCAGCTCCGTAGGCTGCCTGTTTTATACATGGGTTATTACCTATAAAGCCCTTCATGGCCTAGGCCCAGGACATTTGTCGGACCCCCTGTAGCCAGCAACAATCTCCAATTGCCCGGTGCATTCCCACAGACAGGGCCTCCTCAGGGTGCCGTCGGCCAGACAATGTCGGCTGGCGACCCCCAGGGTGAGATCTTTCTCTGTGGGCGCACCTACCCTTTGGAACCAACTTCCTTTGGAGCTCCGGATGGCCCCTGACCTTCGCTCGTTCCGCCATGATTTGAAGACCTGGCTGTTTTGCAGCCTGGACTGATGGGGGGGGGGGTGTTTCTTAATTGATTTTAAATTGATTTTAAATTGTTTTAAATTGGATTTTTAATTTTATATTGTTTTAATGTGCAATTGTGCATATAAATTGCATTAAACTAAACTAAACTGCCGGTGGACCACAATAAGTGCAAATATATATATGCATTCTTTGTATCTTCAAAGGTGTTGCCTAGATTTCAATCTTGCCATTCTCGTCCCAAAGGTGCTTTTTCGAGAGGCAACTGGAGTAAATTAAATCTAAATTCACTTAACGACCGAAGTGATTTTCTTAACTTTCACTGGACTTTCTCATCCAAGAAGCGAAACGTCTTCAGAGAAAAGTCAGAGCTGAGGAAGCTTCTTGGATGAGAAGCGAAACATCTTCAAAGAAAAGTCAGAGCTGAAGAAGCTTCTTGGATGAGAAGTGAAACATCTTCAAAGAAAAATCAGAAAGTCGAGTTGCCTCTTGAAAAAGCACCTTTGGGACAGCCATGACCTGGATGACTGAGAATCTCCATAGACATCTTACCATTCTCCTTAACAGGTCTGTAAAAAAATTATTTGTGGCAGGTATTAAAGGTATACATATTTTGTCTTTACTGAAGTTCTATGTTGAAATAACTAAAAACAAAAATGTATACACCATTACAGTCCATTTAATGCTAGTGAAGTGCATTGAGACAGATGATGCTTCCAGATGAAGGTTATTCACGAAGGATTATAGTTGATCAGCACTTGAGCTAATTAAATATCTCACTTGTCAGATCTTGTTTACATCATAATCTTTGTTTTGGGTATAAGCATCTAAAGGAAAAAAAAATTCCTGTTTTATACATGGGGACGGTTTTCACTATGTACAGGTAGTCCTGGATTTACAACCACAATTGAGCCACAAATTTCTGTTGCTAAGTGAAATATTTGTTAAGTAAATTTTGCCTCATTTTATGACCTTTCTTGCCACAGTGGTTAAGTGAATTACTGCAGTTGTTAAGTTAGTAACATGGTTGTTAAATGAATCCGGCTTCCCCATTGACTTTGTTTGTCAGAAGGTCGCAAAAGTTGATCGCATGACCCTGGGACACTGCAACCGTCATAAATATGAGTCAGTTGCCAAGCATCTGAATTTTGAACACATGATCTTGGGGATGCTGCAATGGTCATTACTGTGAAATATGGTCATAAGTCACTTTTTTTAGTGCCGTTATAACAGTCACTAAAAGAACTATTGCAAATTGAGGATTACCTGTATATCATCATCGTCTTTTAATGACCCCATAATCCCTTGCAGGGTGGAATCTGGGCAACTGAATGCAGCTGAGTGTTTACTGGCCGGATGCCCTTCCTGTCACCAATGCAGAATTATATTCAGCAGATAAATTCTCATCATGCCCAGAGAGAGAAATATCTACCTCTACCTAGGATCGAACTCATAGCCTCCTGATCGTGAGAGCTCCACCTCTAGGCCACCGCACCACTCTGAGGATTACCTGTATATGCTATTGTTTATATAAAACCATTGTATGGTTTTAGAGAACAAGATAGATAAAATAAGAGGGGATTAATGGAATGTACAGGAATAAGGAAGACTGAAATTACTATGATCAGCAGAAAAAATGTATGAATTATAATATGTTATTGTTCACTTCTGTTTTCAGAAGAAGATGGCATTAATATTACTTTCTGTAAGTTTGGTGGCCTTTTTTCTTTTTGAAATACCACTGCAAATGTAATAATCAGGGTGAAATTCACTTACCTTCCCTACCGATTTGCAAATGTGCATGCACCGTCGTTCGTGCATGCACAAAGCCTTCCGCTCATGCGCAGAGGCTTAAAATTGTCGCAAAAAAGCAACCTCACGATGTCCGCGCGGGTGGGCGGAGCCTCCCGCAGCCACTGCTACCGATTCGCTCAAGCCAGATAGAACCGGCTGAATTTCATCCCTGGTCATAATCAATGAAACATATGCACTTCGTGTGCAGAGAGCTTTACTGGCTTCATTTTAGTAATTAGTGAAGATCTTTGGACATTAAAGAATCAAATAAATTATCCATATATTAGTGTGATGTTGTAAATAGGAGAACTGAGGCTTAAAATCTGCATTTCTATAACAACAACTGATAGTTTGGAGTTATCTTTTTTTCCCCCCCTCTTCTTCTCTGATTCTTGATACTTGGGAATTGTAACATTGCTAGAACAGCTTCTGGGGACAGAAAAGAATGTTATTTTCCTGTTCATACAGGGGAAAACACAATTTCTCCCCTTTCTCAGTACATATTCCTTTCAGTAACAGTTACACGATGTGCATGAATGAATCCTTTAATTGCCGTCCCATCTTAAAGGTACTGGCTATCGGATGCTGTTTCAACAAATGAATTTAGATTACAGACTTGGTCGTCCCCAGTTCAAGTCTGTTTTTTCAATGCATGTACATTTCTTGTTTATGGAATGGTAAACCTCAATTGAAGGTTTTCGCTGTCTTTAGTGATAAGTGCTAACTTTGTGACAGAAGGAAAGTTTTCATTAACATTCACTCATAACGTTCACTTCATTAACATATTCACTCATACTTGATGCTTACACAAGTCCAAATCACACTTGAGTTTACCAGTAAAAAACAAAAGGAAAAAAAAGGCCAGGATAAGATGTTTTGTATTTTTCCCCCATGCCATCACTCTGCTAAACAACTAATTCCCACAACACTGTCAAATTAACTAGAAAGGTAGTATTACCATCCTTATTCTCATCTTCCCTATTCCCTATCTCTTATCTTCTTATGACTATAACCAGTGGTGGGATTCAAATAATTTAACAACTGGTTCTCTGCCCTAATGACTGGCTGGGTGGGCGTGGCCATGGCCAGGGTGTGTGACAGGCAGAACTCTGCCTCCTGCACCCCCCTGGGAGCAAAAATGGGCTGCGGGGGGATGTGCCCCCCCGCGCCCTTTTTTGGGCCTAGGAGGTCTCCCTGCACTTACCTGGGAGCCAAAATGGGGTGCTACCAGTTCGCACTGAACCAGCCCAAACTAGCTGAATCCCACCACTGACTATAACTTTATTGCTTGTATCTTATGATTTATATTGTTTACTTAGTATCCTAATATGAATTATTGATTGCTTATTTAGTATCCATGACTATCACTAAGTGTTGTATCTAATGTTTTATTATGAATGTATTTTTACAACGACTATGATAATGATCTATCACTATTGTTGTATGTACACTGAGAGCTTATGCACCAGAGAGAAATTCCTTGTGTGTCTAATCACACTTGGCCAATAAAGAATTCTAATTCTAATTTAAAATAGTTTAGCAAGATTGACTTTTATATACAATTGTTAGGAACTTAGGAACTGAGATTCAGCAAAACAATAAGACAACTTAACAAAATAATTAATGTAACAATTACACCAACAAACTTAAGGTTAAATACAGAGCATATCAAATCAAATACAATATTAAATATGTGAACAGCAAAACTCAGGCCTGAGATAGCTTCCATAGATGTCACAGTTTGATTGTTTATGTAGCATAAACATTGTGGTCCTAAATTGCATATTGCTGTAGTAATAACACAACCTCGCCAGTATGCATTTTTGAATGTGAAGAGCATGTTTTTTCAAGAACTTTGAATAACATGTTTTATGAGGAGTCTGAAATTAAGTACCAGATCAAGATCTTAGCTTGGAGATAGTTCAGTCATAAAAAGTGTTCATTTGCACAAATGTGTTTGATCTGAACATCATGTTTGCTAGTTTAAGATACTGCTAGATAACATAGAAACTCATATATCCAGAACTGCATTTCTATTCAAAATGATTGTGTCTCTCAGTATAAACGGACATGTCTTCTGCAAGACGCATCTACTGAACCTTTCAAAACGAGGTGGAAAATTGGATGGCATTAACAAGAACCTTTCAGCGAAAAAACATCAATAATGTAATTCTGTTGAGCCCAATACTTGGAATTAACTTGCTGAAAGATGAGTGACTACAGCTATGGGATTGGAGTCTGTATCTGATGGTTACAGATCAGAATCTAAGGTCAGAGAGACTGTAAAAATCAATGCTGTGACAATTTCTTAAACAGACGAGTGATTTATATTTTAGATTATCATAAAAAAGTCAAATTCCTTTGCTAGCCCTACATAGCTATCAGCTTGCCAATTGACCTTAACACCTTGTGAAAATTTTTAGAAGAATGAAAGATCCAATTAAGAGGATCTGAATGAACAACATCTGGTTTTGGGTCAAGTAATATGGCTGATATAATTTCCCCTCCCATTAGCAAAGTAGAACTCCATGGAAGCACAAGAGTCAGAAACTATTTTCATTCTAATGAACAAAAAGCCACAGGTATGAAAACTAAAAGATGTCTAAAAAATGTGAATTCAAGCTTGGTGAACAAAATAATCCCTGATAGTTTCATTTAGGCTGTATGGAGTGTAACAGGGATTATGATATAAAATGCCATCCTTATTTATCTTCTGATATGGTGTGGGCTAACTGAGGTTTTGGAAAAGAAAGGACAATTTATAGCAGGCAGTTAGCTGATGCTGGTCCTATAACAACTTGGTTTGTATTCCAGTGGTTTCTCTACAATCTTATCTGAGTTAAAGAAAAAGGAAAGATTTACAATAAATGAGCCCTTAAATTGGAAAGGCAGACAAATCTGTAGCCCTCTAAAAATGACACATTTCTTACAGGTGTAAGAACTATAAAAGTGTGAGCACTTTTGCTTGACCTATTGTTGCTTGTGAGATTTTTTGTTTTGTTTATTTGTTTAACTCATTCTGAAAGTTTGACTACATAAAAGCCTTTTATCAGAATTTCTCCTGCTTGCTTGCCATATGTACTCTTTGTCAATGTGTTAGGTAGGGCATAATATGTCCGTTAACCACCTACTATAATTTGTACTTTCTTGTCTAAAATATAACATAGATAACTTAGTTTGCATAGCTTGTCTGCTGTGATTGCTCTTTAGATCTGGTTGAAGCTGTGAATGCAGAAAATCATTTGAAGTAAGAGGGCTATGAATATTCCCAGTATAAATATCATAGAATCACAAATTCATCAAAAGACCATAAAGGTAATCTAATTCAATCCCTGCTTAGTGCAGGATTTACTAGAGATCTTTTGACAGGTGACAGTCCAGACTCTGAAGATCTCTAGTGAAAGGGTATTCAACACATTAGATGGCAACCACTGGTTGACAACCTGTACCACTGCTATTGCTGTTCACTTTAGTTGGACAATCAATAGATAATAATGGAACAAGAGTCACAAGTTCTGTGAAAATGGTTTTGTCCTCAAAGAATGCATATACCGAAACCATTCTGGAACTAAATATTAGTTAATTACATACATACATACATACATACATACATACATACATACATACATACCAGAGGTGGGTTCTAAATATTTTTACTACCGGTTCTGTGGGCGTGGCTTATTTTGTGGGTGTGGCATGTTGGGGTAATGTGACTGGGTGGGCGTGGCCAACTTTTTTTTTTAAATTTTAAAAGCATTTTTTCTACAACCTTAAGAGGTTGCAGAAAAAAATGCTTTTAGAAGCCTCTGACGATCAGGCAAGTAAGCTGGGATCGCCAGAGGCTTTTAAAGGCATTTTTTTTCCTACAATCTCTTTGGCTGAAGAGGTTACAGAAAAAAATGCTTTTAGAAGCCTCTGAGGATCAGGCAAGCCAGCTGGGATCACAGGAGGCTTTTAAAGCCATTTTTTTCCCTACAACCTCTTCGGCCAAAGAGCTTGTAGAAAAAATGCTTTTAGAAGCCTCTGAGGATCAGGCAAGTCAGCTGGGATCACAGGAAGCTTTTAAAGCCATTTTTTTCCCTACAACCTCTTCGGCCAAAGAGCTTGTAGAAAAAATGCTTTTAAAAGTAAAAAAAAAAAAGCCTCTGATGAGGTGGGCGGGGTAAGCAAGTGGTGACCGGGCCGGGAACCAGTTCGGGGGCGTGGCCAGCCAATGTTATTACCGGTTCTTTGAACTACTAAAACTTTTTACTACCGGTTCTTGTGAACTGGTGCGAACCGGGAGCAACCCACCACTGATACATACATACATACATACATACATACATACATACATACATACATACATGATTGCTAAAAATCATAACTTGTATATTCATATATATATTTATATATATGGAATCCTTTATTCCTCCTCTTTGTGAATTTTTCCAAATAGCATTTAATGGCCTTCTTTGCAGGTCACTTCTCCACATCAATAATTACCCCCATTGTAAAGTGATTATCATTATTTTTGTATTGTGTATGTTAATCCACTTGCTTTAAATAGATCTCTCTCTCTCTCTCTCTCTCTCTCTCTCTCTCTCTCTCTCTCTCTCTCTCTCTCTCTCTCTCTCTCTCTCTCTCCCCCCATACACACACACTCAAATTAAAGATGCTGTGTATCAGTGGTGAAATCCAAATTGTTTTACTGCCGGGTCTGTGGGCGTGGCTTGGTAGGCATGGTGTAGCTTGGTGGGCATGGCTTGGTGGGGGTGGCAGGGGAAGGATACTGCAAAATCTCCATTCCCACCACACTCCAAGGGAAGGATACTGCAAAATCCCCATTCCCTCCCCACTCCTGGGGGAAGGATATTTCAAAATCTCCATTCCCACCCTACTCTGGGGCCAGCCAGAGGTGGTACTTGCCAGTTCTCCGAACCACTCAAAATTTCGCTACCGGTTCTCCGATCTGCTCAAAATTTCCGCTACCAGTTCTCCAGAACCTGTCAGAACCTGCTGGATTTCACCCCTGCTGTGTATACTCTATTACGGTAGAAACTCTATTTTGCATTTTTGACTATTCAGCGCAATTTTATGTACATTGCTAGAAACTTATTTTAGGAGCTACTTATTTTGCTACTGTGTTTTTGCGCTTCCGGTTTGTGTTCTGGAAGTACCCACATGCCAGCAATATTTTGAGGGTGATCGAGTCCTCTTTATTTTCTCCACTCCAATTTACATATGATATATTTCACAGTAAGTCGTATATTTAGCAAATGCAGCCGCTTTATTTGTCTAAATTTTTTAGATAGCTGTTCTGTCCCCGTCTCACACACGCACACAAATAGTTAGCCAGGAGTTAAAATAAACTTGCAGACAATAATTTCCTTCGATAACAGAATTAGCTGCTTGCCAAAAACTTTACTCACAGAGGGAGGTGTTCCTCCTCCGTCAGATAAACCAAAATAAATTCACAAAGCCAAAGAATTGTCAAGTCCAGTCCATAATAAATCCAAGGAAGGCAGATAACGAAGTTCCAGAGACACAGTATGACTTGCTAGCTGTTCAGTTTTGTCCGTCACAAAGCCTGAATGGCCACCACACCCCCTTTTATCCCCTGTGGGGTGTGGTCCAGTGACTCAGCTTAATCTCTGGCACGCCTCCTTCTCTGCTGCGTGCGCTTGTCTTTCCGACGTTGGCGGGGATCCAGCCAAGACTTATCTCCATCGCTGCCTAACTGCGGCTGCTCGGAGATGCCTGGCTCCTGGCCTATCTCTTTTCCTTCGGGAGACACCTGAGGCATTGCCAGAGAGGAGGGTCCTGGAGAGGGAGGCCTTGCCAACTCCTCTCCTTCACTTTCGGAGTCTTCTCCCTCCGATAAGATGGGCTCGGGGGTCGGAGTCACAACAATAGCAACATTTTTCAGGTTGCATTTTCTCTAGACATTTTACATGAGCACCAGGAAAGAAAATGCATGCTTTTTATGTTATGAATCTGCTGTGGAATTGCAGAGGTGTTGCATGAATGCTAAACAAAGGAAATCTTTGTTTATACATTCTTAATATTTCTCGGAGAAGACTCTGTTCATGCTTAGGATTGTTGAACAAAATCCAATTGAAGAGGCCCTTATATCTATGTAAGGTTTAGCTTTCTGAACCTTCAGAATAATTTTAGAAATGCAGGTTTAATATTATTCATTTCACGTGATAACCTCCAAGCTCCATGGAGCTTTTCTTTTTCCCGTAATCTGAAAGTCAACATTGTTATATTTTGTATAACAAAATATACAGGAAGGGAAGGTGATTTCTCTTGTGTATTAATTATATTTCGAAACATTGAAAGTGACAAAGGTCAGTGGGCAGCACTGATCTGAAGACGGAGGTTACTGACATTCTCTTAGACACTAATTCAAGGCCAGAAGTAGGTGTACCAACTTTGGTTTTTCCACCAAGGCTTTTCCTTGGACATTTTGGAAAGAATTTTTTTTTAAAACAAAATCACGACTTTATATCTATAGTAGGTCAAGTAAGTAAAGAAGGGAATGTTTCAGAGGTAAAAAAAAAAAAAGCTAAGGAGAAAAATTGTCCTGTGTTTGTAGTTTTTAGCGAGTTCAGTTCACACTAGAAGTGCTGACTGTAATAAAAATCCATTTTCAGAACTGGCCAGGTTCCACAAACTCTATAGAAAGGGAACATAATGCCATCGATCTATTATTTTAAAATTTGGATTAGGAATAAAAGATGATGTGATACAAAAAGGAAAGTTTTACAGTGGCCCACTGACCTGAAGGATACTCTTCTCAAGTATCCTTGCATTTCAAATATTTTTATGACACCTTTGTGTCAATAACGACAGAGCAAGATTTTTCGAGTTTTGGTTGTGTCAACGTTCTGATGATCTTTTTGTTGAAATTAAGTTTATATTGAAAGTGAATTCACATGCTTGGAAAATATTGATTTTAAAATATTTTAACTTCCTACAGTATGTTTATACTGTAAAAAAACAGAACAAATTAGGAATATGCTTTGCTTTGTGGGAAGAAATATCATTCTGGGTTCAGTTCCAAGTGGGGAAAAAGACATTGGATTCATGGAAGTTGCTTGGAAAGGAGGTTTATTGATGAACAGGATCACAGGGCTTGAGTTCCTGAACAGGATCACAGGGTTTGAGTACTTGAACAGGATCACAGGGCTTGAGTTCCTGAGCAGAAAAGGGCAGAGATGCTGAGAGTTCCTTGGTTTTATGCCCTCTGTTGGGCTTTGAATTTGAGCTTATATTCTGATTGGTTGTCAGACTTCCATGCGGCCATGCTGTCTGTAGGCTGTCCTGAGTCCCAAACTTGGTTGAGCCTTGCTGGATGATGCAATCTCCCCAGGTGCCATGTGGTGAGTCCTGTTGCTAGATGGGCAGAGGGATAATCCTACCTTTGTTGGATCTTGAGTATGGGCATTTGCCTATGACTAGACCTAGCTATCTCTTTAAGTATGGACTGTGGGCTATTGAGGATGGTGCGGGCTATTAAGTCTGTTTCCTGCCTAAAAACATATTTCTCCATTTCTCATCCAGGGAAATATAATATCCTGCCTTTTAAATATTTCATTTTCCTAGGAGAAGGTGGGTGCTAACTTCCTACAGCTTTGAAGCTAAGCAAAAAAGAGGAGGTAGCATCCACCCAGCTTTCTTTTCCCTTTGGATATGAAACCAGCACATCCCTACAACAGAAGATCCTAATGCCACTTGTAGAGTGAGAGATTAATGTGTTTCTCTTATTTTTATGCTGTGTATAGCATGAAAAAAAATCCGTTATCACAACACTTACTATTTAATTTAGCCAAATAGCGTCAAAGAATTGTAGGAAATAGCACAGAAGAGGATAACATCCCTGGAGTATCTGGATTTGATGAAATTTGGGAGAAAGGATAACAGCACACACAAATGCCTTATATATCAAATCTCTATAAAGAGAATAGAGAGTTGCCGTAGGCTATATATCACTGGAAAGGGAGTTCTTGTTTAAAATGTGAGATTATCAGCACTCCCAACATTCGTACTGTATTCTCAAGAGACGATTTGTTGCTCTTCACGTTAGATATGACCTTTTTTTGTCTTTAGAGCTGAAAAAGAAGTAAAGTCAAAATCTTAAAGTAACTATGAATGTCAACGGTGAGGCAAACAAGTCTAATTTTCATACTGGAGAACATTAATATTATTTACTATTAAAGATAATTATTATGAACATCAATGAATCTTCATAGATAACATATATATAACAGAAAACTGACTCTTCTGAAAAGTATTCAATAAATTCCGTGAGAGATTGTCTTCAGGTCAGCTGATAACTCCAAATATATTTGAATCCTGTTTGTTCAAAATTGTAGTATTGTTTTTGGATTGGTAACAAATGAAGTCATAGAAAAATGTGAAAATAATAATAGCAGTGTTTGTTCTCATAAGGTGTACACTGTTGTTGTTTTTCAGTGAAATTTAGAAGAAGTAGAAGTAGTTTTTTTTTTTTTTGAAATGTTTATTTGAAATTATTCGTGGATTTAGTTTTTGCTGTCCTAAATCCAAAGGCAGCATTTAGCATTTTAAATGTATATTTAAATTTACAAATATTAAAACTCAGTTCCTTAAAAGCTTACTGTATTAGTCAAGCTAACTGAAAATTTAGTTTGACACCCCTGCTCTATACCATTTTGGACAAATGGGTGTCCAATCTCTTCTTGAAAACTTCCAGTGATGGTGCACTCACAACTTTTGGAAGCAAGCCAGTAGAGATTTGTCTTGGCCTTTCAGATTCTGCCTTGATGTCAACAATTACATAAAACTGAAGTCAAGACACAGTCTAAAAAAATCCAAAAAAAGTTTCCTTTTGTAAATAGTTGAAATTTTTAGCCAGATTGATTTAGCCAATTTGAGCAAGTTTTGTAGCCTTTTGCCTGCTTCGTTAGGAGAAAACTATCTTCATTTTCCAATTATTTAGGCATCTGCTTAGAAGAGCACTTGATAGTTGAAAACAGGCAGAACAGCAGTCACAACCTGAGAAGTTTAAAGGGTCAAATTATTTGTTCATTTATAGAATTGCTTTCATCTGGGCAACTGAAGAGGTCAACAGCGCAATTATTTTTTGACACCTGTTTGGGGGGGAGAGTGGATCTACTGAAAGGGTGTCCCAGCTTTTATATCTGCTCCATTCCTTTGTATCACATAGACTAATTCAGCAGCATATAACATTCTGTTAAAAAATAGAATTGCATCAGATATATACTATATACATAGCTGATAAAATGATTGTCAGTAATCTAGTTTAAGTCAGTTTATAGAGTTGTAACATTATCACTTTAACAAAACTCTTCTGCATTCATCCAAGATAACCTAAATTATGCAGTAGTTGAAATAACACTTAATTACCCTCTATCTTATAATCACTATTTGTATTAATCACTTCAAAGGTGTACTGCAGGTTCATTCATTTAAATATCCTGTTCTAAAGAAATGTACTAACCAAACTTTTAGGTTCATTCCTTACTCTGTCTTTAAAATCTCAGAGGTTTGCAAATACTCTCTAGTCAGAATTTAGAAAAAAATTATCTAGTGCCCTAAAAGCATTTCCCAGATCTGATTTGCTTTGGCAATGAAGTACTGTACTTACTTCTGGTTCTCTAATTTTCTTTTTAAATTAAAAAAAAAATCTGAATATTTTCAGCAGACTGTGGCTCCTGAAATCAAACTCTTCTATAGACATTTGCTCTTGTAAAATAAAGTTTCGATTTAGTTGACCTATGGTTTGATGTTACTTAATTTGAGATTACTTGATGGTAGTTTTCAAGATAATTCAATCCATGCATGTTTGTTCAAATATAAGTATTGCTATTACAGTACAGCAAACTCCTGGGTGTGGAATTTTAATTTCCCAGAAGAATTGCTCAAAACATTTGAAAGTGATGTTTTGCAAAGCATCTTAGCTTGAGTTAATGCTTTCTTCCTTCATTCTTTGATAGGTGCCTGGAACTGCACTGAGAGAGCAGTTCCTGATTCTTTCCAGATATGTGTGCATGCATAATACCCAAGTGCCATGTGCACACTGATAGTCCCAGCAGAAATGTTGTCTTTTCAGGTGGATATATCTGCAGACAAAAGGAAAAACATTCAAACAGCCAAATCATGCTCTCCAAAGATTCCATCAGGTAGATGGCTTTGTTCAAATAGCCTGGTTTCAAGGACTTTCCTCCCTTTATAATACTTTTCACAGCCCAGCTCTATAATATGGGAATTGTTTAACTTCAGTGGGAGAAAAAAATAAGTTCTGGATTTAATGTAATTTTGCCTATTCAAAACTCTATCTATCTATCTATCTATCTATCTATCTATCTATCTATCTATCTATCTATCTATCTATCTATCTATCAATCTATCCATTCATCCATCCATCCACTTACCTACCTACCTACCTACCTACAGTATCTGTCTCTATCTACCTACCTACAGTATCTATCTCTATCATCCACCCATCCATCCACCCACCCATCATCCACCCAACCAACCATCCATCCATCCATCTATTATCTATCTATCTATCTATCTATCTATCTATCTATCTATCTATCTATCTATCTATCTATCTATATATCTATCTATCCATCCATCCATCCATCCATCCATCCATCCACCCACCCACCCACCCACTCACTCACTCACTCACTCACTCACTCCACTATAGTATTACATCCAGTCCTGAAAGCTGTGGGTCTTATCCTAAGGTAACATCTAAGAAAGAAAAAGAAAATAACTCCAAATATATACACAAAAGTTAAAATAAAACATGTGAAAACTAGAAAATGCTCCAAAATATACATGCTGGTTATTAAGTAGGGAATTTCCCACATATAACCCTCTAATCACAACAAAAGAGGCTAAGTTTTCTGTTTTCCATGTCATTCTTTGGAAGGCAACTTCCTGATCCATACAACAGAGATGTTTGAGTGAAAAAAAGAAAGAAAGGTGGCTATACATCCCTGAAGGGCATACGGCACAGTGAGTTTTCCATGGTATGCGATTATGCCCTAGCGAGACAGATGGGTGGCTGTAAATGAAGTATTGTATCATTTCCCCCTGAGACATATGAAGCTGTGTCCTTCCCTTAGATCTTCTGTCATGGTAGTGCACACAATTAGCTACAGAATATTAGTTGCCTTGCTGGATGCAAGTCAACATCTTTCCATAAAATAGAGCAGCATGAGAAAACCTTTTTGGCGGATCAAAAGACATCAGTGCATACTTGGCTCTCAGCCCGCAGAGATTTTTTTGTGGATTTTTAAAAAAGACACGCAAGTAAATAGGTGACCTGGTTCACACTGACAAGACTTGTTTTGAGGGAGATAGGCAGGTTCAAGCAGCACATTTTAGAGGGCCATAAAGAACAGGAAAAGAGGAAAAATTAAGCTGTCTCTCTGGGCAATGGGTGATCATTCTTAAGAGGACTCTTGTAACCCCATAGTTTAGACCAGGGCTGTCAAATTCGCAGGCCCCGGGCCAGATGCGTCACGCAGGCCACATCCACACCCGGTTTAGCAAAGGGGAAAAAAGTCCCGATACGCCATTTGAAGATGCCGTGACGATGTGAGTTTGACAGTCCTGGTCTAAACTACTGAATGACACTAAGCGAGACTGAAGGACACTAAGCGAGCCAAAAAGAATTACAAGCTAGCCTGGGATATGGAGATTTTTTAAAATAGTTTTTTTTTTTAATTTGATTTATATGCCGCCCTTCTCCGGAGACTCAGGGCGGCTTACAGTGCGTTAAGCAATAAGCAATAGCCTTCATCCTTTTGTATATTTATACAAAGTCAGCTTATTGCCCCCACAAACTGGGTCCTCATTTAACCTACCTTAGAAAGGATGGAAGGCTGAGTCAACCTTGAGCCTTGGAGAGATTCGAACCAGCAGTAAATTGCAGGCAGCTGTGTTAATAACAGGGTGCTTTAAACCACTGTAGTACCAAGGCCCTAGTTGTTTTACAGCTGGGTAAGAAATTAGATGGAATTCTATTACGGCAGCTTTTCTCTCTACCATCATCAGTAAAGGAGACAAGAGATTGATTTTAAATAATGGAGGCAAGATCATTATATAAACAGTGTTTTTATAGAAATCTACTACTTAATGAAATGGAACTAGTGCATCCATGTTAATAAGCAGAGGGTAAAATGTGATTATTCTTTTAGTATTAAAAAAAAAAAAGTTTTCTGCTTATTCAGTACACAGCTCTCTCCCAGTTCCTGAGTGATTTGAATTTGTACGCATCTGCATATTTTTTCTTGTTTTTGTAGTCGAATATTATAATAGAGTATTGATTTTTTTTCCCCCACTGAATTACCAGTGTGCCAATGTCCTTGCGCCTTTGTGCATTCCAGATTTCTGGAGAAATCTACATGTTTGCTGATCTGTAAACTTCCCCAAGTGAAATGACCATGCTAGGGATTGGTAGATTGGTAGAAGCAAGGAGAGCTGCTTGTTGTAACTTAAACAAGAGGCAAGAGGCCCAGCAATCTCTTCAAATTACACAGTATTCTTTAATATACACTTGCATTTGTATGTAGTTGTATTTAGCCTTAAGGACATCTTTTTCCTAGTACAAGTCTCTATTGAAAAAACACTTGGTATACTTTAACAATAGCATTTATAACTATTGTATGCAGTTCACTTACATCTGTTTTGTTCTGCAAGGCAGTGCTGTACTGAATAAGCTGTCCCTGTATCTCACTCATTAACGGATAATTAGAACTGCAGAAAAATGGATCCTTCCGTTGAGGATCTGTATACTGCACTAGTCAAAAAGAGGGCTGTGAAAATATCTACAGACCCCTCACATCCTGGACATAAACTGTTTCAACTCCTTCCCTTAAAATGATGCTATAGAGCACTGCACACCAAGACAACTAGACACAAGAACAGTTTTTTCCCGAATGCCATCACTTTGCTAAACAAATAATTAATTTATATAATTATAATTTCCTCAACATTGTCAAACTATTTACTAAGTCTGCACTACTATTAATCTTCTCATTGTTCCCACCACCCATCTCCTTCCATTTATGAATGTATGACTGTAATTTTGTTGCTTGTATCCTTACGATTTATATTGATATTGTTTCCTGATTGCTTATTTGTACTCTATGACTATCATTAAGTGTTGTATCTTATGATTCTTGATGAACGTATCTTTTCTTTTATGTACACTGAGAGCATATGCACCAAGACAAATTCCTTGTGTGTCCAATCACACTTGGCCAATAAAAAATTCTATGCTATGCTATGCTATGCTATGCTATGCTATGCTATGCTATGCTATGCTATGCTATGCTATGCTATGCTATTTTTGAAATATTTGACAACCATTTATACAGGTGTACATTGCTTAAATAAATGGGCTGTTTTCACTCTGATAATGCAATTTGTGATAGTTGCGTTTAGAAATAATTTCTGCACTTCTAAGAATTTAAATTTCAGAATTAAGGTTAGGAAATATCCTTTCTTCCCCCTCCCCCCATGCAACGAAGATACTTTTTAGAATTTTCTTTTGTATCTTCATATATGATATTTCTGCTTAATTAATTGCTACTAATCCCAATTGATCTATTTCTATTTTTATGCAAGTCTAGTTGAAATCAAATTGAAATTTTAGCATTTTCTCTCTCTCATCAATATAGCAGAAGCTTGTTCATGAAAGCATTTATATGTTTTGAATGCAATTGTAATTTATTTTTTTAAAAAAGCAACCCTCTTAAACTAGTTACTTCTATTTTTCTGGGGAATACTAATTGTTACCATGCCAGTCTGCCCCATAAGCGTAAATTGTCCTAATGCTTAGTTGCTTATTAATATTTTGCAATTTATTTACAGCATTGCAATCATTAGATAAAGATGATTAATGTTCGGAGATCAGTTTGTGATACCACCCAGTGGTGAAATCTGAACCGGCTTGCCACCGGTTCGCTGGTTGCGCATTTGCGCTGTGCACCAAAAGCACACTGCATGCGCATACACAACATGCGCCAAATGTGTGCTATGCGTAGAAAAAGAAGACTTCCCTAAGTAAGTAGAACAGCGAGGGGGGGGAACAGCTGTGCCGCGTGATTTAGCTTCGCTAGAAAGCAGGATTTCCTGCTTTCTAGGAAATATAAACAGCGCGGCACAGCTGATTGTTGGAAAAAAAAAATTAAACTACTGGTTCACCCAAACCGGTAGATTTTATCACTACCGGTTTGCCCGAACTGGAGCAAACCAGTAGCATTTCACCCCTGATTCCCCCCCTTTCCACTAATTAATGATCTGAATTTGGATCAGCTCAGAGTCGCCCTGTTCAATGTTCATTTGCATTGGTGGAGGGCATTAGAGCAGTTCTGCCCCATTCTCTTCCTGATTTCTCTGTATTCAGCTGGGGAATTTGATGGATTGGTACCCACACACTTAACTGAACAAGAGTCCTTATTTAGTTCCAGGATTAGTCTGAGAAGCATGCTGGTTTTGAGCCAATCAAAAAATCTTTCTTCAGATGAATGCATTGAAACCAAGGAAACCATGTGTAATGGTATGTGCGAAACACCTTGAGAGACAGGGCAAAAGTAAATGCTGCTTGGGAATGGTCTGATAAGAGAAAGCATGGCTTGCAGCAGAGAAAAAAAAAATAGAAGGGACCCTCCTTAGCTTCTCAGATTGTTAAAGAGATGATGGGAGATTTTTCTTTCAGGCTTATACGGTTCTGTTAATGATAAAGTAAAGTTAGTCCATATGATGTTTCCTGTCTGGTTTACCTGGAAAGCTGACATCAAAAGAAGGTGATATTCACTTAGGCCATCCAGTTCAACCAAACCAACACGGGTATCAGAAGTTAGCAGCCAGGACACAGAATATAGTTACAGTATATATGAGCCACGGTGGTTAGAGTGCAGTACTGCAGGCTACTTCTGCTGACTGCCGGCTGCCTGCAATTTGGCAGTTCAAATCTCACCAGGCTCAAGGTTGACTCGGCCTTCCATCCTTCCGAGATGGGTAAAATGAGGACCCAGATTGTTGGGGGCAATATGCTGACTCTGTAAACTGCTTAGAGAGAGCTGTAAAGCACTTGAAAAGGAGTATATAAGTCTTCCAAGTGCTATTTCTATATAGTTTCCCAGAGACTAAAATGAAATCTGGAAGGGGGAAAAAAAAAAGAAAGAACTTGATGAGAACAATGTTAGGAAAGAATTTAGCCTTCCACTTTGCAATGCCATTTCTCCAGTCAAAGTCGAGGAGTAGCTAATGTGCAGTCTTTTATTGAAGAGCACTTAAGTACTTTTTTTTTTTGAGTTAGTTTGTCTTAAGTGTGAAGTGCAGGGGAACCAAGCCAGCTGAAAGGCAAGGCTATCCGCAGGGAGTAGTGCCAGTTTTTGCTGCTAGAAACTCACAATTTTCCACTGGAAACCTGCCCTTAGGTGAGCTATCTACTGCAGATAGTTTCAGAGCCACAGAAATACAGGTTAATGCTTCCTCAACTTCTCTGAATTGTTCTGTCGTTCTACCACACAGCTTCTAGCAAGACTGTCGTTCTGAAGATGGATCATTGATTTAGCTTGACTTTTCTATGAATCACCGTGCTCTGCATTGGCAGGCAAAGGCAGCCTTCGCTGTTCTTTGATGATTGCATGCTGGGCTGTACAATACCTGCATATTGATGGAATTGCCGGCACTCTAGAAGCTTATCACATCCAAGATGAGTCCCCTTAAGCAGTGACAGGAGCGGGGAAGGGGAAGCCAGAGTCACAGTTACATGAACAAATCATGTCATGTTCTCTCTCTTACCCTGTTATGTCTATAGTTGGTTAATAAATGACTGTATCAAATGCATTATTGCATTGTAATGCGTCATACACTAATACATTCAATAGCAAGTCTTTAAGCAACAAATATACCAGGAATCAGCAACCTGTGGCTCTGGAGCCGCATGTGGCTCTTTCACCCCTCTGCTGTGGCTCCCTGTCACTCAAAATATCACAACTACCAATGTGCAACACCCACCAGCACATGATTTATTGAGCTTTTTAAGCCCCGATAGGCCAACCATGAAAAATCCAAGAAAAGAAAAGTTTCAGAAGAAAACAGAACGTTTAATTCAACTACACATGCTAGTTTTGTGGCCGCTCAAGAAATAGTCAGGCACGGGAAGGATTTTGTGGCTCCCGGTGTTTTCTTTTCTGTGGGAAACTGGTCCAAATGGCTCTTTGAGTGTTTAAGGTTGCAGACCCCTGGAATATACCAAAGTATATTACATACACTACATACACACACAGAGAAATGTACGATGATGTGACTTTGTCTTTGCATGTCTGCTGTTTTTTTATATTTGCAGTCAGAAGACCTTTTTTTAAAAATTCACATTCTATGTGCATATAGTTTGCGGTTTCCAAAATTAGACACAGATAATTTCATCCGTCAGTTAGTTATAGTAACTCCTCCTTGTCTTTTTTCTTAAATAGGATAATGATGTCATCTTTGGTCCCCAGAACCAAGCATAGAACAGTGAAAATGTGCCATACTGTCACATTAATTTTTCATAAACTACTTTGATTCTTGATGCATAAGAATTGTATCCATCTGGGCTCTTCTATTCGTGAAAAAGCTTAATGACAAAAAAATAAAAAATAAAAAATAAATTGCTACACTGTTGGAATGCAAACGTTTTCCATTTATTTTTATTTTTCCAAACATTATATAAAGCACCACTTACTTTGGGTCAGTATATCACATTGCGAGATGGTCAAGAGCTGGCCTTTTCTTAGCTATAAATACTGTTTTGCATCTAGCTCTACATTCAAATAAATAAATAAATAAATATCCATTATTTTGGTGATCATTTAGTAGCCAAAATTTGGCATTAGATTTGACAGCAACAGCAAGAGGGTTTCACAAATATCACGTCTGCAGCAGCTGCAATCATGTATTGTGGCCTGTCAGTGGCCTGTGCAGATTGTAGCTGATTCCGACAACGAGGCTGGTGTGGTGCTGCGCCAGCAGCCTGTGCAGCTGGTGCTTGAGTCGGACAGTGAGGAGGCTGGAGAATATGTGGTGCCAGAGGCAGGGATTCAGCCAGGGCCTTCAGAACCTCCAGAAGCTCCTTTAAGTGAAGAAGACGAAGGGGAGGAGCCTCTTCTCAATGCACAGGCGCGCAGAGCTGCCAAAAGGCAGGAGTGGCTCCTCAGGAGGAGGTCTCCTCGAGAGTAAGGCTTGGGGCTAATTGGCCACTCCCTTAGCCTATTTAAGGAGGAACGCCGCTTGCAGCAAGCTGTAGGGAACAACTTTAGTTCAATCTCCTTCGCATCTGGATTCTCTGCAAAATTGTTTCTGGGCTTTCTGCCAACTCTAGTAAGACTGTGATTACCTTACCTTAGAATTCTGGTAGGCTGTTAAGACAGTTTATTAACAGCCTTTGGTTGATAAAGACTAAGTTATTTGAGTAAAATAAGCTTTGTATGTGTGTGCTGCGTTCTTTGGGGTCCATAGCTGGGGCAGAACATCATGAAAAGAACAGACAAGGCATTCTTTTACCCTGACATATGTTTTATAGTACAGTTCTAGATGAAATCTCCCTTGATATTTTCACTGTTGACATCAGCCACCATACTCCATGTGCAAATGGTAAAGCAGCTATTAGGAGAATGGGATTCAACTCTCTTGCTATAAGTTAACCTTCACTTTATGGGATTTTACAAAGTAAAATGTTCCTTCCGGTGGTGGGATTCAACTGCTGTAACAACTGGTTCGCTTTGCGCGCGCTTCGCAAGAGATCTGCGCACGCGCAGTACATTTGAAAATAGCACCTTCTACTCCAGCTCTGGTGAATAAAACAGCTGAGGCGTGGCAATCCTTGCTGCCGCACCGATCAGCTGGGCTTCAAACAAAGGAAATAAAGGTAGGTATAGCGCAGGGGTGAGCAGGCGGGCCCAGCTGATTGTTGCAGCAAACCGGTTCACTATCAGCTGATTGTCGGAGCTACCAGTATGCCAGAACCAGTCCAAACCGGCAGATACCCACCTCTGGTTGTTTCCAAATATGGCATATTCTCTCTTCTTCTACTCATCCTACAGACCTCAAGCCTGTATAAGAAGCTTCTGAGAGTACTCCTTGTGCTGTAACTGAATACAACTGCATAATATAAGAGCCGTGATGGCGCAATAGTTAGAATGCAGTATTGCAGGCTAACTCTGCTCACGTTGCCAGGAGTTCGAATCCCTCAATCCTGACTGACTTAGGGTTAATTCAGCCTTCCATCTTTCCGAGGTTGGTAAAATGAGGACCCAGATTGTTGGGGGCAATATGCTGACTCTGTAAACCATTTAGAGAGGGTTGTAAAGCACCGTGAAGCAGTATATAAGTCTAAGTGCTATTGCTATTGCTATACAATGAATAAATAGCTTCTAGAAGATCTAAGGTGTGGTTTATGTACATACTCTCCCTGGGACACAGCAGGTGTCAAAATCTAACTACTTGAAGGATTTGAAGTGATATTATATGAATGGGAGACCACAAGGAAATTGTAGGGTAGAGTTGGAAGTTAAAATGCAAGTGGGGCAGGAATCTCTTTCTATATTGTTTCCAAGAACAACACATCAGCAAAATTTAAGGAAGAGTTGTCTTTATTGTTTGATTCAGCTATTCAGTAGTTAGCTCATGACAAATGCCTTTACTATTGCTGTTGTCAGCTTCTTATTTCAGACCAATAAGGATCTATGTCCAAAATATAGTATCTGGTGTATGTTAAATTATTACAGATCTCCAGCTTTTCATGTGGAGACTTTGCATGGGGACCTATTTTAGAGATACGGGTAAAAGATACGTTCCAGATTCAGAACTCTGAAATAATTCAGCTATAGTCAGGCTCCATCTTTGCAGTATATGCTCCAGGGGGTGATTTAAATATCAATGTATTGGAGTTCTAATTGGTAGTGATTATCTGCGGCTGTGCTGTGTTGTTGTTATTGTATGGAATAAATAACTAGGCCAGCAGAAGGAGAAAATCTGTCTTTTCTCCTGAGACGGATCCTCCTCCTTATTTATAGTAAAGCATTATTATTATTTTATTTTCTTGTCCTTTGAGGGCAGCTTCAGTGAATAATTGTGGAGGTCTTTAACGCTTAATGCATACTTTTTATATAATTTATACCTTTTATATTGGAATGTGAATGAGGTACAGCAGACATAAGCCCTTCCTTCCTTCCTTCCTTCCTTCCTTCCTTCCTTCCTTCCTTCCTTCCTTCCTTCCTTCCTTCCCTCCCTCCCTCCCTCCCTCCCTCCCTCCCATCCTCCTCCCTCCCACCCTCCCTCCCTCCTTCCCATCCTTCCATCCATCTTCCTTCCTTCCTTCCTTCCTTCCTTCCTTCCTTCCTTCCTTCCTTCCTTCCTTCCTTCCTACCTACCTACCTACCTACCTACCTACCTACCTACCTACCTACCAAGTATGCCTTTCTAGGTTGTTCTTATGCCGGAGTGCATCCTGCTTTATCAGCTACTGTCAAATACAAAATTTATAGAAGCACCATGGCCCAAGAGAGTAAATTCTGTTGACTGTTAGTGGCTTCGCTAATAGCTCATATTTGGGGTCAACAGAAATTTGCAGAAAACATGTTAAAGTCACAGGCCTGTGGAGACTACAGATTCCAGGAGCATTTTTCTTTTACTATTGAAGGAAGATAAATTAACTCTGGAGTAACTATTGTTAGCGTGTCTATTCTGTATTGAACTGGACTGTGGTAGTAAACCTAAAGGTATAAATGTCATAGATTTAAACTTACATTATTGCTGTCTGTATCTCTGTGTATTACGAGTCCATAACTTCTTTTTGGTACTGAAATATGTGTCCTAGTTAAATGCAGAAATCCTATTAGCATTTTGCCATTGGGGGAAAAAAAATACTTTAAGATTGTTTATGCTGAGAGATTAGACTCTGGGCAGACAATCTTTGCTTAGATTGTGACTCTTTCCCAAAGTAATACGATCAAAACAACGCTGAAGATATTTACATACATTTTTGTGGACATCTTCAAATCCCCAGATATGAAAGATGTGTTCAAGGTGAAGGACATTTTCATCCTTGAATGAAACAAGATCTCATTTAGATATAACTGGCAGTGGCCTTTTTGACACAGTAAGAAAGGAAAAGCATTTTTTCCCTCAGGCTAACATTACGCTTCTGCGTAACCAAATTATTTGTCTCTTGAAAGCTTTTGTTTTTTCCAGGTACTGTTCCTATTTTTTTGTTCTCTTGACATTTTTCAATTCGCACTCCTCTCAAATATTCTTCTGTTCCTCTCCCCTATTTGTAAGGAAATGCAGACTTTTTCCCTCCCTTGAAACTGAAGCACTTCCACTCTTCTTTGTTAATTTTGCTACAAGAAACCACTGTAAGAGAAACTCATCTCGCTTGGAACATTATGTATTCCTTCTGCTAGAATAAGTTTGTCTCTATTGTATAAGCGACCCGGCTCTATGTTACCTTAGTCTTAAGAGAATAAAACAGCTAAGGATTCTATTCTCCAGTCATACATGTGGAGATCATGCTCCCATTTCCAAATGAGATTTCTTACAGCTAGTATACAAAACTGACAGTGTACCAAGTAACTGGTACTAGCCCCTATTGGTTTGCCAGAACCGGACAGAACCGGCTGAATACCACCACTGGGTAGAGTAGGGTAGGGTAGGGTAGATTGACACAATCACAGTGTCATTCTTTAAAGCACTGATCCATATTTTACATTAGAAGGTACCAGTCCTTATAGTGGTCCAGGAAGTACTGCATATCCTTGGATTCCTATTACTTGCAGATTATAAAATTATAACAGAATGTAATTAACATTCCTTGGAGAATTTGCTACCGGTACATATAGTGCTTTTATGGGTGTGAAACACTCGTATTATCTTGGGGAACCTTGGACTGCAATCTTGCTGAAGTACAAGTACATCCTAGTTTGAGATGGCTGTTGGAAGTTCAGCAGATCTTCATTTGCAGATCTATTTTGGAAACGATCGTTCATAGACATACTCCTACGAATGAAGTAATAAGACAATATCCACTTATTACTTTACTCTTAGAAGTTTATCTATGAATGATCATTTGCAAAATGGTTAGTTTTGCACTTATAAACTCTGTGTAACCACCATTTGACTGTTCCTCTCTTAATTAATGTATCTTAATCTGTTCTGGAAAAAGGTAATTGAAGCATCATAAGTTATTGCTATTTCTGTTGGCTTTTTTCTGCTTAGAGAATTACAGCACAAAGTGAGCCATTAATTGGGCAGTTGCATTCAGTAAACCTTTTAAAACCAGAGATATATAGTAGATTGTGTTAAATAAATTTATTTGAAAATATGAAGGGAATTCTTTGGTAAATTGTGTTTTCAGAGAATTGGTCTAACTCTAGTAAAAAGTTATTTTGCCTTGATATCCTTATTCAACAAATTTTTTTAACTTGAAGAATCCTTCATCTATGACTATACTAACTTGTAATAGAGAATTGTCTTTCCCTTAAAAGCCAGCAGAAATGTTCATTTAATTAGCAAAAATATTTTAAAGCAGAGGAAAGCTTTCAGGAATAATCTTCTTAGAGTGCCAGGAGAACCAATTTTAAGACAGATGTCATACACATTCAGTTCTATCTTGTGACTTCTAATTGCTTGGTTGTGACGGGGGCGTTTCCTTAGCCACATTAATGTGCTTTCTTCCCATCTTTGGGCCAAGAAGAACACATTGACATAAACTGTGCTATGCTCACAATTTGGGGATTCCTTGCTGTCTTTTTTTCTCCTGTGGTAGGAAAACCAAATTCCATTTGAGGGGAACACCTGGGTTGTGTGCGTGTCTGTGTGTGTGTGTGTACGTGCGGGCGCACAAACCTTCATTTTTATTGCATACTGCATATTTCTTCTAATAGGACTATTGATCTCTCAGGAGCTGCTGCCATCTAGAGGTCTCCCAGGAGATTGATCATCCTGTCAGAGAATTAGAAGATCAATACTTAGATCAAGCAAGCCCTGCCTCAAAAGTCTGGTTTGGAATACAAAGCAGAGAACCTCTGTGTGATTGTGGCTTTAGATCTTTCTTTCCTTCCTCTTTCCTGAAGCCAGTTTCCCGACAAATAAATGTTCATTAGGCAACAACTTTCTTTTATCCTCCATCCTCATCCCACATACTGAGTGTATAGCTGTGGGGGCGTAGCATGCTTTCCTACTTTATTGTCTCCCTAACACACATACACACCAGAGACGCAAATCATAGAACCAGCAAGCAATCATGATTTGATATCTAGTGTAAGGAGAAAAATAGCTGTGACAGTTTTTTCAGACATAAAATTTAATTGGCCAGAGTGCTCAGTGGCTGTACAGGAAGGGGACATTTCCAAAGTAGGAATTGTCCAGCCAGCGACAGGTGAGAGATTGCTGTTCCTCACTGTACATTGCTAGACCTCTCCCTGAAAGTAAGATTGTCTCCATGAGAAGTTTTCTGTCAGGAACACTACTTCCAAATGGGAACAGATAAGATGGCTGTGAGTTTTAGTTCTACAGAGGAATTATTGAGTCTTTCATCTGCACCCCTATAACTGTCTGGTTTGGTTCTGCAATCCAAGAAGACAGACATAGACTTCAGAGGATAATTAGATCTGCAGAAAAAACAATTACTACCAACCTGTCTTCCATTGAGGACTTTATAGTGCACGAGTCAAAAAGAGGGCTGTGAAAATATTTACAGACCCCTTGTATCCTGGACATAAACTGTTTCAACTCCTACCCTCAAAATGATGCTATAGAGCACTGCACACCAGAACAACTAGATACAAGAATCGTTTTCCCTGAACTCTATCACTCTGCTAAATAAATAATTCCCTCAACACTGTCAAACTATTCACTAAATCTGCAATACTATTACTATTAATCTTCTCATTGTTCCTATCACCCATCTCCTCACACTTACAACTGTATGACTGTAACTCATTGCTGTATCCTTACGATTTATATTGATCGTTTTCTAGTATGATTCGATTGCTTATTTGTACCCTATGACTATCATTAAATGTTGTACCTTATTCTTGATTAATGTATCTTCTCTTTTTATATACACTGAGAGCATATGCACCAAAGACGAATTCATTGTATGTCCAATCACACTTGGCCAATAAAGAATTCTATTCTATTCTATTCTATTCTATTCTATTCTATTCTATTCTATTCTATTCTATTCTATTCTTAGCATAAACACTGACTTACTTGCTTCTCTATCTACAAATCTAGAGTGCAGCAAAAATGGAAAAACTGGCTCATGTGTTCCATATATATATATATATCAGAATTTTTTTTTTATTCCATGACAAACATGGTGAAAGATATCAAGGAAAAGAAACCTGGAAGTTTGGACTGAAGTGTCAATATGCAGATGGCACTCAACAATTTGAGTGTTAAAGCAATTTGAGTGTTATAGTTACAGTTATAGCATTATAACATTTAGGCTTATATACCGCCTCATAATGCCTTAGAGCTCTATGGGCAGTTTACAATGTAATCATTATTTGCATATTGCCCCCAACAATCAAGATCCTTAATTTGCTGACTTTAGAAAGATCTGAAAGGCTGAGTCAACCTTGAGCCCCATCAGGATCGAACTCCGGGCTGTGGGAAGAGTTTGCCTGCAGTACTGCATTTTAAACACTGCTCCACCGGGACTCATACATTCCTTTTAGCTTGTTTCCCACCAAATTGTTGAACTTCTAAACTAGTGTTGAACAAATGTTGATTGGAAGAAGGTAAATAAGCTGAAGTGTAACCTAGATAAAATTAAAATGGAGGAAGAGAGGAGGTTATATATCAACCAACCATGTTGTAAATTTCCATTTAAGACCTTGTTTATCATGTTATATACCTCCTAGAACAGAGATTCATTAAAGAAGCTTACCATTTGTTTCTTTTTTACAAGATAGATAAAGCCCAACTGTGACATGATTTTAAGAGTTACCTGTACACTTCTGACATCTTTTATAATGTGAGGCAGTTTTTAAAGATAGTTGGGAAATATCAAGAGGTGAAGAATGTCACCTAGACACTGATGGGTAGCAGGGAGTTGTTATTTATTACATTTGCATTATTCCAGTGCCTTCCACAGCTCTTGGAGTGTCAGCTCATTGAATTTTAAATCTCAAGAGTGCTTTTGGACAAGGTGACTTGAAATAATTTGGGAAAATTGGTATATCCTTACCTGTCCATAACTTATGGACACTGGTAAGTCAAATTACTCTAAAACAGGGAAACAGGGAAATTATACTTGTGTACTTTAGAAACTGTGCTATTCTACTTGTGAAGCCTTCATTAGGCTAAGAAACAATAAATTATCATTTGAAGAACTAATTTGGTTTCTTGCTATAGCCTGAAATACTAGCTTATTTTTTCATAACAAATTTATGTGGATTATATGACCAGAACAGTGAGATCAATTAACCAGTGGAACAGCTTGCTTTCAGAAGTTTTGGGTGCTTCATCGCTGAAGGTTTTTAAGAAGAGACTGGACAACTAGTTGTCTCAAATTGTAACAATCTCTGCTTGAGCAAGACCAAGCAATAGCAATAGACTTATATACCGCTTTACAGTGCTTTACAGCCCTCTCTAAGCGGTTTACAGAGTCAGCACATTGCCCTCAACAATTTGGGTCTTTATTTTACCCACCTTGGAAGGATGGAAGGCTGAGTCAACCTTGAGCCTGATGGGATTTGAACTGCCAAATAACAGGCAGTTAGCAGAAGTAGCCTGTAGTACTGCACCCTAACCACTGCGCTACCAAGGTCCCTTCTAGCGTTATTCTGTTAGATTGGTGTTGCTTTATGAATATAATTTGTGTTTCCATTAAACACTAAAAAGAATATGTACTAATTAGAAAAATGTGTACATATGCTTACATTTATCCACAATTAGTACTTCCTGAAATAAACTCATATTTTCATATTTTGCCACCCATCTTGCAGTGAGATGGATGGCAAACAAATGCAATAAATATAAATTTAGGAATAATGTGCAGGATTGGGGAGCTGAGTAAAAAAACCACAGAATTGCATCCTGAGAATAACAGTAGACTCTCTTTTGTCCCTGAATAGCCTCAAAGAATTCAGAACTGAACAAAATATTTTGGAACTTCAGATAAAGGAACTTGTTCACTACAGTGGATCCTCAGGGTGTCAAATAAGCAATATAATAATCATGCACCTACACAAGAGGCAGATCTGTTGACAGCCATGTTTGGTCTCTCCTGTGCCTGCTAGCTGGCTCCCAGTGATCTCCCAATGACAACCAGAATGGCAGTTGAATCTTACGTGAACGCTGGGGATCAGCTAACAGCAAATCCCATGTGATAAGTAACTGTACTTTCCAAGGCTTTCCTTGCTTATATCATACATACCAGATCAGGACTTCAAAAACCCGAATGGCTGCTAGATGCCAACAGAAACGGTAGAGTATTTTAGCATTCATTGCTACCGTTCAGTGATCATCTGACTGACTGCTGCCATTCAATGATCATCTGGGGTTTTGCAGTCCAGATCTGGAGTGTGTAAACTACAGCAAGGCTGGATATGCAGCATGTGTCAGGTCTGCGCATTTGTCAGGAATGCAAGGTGGGAGATTGTGTATCGCAATGCAAACCCAGCTCTGTGCTCTGCCTGCCCTATCTCTAATGCCATGATGGCGAATGTATGGCACGCGTGCCAGAGGTGGCATGCAGCGCCCTCTCTGATGGCATGTGAGCCGTCGCCCCAGTTCAGGCCTGCTGCGCATGCACACGTGCCTCCCGCCAGCCAGCTAGTCTTCGTGTCTTTGCCATGCATGTGGGGTGCCACGCGTGCATGCGGGGGGTGGGGTCACGCACACGTGGGGGTCGGGGCGCATGCGTGGGGGCCACGTGCCCATTGTATTTTGGGGGTTTGGGCACATGTGCGCACATTCACACACATATGCACATACTTTGGGCACTCAGTCTGGAAAAGGTTAGCCATCACTGCTCTAATGGCTGCAGAAATCTTCCATATCATTTCAGCATTAGCAGAGACAAACACCTTAATAATACTGTCAGCTCTGTATACTTCATCTGTACTAAGCCATTCCTGAGACTCTATCTCTTGCTATCCATGGAAAAAAGAAATCTTTGGTGCAACATTGCCTCTTACCACCAAAAATTCTGTGTCCTTTAAATATTTCCAGAGTCTTTGCAAATATATCATTACTTACCTTGTTTACAGTTCATATTCCACCCCCCCCAATGACCTTCATTGTTCTTTATCATTTTTCTTACTGTTGTTCATGATATGTGAAGAAAAGAAGAAACTTCTGTTGGCAGGCTTGGTAACTATTGAATGAATAGCTGACTATTTCCTAATCACTTTTAATAATATGTTCGTGAAGAGAAAAAAGCGGCCCTAGCATTGTGGCTCTTCCTTTAGTGATTATACCAACAGGAAGCTGTTAGTAGCAGAAAGGGCTTTGTGGTAGTTTCAGAGACTAATAATGTATGCAGATTAGTTTATCACATGGACCAAAGTACTTTATTAAATGTATATCAGAGGTGGGTTTCAGCAGGTTGTGACCAGTTCTGGAGAACCGGTGCAGAAATTTTGAGTAGTTCGGAGAACCGGTAATAAAAATTCTAACTGGCCCCGCCCCTATCTATTCTCTGCCTCCCAAGTCCCAGCTGATTGGGAGGAAATGGGGATTTTGCAGTATCCTTCCCCCAGAGTGGGGTGGGAATGGAGATTTTATGGTATCCTTCCCCCACCAAGCAACGCCCACCAAGCCACACCCACAGAACCAGTAGTAAAAATTTTCGAAACCCACCACTGATGTATATGTGTTTATCTCTTTGATGCATCCACCAAATAGATATATATTTATTGCATCAGAGATAATTTAGTAAAAACTCTGAACTGAGTCACTTTCTAAATTCAAGAATTAAGAGAATAGTTGATATCTTTTAACCAGCATATTTCCATCCTCTGTTTAAACAAACCGTATATTGATGTTAACAGCTCAATTCTGTCTGATTCTCAGCAATTCTGTGGATCAGTTTTCTCCATATTTTCCACTCTGGTTTCATCCAATTGTTTTATGCTCTGGCTGGTGTTGGCCTTGATGATGTCTAGCCGCCATGTTTTTTGGTGACCTCATTTCTTTTCGCCACTGACCAATCAGAGCATAATTGCCTTTTCCAGTAAGTTTGATTGGTCAAACTAAGGCGGACTTTTTATGGAATCTTTACCAGTTTTTATACATTCAGCCTGTTTCTGTGTTGTAGGTAATTTTCAGGTGGCAGCTCAACAAACTTGACTATGTAATTCTGTGTTTTAGTTTTTATGTAAGGTAGCTACTTGTCTCTCTCTCTCTCTCTCTCTCTCTCTCTCTCTCTCTCTCTCTCTCTCTCTCTCTCTCTCTCTCTCTCACACACACACACACACACACACACACACACACACACACACACACACACACACAAAGAATAAAGGGGGGAAAGGGGGGTTAAGAACAGAGCACTCAAAACAAAACACTCAAAACAATCCTGAGCATAACCAAGAATATTTCACTGTTTCATAGCAACCCCAAAACATGTTGTTTTTTTAATACCTAGAAATGGTTAGTTCAAGATGAAAACTTTTGCACATGTTTTTACTTGCCTATCTATAGTTTAACTGGATCAGTAGATACTTGTCTTATCTACTCTAGATGGAAGTAGCTCTGTGTAGTCCCAAATGAAATAGCTTCCCAACTCTGTAGTTGGCCAAGTACTTTAAGATTTCCTCAACCTCAGCTCTTCCAGACACACCCATTATTCCCTGGTCAGTGATCATATGAGTGGCTATAGAACAGTGGTGGCTAACCTTTTTTGGTCCAATTGCCCAAAGTGCACATGCGCGCAAGCGTGCACCAAACCTCCAAAATGCAATGTGCGTACCCCCATGCATGTGCCCAGCCCCCGTGGATGTGCCTACCCCCCGCGTATGTGCGTGTGACCCCCTGCATGTGTCCTGCTCCCCGTGCATGCGGGCAGAGACCCGAAGACCAGCTGTCCGGTGTGATGCGCACATGCGCGGCGCAACTGAACTGGGGCGACGGCTTATGTTCCATCAGAGAGGGTGCTGCGTGCCACCTCTGGCACATGTGCCATAGGTTCACCATCACGGCTATAGAACTTGTAATTCAGCATGTATTATGGCACCAAGATGGAACACAGTCCTAAGCTGTGCCTTCTCCACAAATGAGATGGAGTTAGTGAATATAAAAACAGCTAGAATTAATTAATTGTTACATATGGTTACTGTATCTCACCAGGAAAATAATTATCAAGCAGTTAAAGTAATATCCACATTTCAGTGGTGTAGTCTGTTTGAAGATCCAAAGCTAGCATACACTTCAATCAGTATTTGCATTCGACAAATGATTTCCTAATAAAAGTTTAAAGAACAAAAAACTTAATCCAAACAATAATACAGTAAGAAAGGTGGCTAGTTCTTTGTGATTGTGGACGGTGCCTATTGTGTGCAGTTCATAAATCAAATATTATTGGCAGAGGAGATGCCATAATGTATTTATAATGAATTCAGCAGTCTTAAGACCAGGTTACAGCACTGTCATTAAAATGAATGCTAAATGAGGTTCATTTGGATTAGCTCATATGCAGAAGCCAGTGATTGATTTTCATGGTGCTGCTAACAGAACGTTTTTCTAGACTTCCGTGCAATTATATTACTATTATGATCTTTTCAATTTTCTCTAGCATTATATTTTAATAGAATCTTTGCAGCTACTTGCTGATGATAAGGCTTGCTTTAATTGGGTCTCAAATATCTTAGTGCCATGTACTGGAAAGTTCACCTTTTTATTCTTCATCTTCAAATAGCTTTCTCCTTTCTTCCTCTTTTCTTTTTCCTCGCTCAGATACCCCAAGTATTTGCAAGTACCAGATTTCATCTTAATTCCTTTGAAAAGCACAGTTTTTAAAGAATTATTGAAAAATAATATTGACACTTTCTAAACTTTACAACTGCCTTCCCCACAGAATATGCTAGGTATGATGGTAATAGTTGTTTTATTTTTTCTCCAAATTAGAATAGAAAATAAAGATTTTCTCTATTAATTGTTTTTATTGTTTTTGCATTGGCCAGCTATAGAATAGGGACAGTTAACTGCTATTTTGCATGTGTTTATTTGTTATCTTTATGTCCTTTTTTAATATGAGTTTAAGGCAGCGTGCACACATTTCCTCTTTCAGTTCTGCTCCCTCCTCAATAGGTCCAAACTCAGTAATCTTCCATAATTCAGGATATATTTTAGTTTGGGTCTCCAAAATTCTAGTCCAATATCGCAACTACTGTTATGTCTAGAATAGAATAGAATAGAATAGAATAGAATAGAATAGAATAGAATAGAATAGAATAGAATAGAATAGAATAGAATAGAATAGAATAGAATAGAATACAATGTCAGGCTTTGATGTCGTCTCAAATAAAATAAATTGCATTTCCAAACAGATAGTCTTTGAAGAAATCTTTCATTTTATTAAGCACGACAATCTGTCCCCGATCGTGGCGTAGCCGACTCTGACTTCCTGACCCCAAACCTTCCCTTTCCGTTCCCCAATTCTCTGCGTCTCATTGGCCTTCTTCCAAATCACTCTCCCCATATCTACTACTTAAGCTCCCAGGAATGTCTCCCCTCCCATCTCATCTCCTAGGGGACATTATCTTCAAGGAAAAAAAGTAGGTGAAATGTCAAGTGTCCTCTTGCCAGCTGTCGCCTCTTCTCCTTCTTATGTCAGCACTAGAGTAAATGCAGGTTGAAGTGCTGACATAGAATAGAATAGAACAGAACAGAACAACAGAGTTGAAAGGGCCTTGAGGGTATTCTAGTCCACCCCCTCCTTAGGCAGGAAACTCTAAAATGGTTATCCAACATCTTCTTAAAAACTTCCAGTGTTTGAGCATTCACAACTTCTAGAGGCAAGTTTTTCCACTGATTAATTGTTCTAACTGTCAGGAACTTTCTCCTTAGTTCTAAGTTGCTTCTCTCCTTGATTAGTTTCCACCCATTGCTTCTTGTCCTACCCTCAGGTGCTTAGTCTAGTCAGACTGTGCTTAATATTTCAGGTTCTGATGTCTCCATTGTTGGAGCCATGCTGTACAAATATGATTTAGAACAGTGGCCCCCAACTTTTTGGGTACCAAGGACCGGTTCCATAGAGAAAGTTTTTTTCCGTGGACAGGAAGGGGCATAGTTTCACCTGCTGCCTGCATCCCATGGATGGGGCTTCGCTTGTTTGCGTGGCCCAGTTGGTGGAATGCTGTGGACTAGTGGTCTAATTCACGGGTTGGGGACCCATGAATTAGAAAACAGTGGAAGGGATTGGAGAAGCCATCTCAAGGTGGTGACAGATTCCTTTTATTCCTAAAGAGAAGGAATAGGAAACATAATTTTGTATGTATAAAATGTTTGAACACATATGGAACCTTGCCTAACCAGCAAACATTCTAAATGAAGTATATATTGTATACTTGGCAATATAGAACCACTGCTCTTCTTTGACCTAATTTAGGTCAGTCATCTCCAGCCCTTAGCCATTCTTTTCAGATTCTTAGGAAGCCTTCTGGAGTGGCGGAATTAATATGGTTCTTAAAGGTTTCTGAATCCTTTCGAATTTTCAATGTGACCTAAAATGTGATCTGTTCTCCACATCAATTGAAAATCTAGATCAAGAGAACCGAGTTTTAACAAATGAGTCAAAACATATTTGCTCATTTATTTATTGAGGGAAATAATTCAAATCTACACACTTTTAAATACTACTATATATTTTACCCATATATTTTACTAGGTCTGGTTCTGAAGATTTCAAATTCCAATTTCATCAAATGTCTCTAATTTAATGCAAGATAAACAGTAATGAACCGTCACATGAAATAATTAAGAATTCAGTATTTAAAATTACTTTCTTTACCCTCTGGAAACATGGTAATTTTTGTGACCAGAAATGGATGTGTTCCCGGTCTTACAAGACTGGAAACATATATGGTATATTTATCTATCATCTTCTGAAGATATTTTGAAATACAGAAAAGGACAGTTGTTCCAAGAATAATTAAAATGGTGGAATCAAACTTGTTTTGGAAGAAAAGCTCCCACCGTACAACACTGAAAGAAAACACTTTTTCATATGATTTTAACACACTGAAAACTTCAAACTTCTGTTTGTTTTTCTACTGTTATGTCCTTTTACCCCAATAAATAGAACTGTCCAATTTGTGGTTGCAAATGTGTACAGCTTTTCCGAGTGGGATTCTTGAAAGGAAAATTAGACTCCTGCTGATCAGTGTGTCTCATTGCCATGACCTTTGATTTTTCTTCTTTCATAAAATCCATAGTCAAAGGATTAAAGAGCAAATAGATGTCAGATTCCTTTCTAAGTTAACTTTTTGCTCCTCCCTGTAATTACCGCCTGTTCCAGAGGCCTTTTCTCATTATAGATTTTTGTGCTGTAGATTCAGATACTTTGGGTTTATTGCTTCCTTTTTTTTTTCCTTCTGTGGAATATTTTACTGAATTGTGTCCTCTTCTGCACATCATAATATAGGTCTGTTGGTAATGATTTTTTTAAAATTTATTTATAAGATCCCAAAACACCGAAGTGCCAGTCAGCCAGGTTCATTATCTACCAAGGGACTTAGGAGTATGCTTAACCTCAAGTGCAGAAGCCAGTCAGTCAACTGATTTTATCTGTAACAGCCCTTAATTTGAGCATATGTAAATGGATGTACTGTTTTAAGTGTAAATGCAGATATTCAGCCTTCCTAAGGGGCAGCTAGAGAACTTCATTAAGTCAAATGCTGTTACTGATTTTTTAAAATACTTCCTAGATTCCATACCCAATAAGCAAGTTAAATGCTAGATTTATTTTAAAAAAATTATCTTATTTATGAAACCAAGAATTGTTAAAGACTGAATTTGTATCTCTCTTTATTAGATCAGGGGTCGTCAACAGGGGTGGGTTCTACTTACCTTTACTACCGGTTCGCAGTGGGGCCACGTGCGCACGCTTGCTTCGCTCACGCACGTGCACACTCTTCTGCACAGAAGCGTTTTGATGATGTTGGGGTCGGTGGGCGGAGCCTCCCGCTGGTTTTACTACCGGTTCTATAGAACCGGTGCGAATTGGGGGCAACCCACCACTGGTTGCCAACCTTTTAGACTTCAGGGACCACTAAATTCAAATTTTAAATCCCGTGGACCACTAATATATGAATTTTTTAAAAAGATAAATAATATTTAGTGCAATATAAAATACAAATAATTTTTCTGCGGGCCACCAAAATTTTTTCACGGACCACCAGTGGTCCATGGACCACCAATTGGTGATTGCTGTATTAGATGGTTGTATTGTCCTACTCACTCACTCACTCGCACACACACATACAGTCCAGTGGTGGGATTCAAAATTTTTCTGTGAGCATGGCTTGGTGGGCATGGCATGGTTTGGTGGGCATGGCTTGGTGAGCGTGGCAGGGGAAGGATACTATAAAATCTCCATTCCCTCCCCACTCCAGGGGAAAGTTACTGCAAAATCCCCATTTCCTCCCAATCAGCTGGGACTTGGGAGGCAGAGAATAGATGGGGGTGGGGCCAGTCAGAGGTGGTATTTACCGATTCTCCGAACTACTCAAAATCTCCAGAAGTGGTCAGAACCTCTGAATACCACCTCTGACAAACACACATAACTGTGATTTAGTGAGTTTATTAATATTCCCCCACAACACCCTTCACCAAAAATTGCAAATAGAAACTACAGTAAAGTATAAGTAGTCCTCACTTATTGATTGCAGTAGGGACTGGAAACTCTATTGCTAAGAGATATACCCATTAAGCAGGGGTGGGTTCTACTTACCTTTACTACAGGTTCGCATCATGCCCGCGTGCGCTCTTCTGCGCATGCACAAAATGCATAATCGTGGAGCACGGGCGGCCACGATTAACAAGATCTGCATGTGCAGATCGCTTATGATGACATCCGTGTCAGTGGGCAGAGCCTTCCACCAGTTTTACTACTGGTTCTATAGAACTGGTCCGAACGGGGGCAACCCACCACTGCCATTAAGCATGATGTCACATATCCCCACCGACTTACACAGCAGTTTGGGCTGCCGTTGTTAGGTATATTGCCTGCGGTCATTAAGGGCATGTCATGAGACCGCAATTTGGCAACCATCACTTTCATTGTTTGTAGAAGCCAGCTGTGAAAGTTGCAAATGGCAATCACATGACTGCAAGTTGCTGCAACCATCATAAATGCGCTCCAGTTGCCAAGCATCCAAATTGTGACAATGTGACTTTGAGGACTGATCGCAAGTCTCCTTTTTCAGTGCTGTGGTAACTTCAAACATTGCTGAATGCAAGCGGTGGGTAAATAAGGAATACTCATAGTTTCAAGTAATATATTAAAAAGAATGGCCTGAGGGTAATAGCTGTCAGTCAAGATGATGTAGTATGTCTTCCTTCACTGAAGATCTTTACACACTGGATATTCGTCAGGCGGATATATTCCTAATTCTGATTCTTCAATTCTGTGTTTTTATTGTATATCACCCTGAAAGGAGCTCTTGTAGGGGACTAACAAATATTAGAAATAAACATTACTGAGCTTATGTCAACAAGTTTGCTGAAAGTAGAACTACAAATGGATCTAACCTATTATTGAGATTCAAAGTATATATTATCTAAATAAATATCAGTGTTTTTTTTGTAATCATTATTTGAATGAGAGCAATGAGTAGAATTTACTTACTTTCCACAGAAAGCCAGTGTGTCTCATGAAAGCAGATTTTCAGCATTTTTATTAACACATTGACTTCTAGGAAGCTGTGAGAATACCAAGATTGTGTAAATGAATTTATTATCAAGTATCTTTGTACATTTCTGCATATAGACCATTGATGGCTAACCTTTTCCAGACTGAGTGCCCAAAGCCCTTGTGCACCCAAACCCTCAAAATGCAATGCATGTGCAACCCCGTGCATGCGCCCTGCCTACCATGCATATGTGCATGCCCCCTGCATGTGCCCCCTCTGTGCATGTGTGCATGCCCCACACATATGCCGCCCCCCCATGCATGCATGGCAGAGACCTGATAACCAGCTGGCTGGCAGGAGGCATGCGTGCATCCGCGGCATAGCTAAACTGGGATGATGACTCGCGTGCCCACAGGGAGGGCGCTGTGTGCCACCTGTGGCACACGTGCCATAGATTTGCCATCACGGATATAGGCTGATGGAGAAAAGAGTGATGCTTTAATTGAAGTAGAAACCAAGCAAATGACAAAGAAGATTCTATGAAAGTTCACACAATGAAGTCATTTATGTTGATCAACATCTACTCATACATTAAACACATTATGTTAGCAGTAAGGATCAGGACTCCTACCTGACCATGCAATTATTTGCTCCTCATCTAGAAAGGGACGTGGTGGCTCAGTGGCTAAGACACTGAGCTTGTTGATCAGAAGGTCGGCAGTTTATTTATTTATTTATTTATTTTATTCAATTTGTATACCGCCCTTCTCCTAGTGGACTCAGGGCGGTGCACAGCCAGAACTAAAACACATACCAATACAAAATTTAAAATTATTAAAAGAATTACATACTTTGGCCCAAATTTAAAACAATTCGAATTAACACCCATTGACAAATTAAAAGCTAAAAAATTAAAAAACTAAAAAACTAGCGGTTCGAATCCTAGCGCCGTGTAACGGATTGAGCTCCTGCTACTTATTCCAGCTTCTGCCAACCTAGCAGTTCAAAAGCATGTTAGAAATGCAAGTAGAAAAATAGGGACCACCTTTGGTGGGAAGGTAACAGTGCTCCTTGTGCCTTCGGCGTGTATTCATATCGGCCACATGACCACAGAGATGTCTTCAGACAGTGCTGGCCCCTCGGCTTAGAAACGGAGATGAGCACCACCCCTAGAGCTGGAAATGACTAGCACGCATGTGTGGGGGAACCTTTACCTTACATCTAGAAAATCTGGGACTTGGGGCATGTACACACCTTTTCTCTCTCTGGGTTTCTTTCTCTGGGATGTATCTCTCTTCAGACTTGACACCATTTCTTAGGACATAATTTTTAATGGGAACCGATGTCACTTCAGTACCAACTGTGAACAGCTGCAGGAGAGTGGGGAGAGACGCCGCTTTGCTGATTAATAGTGAGGCAGACTGCTGTGCCATAACCTTACTCATTGCAGGGAGGCAAAAGTGAAGCTCACCAGGGATTCTCAGCTCACACCCGGTAAAAGAAAAGCTAGTTAACCGTCTCAGGATTTATGTGGCTTCACCACTCACAACAAATTAATCCTCAAGATCAGAGCAAAGTCGGACTTGATAATTATTATTTTTTTTGTACGGTTATGGAAAGAAGAGTTAGAATAAAACATTTCCAGCATCTTCGTTTTTAATGTGCTTTTTGAGGAACATTTTATATCTGAGCCAAATAAAATTGAGTGCTTGTAAGCCTGTTGTACTTAACATATGGATTTTATAATGTAAGCAAACTTTTTTTTTTTTTTTACTAAAATATTTCTTTTATTTGATGGACAATTTAGGGCTAGTGAATGTATGAAGACAGAAAAATGGCAATTCAAGAGGGTATACTTTCTTTTCTAAAAGACATAGATATCTTTCAACAAGAAATATGATATGGATTTCAAATAATTTTATCTACCAAGTTTTCTAAGGTAGAGATATTACTTTTACTTTTTCAGGTCATAATCCTTTAAGTTTGATTAGTTAAAGGAAATCCGGGTCTTTTTTTTTTTTAATTTTTTTTTAAAATTTTTTATTTATTTAAAACAATACATCAAAAAAAAAGAAATAGTCAAACAAATGATCGCAACAGGAACTTTGCATGATATTTACACTTTCTACGGTATGTAGGCTTCAGTCAGATTTAACATATATTAAACATAATCCTGGTTATACTTGACTTTTTGGGCGTCTGTTGTTCAACCGAACGTACCATTTGTCCCAACATTGGAAATATACGGAGTCCTTTTGATCTCTCAATGCTTTAGTCAGTCTGTCGGCTTCCGCATAATCCAAAATTTTCTCCAAAATCAAATCTTCAATGTAAGCAAACTTCTAATGTTTTGTTATAACAGTTTGTGGGAAAAAATGTTGTTTGGTAAGATAGTATAAGAAACACTTAGACTTAGAACTTAGAATAACTTTATTGTCACTTTGAATGCACACTAATCGGCATACATTAAAATGAAATTTCATTGCATACATCTCTCAAAGGGTCACATCCTCCAATATACACTTCCTAAAGATGACAAAATAAATAAATAAATAAATACAAAATTATGCACATACCCACATATATTATATGACACAGAGAAACAACACAGTCTGAAAAAAACAGCAGGTTTCTCTGGCAAAGAATTAGAACTTAGTTCAGGGGTCAGTAACCTGCGGCTCTGGAGCCCCATGTGGCTCTTTCACCCCTCTGCTGTGGCTCCCTGTCACTCAAAATATGCATCACAACCGCCAATGTGCAACACCCGCTGGCACAAGATTTATTGAGCTGTTCAACCCCCGGTAGGCCAACCATGGATAAATCCAAGAAAAGAAAAGTTTCAGAAGAAAACAGAACTTTTAATTCAACTACATATGCTAGTTTTGTGGCCGCTCAAGAAATAGTCAGGCACGGGAAGGGTTTTGTGGCTCCCGGTGTTTTCTTTTATGTGAGAAATGGATCCAAATGGCTCTTTGAGTGTTTAAGATTGCAGACCCCTGATTTAAAGAATAACCAGGAGCAGCATAGACAAGAAAGAGCTTAGGCTGTGCAGAATTGTTCTTAGAGTGGATTCGGTGGAAACTTCATCCTAATTGTCATATTATTTATGGATATTATTGGGTCTGAACAGAGATTGAATTCCCATATTGTGCTGAGTGATATTCTGATTTAATTTTATCTATTTGCTTTATACTCACAGACCCAAATGGTTCCTTGTTTGTAGCTCTGTTCAGTGTGTGAACCTGACTATTGTGGCTGAGTACAGTGCTTGAAATCAGCATGAATAATGATTTAAATCCATCCTTATACTAACGAGTAACAAAATATCATTGAATTATACCAGTATGAATGCAGTATGCAGTAATTTGCAGCTAAACATGTTAACCCTTTAACCTCTTTATGGGCACAGCAAAACTAAAACATAAGTTAGAATGTAAAGTAAATCAAATCTTAGTCACTTCAAGTTAAGTCCTTCCCTGCTCCTATTAATTTTACCTACTGCTCCTAATACTTTTTAACCTGTTTTAACCTATTGCTCTTAAAAGGGCTGGATCAGAAGGGCTGTGATTATAATTCAGGGTCCCAATTAGCATGAATAGTGGCTGGGAATGATGGGAATTGTAATTCCATCTCATTTGGAGGAAAGACCTTGGTGAATTATTAGCTTTGACCAAAAAGATTGTAAGTCATCAGTTAAACATCTCTGGAACAGTTCTTTTAAAGCAGTATTTCTCAACTGTGGCAGCTTTAAGATGTGTGAACTTTAATTCCCAGAATTCTCCAGCCAGCCAACTAGTTGAACCGACTCAAAATTGCTGAAGTTGAGAAACAGTGCTTTAAAGTACCAACACATAGAACATAGAAGAATAGAGTTGGAAGAGACTTTGGAGGTCTTCTAGTCCAACCTCCAGCTCAAGCAGGAGACCCTATATCATTTCAGAAAATGGTTGCCCAGTCTCCGTTTTTGAAAGCCTCCAGTGATGGAACACCCATGAGTTCTGAAGGCAAGCTATTCCATTGGTTGATTGCTCTCACCGTTAGGAATTTTCTCCTTAGTTCTAGGTTGCTTCTCTCCTTGATTAGTTTCCATCCATTGTTTCTTGTCTGGTGCTTTGAAAAATAGTTTGTCCCCCTCATCTTTGTAGGAGCCCCTCAAATATTGGGACACTGCTATCATGTCTCCCCAGTCTTTCTTTTCATTAGATTAGACCAGTGATGGCTAACCTTTTTGCCATCGCGTGCCAGGAGGTGGGGGTGGGGAGGGTCGTGCGCGTACATGCCCACGCACATGCGCGTGCAACCGCCCCTCCCCTCTGCTCCTGGAACATGAGGGCCTGGTAGGCCCGTTTTTCTTTCTTACCTGGCTCCAGATCCTCTCTATTTATCTGGGAAGGGCGAAAACAGCCTTTCTCACTCTCTCGGAGGCCCTCCAAAGGCCTGAAACGGCCCATTTCCCAACTCCCGGTGGGACAGGAAGTGACATTTTTTGCTGTCCCCAGCCTCCAGAGCCTCTCTAGGAATCTCTAGGAGTCTCTAGGAGCCTCTGGAGGCTGGGGACAGCAAAAAACTTCACTTCATGTCCCACTGGGAGTCGGGAAATGGGCCCTTTCAGCCTCTGTAGGGCCTCCAAGGGAGTGGGAAAGGCTGTTTTCGCCCTCCCAGATAAATAGAGAGGATCTGGAGCCAGGTACGAAACAAAAACGGGTCTTCCCCACCCCCCAGGCCCTCCAGAGGCAGGAAACAGCCTGTTTCCCTACTTCTAGTGGGCCTACAAGGCCCGAAAATCAGCTGGCCAGCGCATGCATGTGCCCCAGAGCTGAGCTGGCATGCCCACTAATATGACTCCGTGTGCCACCTGTGGCACGCGTGCCATAGGTTCCCTATCATGGGACTAGACATATCTAATTCCTGTAACTGTTCTTTGTATGTTTTAGCCTCCAGCCCCCTAATCATTCCCATTGCTCTCCTCTGCACTCTTTCCAGAGTCTCAACATCTTTTTTATATTGTGGTGTTTTTTTTTTTAATCCATTCTACTTTTCAAAATGTGCATTTCTAAGGGCATGTTTTGAGATCTTTTTGTACTAGACATGTCATTGGTACTCTCAGGAAGTTTAAAAGGCAAGAGATAATTGCATTCAGCAGGTGCAGATAAGACTGCAGGACAGAGGTTATCAAAGATTAAATTTCACAGTCATCTTTATCTTCATGCTGAGATGCTACATGGCTATTTTGTTATGCATGGATTACAACAGATGCCATGTGATTGACAGGTGGTCACTTGCAACAAGATTTGTCAGGTTCGATTCTTTACCCTTTATTCATGATATATATAAGACAAGATTTACAAGTTTTACCTTCTCAGCAATGTTTTACCTTTCAACAAGACTGCATCGTAAATTATCGTGGCTGACACTATTATATTATAACTGCGTCTGGAAACAGAGCTAAACAAAACACGACTTTCCTCCCAGCACACACAAAAACACATTATTTGAGATTTTTGTAACTTTAAAGGAACTCAGTAAATTTATGTAGCATTTTTCCTCTCGCAAAGCAAAACCTAAAATTAAAAAAAAAGGAAAGGTGCAAGCATATAGTGTACTTTACATATACACCTATGCACATTGTGTGTGTGTGTGTGTGTGTGTGTGTGTGTGTGTGTATATATATATATATATATATATATATATATATATATATATATATATATATATATATATATATATATATATATATATATATATATATATATATATATATATATATATATATAAACTGTATGTTATGTGGGTGAGTAGGTCCAGTTTAAAGAAAACATTACTATTTTACAAAGTATGGAAAAGTCTACCATGATGATATTGTGCTACGATGTGGTCTGTTTAAATAGGGTTTACTAATTAATCACAGTTAATTGGGATCACACAATATACACCACGGTCGATAAATCACAATTGCTAGTTTTCCACATTGTGCTAAAAACTATAATGTGGGTTGAATGGGATTAGGTTGTGTTGTGATGTGATCCCTGCCACATGCTATTAAAAATAATTTGGGGAAAAGAAAAAGAATATCCTAATAATAGAAAACCTAATCTACAAAATAGTATCCTCAGGGAATGATACCAGTTTTCAGTGTAGCTTCTCTAAGGTCCAAATTATTTCAAGGGGAATGTTCAGGAAATTATAAAGGATACGGTTTCACTGGAAACAGAAGGTGAGAGGAGATTAGACACAAAAGACAAGATGGATAGATATCATTAGTCCCGAACTGATGGGGCTATAATATACAGCCAGCTCTGGAGTCTCCAGAGCCTACGCATCAGATAGAGAACAAGCTGTTGAAAACTTCTAAAACATCCACAAAATGAACTCTGCAAGGAAATAACTGGTAATGGTGTAACAGACAACATTAATATATTCCCAGCGTAACATGCACTTGTTATCAGAAAGAGCCTAGGAGAGCTGATATGAATTAATGAATTGATCCAAAAAAATTGAATTAATCTGAATTTGCAGTTTGGAAACAAAAAATCAGTTTTACCCAATTTGTACTGACGAATCATTTCAAAACTCAGATTCAGAAAATGTGTTGCATTTGCCCAGCTGCGAAAGCTTCCAGTCTGTGGATCACATCCAAAATTCTGCAATTTATTCATTTATTTATTTCCCACCTTATTTCCCACTCAAGGGAGTGAATACATCTAACCCTCCTTCCTCCTCTGTGAGGTGAGTTTGGTTGAGAATGAGTGACTGGCCTAGGTGAAGCCCAGCATGGCCAAGGTGAAACTTGAACTCAAGATCTCCTCCTTTCTAACCCGATGCCTTAACCATTAGATCAAACAAACTGGCTGTCCAATTAATTCACAAGTTAGTTTTTATGGTTTTATTCAATGCATTAAAGTGATCTGGAAATGAAATTCAGAGATTTTATCCAGTGGTTTGATAGAACTGCTTTTGAATCAAATAATATATCTGAACCAAATACTCCTTCTTCCCTAATAAAAAGATTATAGAAATGCATTAGGATTTTTCTAAAACATGGCCTTTATATCACCAGCCCATTAAATTATTGGAAATCACTGAGATACTTCAGCAGTGCTATAATTAGCGCATGCATTCATATGTATGCCAGCATACCCTATGCAGACTGATTAACAATGATATTTCTGACAATGTGTTTTCTGTGTTCCCATTAGCAGCTTTTTGACATTTGCTGTCACTTCCTTGGGTGTAGCTCAGAAGAGGACTGTTTCATGGCCCGATTATAGCTGATGTCAAACCTGTCAAAGTAGAATAGCATTTTATAAAAAAAAATAAGAGGCATAGGAGTGTCTCTAAGAACAAAATGTGATCCTGATGAAAAATCCCCACTCATGCAAATGCACACACTACTTAACACTAAAATCCAGGAGAGAAGTATAACAATTCATCTATTTTGGAAAACTCAACTAGACCAAAGCTTATTTTGATCGCTGAAGTTTTTATTTATTTATTTATTTATTTATTTATTTATTTATTTATTTATTTATTTATTTATTTATTTATTTATTTATTTAATATAGTTATATACCGCTCTTTTCCTGAAGGACTCAGGACTCTTGGCTCGGTGAACAGCCAAGATCAAATACATAAATATAAAAGTTAAAAACAATTTAAAACCAGATTAAATACTTTGGCCCACAATTAAAAACATCTCATTAAAATCCAATTTAAAATTTAAAACCGTTAAAATTAGGCTAGCCCGGCTTGTTGGAATAACAAAGTCTTCAAGGCACGGCGGAGGGTGCGCAAGTCTGGGATCCTCCATACCTCCGGGGGCAGCTCGTTCCAGAGGACAGGAGCCCCCACTGAGAAGGCTCTCCCCTGGGAGGTCGCCAGTCAACATTGTCTGACTGACGGCACCCCGAGGTCAGCCCCGCCCTGTGGGAGCGTACTGGCCAGTGGGAGGCTGTCGGTAGCAGAAGGCGGTCCTGTAAGTACCCAGGTCCTAAGCCATGGAGCGCTTTAAAGATGTTAATCAACACTTTGAATCGCACCTGGAAGACCACTGGGAGCCAATGCAGCTCGCGCAAGAGAGGTGTTACATGGGAGCACCCCGCCGCTCCCATAATCACCTGCGCGGCTGCATTTTGGACCAGCTGGAGCCTCCAGATGTTCTTCAAGGGGAGCCCCATGTAGAGACCATTGCAGTAGTCCAGTCGGGAAGTAACAAGGGCATGAGTGACCGTGCGCAGGGAGTCCCGATCCAGAAAGGGACGCAACTGGCGGATCAGGCGAACCTGATAAAAAGCCACCCTGGCCACGGAGAAAAGCCCATAACAAATTATCTTCATTAAGTTATTTGCAACTTCAGTGGGTCTTGGTTAGCATTTGATTTGAACAAACTACTTAATTTCAGATCTTTTATTGTGAGAAAGTAATAGGATTGCTGATAATGAGGATAAAGATTGGAATAAGGATGGACCTGCAAGACAAATTGATATAAACAGTTGAAAGTGTATTTATTTACCCTCTGCTCATTTGAGTTAGCTCTGCTAATGATATGATTAGGGATTTTAAAGATAATTACTTTTGGCCTAAGATTAAGCAATAATTCTGTTTGTCTTGCTGTATAATGACTTTTTAAAAAATCGTTCAAACTTTATTTCGTGAAGTTTGCTCCTGAGGAACAAAGTCTCCCCAGCAGAAAACAAATATTCTCTGTTCTCCAGGGTACTGCACATTATTCTTCAATATTTAGTAGATTAAATAAACTTTATGATTAAAATGGTTGTGCTGAAAAAATAAAAACAAATTGAATGCTACTGCTGCTGCTACTACTGCTACTAGTACTACTTTTTTTCTCTTTTATTTTTGTGGAATAGTAATTAAAAAAGATGATCAAGTAAGTGAGTACTAATCTGTGATGCATGAAGAAAAAAAATCTGCTGAAAATTAAATAGAGACAAACAATAAAAACATCCATATTTATGTGGGTGCACTTTATCTATATGGCTATGTATACAGGCCACTTTACTGTATATCATAACAATTAAGATAAATATAAAGAGCCCTTCCCTCCCCCAGTTTGATAGAATTGTGGTTCCTGAGCTATGTTTTCATTATTGATAATTTAACTAGAACCCTTTCTAACATGGGAGGTTCAAGAAACCGTGTTAATCCACACCTCAAATGTTGGATCAGCTAGGCTTTGCTATAATGTTGAGCAACTATTATTTTACTTGCTAAGATAAGGTAAATTATATACGAATAAACTAACCAAGGAAAGAAGCAACCTTGAACTAAGGAGAAATTTCCTTTCAAAGTAAGGTAAATTATATATAAATAAACTAACCAAGGAAAGAAGCAACCTTGAACTAAGGAGAAATTTCCTTTCAAAATAAGATAAATTATATATAAATAAACTAACCAAGGAAAGAAGCAACCTAGAACTAAAGAGAAATTTCCTGACAAGAACAGTTAACCAGTGGAACAACTTGCCTCCAGAGGTTGTGAATGTTCTAACGCTGGAACCATTTGTCTGAAATGGTTAAGCAGTGGGTTGGACCAGGGATGGATTCTACTTACCATTACTACCGGTTCGTAATGGGGCTGCGCACGCACAAGCGAAGCGAGAAGAAGTTTGATGACGTTGGGGTCAGTGGGCGGAGCCTCCCGCCGGTTTTACTACTGGTTCTATAGGACAGGTGCAAACCGGGGACAATCCACCACTGGGTTGGGCTAGAAGTCCTCCAAGGTCCCTTCCAACTCTGTTATTCTATTCCATTCTAATATTCCCCTTGCTTTTAAGCTTTGATCTCGTTAAATAAATGCAACAAGCCTAACTCGGGATTCCGTTTTCTGTTTGGTAATAATGCTAACATTACTGTTTGGAAATGATAACCACTTGTCTGAAGTGGTGTAGGGTTTTCTGCCTAAGCAGGGGTTTGGACTAGAAGACCTCCAAAGTCCCTTCCAACTCTGTTATTCTATTCTATTCTATTCTATTCTATTTATTCTATTCTATTCTATTCTATTCTATTCTATTCTATTCTATTCTATTCTATTCTATTCTATTCTACTCTACTCTACTCTACTCTACTCTACTCTACTCTACTCTACTCTACTCTATTCTTGATATATATATAGGTAGTCCTCGACTTGTGACCAAAATTGAGCCCAAAATTTCTGTAGCTAAGGAAAGCAATGGTTTTGTACCATTTTATGACCCTTTTTTGTCACAGTTGTTAAGCAAATAACTGTAGTTATTAAGTGAATCCTGCAATCCTTAAGCATTTCTGGCTTCCTTCATTGACTCTGCTTGTCAGAAGCTATATGGGAAGGTTACAGATGGAGACCACATGACCGTGGCGCAATGCAATTGTCATAAATAAAAGCCAGTTACCAAGTTCCTGCATTTTGATCACTTGATTGTGGGGATGCTGCAACAGTCGTATATGTGACAACTAGTCATAAGTCCCTTTTTTCAGTGCCACTGTCCAGGCACTCCTCGACTTACGACCACAATTGAGCCCAGCATTTCTATTGCTAAGCAAAACATTTGCTAAGTGATTTTTGCCCCATTTTACAACTTTTCTTGCCATCATTGTTAAGTGAATCACTGCAGTTAAGTTAGTATCATGATTGTTAACTGAATCTGGCTTCTCCATTGACTTTGCCTGTAAGAAGGTCACAAAAGGGGATCGCATGACTTTGGGACACTGCAACGGTCATAAATATGAATCCTTTGCCAAGCGTCTGAATTTTAACCACATGGCCACAGGGACGCTACAGTGGTTGTAAGTGTGAAAAATGGTCGTAAGTCACTTCTTTTCAGTGCCGTTGTAACTTTCAGCGGTCACTAAACGAACGGTTGTTAAGTCGAGGACTACCTGTAATTTTGAACAGTCACAAATAAATAGTTGTAAGTTGAGGACCACCTGTAATGCTGACAGAAGCCCCGGTTTTGACCTCTGTGTTGTCTGATGGCAGAAGAGATTTGCCTCTCTTAGCATAAGTTTTATGTTGAAGGCCTTCATGGCAGGCAACATTTGCATGTATGATCAAGGACAACATTTCTGTTTTTATACTGTCTCTGCATTTTTTCCCCCACCCATACTTCATACATGCAGAGAGAGGAAAAATCCTGCTACCTATTCAGCATTTGTAGTTTTTAATATAAGGGCCACATTTCAATATATTTTAAATTGTTTTTAAATTTTATGGGTATATGTTTGTTTTAATATGGCTGTACTCTGCCCTGAGTCCTTCGGGAGAAGGGCGGTATAAAAATTTAAATAAATAAATAAAGAGCCTTGGTAGTACAGTGGTCTAAAGCACCCTGTTATTAAGACCAGCTGCCTGCAATTACTGCAGGTTCGAATCTCGCCAGGCTCAAGGTTGACTCAGCCTTCCATCCTTTCTAAGGTAGGTAAATTGAGGACCCAGTTGTAGGGGCAATAAGCTGACTTTGTATAAATATAGAAAAGGATGAAGGCTATTGCTTAGCGCATTGTAAGCCGCCCTGAGTCTCCGGAGAAGGGCGGCATATAAATCAAATTAAAAAAAATTTAAAATAAATAAATAAATAAATAAATAAATTTCCCGGTCAGTGGTGGGATTCAAAATTTTTTACTACCTGTTCCGTAAACGTGGCTTGGTGGGCGTGGCAGGGGAAGGATACTGTAAAATCTCCATTCCCACCCCACTCCAGGGGAAGGTTACTGCAAAATCCCCATTTCCTCCTGATCAGCTGGGACTCGGGAAGCAGATAATAGTTGGGGTCGGGGCCAGCCAGAGGTGGTATTTAGGTATTTACCAGTTCTCCGAACTACTCAAAAGAACTGGTCAGAACCTGCTGAATACCATTTCTGTTCCCGTTCCTTCTCACCTCTAAAACTAGTTTGAAAGGCTAGTTTTCAAAGGAAAAAAGAAAAACATACTGTAAGAATCAATACTTTTCCATGTCTTTCAAAAAGGGCACAGACAGGTAGAGACGAGCATCATGACTTAGACACCTGGGGTTGGCTGCATCTAACTCCCAAGACCAAAATTCAGGATTCAAGTTACCTATTTGAATTACTTACTATCTGAACAAATGCTTAAGCAAGGATCTTGTTTCTCCGCTTTCTTCTCATGCCAACTGGCAAATGCTTTGAAATACCAGGGGAATTTTCACAAACAGCTGTAAGATGACATGATGGGTTGCCATCAAGAAAGCAGGAAGGGGAAGGGAAGTATCCCAGTGAAAACATCCAGATGGTTAGGCAGGCTTAGAACAGTTTTTTTGGGATCCCAGATTTAGTGCCAGAAAGTAATAATAAAAACGATAAGGGGCCGTGTTCATAAAATAAAAATACAAAGAAGAAAGTTACCAGTTGGCTTAATTCATGGATGCACAATATCCCTACCACCCCAAAAAAGAAAAAAGGAAAGGAAAAGGAAAGGAAAAAAAAACAGTTTATAATGTTTCCCCAGTATTTAATATTGAAGACTGGCATTTATATGTTTCAGTTTTAGATTATCAGTGTCAGGCACAAAAGAACACGTCTACAACTGAAGATTCAACTAAACTGATTCATTGCTTAAAGTCTATTCATAGGAATCTTCTCAACTGACAGTCAACTCCTGCTTGGAGTTAGATAAGGGTCAATGGAATTCAAGGGAAGGAATTCAGGGGAGGTTGGTCCTTTAGTCTGCTTGTGGAATGTGCCTTTGGGAATATGTCTTGCGGAATTCCATAGAATGTATTTCTGAGTAATTATGCATAGTGTAAAAGCCCCTCTCCCCCCCAAAAAATAAACATGCTTTTTAACTTTGTCACCCTAAAACTGGTATCCTTTGGTTTTTAAAGTGCTATGGTTGAACTTTGACTGGACTGTGTCATTTCTCTCCAGCCTACTACCAGCTCAATTCTTCCAGTATATCCCTTGGGGGGGAAAATAAATGTGTTAATTCATCACCTGGCAAAAATGAGTAGTTAAATAGAAAATGTAGGTATCTTGCAGGCAAAATGAAGTGCAAAATTAAAGATATTTGTCTCCATTATTTGCCTCTTAAATGCATTATTAATTAATTCCAAATTGCAAGAGGAAGGCTAAATTCAGCCTTGAAGACCATTAAAGGGGAGAAAAACAGCTTATGCTTACCCATTGTTTCTGCAGCGTATGGACAGTTAGCAGATCATTGAATAGCTTGAATGCCGAGTAGACAATTTTCAGTGCAGTGTTTTTTTTTAACATCGAAAAGGTAAATTGATTAATAACAAGCAGGTTATTCAAGAAGGGAGATAAGTAGAATTTTATCTTCACTAGTTCCATCAAGCAGTGCTTTGTTTCGACATCGGTAAAAGGAGTAATAGGAAATAGCATGGAAAAATGACTTATAAACGGAAAACAATGTAAAGCAGTGATTGGCAACCTTCTTCCTATGGGTTCTTTCCATAGATGTAGAAGGGTATAAATTGAGTTGGGCCAAGCCAGTTTAATTTGGAAAACTAATCTGAACTGAATCAAATATTCATACAGATCTAGACTAAGTGCATGAACTGCACTTCTTTCAAACAAATAAATCTATCAATCAAGGTTTCAATTGAACTCAATCAATTTAGAGTGTCATACAGTGTAGATGTCTTGACAGTTTTCAAACCAAATGGTAGCTGATTATACTTTCAGTAGGACATTTTTATATGATGATGAATGGTTGTAGAATGGTGTCCAAGTTTGATCAAATCCTGTGTACTCCTTTTCAGTTGTTAAATTCCTACACACTAAATAGGAAAGCAAAGAAGATCACAGACTATACATATCAATCAGTGGTGGATTGCCCCCTGTTCAGACTGGTTCTATAGAACCGGTAGTAAAACCAGTGGGAGGCTCCGCCTACTGATCCTCATGTCATTAGAAGTGATCTGTGCATGCACAGAAGCAAGGCGCGAGCGAAGCGAGCGTGTGTGTGTGATCCTGTTGCGAACTGGTAGTAAAGGTAAGTAGAACCCACCCCTGATATCAATCAATCAGAATACAGCTGGAAGGGACCTTGGAGGTCTTCTAGTCCAACCTCCTGCTCAAGCAGGAGACTCTATACCATTTCAGATAAGTGGTTGTTTCTTAAAAACCTCCAGTGAGGAAGCATCTACAGTACAACTTCTGAAGGCAAGCCATTCCATTGGTTAATTGTCCTCAGGAGGAAGTTTCTCCTTAATTCTTTTGTCACCTTAATATTTTGTCACCTAATGCTAAGCAGTAAGTATATTTCATCCTTCATCCAAGATGCGTTTTTGCCAGACCAACTGAAATATTTTGGGATAGGATCCTCATTCCTGCAACAAAAGTATTAGAACATTGAATTAACATTAACTGATCTTTCATGGTACTCAAAGTCATTCCATTTTGAGAAATAGCAGGGCTGGCTTTGAGCTGCATTGGTAAACTCAGTCTGAAGTTAAAATGGGGCCTTTATCCAAAAGTAAGACTTTACATTGAACTAACATCTGATCACAAATGTTGACAGTAGCATGGAAACACGTATGCTACAGAAGTAAATGAATGCCTGGGTGTAGAAGGAGTAGGGAAATGGTCTTGAAGAAAATAATGCGGTAGCTATTGGAGACCCATGAACTTACTCTGGAAAACAGAAGGGCATTTGAAGGAAACTCAAGATTGCCTTTCCCAGATTCTCTTTGATATAAGAGAGAGGGAAGGAGAAATTTCAGCAGAATCTTTCACAATTCTGTTAATATGCTTTGGATCAACAACAAATTATTTGTGTATGTGTATATGTGTTTTCTGATCTGGCCAACCTCAAAGGGCTGGCAGTAGAAACGAGATAGGCCAATTTTTTGAGTTAGGATCAACTTTGCAGTTTTGAGAGCCATTTGAAGCTTCCACTGACTTTGGCGACATTATGTTACTTGAGATAAAGAAAAAAAATGGCAATACATTTTTCCCAATTTTACATAGAGAAACCAACCAAACTGAAAATTGAATCTTTATTCCGCTTAGGCCATGGGTGTCAAACTCACTGTGTTACATTGCTGTCACGTGACATTTCACGATGTTTTCCCCATTCACGGAGAAGGGGTGGGCGTGGCCTGCATGTGACACATCCGGCCCGCGGGCCGCCAGTTTGATACCCCTGACTTAGGCCAAGAGCAGCATTTTCTGGGGAGTTTAAGGAATGATGTAATGAGCTGAGAAATACCTTTGAGTAATAGGAGGAGCAACCAAGATGATGGTCAGATAAAAGAAATGAGAGTCTAGGGAAAAATGTACTTGGAGAAATTGCCTCAGACTTGTCACTTGCAAGTTCTTATGAAAAAAGGGAGGTGGGAAGTGCATACAGATTTTCAAGATTCTGTTACTGTAACTTTATAATAAAAATAATATTAACATTCATAACTCTGGTTTCCTAATCTGATATGGCTTGAAGGGCTGAGAGACACCAGGTTTATTCCCCGGGTTGAAAATGAGCTTGTGGCTTTGGGGATTTTTGTAGCTCAAGAGTGAACTAAGCTAGGCTACAAGTTGGGAGATGAGGATTCTGGTGGAACAAAATACAGGCGATGGATTCATCAGGGTCCTACTCACCTTGGAATTTTGCCATGATCACAATAGTCACAGCAATCAACTTTAAGCAACTCTTTGCCTTGGGAAATCAAATTGTTGCAGCTCGATGCCTTGAATTGAAGTGACAAAGTCGGCTGACTGGATTTTACTAGGCACTTGGGTTGATGGAAAGGGGTTCCCGGGTAAGCACAACACATGCGCAGAATCCTTTAAGCATCCGATCTTAGTAACACAACCTTTCCAATCCTGCAAATCCGAGGGAAATGCCACTTTGATCCAGTGCAAATCAGTTAAACGCTTTGTCAAATCACAACACCTCTTCAAGGTCTCACACAGCCATATAAAATGTTCCATACTCATAAAAAGAAAAAGAAAGCCAGGGAAGGATTTGTGGAAATCAGCCTTCCCCTTGCCACTGGCTATGTTGGCTGGGCATTGCAGGCTAATGTATTTTAAGAGCATTTGATGGAAGTAGACTAACCTGTTGCTTATTGGTGATGCTATATTTCCTATATGAGGGAAGGTCCTTTTGAACTTGGAAAGGAGCATCAAATATTTGAGCCTTCTACTTCCTTGACGTAGGTTTGATCCAGCTGAATAACACCTGCATTTGATGCGTGCTTTTGCAATCGTCTCTTGTAATGCCTCAGTTTAGGTCCTGGTTCTCCCTCTAGTGCCGTGATGGCGAACCTATGGCACATGTGCCAGAGGTGGCATGCAGAGCTCTTCCTGCTGGCACGGGTGCCGTCGCCCCAGGTCAGATCTCCGTGGCATTTCTTTTGTGAGCTTCTGTTTCCCTGCAAACGACGAAACAGAAGCTCACAAAAGAAAAATATCTTATCTCTTGCTGCCGGTATTGGGATGCCCCGCCTCCAGCTGGCCAGCTGGTCTTCAGGTCTCTGTTGCACATGCAGGGGTGAAATCCAGCAGGTTCTGACAGGTTCTGGAGAACGGGTAGTGGATATTTTGAGCAGTTTGGAGAACTGGCAGATACCACCTATGGCTTGCCCCAGAGTAGGGAGGGAATGGAGATTTTGCAATATCCTTCCCCCAGGAGTGGGAGGGAATGGGGATTTTGCAGTATCCTTCCCCTAGAGTGGGGTGGGAATGGAGATTTTGCAGTATACTTCCCCTGCCATGTCCACAAAGCCACACGTACAGAACTGGTAGTAAAAAAATTTGGATTTCACCACTGTGTGCATGTCTGCACATGCATGTCTGTGCATGTCCATGCATGTTTGCGCGTTCGCATGCATGCGCCTTTCAGTTTGGGCATGCACACACACAGTTTGGGCACTTGGTGCCTAAAAGGTTTGCCATCACTGCTCCAGTGACTTGCTAAATATTCTAGAGTCATCCAGCTATAATGGGAAGACTTTATATCACGTCAGTGATGGCTGGGAAATAACATGCATATATTAGACACAAGGGGGAAATGGCCTTAGTCTGAGAAGTGTTGTTATTGTGGTCATTAACCGTTTTGAAAATGTAACTTGCACTGAGTTACACCAAACTTCCATTCCAGTTGTTAAAAGATGAATATTTCAGTTACACCACCATATATTGTTGGTATAATTCTCCTGAAAATAGTTATAGTACCGGGCAATTCTCCAACATAATAAGACCCAAAGCACCTGAGATTAATCTGCTGAAATTAGTATGCCAAATGGCGGTGTGGTTTTTCACTAAAAAATGCAAAAATAATTGTGGGAACGGGACCACGCAATCTCTGGATGTTTTAATGTTCTTACTGCCTACTTTAACAGGTGCCAAACCTCCTCAGATAAAAGAAAATGCCTCTTCTCCATTCACTTCGAAATTTCTTTTGTGATTGAGCAGCCCAGAAAATATTGCCTATTCCTTTAACAGAATTGGGATTCATATGAACTTAAAGAAATCTGCAAGCGATCCAGTGGTGAAATGTAAAATTTGTTACTACCGGTTCTGTGGGTGTAGCTTCGTGGGGGGTAATGTGACTGGTGGGCGTGGCCAACTTTTTTTTTTTTTTTACTTTTAATACCATTTTTTCTATAACCTCTTCGGCCGAAGAGATTGTAAAAAAAAAATGCTTTTAAAAGCCTCTGACGATCAGGCAACTCAGCTGGCATCGTCAGAGGCTTTTAAAAGTATTTTTTTTTACAACCTCTTCAAGAGGTTGTAGAAAAAATCCTTTTAAAAGCCTCTCACGATCCCAGCTGAGCCGCGTGATCATCAGAGGCTTTTTTTTTTTTACTTTTAAAAGCATTTTTTCGGCCAAAGAGGTTGTAGAAAAAATGCTTTTAATTTTTTTTAAAAAAAGCCTCTGATGATTGCGTGGCTCAGCTGGGCATGGTGGGGGGGCATGGATTTTTGCTACCGGTTCTCCGAACTACCCGCTGCCATCGCTACCAGATTGGGCAATCCGGTCCAAATCGGGAGCATTTCACCCCTGAAGCGATCTAATTATAAGAATTAGTTTAGAACATAATCAGAGCTACAAATACCAAATTTGTTCACAAAACTGTAATACAGGGGTGTCCAACCTTGAAAACTGGAAGACTTATGGACTTCAGCTCCTAGAATTCCATGCTGGCTGGGGAATTATGGGAGTTGAAGTTCACAAGTCTTCCAGTTGCCAAGATTAGACACCTCTGCTATAATAAGTATTTTACTGTGACATGATTTCCTCTTTTAATAGAAACTAACACTATAATAGGAAATTGATTCCTATTTCTATATTGACTCTCAACAAGATTTTATGACTGTAAACTTGTTCCATTCCACTAAATTAGAAGAAATTGCTTTGGAACTGTGTTACATATTCATTTATATTCTTGGTGCTGGTGATTAGATCATGTCAAATGAAACAAAATAGCGCTGGAGAAGTTGAGTTCATCTCAAGTTGTTGGATGTATGCCTTCTCTTAACTGAAAAAAAGTGTGAAATTAATGTCAGGTTGATGAAAGTTGATCTTTGTAAAGACAAGTCTTCTACTTTATTTTAGCTGGATGAAGTTAGAGGGTTCCTTTGTAGTGGAGGAACTGCTGAGATTTTAACTGTATCATAAATCTTATGATGCAGTTGCCTTTTATTCCGTTGGGGTGTGTGTATGTGTATGCATGCTGGATATCATCCTCTTCTAACAACCCTATAATCCCTTGTAGGGTGAGTCTGGGTAAGTGAGTGGAGCTGAATGTTTACTAGCCAGATGCCCTTCCTGTCGCCAATGTAGAGTTTTTTTCAGCAGATATATTTACAGTATGCCTAGATATGCATGCTGGATATGTGTAACACAAATGTGTGCATAGGTTCCAAGGAAAGGAAGGAAGGAAGGAAGGAAGGAAGGAAGGAAGGAAGGAAGGAAGGAAGGAAGGAAGGAAGGAAGGAAGGAAGGAAGATTCTTTTTTCAATATTCACCTTCTGATGTGTCATTTTCTCTTTAGTATTGATTCTTGTTCAGTGTGTGTGTGTGTTTATTGCCTACTGCTATCCTAAAATAGAAGACATTATTTGTAGCTCACAAATGCCCCCAAAGCAGCATAATTCAAGAGAAAAGGAGAACTTCAAAACAGAAAACCATTAAGTATTCCTTTTCCCCTTTCCCTTGATGGTCTACTGCATGTATGACTTGAAGATAATGGAATGTGAGACAAATATTTGCCTCTACAGATTTTCTTCAGTGGATGCCCTAAATGTACTATGCATAATAGGAAGTTGTATAATATGCATGACTACTGAGATGCTAGTATATTGAAGCCCAGTGGTTGGTGTGTGCAGGATTTCTGGCTAAATTAAAATTGTTTAAAAATGGGATTAATTTCTGAAGGTTGAAATTAAAGCATGAACACTTTTCAAATGATCCAATACTGCAATTGACTGATGGAATCTATTCGGCATTGGAGGAGACAAGTGACTGCTGTCAGCTAAGCCATCCAGCCTGCAGGATGCTTAGATCTGGCCCACGGGACCAACTTGGAAACAGTGAAGGACTGGCCCCGAATGGCTCTCCCAACCTCCGTTTTTGCTGGCAGAGGGTTGCAGGAGGCCATCAGAACAGAACTCAGGAGTCCGTTTTCGTTCGATAAGAGTGCTTGGGCCACCACAGGCACCCTCGATACGAGTGACATCGAGCTGGCCACGCGTACCCTAACCCCCTGAGGTCAAACACAACACATAAACACAACCGTAAGCACACCAGCATGCCTTCTGTCCGTGTCCTACTGTCCCCATTTATATGTAATCATTCTATGTGTTTATGTCTATGTTTTGTCTATTTATATCCATTTATTTGTGCCAATTTTTTTTGTCATGTGTCTATGTCTATACTGTTACTTGTTTCCTTATACTTGTTGACAAATAAAATAAAATAAAATAATAATAAAATAAAATAAAATAATAAAATAAAATAAAATAAAATAATAAAATAAAATAAAATAAAATAAAATAAATAAAATAATAAAATAAAATAAAATAAAATAAAATAATAAAATAAAATAAAATAAAATAAAATAATAAAATAAAATAAAATAAAATAAAATAAAATAAAATAAAATAATAAAATAAAATAAAATAAAATAAAATAAAATAAAATAAAATAAAATAAATAAAATAAATAATAAATAAAATAAAATAAATAATAAATAAAATAAAATAAAATAAAATAGTACCCTGATAGGGCCTTCAATGAAATCGAGTTTGACACCCCTAGTCTAAGTGCTATTGCTATTGTCAATTCTTTAGCTATTTTCTTTCTCTGGCTTCCTATTCCTTATCAGTAAACTGATCAATAATAGCCTTCTTCTCGTGGGCTGATGTGAAGGTAATGGAAGGATTTTAAATCTCTGTGTATCAAGGCATAAGGCTTTGCATTTGTTATGCATTATAAAACCAATGAGCCGAATTATATTGTACTGAGAGTCTTGTAGGCATAATAAGAAAAGATGGGTGGACAAATTGCAGCAATTCTTTAAGATGGCAGGTATTTAAGCCTAATAAAAAGGTTACTTTTCTAAACTAATTAAGCAGATTTACAAGTTTATGGTTGGATTTAAGAATATAAGATCCTCTCAACGATGGAGGCAGTTCTGTAAAGACTTAACGATAACAGAGAAAAGCAAGTATTGTTTATTTTGCTTAAGATGGATACTTGATGCATCCATCCAGGACCAATCCATCTAGCTTCAGCATCATTCCATGATGTCCTTCAGAAAGAAATCAGTGTGACATCTGCCAGCTGTTCCTCAATGAAAAGCATTTAAGAGTACGTAACTAATTAGTAATGACCTTTTCCAATATTCATCACATCACTGCTTTATCATCCTGAAACTGCTTTAAAAAAAAAATGTGGTTAATTTGGGATGAAGGAACCGTGACCAGAACTGCATTTTAGATAAATGGTTTCTCACCAAAGTTGTTTGAAAAACAACCTAGTTGAGATAATGTGGGCATTTACCATATTTTTCGGAGTATAAGATGCTCCGGACTATAAGACGCACCTACCTTTTTTGGTGAGGAAAAGAAGAAAAATAAATCTGCCTCTGCCTCCCAGCAATTTTGCCTCATTGCAGCAAACAGCAAATAACCTGCTTTACTTTCATTTTCATTTTCAGCATAGCTTGATTAGCACAAGAAAAAAAAATCTGCTCCCAGCAGTTTACCTTCTTGCAGCAAACAGCAGAAGCCTGCGCAAAACAGCTGAGAGCAAAACAGCTGAGAGTCAGGAGGCTGATCCAATCAACTTGTGCTAATTGGACTGTGCTGAAGCTGAAATGAGCTGTTTCTGCTTGCTGCTTGCTGCAAGGAGGTAAACTGCTGGGAGGCAGAGGTCAAAGGGTGGGGGCCAGTGAGTGGGCGGGACTACATTTGGTGTATAAGTTGCACCTAAATTTTCACCCCCTTTTAGGGGGGAAAAAGATGCGTTTTATACTCCAAAAAATACAGTATGTTGTTCTCGTGGTGTGCTGTATTGCAATACATGTTGCAGGAAATGGTAGGACAGTCTTGATTGCTCAGGCATTATCTTGTTTCTCTGTAGAAAAAAAATACCAGTTAAAGAAAATAATTATACAGGTGGTCCTTGATTTACAACAGTTCATTTAGTGACCAATCAAAATTACAATGGCACTGAAAAAAGTGACTTATGATTGTTTTTCACACTTATTACATGACTAAAATTCAAATGCTTGACAACAGACTCACATATATGACGGTTGTAGTGTCCCAGGGTCATGTGATCCCCTTCTGCAACCTTCTGACAAGCAAAGTCAATGTGAAAACCAGATTCATTTACCAACCGTGTTACTAACTTAACAACTGTGGTGATTCACTTAACAAGAAACGTCATAAAATGGGGCAAAACTCACTTAACCAGTTTCTCACTGAGCAACATAAATTTGGGGCTCAACCAGCTGGATCTATCCAGATCACACAAACCAGTAGGGCCAGCTGTGGGAGGTTCCGCCCACCCACCAGGATGACATTATGTCCCATTTTTGATCCTCTGTGCATGGACAGAAGAGGCATGTGCGCTCACATTTCCGAACCAGTAGTGAAGGTTGCATTTTACCATTGGGCTCAACTATGGGCATAAGTCGAGGACTACCTGTACTGAAAATCCTTAAGGATCAATAAAGGGCAGTTTTAAAATTTCTTGATCTAATACCATATTATACCTTGTTTGATATAGGATAGAGGGATTGATCATCAGAGTGTTTAAAGGCATATTCCTAAAATTTGCAGTCCTGCGCAATCACTGCTGATGTTGTCTTTCTTTGACTCTCTTCTCCAAATTTTGGCTGAGTAGGTATGTGTGGATATACACTTGCATGCTGAAATGTGAAAGGGAAGCAAAATTGCATAGAATATGATTTAATTCCCAAAATGATATCAAATATAGTACTATACTGCCTAGAGAATTGCTTGTATTAACTTCAGGCTACTTGGAAACTCTGTTTTAAGAAAGAAGAATGTGGCTAACAAATAAAGTTTTAGGATTATTTCAGAAATAATCAGATTAAAAGCAAGAGTCCTGGCCAAACGGTCTTATCAAGATATACAGTTCACAAGAAGATGGACAAGACAAGTGGAAAACAGTGAAGGTCGCAGGATTATTTTTGACAGTGTAGCCTGATTGACTGGCAAAGGCATCAATTCATGCTGCTCTGGATAAGACAGTGGAAAACCACTTTGTTTTCTACTAGAAAAGATCATGGATTAAAAAAATATATAAAATCATCAACAATATAGTGCCAGATGATGAGCTGCTCAAACCAGATGACATTCAATATGCTACCAAGAAAGAGCCAACGGTCTTTCGGAGCAGTAACGTTATTTATGACAAAGCTAGTCAAAATTTGGGGGATGTCTAATTGCTGATGGTGTTGAATGGGAAAAGAAAATATATGAACATGAAATATAAGAAGCATAAACAAGGGAAACCTCAAACATAGTGAAGGATGAAATGTATTGTCTACACATTGACACGTGAGGCATCAGTGAATTGAAATGGAATGGAATTGGACATTTTCATACAGAATTCATACCATTTAGGGACACAAAAACAAGGAACATTCAGGAAAGATATATAAAGGACAGTATTGTGTGCATATACAGTGCAATCAGTGACTGAATAATATAATATAATAAAATTTAATATGATGATCACGCAAGTTTATGCTCTGACCACTGAAGCATAGGAAGAGAAGGCTGATGAATGTTATGGTCCAATTCAATCTGAAGCTGGCAGAACACATAAACCAGATGTGTTACCTTTGGTTACAGACTGGAATGCAAAAGTTGGAAATATTATGGAGAAAATCCCAGTTTAGACTTATCACCTAATAAAGTTAGTCTAAGTCTTCTTCAGACAAGCAACATGACATTTCTGTGGATACACAGAAATAAAATTGACTAGATTATCCAGAGGTGGAAGAGCTCAGTTAAAAGAAGCAAATTTATAGTCAGGAGATGGCTCTGGAACACATCATAAACTACTCATATGTAATTCTAAGTCAAGTTAAACAGAAGAACAAAGCCAATTCATTTACATAATATGATTTTAAGCATATGCCATCATTTTCAAGGAGAACATCAGGAATTGTTTTCATGTTCTAAATCTCATTGTTAGGGAACCATAGGAACACTGGAATTGAATCAATGAAATCAATGGATGAAAAGAGATTGCCAAAGACCAAGAAAAGAGAAGAAAGCAAACTTCAGGTCAAAATAAATGGTGATAATTGCCAAGAAGAGAAGAAAAGTGAAAGCCAAGAAGGGAAGGAACTTAACAAAGAATTTTGTTGACCTTTTGGAAGAAAAAAGTACTATCACAACAACATCTGTAAAGACATTGAACAGACATGGAAAAATAAAAAAAGTCTTCCAATAATCCGCAGGACTCATATGGAAGTGGCAGTGTTGAAACTGTGTGCTAAAGGATGCCAATGGGCAGATAGTAACTGATTTCAAGAAAATCAGATGGCAGGACTACATTGAAACACTGCATAATGAGAAATATCAACATCAAAGGTTTCTTGGAAAGTATTCCCCACTTAATAACAGCTTCTAGCATTAGGAGGTGAAGTCAAAACAGCACTTTCTCAATTGGTTTGAGAAAAGGTCAAGGAAAATAGATATTATTGCTAATGCACTCTGCATAATTGAGGAGCCAAAAAGAAATCAGTATGTATTTCACTGATTATTAAAAAAAAAAAAAAAGATCTTTCATTGTCTTGATCATATCAAACTGTAGAATGTGCTTGCCTTTATGTGAAATCAATGCACAGGTCAGGAAGTCGCAATATGAACAGAATGTGACAAATCAGACAAACTCTAGTTTGGTAAAGGAGCATCACAAGGCTGTATAGTCAAAAAGTCTCTCCTTATTTATTCAATCTGCTTGGATATTATATACCGAGGGAAACTGAATTGGAAGAAGATTACTGTAGTTTTAAAACTGGAGGCAGAAACATTGCCTGCCCCATGGCACTATTTTTAAGCTGAAAATACAAATATTCTGCAAAATCTAGTAATAAATATCATTCAGCATAATAAAAACAGCGGATTAGCATTGAATATGAAGAACACCAAACTAATGGCACAGATTCAGCAAACCAACCTTAATGGACATTAATATGGTGAATATATACCATCAACCTTAGAGGAACCAGCTTTGTAAAATTTGGAGTTGGAAAAGAATCTAAGAATACCATGGATCATTAAGAAAGCAAACAGATAAACCAAAGTACAAATCAACCCAGATCTCTCACTTGAGGCACAAATAACCACAAATGAGGCACAAATTAACATATTATGAACACATTAGGAGAAAACTTAGCTCCCTAGAAAAGTCCATATTGCAAGGAAAAATAAAAAGACGACCAGGAGAAAGATGCCAGGGTAAGTGAACTCACTTACCCTGGCAATGAGTGTGCTTTTAGAAGACTTGAAGGATTAGGATCAGGGACAGACTGTCCCAGAGAAAATCAATAATAGATGACATTGACTTAATGGCACATAATAATAATCATTATCGCACAAAATAAACCTGCTGTACCATCTAAGGCCTGATTTAAGTCCTTCGCTCAGTAATGTTAGATAAAGGAACTAAATGCTTACCATTATGGAGAAACAAGATTTGATTTTAAGATTACTTTGAACACAATAAAAGAGGAATGCCTGGTTATTGGAAACACCATACTTATTATGTTCTTGGCATGTTTCTCTAATGTGCTCATTCATTTGGCAGTAGAAGCTGTATCAGTGCATAATGCTGTTTTGTGATGTCTTTTGAAATCGCTGAAAAAACTCTGCAGCATTTTAAAACCATCAGCAGTCCTGGTTTAATGACTGCCTCATTTAGCAACTGTTCAGAGTTGCAGTGGTGATGAAAAAGGAATCTTACGATCATATCTGCAACCTTTGCTGGTCTCTAAAGCAAAGGAAAATTGAAGTAAGATCATAAGCACAGTTGCTGTTTCACTTCGCAGCGGCTTTATTTAACAACCAGGTTGCTGATCCCAATTGTCACTAAATGAGGAGTGCCTGTAAATACCGCCAATCAAACACCAGATTCTTGATTATTTAATAGGGTGCATTGCTGGTGTATATAAGCTTGGTTGCAATATTTGCAACTGTTTGGTGTTTGAGTGGTATTTGTGTTCTGCTAAATCTCTCAATATTTGAACAACCAGCATGAATTATCACCATCTGTTTTCCTTCCCCTCCAACCCATAGTCATTATCAAAATCAGATTTCACAGAAAGAATACGATGCTTTGGAATTACTTAACTTTTGCATTTGGTTGTTTAATTTCGGTGAGAGATAAATGGAATGATTGGAAGACAAACGGTTCTTTATTGGCAGCTGCTGAAGTTTTTTCCTAATTCTATTTGAATCAATTGGAGAATTTGCCCATCAGGAGCAAGAGTAATTTCCATTTTCTTCTTTACTAAAGCCTTAAACCTACCTCCCTGGATAAGATCAACCATCTATCTGGCATTGCCCTGCCTGCTGTTTGTGGAGAAGCAGCAACATACAAGAGATGCTCAAAGCCTGGCTAGGTGGCTCAGTGGCTAAGATGCTGAGCTTGTCGATCAGAAAGTTCGGCAATTCGAATCCCTAGTATAGGCCTCCTGTGTGAGCAGGGTTTAGACTAGATGACCTCTAAGGTCCCTTCCAACTCCGTTACTGTTATAAATCATCAATATCTTGACAACACCCTCTAGGGCCTACAATCAGTTCATCAGAAATTAAAATATAGGAAAAGCTTCCTTAGGGCAACGGGAGACTTTGAAGAATTTAAAAGCAGAAAGGACCTATGGAAAGCTACAAAGAGCCAACACTGGATGGAACCAATGGAGACGCTAGCACCTGAGTTCTGGCGAAAGCTGGGAAATATGGAAATTGTTGAATAGACTTCACAACAAGATCCAGAGACACTCTGAACAAATGGGGCTATCCAGTGGCCTCTGCCCTTTGCAATTGTGATGACATGCAGACAACAACACATATGTATACCTGTCCTTCGTGTCTTGAACAGTGTCCTCATGGCAGAACAACAGAACACAATGAATGTTGCTAGCTTCTGGGCAAGATATGTTTAACTTCTACATATTTTAATCTTGCATTTTATATTTTAAATTTTATGTCGTGGTATGCCTCATTTTAATTGTAATGCTTCTGACATGAATAAACAAACCAGGGTGGATAAAAATCAATGATTTTTTTTAAAAAAATAAAAAAATCAGATTTTTTTGATTTAAATTGGATTTTTTTGATTTTTATCGAATTTATTTTAATAAAAAACTTTTGGGGTAAAAATCTATGATAAGATAGTTTTCTATTTAAGATACATAAATAATTTAGTTTATTCAGCATGAAATGGAGCTTAGTTATGTAGCATAAGGCTGTATATTCTGCAACACTGGGACTATCGGTGAGTCAACAGTGGGTCAAAGGAGTAGCAGAGATGACAGTTGCTCTTTAAAAATTATGATTTAAATAGAGTTGATTTAAATCAAGTCTTTTTACTAGTGATTTAAATCATGATTTAAATTGTGATTTAAATCAACTCGATTTAAATCAAATCCACCCTGAAACAAACTAAAGCCAAGCCTAGTATCTTTCATATTTTTCCTACAATAATAGATAGCTTTTGCAATAAGGTAGGAAAATGTTTGGTGCATATTATATCTTTCTTTTCTTTTCTGAAGGAACTTGCATTGTCAAGAGGAATAATAAATTGGCTATCACTTATTTGAAAATAATGAAAAAGGCATTGTATAATTTAGTTATGATTTTACAAATTGGAAAAGAAAAGCAGTGAATGATTGATTGATTGATAAAGTGATTGCATACAGTTTATGCTATTAAATTGCTGGCGATTCTCACTGACAATATAGACAGAGTTGTTTGGGAGGGACGTCTTCTAACCTTATCCTTCAGGTCTTCAAACTGTCCCCCCATCACCACTGTAATTGAGTCCAACCACCTTGTTGGTAGTCATCCTCATATATTTTCTTCCTCCTTTCCCAGTATTGTAGACTTCCTCAGAAAGTTAAGTCTGTGCATAATGTGTCTTATGTATGATAATTTGAGTGGGGTCATTTGTGCCTTAAGTAAAAACTCTGGGTTGATTCTTTTTATAAGATCCATTGGTTTGTTTCCATGATTGTACATGGTATGAGTGGATCTCACATACTCTCCAAGACCAAATTTCAATACTCTGTCTATCCTGCTTCTTCCAAACTCAGTTTTCTCTTCCATAGAGTTTCACAGCAAAAGCCACTGCCTACTCAATCAAATGCCTTTTTAGAATCAATAAAAATATTTCTATAGCAGATAGAAATTAATTTTTGGCATTCTTTGCCTTTTTCTATTACCCAGCATGAACCAACAGTAAGATCTTATGTTCCCAAGCCTTTTCTAAAGGCTTGAAGTTGGATACATGGAATTTCCCTTTCCATGTACAACTGTGTTTGATAATCCCAAGCATTATTTTGCTAGCATCTGAAATCGGTATTATATCATAGTTTGCTGACTTTTTCAAGTATCCTTTTTCATATTGTAATATAGGTATACCTCTTCCATTCTGTTGGCCACTGTGTCTTGTCCAGTTTTTCTGTAGAGCTTGGTTAGAATTTGTGACTTGCCATATTTCGGTAAATACCCCATCAAGTTTTTATAACCTTCTGATTTCATAATCACCAGAGTGAAGATTTAAAATCATCTTCCAGCACAAAATTAAATCAAATCTTTATTATGGTCATAGACCAGCATAGCTAGCATTAAAGATTCTTGTAAGTAGTCAACATTTTCTAAGATATTTTGGATGTTTATTATGCACAATTTCAGTATATTTCTTCCCTCTTAGTTTGATATTACTTAAGGTAAACTTAAGAAATAAGGTCAATTGACTGGCAAAGCCCAATCTGAATTTACGTTATTCCTTGTTTACATTTCCAGTTAAATTATCGAGTAACTTGTTGACCCTTTCCTACAAATATATTTCTGCAACAATCAGGAAACACACTTACCCTCTCTAAGATAGATGGTAAGTGATAGAAATAAAATTGCTAATACCTACTATTCTCCTGTCTGCAAATCCCATGCTATTTTCTGAGTTTCTGGATTTTATCTTATTGGTTTTTTAACTTCCAAATGCTTTGGAAGTTAATGCCTTTTGAAACAGGAAGGGAAGAAGATAAATGCTTTAAATACCCATCATTATTAAAGTTAGTTCAAAGCTGTCAGAGCCTTCAGGAATAGTGACATATGGTCAGAATTGTTTTATAGATTTACTGTTGGCCATCCTGGGAAGATTCCAAAATGTTCTCCAATAAGATCCATATCCCAAATCCTTTAGAGGCTGTGGAGCTGTGCAAGCAGACAGAAAATAATGGTGCTCAGATGGTCTGAGAAAGGACTTCTTACTTGTAGAAGTGAAACATGGCTAATTAAAGAAATTAGAGTTGACCAAAGTTTTTCTACTTCTTCCCCCAGGGAACATTTTATTTTTAACATCTGTTACATTAATAACATCTATGAAGATGCCTTTTGTTAACTGCTTCTACTGCATATATCGGCTTAGATAGTACATCATTCTTCTTTTGCCTTCACAGTTTTAAGGCCTTATGGTTTTACATAATGTACATTTTGTGGAGGCTGTTGAATTCATTTTTAGTTATCTGTTTTCAATTATGTTTTAAAAAATATTGAATTTTATATCTTCTTTGTAGCTGTTAAAAGACAAACAGCATATTTTAGTTAATACATCACATATATAAGAACTAAAATATTATCCTGTGAATGTTTTTTGGAAGCCCATATTTAATGGGACATGCTCCTTATTAAGGTGTGTTTGATGGCAATAATAGTTCAGTGAATGTTTTTTTGGCTAGTGTAATATGTGATGGAGGAAATTAATTAATTAAAAATTGCACTATTGCAGGGTAATTCTGCTGACTGCCAACTGCCAGCAGTTTGGCAGTTCAATTCTCACTGGCTCAAAATTCAGACTCAGCCTTCCATACTTCTGAGGTCGGTAAAATGAATACCCAGGTTGTTGGAGGCAAAGATCAGTATATAGGTGTAGTGCTATTGAAGGAGTATATAAGTCTAAGTGCTTGCTATTGCTAAAAATAAAGACATCGTGGCATCATATAAACTGTGAAATTGGAGCTGGATAAAAAGCATGCATATTAGACTGATAGACAATGATCAAGTGCTATATAGGCAGTCATTGGAACCACAAAAGCTCATTTTTGGCTATAAATAATGTTGATTCTTAAACCAGTTACACCAGCAATGGTACAAATTCAGCTTTTCCCTATGGGAATGTATAGCTGTTGCCAAGGTGCCTTTGTTGTTGCTGAATTTAAATTGCTTCTTTAGACAGTCACTAACTCTTTGCTTGTAAAAGTGTTAAGAAAGGATTTCCCAAAGCATTAGTCCATCTTTTTAATTCTTGAGTTTGTTTGCTGTGGTTCCAATTACAGACCTTACTCTTGGACTACACACCATAGTGTCATCACAGAACAAGTAGAGCTCTTTGAGTATGTGGGAATTACCTTCTGTTCAACAAACACAGGAATATTGTAGCATTCTACATTTTATTCTAGATTTGCATTTTCATAGAATCACAAAATGCTGAGTTCCTTCCCTCACTCATAGGTTATCTCTTGATCTTTTTCAACAACTACCAGGATCCCTGAATGAAAAGTAAGGGCTGCCAAAGAGGAGATCCCAACATGTATTTTCACAATCTAATCCAGGATTAGTAGTTAAAACTTCCTGATGGCAATAGTTTATTTTACTTATTTAAAATATTTATTTAGCTGCCTAGCTTATGTTAGTTTCCATAGTTGATGTTGTGCATGTTGAAGGAAATGTCCACTGCATATGCGTCTTCTTCTCAAAGGTTCTTCTCATCTCTAAGGTTTGTTTCCATATGTGTTCATGTGTTTGTGTTTGCGTTACTTCAAAAATACAGAGCTGCAAGAGACATTAATTATTAGAGGAGCTCCAGTTAAAATGCTCAATAGGAATATCTTACAGTAACCTTGATATCTGATTACTTTTTGTTCTCTACTTCACAATATCACCTTCCCACCCATATTTTAATGGGTTTCTGAATTATAGAAATAAATGCAGTAATCATCGTTCTCAGACGTGCATTGTGGCAAAATGGAAAGCTTTTTTAAAAAAAAAATCAGAAAAAAACTGGTTTCTTTTGGCTACAGTGCTTTTTGCTTGCATGATTCTTCACAGCCTACTAAATGTAAAGACCATCCTGATGAATATGGTCAGATTTGCTGTTCTCCAAATATGAAAAAGTATCAGTAAGATATGATAAAGGACCGTTCACCAACTTTTGCCTAAGTCCATCTGCTTTCGGCTTGGGCAGAATGAATTGTTCCAATCTTAGCATCCTTGGTTAAAATGAGTTCTCTTTTGGTGTAAGAAAATAATTCACAGCCTAATCCTCAATCATGTGTTCAATGGCAACTTCAAACGATAAATCATGCAACTTGCAAGATGGAGCTGTAGCTACTTTATAATAAAGCATCCTTGGGTGTCTTTTGGGAAAAAAGAGTAGTTTATCACATGCCTGCAGTTTTGTGAACTTTCTTAGATGTCATGGTGGTTAAATGGGGGGGGGGGATTGAAGGGACTTCTAAAAATCCTGGAATGCAGCCGGTTTGCCAAAACCAAGGGCACTGACCAAGCCAATTGTGGCACATTGTCAATAACTTCATCCAGACAGAATGGATAATACATTTTAACTTCAGTAAAACACGCTGACTTTTCACTCATTGTTCCAAAATTGCAAAAAAAAAAAAAAAAAAAAAGACAAAACAATTAAAATTAACTTTTATGATTGTGGTTCAAATCACCTTGTGGGTGCTTAGTTAATGTTTTGCTGAATTGCACTTTTTGAGTGTGCTTTTTTTTGGGTATCTTGGCAACTCAGCATGACTCAGATCTAGGCTATCAATTATAATGACTTGTGGAATAAACACCTTGCCATTTTCAGACAGTTAATGCAAATGTTTCTCATATATATGACCAACTATTTACCATCTTTCTGAAATATATTTGGGAAAAGTTTTAACGGGAGTTGACTGCATTACTAGACGTATAATTACTTTATAGTCAATATTGCTACAGTACAATATTTTTGCATTAGAAGCCTGTTTCTTCCCTCCCATCTTGGAAGGTGACCCTTCAATAGGTATGTGATGCCCATAATTCATATGCTGTGGACTGCCAAAGGTTTTGCTTGGTCAATGGAAAACTTTTCATGGAGGTTCTTTTCCATGGTGACCTCACTGTTTATCCTTAGTCCTAGATTTTAAAAGTGGATCATTCCTCCCAAATTTATTGCTGTTCCGTGCAGACCAAAATAAAGTTATTTTTAAATTACCAATCTATGGTATATGTTATTGTTTGATTATTTGATTCCTAGCCTGACTTTTATTCTAGACAGCTAAATGTTCAAAAAATTGAACAACAACAACAATAATTAACAAGAAAATAAGCTTTGAAGTCATTAAAAGCCTTTGGGAAATAGATTTTTTTTAACCTGTTTTCTTAATGCTTAGACAATGCCAGTCTGGGAGCATGCATGGGGGAAAAAACCCCTCTATAGTGAGATAGAAAAATGGGGTTCTTCAAAAAGGTTTCCTGCACAATTTAACAACCAACTAGGTTAAAAGTCTGTAGAGATTCTCAGTCAACTGACAACCAACTAGACTGGTAAGAAAAATAAGTCCTTAGGTTCTAATCTGTATAGGTCTATAAAAGTCAGTACTAAGACACAACATTATTCCTTATCAGTAATGTCAGAATGTAACAGAGTCTAGCACATCCAGTGAACAATTTAACCAAATTTACCAGTTTACCTGACTTCTGATTTAATAGATAAAACCACCAGGCATCTCTGCAAACTATACAAGTTCTATGGGAAATGTGCTTCTAATGAGGATCAGCAATGAGATGTCCTTTGGAAGTTTTGCACTCCAAATCACATCAGTCATCACCAGCATGGCCAATGATAAAGACTTATGGGTACTGCAGTCCAAAATTTCTGGAAGGCACCAACTTGTCAATTCCTTGCATCCAAAAGTAGGACTTCTGTCTAGGAGTGCACAGCAGTATACAAAAATTTCCTCTTGAATATAATGGTTATATTATAGAATATAGTATGGTTCATACTAAGCAGATATCAGTGGGAGCAGTTACTCCACTTGTTCATGCATCTCTTGCATATGTTTTAGCAAATAGATTTGTTTCTCTGGGATTTGAGAATTCTTGCCTGTAGTTTTGTGTGATAAAGCATTTAATTGCAGGAATGTTTTTAATCATTTGGTTTTAAAAATTATCTGTCACAAGGCATATCTCTTATTGCCATTATTGCTTGATTTTTCCCCCCTCTCTTCAATTGTGTATGAGTTTATATGATTACCTGGGTAAATACCTGCAGTTTTCTTGGCAAGATTTTTCAAAAGTAGTTTTCCATTGTATCCTTTTTAAGGCTGAGAGAAAGTGACTGACTCAAGGTCACTCAGCTGGCTTTGTGCTTTAAGGCAGGATTAGAAGTCAGTCACCCAGTTTCTAGTCTGATTCCTAAACCTGTATACCAGGGGTGTCAAACTCAATTTCATTGAGGACCACATCAGGGTTGTAGTTGACCCCGGGGGGGGGCAGGTGGGCATGGCTGACTGGGTGGGTGTGGCTGACTGGGTGGGTGTGGCCAGCTTGACACCACTCACTGGGTGTGGCTGACTGGGTGGGCGTAGCCAGCTTGATGCCACTCCCCAAACTGCTGGCATGTTTCCTCTTTGCATTGGGTAGACTGGGCCTAAGCCACGCAGGCCAGCCCTTTACATTTTCCAGGACAGTCCCGCAGCTCATATCCAACCACATTGCAGGCCTCATCTGGCCTGTGGGCCTTGAGTTTTACACCCCTGCTCTTAAACTGGCTCTGCCATTATTGTTATACATTAGCAAGCTGGCTAATATACAGTATACATACCTATAGTCCAAGATGGGAGATGTGTTTTAAGTAGCCCTTTGAGAAATTTTACAATACTTTCAACAGAATTAATGTTTCAGGTTGTATGAGATCATAAGAGGATACAGGAATTGGAAAAGAACTACAACCAATTCATATAAGAGTACACTTTTACAAACACACAAAATCTGGATTCAATACAGGATCTTGATTCAAGCCGGGTGACCTACACAGGATCTTTTTTTTTTTTTTTAATTTGATTTATATGCCGCCCTTCTCCGGAGACTCAGGGCGGCTTACAATGCATTAAGCAATAGCCTTCATACTTTTGTATAGTTATACAAAGTCATCTTATTGCCTCCACAAACTGGGTCCTCATTTAACCTACCTTAGAAAGGATGGAAGGCTGAGTCGACCTTGAGCATGGTAAGATTCAAACCTGCAGTAATTGCAGGCAGCTGTGTTAATAACAGGGTGCTTTAGACCACTCTACTACCAAGGCTCTTGATTCAATTATGCATCAAAAAGCTCCAAAATTCATGGAATAAAAGCAGCCCAAATTGAATGAAACCAGCCCAAGATGCATTTAAAAGACAAAGGCCACTCTTTTGAAGACAGCAAAGTCCACATTTTGGACAGAGAGGACTGCTGGTTTGAAAGAGGAGTCAAAGAGGCCACCTATGTCAAAACTGAACAGCCCTCTCTTCACAGAGGGGGAGGGATACCATATCATCTATCTCCAGTCTACAACACAGTCCTTTCAGCAGTTCCAAGAAGGCTCCATACCCATTTGCATCATAAGGCTGATTTCTCCTTAGTTAACTCAATCTTTCATACTGAAACATTTTTTTCTCAGGATTCTTTTTCTTTGAATGAATAACTGGGTAACCTGATGCAATTTCACACATCCGCTATCTTTGAAAATTGTCTTTTATGTAGAGGAAGAGTCATGTTAGGAAATTTGTCAGATTTTCCTGGGTATTAACATAGTCTGTTTCACCTAAGAATCATTATGGAAAGCATTTAAATAAAATTGAAAAGTATATGAAATTATATACTTTCTTAACCATGTGATTCATTCACTTTTCTTAATATGTATAATTTTTCATATATCCCTTTCATATAATGCCTTTTAAGCAATTAATTCCTTTTTTTCCTTTGCTGCCAATGAACACATTTCCATATGTGTTATTTTTTTTAATAGAAGAAAGTATTTTGAACAATTCAGGAAAGTACAAATACTAAAGGATAATTGCCTTTTAATTCTAGTTACATTTCTAGAAGTATGAATTAGGCCAGTGCACTTTAATACAAAATGCAAAGTGGATACATTTATTTCCAGCAATAATTTCCATGCAAAAATAAGAATGATAATAGTAACCTTTAGTAGCAGCACTAAAGGTTACAAAAATTACCTGTCACAAGATATATCTTTTAATGCAACTACAGGGTGCTGAGGTATTTGCGTCAGTTCAGCTCCATCTTATTTCCTAAAACATGGTGGGTGAATTTGATGCTTGTTATAGAAGATAAAATTGATAAAATTCACAGGTCACAAACATTCTTCAAGTCGAACTAGTAGCTCAACCAACTCAGTAACAAATTGAATTTTAAAGCCTTTTCATTATTTTTCTCTTACAAAAATGAAGCACAAAATATCCACTGATCTCGATCCCATCTGCAAATATGGGTAACTCAACAGGATTTATTCGTTCAATGTACAGTAGACTACTTAGGCAGGCAGATATTAATTCATTTTTAATGCTAGAAAAATACAGTCATTAAACATCAGCTAACACAAAATGCCAGATATGCTTTTAACGTTACAGAAAGTGCACTCCTTTGCTGAAATTGCTTGTTACTTTTGAAGATCTGGACATGCTGAAGTATTAAATATTTAAAGTGGAAGTTGCTTTTCTAAAATGTAATGTTTCTGATCAGGGAAAAATGTTTTAACAAGCAAGGCTGTTGAATAATGCACAATACTGTTAATAAGATAGTATGGGAGAATCATTTATTATGTTGTGAAAATGACTTATCTTTTGAATGAGAAAAAAGATCTTGATTTGAAACACTCTAGCAAATGCTCTAACTTAATGTTGCCAGAGTGTACAACAATTGTCTATATTCTCACGGTCCAATAAATCCAAATGTTCTCCTTCATTATTATATTTACATTATGTTATTCATATCATTAGGCCTCAATTAATAGTCCATCATTCAGAATATTCTCTAACCAAAATCAGAATCTACAGAGGACATAGATGAATTAATAGGATAGTACAACATGCTAAGCCTTAATGCAATTCTCAAGGAGATACATATGTTTCCCATTTTCCCAGTATTTGGGAAAATCATGAAACCCCTTTTCTTTTAGCAAGTTTTCAGAAATAATTGCATAATGCCTTCCATGCCATTGTTGATTTCCATGCATATCTAAGGCAAGACAATCTTTATGGATACTTCTTCACTTTGAGCTTGTAGGACTCAAATAATTTTTCACATGTCAAAATCTATACATTAAGGCCTCCTATCTCAGAGTACTGGACAGTGTTGGGTTACCAGTTATCTGAACAGACAAAAAGATGACATGGATAGGAGAACAAGTGGGATTTATGTTTCTTGGCAGTTTCCATGACAAAATTATAAGTATCCATGACAAAATTATAGTGGATAAACTGCAAAAAATACAGAATTATTAAGTTGTGTATTATGTATTTAAAATTACTTTTTCCAGCATCAGAAACACTGGTTTTTCAATCGCAATATTTTTCAAACAAATGTTTTCTTTCTTATAGCAGTAATATAGAACATAGAATAACAGAATTGGAAGGGATCTTGGAGGTCTTCTAGTCCAACCCCCTGCTCAAGCAGGAGACCCTATATCATTTCAGACAAGTGGCTATCCAGTCTCTTCTTAAAAGCCTCCAGTGATGGGTACCCACAACTTCGGAAGACAAGCCGTTCTGCTAGTTAATGTTCTCACCATTAGGAAATTTCTCCCTAGTTCTAGGTTGCTTCTCTTCTTGATTAATTTCCTTCCATTGTTTCTTGTGTTGCCTTCTGGTGCTTTGATTCCCTCTTCTTTGGGACAGCCCTAGAACACTGCTATCATATTCATTCTTTGATGAAGGACTGATGAACTGACGAAGATGTGCTTTTCACCGTAGGAACTTAAGGATGGGTCCTGTGATCTAGGGGATAATAAGGATCATAGATTTGAAGGGATCATACATTTGAAGCTGGTGGTTTGAGGACAATTGATGAAATCAGAAAACAAATAATATCAATCTAGGCTCTGTTGATGAACGAGGAAGAAGAACAGAACATAGAATAGAATAGAATAGAATTTTTTATTGGCCAAGTGTGATTGGACACACAAGGAATTTGTCTCGGTGCATACACTCTCATTGTACATAAAAGAAAAGATACATTCATCAAGAATCATAAGGTACCACACTTAATGATAGTCATAGGGTACAAATAAGCAATAAGGAAAAAATATCAATATAAATTGTATGGATACAAGCAACAAAATTACAGTCATAGAGTCATAAGTGGAAGGAGATGGGTGGTGGGAACGATGACAAGATTAATAGTAGTGCAGACTTAGTAAATAGTTTGACAGTGTTGAGGGAATTATTTGTTTAGCAGAGTGATGGCATTCGGGAAAAAAACTGTTCTTGTGTCTAGTTTTTCTGGTGTGCAGTGCTCTATAGCCTCGTTTTGAGGGTAGGAGTTGAAACAGTTTATGTCCAGAATGCGAGGGGTCTGTAAATATTTTCACAACCCTCTTTTTGACTCGTGCAATATACAGGTCCTCAATGGAAGGCAGGTTGGTAGCAATTGTTTTTTCTGCAGTTCTAATTATCCTCTGAAGTCTGTGTCTGTCTTGTTGGGTTGCAGAGCCAAACCAGACAATTATAGAGGTGCAGATGACAGACTCAATAATAAGAAGTAGACAACTGACAAGGTCACGACACACAAAAGTTTGAATGACTGTTGTGAAAACAGTTCAAACAAACCCAAGACACTCAAAAATCCTGTCAGTGTTTAAGACTATGCCTGCCAGATGGAGGACACGGGGACAAACAGGAGGACATCCCCTCCTTTTGCCAGATGTATGATAACCCATGGACAGAATGGAGCTACATGAGGCTGGAGGAGACACTCTAGGAATGATCCAGAAGTTTGATTATCTTTGTCCTTTCACACAATAATTCATATGGAGACAGCTGTAGTTTTACAAAACAACGTATGCCACCAAGTACTGCTATGCCTGTGGTTCTACTTTATAGCCAGTGCTGTGTCAAATACTATAGAAATCAAATGCAGCACACAAATATTTGGTCCAAAACTCAGTTTGAGTGTATAGAGATGATCAAATAATATTAGCTTAAATTCTGTTATCTGACACGAATTACTCGGAGCTGCAATAAAAGAATTTTCTCTTAATTGCCCATGGAATCATTTAATTGCAATGCAAATTATAATTGGGAGAAACAAAATCCATTTTTAGTATGGTATTGCTATTCTGAAAGTATTGTACCTGTTCAATACGATATAATAAATATTTTTGGGAATGTGGTAAAGAAAATGTTTTCAAAAGTTTGAGATGTTTTGGGCACCAAGAAATATCACATATTGGATTTATCATCCTTATAGGAAATCATCAGATATAGATAGCCAGAAGTTGTTTTATCGGGTGCAAAGTTTCTTGCAGAAATAAAACTTGCAGTCCTTTCCACTTTAGATTATATATACCCATAGTCTTCATTTAACAACAACAATTGGGAGCAGTCACTTGGTTGTTAAGTGAAGTGGTTGCTAAGTGAAACAGCAACTACCATATTTTTCGGAGTATAAAATGCTCCGGAATATAAGACACACCTTAGTTTTGGGGGAAGAAAATAAGAGAAAAAAATCTGCCTCTGCCTACCAGCATCCATTGGTATTCATCTGGCTAGCATCCTGTCAGTGTGTGAGACAGTTTGGGAACTGAAACAGTATTTGCTGTGTGAGCAACAAGGAAGGATACAGCAAGGAGCCTGGGCGTGGCTTAAGTCAATTGTTCTAAAGCTGCATGCTGTGCTGATCTCTGAAATTAAAACGGAAACTGAAACTCCTCTCCTCTGCTTGTGTTTTACTTGCTGCTGCAAACTCTGACAGTCCTTGAAGCAAATAGCGAACAGCCAGGTCAGCTTCAGCATATTATTGCAGCCTGATTCAGCTTGAGCAGCTGATTGGCGGGTGGATTAACCTCCTGGAATATCCCCAATCAGCTGTTCCAGGCTGCAGGGATTGTGGTAGACCGTTGCCTCCACCATGCCTCGCGTTTTTGGCTATATTTGGTGTATAAGATGCACCCAATTTTTCACTCTCTTTTAGGGGGGAGGGGAAAGTGTGTCTTATACTCTGAAAAATATGGTATGCTTATGATCTTACTTCAACTTCCCTTTTTTATAGACCTGAAAATATTGTAAATGTGAGTTCCTTTTTTTATCATCACTGTAACTGCAAATGGTCGCTAAACAAGGAAATCACTAAATGAGGACTACCTATACAATTGTTAAGAGCTATCCAGGTCCTGAATATGATCATCTAACATCTGATGACAGTTTTAAATCCCAGTAGAATAACATCTGGCTACCCATATCTGATGACTTAGGTAATTTTGGAGAATACTCTGGATATAAAATCATTCAAAAACCAAAGAATAATAACAAGATGTTTAATGCAGAGAGAAATTAATTTGGCTTTCAGATAGCCGACTCAGTGAAATACCTTGGTTTGCACTTGACAGAAAACAGTCAATATAACCTAAATATGCTAAATTATAGCAAGTCATTAAAAAAAGATCTTGACAAATCTATCTAAAGCTATTTTGTTTAGGATCAATTGCAATCAACATAATGAATGTGCTACCCAAGATCTACCTATTTCAAATGTCATCAATTGGAATTTTAGAGAAAGCTTTACAAAAATGGCAAGAAACTTTCAGTAAATTTTTAAGGGAGTGGGGAAAAAATACAAACAAAAAATCCCACAACATTTCAGAGAGAAGAGAACGTCTTCTGCATTTTAAACTGAACCACAAAGCAGGCCACCAGTAATGGATAACAGAGTATCTAAAATCCCTAAATAGATGAACAGCAATTTTGGAAGAAGCCAGTTTAGCCAATGGACTTTCATAGATATCTGTGGTATAGAGACACAAAGGAGGATAAAAACCTAAAAGGACACATTATTAAATAAAATTTCATAAAAGCATAGAAATCTACAAAAGGAATGATAAATCCAACAATTTCACCTCTAGCTTCCCTCTCAAATGCTTTTCATGTTAGAGACAATTAGAGCAAGAAAAACATAATTACATATGCAGATGTGATTCACTCAGGCTCTATGAACAGATTAAAAACACAGCAAGAACTACACAATGATAGCTAGAAGATACCATGGTTGATGTACTTACAAATTGCTGGAAGGATAAAATCAGCTCTCAAGAAGGAAGAAGGGATATTAAGAAAAAAATAATTTGAAAAGCTCCTGTAAAAACAACACCACCTGTTACGGCACATATATAAACATTTAGATATGGTACAGAAAAAACATAAAAAATACTGTGGTAAAATGGTTACAAAATTTTAAAGAAACAGTTACAACGTAACAATGGGAAGAATTATGGACCACATTTATATATTTACCGTAAGTTATAACTTAAAGCAGGGGTCACCAACCTTTCAGACCTCAGGGACCACTAAATTCATAATTTTAAATCCTGCGAGCCACTAATATGAATTTTTTAAAAAGATAAATAGTATTTAGTGCAACATAAAAAATACAAATTATTTTTCTGCGGACCACTAAAATTTTCTCGTGAACCACCGGGGGTCCGTGGACCATTGGTTGGTGACTTAAAGGACAATTGGTACAACATCAGTGGTGGGTTGCCCCTGGTTCACACCGGTTCTATAGAACCAGTAGTAAAACCGTCAGAAGGCTCCGCCCACCGACCCTGACATCATCAAAATGCTTCTGCGTATGCGCAGAAGCTTCTGCACATGTGCAGAAGAGCGTACGGCCCCACTGCAAATCGATAGTAAGGGTAAGTAGAACCCACTCCTGTACAGCATGTTTTACTGAAGATACACAACTCAATCAATAAAACAGACAAACCATACAGTAATAATTGTTGCAGATGCCATCAAGCAGGAGGAAGACTTGTATTGGACATGTAAAAGAAAAAACACTGAAGTATTAGAAAGGTATATACTGTATAGTAAAATGCAGAAAAAATGGAATTTAAATTTAAAATGAAACCACAACTTTTCTTAACCTGGTATAACCTCAAAAAAAATAATAATACAGCAGCAAGAATAAATTTTGCTTTGACAGTTGAAGTAACATAAAATTTCAACAATACCTGATTGGGAACTTAAATTTGGAGAACTTTGAAGTATTTGAAATCTTGTTACATTGATTTTTACAATTAGTTTTCCTTTTATTAATCTGAAAATGTGTTGTACAATAAATTCTTTGATGTAATTTGCAGTGTCTTCTAATGTTATATTCAGTTTGATATGAAAAAGTCAAATAGTTCTTTGTAAGATTACTGATAGAATATTTCTTTCTCTTTTATTTCTAATACTCTAAATTATCTAAACAATAGAATGTCAGTAATTTTAATTAATACTGCACAAATATTATTGTATCAAAATAATACAGTGTATTAAGACTTACAAGTATATACAATAATACTAGGAAATTTTTTTGGCTAACTTCCAGTCTAACATCAGACACTCAGTCCTCCTGGAATGACTGAGTATATTCTGATTCACCAATGATGCATTTTCCTCTTAAATATTAATGTCTTCCATTTACTGTAGAGCCACATCAAAAACAAACAAAGTCTAGTTGAATCATTATAGACTTGCAATCTCCATTGTACTTTCTTATCAACCTTGATATCACTCCATTTCCTCCCTCCCCCAAAGAGAAATCTGAAACTGTTTTCTCTGCTAGAAGTGAATTCACTCTGCTGAAAACTACTCATTTTATACCACAAGTTGCTAGATGATTGATTGCTGAATGTATTCCAATTTACTGCTGAACTCCTACTCAGGCATGGCAAGTCTGTGACAAGTGTTTAGATTGAAATTACTTCTCATCTTTCATTTATACAATTTTGTTCTAAAAGACTTCCATAAAATATGGAAAGATACAGACCTTGAGTATACAACGTAATCTAATCTTCAATATGCATCTACAATTCCCAGCTGAAAGATTTTAGCAGCCATTTCTATATGTCTCTGCCTATTTATTTGGCCTTTGGCAGAGTAACAAGAGGAGACAACCAATACTTTGGGTTGACTTCGAGCCAATGTTGAGGCAATTCTTTGGAACCTTGGTCCCTGTGGAAAATAGAAACGTGACACACAATGATTGTGCTCTGGGTGTTCTAACATTCTCTCCAATATGGTCCTCCAAGGAATTGGAATTGGACTTCATACATCAAATTATATTTTCCTAGAGGAAAAAAAAAGGAAGAGAAAAGAAAAGCTTGGTTAATTCAAAACTTCATTTTGAGCTTGATTTGATAAATCATTGCAAAAAAAGAGAAAAAAAGTGAAATGTTTATCCATGTTTAATAGTGTTTGAGCTGGTTATCATTGCCTTCTTCCTGGACTTTTCTTTTCAACCTTGGTCTATTTTATAGTCCAGATCTTTTCTGGTAGTCACCATTCTTACTGCATTAGTATTGTTCATACTAATTTACTGCACTAATTTAATACTAATACTTACTGCAATAGCTGCATTACTATTGCTATTGGTCTTCTCATCGTTCCTGTCACCCATTCCTCCCGCTTGTGACTGCATGACTGTAACTTTGTTGCTTGTATCCTTGTGATTTATATTGAATTTGATTGTTTCCTAGTATTATGATTTGATTGCTTATTGTACCGTATGACTGTCACTGGGTGTTGTGCCTTGTGATTCTTGATGAGTGTATCTTGTCTTTTTATGTACACTGAGAACATATGCACCAAAGACAAATTCCTTGTGTGTCCAATCATACTTGGCCAATAAAGAATTCCATTCCATTCCATTCCATTCTATTCTATTCTATTCTATTTAGTCCAACTTTATTTAGATTTTCCAAGGTCGGTCAAGATCACCTTGGTGCTGCTTTCTAAATAAAACACAACAGAAAAGAGGTAGCATTGTAACAGTTAACATAAAGAAGAAAGATTAAATTGATATCTAAAGCACTAAAAATACCAATAAAATCAAGATGGAAGGTAAAAGGATGAGAAGGTAGTCACCAGGAGAACTTCATTAGACATTGTATTATGGACATAGAGTACTTATAGCAAATTACTACTTTGGGTAGTTTCCTTTTAGACCCAGGTGGAGTTGTAAATGTCTTTCATAAAGACACTAGTGCCGTGATGACGAACCTATGGAACGCGTGCTGGAAGTGGCACACACAGCTATTTCTCCGAGTACGCCAGCCATCAGCTGTTGCTCTTCTGGGTTCCAGTGTGCATGGTCTTCACGTGCACGGGAGCACTGGAAACTGGAAGAGCAGCTCCCTGGCGTGTATGTGCATGCCGGAAAGCTGAGCTTCCTATTTCCAGCACGCACATGTGCACTGGCCAGCTGGTCTTCGTACGTTCATGTGCGCCAGAAACCAGAAGACCAGGTGACCGGTGCACATGCGCATACTGGAACCCGGAAGCTCAGCTCAGGGAACTGCTCTTTCATTTTCCGGCGCTCCTCCCCCACGTGCGTGCTCCCTCCTGTTTCAGCACTCGGTGCTGAAAGGTTCACCAACACTGCACTAGTGAATGTTTTAGATGTTCCTATGCTGTTGACAATCCTTCAAAAAATTATAATCCTAAACAACAGGCGGGCTTGGCCTAATCTCTTCCCTTTTTTAAATATGTAAATTTTAATCTGTTTTTAAATTATTGGGGTGTTTTAATCTGTCTGGGCCAAAATGATTTAATTTGATTTTATCTGGTTTTTAATTTTTTTGTATCTATGTATTTTATTGTTTGGCTGTTCACCGCCCTGAGTCCTTCGGGAGTAGGGCGGTATACAAATCAAATAAACTAAACTAAACTAAACTAAACTAAACTAAACAACAAAAATTAAAGCATTCAGAACTGGGCCTAGACATAGGCTGTACACTTGTCATAGCATTTTTTTGTTTGTATGCCTTTGAGTCAGTCTTTACTCTTCATGACTTCCTGGATAAACCTACCCAATTTCCTTGGCAAGGTTTCAGAAGTGGTTTGCCCTTGCCTCCTTCTCAGAGGTAAGAGAGTATCACTGGCCCAAGGTCACACAGTTGGCTTTGTGCCCATGGTGGAATTAGAACACACAAATCTCCCAGTTTCTATCCCAATGCCTTAACTACTGCACCAAATTGGCTCTCATAACATGAGCAACAACTAAACATGATATCCAGCCCAATTAACAATAGAGAAGGATCTCTGGTTTATCTGCGATTTTTGAACAGTTTCCAAGGCAGCTCTATTATCGAGCTGATTATAGTTCTATGACTTCTAATGCAGGGGTGAAATCCAGCAGGTTCTGACAGGTTCTGGAGAACCGGTAGCGGAAATTTTGAATAGTTTGGAAAACTGGCAAATACCACCTCTGGCTGGCCCCATAGTGGGGTGGGAATGGAAATTTTGCAATATCCTTCCCCCAGGAGTGGGGAGGGAATGGGGATTTTGCAGTATCCTTCCCCTGCCATGCCCACCAAGCCACGCCCACCAAGCCTCGCCCACATAATTGGTAGTAAAAGAATTTGGATTTCACCACTGTTCTAATGGTATTGGTAATGCCACTTGGAAAACGTCTTGTCCCATGATGCTCTTCTATATGCCTGGACAATGTAATCTGTTACTGAGCCATTATATAAGAAATAATATGGTGTACTTTCATGAGGATTACTGCATAGGCTGTAACAATAGAAATAGTAGATCACATCCTCCCCTTAGCACCATGGAACACTCCTAACATTTAAAATATCAGTGTTGTATTTCATTCTCAAACTGAATCTTGATTATATATGCTAAACGAGTTTCTACATAGTTACATAATAAAATCAAAATGCTCCTCATACAGTTAATCTCATAAACGATGTTTCTAGAGACTAACAAAGAATAATCAGCAATTGCCCCCATAATATACTAGCACTACCACAAAAGAAACTTTTAAACTCTGATGTAGAAATAATGAAACAGCAAATGTTCATATTTTTCCATTTATAGCAATCTGGCATTTAGGTGCCTTTAGAAGAACGGTGAAATGAAAGGGAGCATATGTTGTTCAGACTATGGTATTATAAAGGCTTTGCAGAACTTTCATTTGAAGATTCAGTTTGAATAAGTCTTAATAGAATTGTCCTTTTTTTTTTTTAATTTGATTTATATGCCGCCCTTCTCCGAAGACTCAGGGCGGCTTACAATGTGCTCAGCAATAGCCTTCATCCTTTTGTATATTTATACAAAGTCAGCTTATTGCCCCCACAACTGGGTCCTCAATTTACCTACCTTAGAAAGGATGGAAGGCTGAGTCGACCTTGAGCCTTGGCGAGATTCAAACCCTGCAGTAATTGCAGGCAGCTGGTCTTAATAACCAGCTTAATAACAGGGTGCCTTAAACCCCTGTACTACCAAGGCTCTAAATTGAATTACCTACTTGATTTGAATAATTTAATTAATTAAATACCTTTGAATTGATTCCTTTACCTTTATTGGTAAGAACATGCCCTTTTATTTGTGAATGGAGAATTTGAGGAAAAAACAACAAATTTCTCCTGGATTAGGAAGACTTTCCCACTAATTTGGGGCATCACCAAATACAATGGCAGCAATACAACTTTTCCTCCATCCTATTATTGACCTTTCTCTGCTCTTCATGTGAAGTCATTTGTGTTGGCAGCTTGGCTACCATTGTTCATTCTTTACTAGTGTACGCAGCATGCTAGTGGCTGGATGGCTAGACAGTTGCACAGGCCGGAAGATAAAATGGTGATGAGATTATTGGACATGAAGAGATTATTGAAAACTATGCCTGTTGTTTCTTTTAGCGCATTCATTGTTGAAGGATTTTCCTCCATTGGGTATTAGCAAGTCAATTTTAAATGTTTTTCTCCCATAATTGTAATCTTTAGTTCCTTCTAGTTCCCTCTAATGTTGTTGGGAAACCAGACAGCCAATCAGGCAGGAAGTCTCAAGTAAGGAATTAGCCTTGAATCCTCGTGGAGCTGCAAGAGATCCAGAATTGACTCCCTCACATAAGCTCCATAGAGCTTTATCCAGTGGTGGGATTCAGCCAGTTCGCACCACTTTGGGAGAATCGGTTGTTAACTTTCTGAGCAGTTTGGTGAACTGTTTCTTGGAAGAAATCATTAGGGCAGAGAACCGGTTGTTAAATTACTTGAATCCCACTTTATCTATCTGTTCTCAGCAAAAGATAAGCAGTCTCGGGAGATTCCTGTATAATAGACAGAATATAGTAAAATAGTTAGCTTGAATTCTGCATGTATAGATCTGATTGCTTGTGCTTGACAAGGGTCCACACTTCAAAGTCTCATCCTATTATGTTTTTTTTTTAAAGAACTCAACAGCATTTTCCCAAGAGAAGAATTCTTATAATTAATTTCAGAATCTTACTTCAAATCCATCTGGACCTTTAGTTTATTTGTAACTTTCTAAAATCAACATTCTAAAAGAAATCCTTTTCCCCACTTATTCAAAAAAAAAAGAGTTTCTTTAATCCTTAAATTTGTATATTTAATACCAATTTCACTAAGAAAAGAAAGAAACTGAACCAGTGCTGTAAAACGTATTAATCCAAAGGTTCCTAGAAGCTAAAAAGCAATTAACAAACAATTTCCAAAAGTGATTAGAAGAGAAAGTACATGAAGGTTTTAGCGAAGCTCACATTCCCTCATCTCCCAGAGCTCCAAATATTCTGGAGATCATTGTTTTTCATCTCAAGTCGTCTTCTTGTCTAGAGAGGAATTATAAAAAGTCGGTCTGCTCACCAGCTCTTCACTGTGATGCTTTTATTAGCTCTGCTGTCTCCAGTTTGCCATTTCTTCCCTGGATGTTCCGACTCAAGATTATTGGAAAACTTTTCTGAGGAAGAACTGCCATCCGAGCAATTTCAAGCCAGCTTTGCTTCTAACAACCAATTTATGGAACCTAATGGTTAGTATATCTGGAGGTTGTCTAAAGCTTTCCTGGCTAAAACCTCCCACATGATCTGTATGTGAATTTCTCAGAGATATTTGGCTGCTTCACTCCTTGAAACAGAATACTAGCCAATATGGTCCCGCGTTCTCATCTATGAATTTTGTTTCCAAAACAAAATCCAGATGGTAGTAACTTTTGAGAGAACTCTTTTGGGGGAGGAATATACATCTAGCCAGTTTTAAATGAATAAACAAGCAAAAACAGCAACAACAGCAACAGCTAGACAAACATGTATAGTTTCAACACATGCTGGAGAAGGCAATGAAATCTGTCCCTTTTCCCACCTTTTCTCATTATGCTGCTCAGATATAAAATATTTTCCCCAAGGCAGAGATTGTATTTCAGAATACCAGGGAGAAATTCCTTAAACTCTATGGAGCAAAGCAAGGTAGGGAATAAATAAGCATTTTGTGGGTTCTATTTGAAGTCCCTTCTTCTTATTTCATATGCAAACAAGACATCTTGTGCTAAAGATAGACATGTCTGCTCTGTATATCACATTTTAGCTATAGGCTGCTACCATCACACGGAGCAGTTCCATGCCAAATGTCTGCATGCACTATATTAGTTTTGATTTATTTATTTATCCCAGAGGGAAAGGAACCGTGTTCATTATGATCAGTATTTCAGGCCCGAGCACATGCTTATGCTATCAGAATATCGTTTTTGGCAGATGGGTCACAGCGAGGCCAAGCTTGAAAGCAGAAATGCTTGTGATCAATCTGCTGAAATGGCTAGGCAAGAGTTTCAGCCCAGCCTTCGTTCTTGGCCTGGGTTGGCTGACTGATTGGCTGACTTAAATTTGAATGCCACTGAACTCCAGTCAAATCTGGGTGGATCACAGTGATTAAACTAACCTTTAAAAAAAAAAAACACTACAAAACATTTGCTAAGTACAAAAATAACTACAAATTAATCCCAAGGTGTCAATCCAACAACAACAGTGTTATAAACAGGGAAGCCCCATATACTACCTTAACGTATTTTTAAACAGTCTTAAGGTTTTCAATTAAATAGCCAGATACAGGTAATCCTCGACTTAGAACAGTTTGTTTAGTGACTGTTCAAAGTTACAATGGCACTGAAAAAAGGACTTATGACCGTTTTTCACACTTATGAGCCGTGGTGGTGCAGTGGTTAGAGTGCAGTACTGCAGGCTACTTCTGCTGACTGCCGGCTGCCTACAATTTGGCTGTTCAAATCTCACCAGGCTCGAGGTTGACTCAGCCTTCTATCCTTCTGGGGTGGGTAAAATGAGGACCCAGATTGTTAGGGGCAATATGCTGACTCTGTAAACCGCTTAGAGAGGGCTATAAATCACAGTGAAGCAGTATATAAGTCTAAGTGCTATTGCTATTATGACTGTTGCAGCATCCCCACAGTCACATGATCAAAATTTGGATGTTGGTAGCAACTGGTTCATATTTATGATGATTGCCGTGTTCTGGGGAGTCACAGGATCATCTTTCACAATCCTCTTACACGCAAAGTCAATGCGTGTAAGAGGACGCCGGATTCAATTAACTGGATGTCAAGATTGAACTGCTTTGCTTCTTTCAAATCTAATGCTTTTCAACTTGCCAATGAACTGGGGGGAGGGAAATGGAATGTGGAGAATGTATGCAGAGATCGTGAGAGCATAGAGACAGCAAGGTCACCATTGCAGGTGCTTGAGAAAGAGAGAGTCTGTTCTCATAACAAAAGACAATGGACAATGTGATCAGCCAGGAGTGGGGAGAAGGAGAAAGTATTGTTTACCAGGGCAAGAATTTGCCCTGTTAAACCAGCAAAACCAGAGCTGGTTTTGTTTCTTCAGTACCAACAGGGTGTATCCAATAAAATTTTATTTTTGGGAATTCAATTCTCCCAAGAGTGTTTCCTTGTTTTGGGTTCGCTAATTGGACAGTTGACTAACTTGACAACTGCAATAATTCATTTAACAACTGTGGCAAGAAAGGTTGTAAAATGGGGCAAAGCTCACTTAACAAGTGTTTCGCTTAACAACATACAGTGTGGTCGTAAATTGAGGCTACCTGTATTAAGGCTTTTCGGAATGTCATAAGAGTGGAAGCCATATAGGTTTTCATTCTAAACAACAGTGTTGCAACAAAGATGGCAGATTTCTGGGTTCCTGAAGCATCACAATGTTTAACTGAAATCTCCTGTTGACACTTTTGAATGGTTTTCAAGAATACCTTGAAGTAGAGTGCGCTGCAGTAATTAAGCTACAAGGTGAGAAGACCATGGAGGCAGGCATCAACAATACTGGACTTCAAAGTGGCAGATGACCTCTCCTAGAGGTGTCATGTAGATGGAGGATAACAGAGATATGTCAAAATTGAATAGCCCTCTCTCAACAGAGTGGGAGACATAAGACATCATCTATCTCCAGTCTACAAGACAATCCTTTCAACAGTTCCAAGAAGGTTTCACACCCACATGCATCACTCAGGTGACCCCCCAATGATACAGATAAATCTTCAAGTGGCCTTAATGACTCACTAAAAGAATGCAAATAACCAGCTGTCTGCAAGGAATATAAATCCTTCCATTCCCCACCATCCAGTGAGAGCTGAAGAAGCTTCTCGGATGAGAAGCAAAATGTCTTCAAAAAAACCAGAAAGTTCAGTTGTCTCTTGGGGAAAAAAAAAAACTTTTGGAACAACCATGACCTGGATGACTGAGAATCTCCATAGACAAATAACAGAGAGTGTTGGTTCTGTGGTACCCCATAAAAGAAGGACTCTGCTATCCTTAAAGGCTGATACAGGACGATCTCTCACCCAGAGAGGCAATCTCTTGTGACTGGCCATGTAGAAACCACAAAACGTATTTCTCCAGCGAGGAATATTGAGACATTCGTTCAAGCCTCAGCTCACCATTATTACATGAACACCCAGAGTGCACAGGACAATTCTACACTTCCCTGCTGATCTCAGATACCACTCCTGCTTTTCTCAGACACCAACCCTGCCTATAGCCTACTGTGTTGCCAGGTTCTGCACAGCAGCACTTAAAGTATGTCAGAAGATGAGCTGTGCCACAAACCAGTTTTAATGAGCATCTAGCCTGTCATTATAGAATGCTCTGTATTATGTAGATTTAGTGTGCTATATTCCCCTATGCCTATTCATTACTTTTACCACTCCCTGTAAACACTTTTTAAAAGACATTAGATTTCTGTTTTTATATATATGTTTTTAGTTTTTAAAATGTAATTTTATTCTACTGTTATTTTTGTAGACCACCCTGTTTAGGCTTGTCTTAGACTGCAATGAAGTTTGATTTGAGTATACATGCATCAAGCGAACCGGTAGTGGCGACCTGCGGGTAGGACCCCCCTGCTTGGGCCCGCCCCCCCTGCCTTGGCGCTATGCTGTTCTATTTAGCCTCATTTTGTAAGATGCGTGCATGCATGCAAGCCACGAGAAAAGTGCATGCATATGCAAAAGGCGCGAGAGAGAGCGAAGCGATAGCACGCACGCACGCTCGCACACACATTTTCGGTGCACGATGAACGGGTGGTAAAGTTATGTGAAACCCACCTCTGATATGCATGTCCTTTCCTCCCCTCTGCAACATTTGCCTTCCTCCTTTAAGCTTCTGAGAAAAAAAATTGCAAACATTAATAGTCTCCCTATCTTCTATCACTGATGAAATCTTTGGCCTCTTCACTGAATTTTATTCTGAAGTATAATCAGAATTGGATCACTTCCAAGTTTAGAACTTAACCAGCAATCAATTTGCTCACATCAGTGGCATTTTTCAAAGAGCAAGCTGTTGTTTCTTAGTTGCTTGTTTAAATGTGCCTTTTTTTAAAAAAAACAAACAAACCCTGAGCTTTGTTTTCTAATTTAGCAGCCCATATTAATATGTTCTGTCTGTCTGGCAGTCTGTAATTGTTTCAGTGCTCCATATTCTGGGGAGATGCTATTATCAATGAAACCCATCCACCAATATGGCCTTTTCATTATCCTGCTGTGATGGCAATGAACTTTTCATCAGGAGATGTCAATTGGTCCCAGGATAAGCTCTTGGACTTTCACTGCAGGTGAATACTGATTATATGATGATTGCTCCTCACAGGGCTTCTGCTTGATTTGAAAATGTAGGTGGTATTTTTGAACTTCAAATGAATTTGGGGGGAGAAATGTGCAGCTTAGATGTAGCAGGCGTATCAGTAAGAAGGCACTGACGGTTGATTTTATTTTATTTATCTATTTATCAAATTTATTGGCTGCCCATCTTACCTACCATAGAGCAGGATGGATAAAAATTGATGATTAAAAAAAACACATATTTTTTTATTTAATTCGGATTTTTATTTTTATCAAATTTATTTTAATACGATGCTTTTGGAATAAAAATCTATCTAAAGATAGTTTTCCGTTTAAGATACATTAATAATTAAGTTTATTCAGCATGAAATGGAGCTTAGTTATGTAGCATGAGGCTGTATATTCTGCAATATTTACATTTTTGGTAAACTCATTCAATGAATTCAAGCTCTGCCAGCTGAGATAACGTGCACTTTGAATAGGAAACCTTCATTTTGTTTGCTAGTAACAATATTAAAGATTTTAACTACCAGCAAGAATGAATCCTTACATTTAAAGAGCACCTGTCATTTCAGATCCATCTGGGCAACGCCTGTTAGCAGGCACCCACTCACCTGCTGCCCGCCACGTCCCTCAACTTGTGTCACTGCCATATTACCAGCAGTCCCATTAAAGTGAATGGGACTGTCGGTGAGTCAAGAGTGGGTCAGAGGAGGAGCTGCTGTGGGACAGAGATGACAGTTGCTCTTTAAAAATTATGATTTAAATCGAATTGATTTAAATCAAGCCTTTTTACTAGTGATTTAAATTGTGATTTAAATCGTGATTTAAATCAACTTGATTTAAATCAAATCACCCTGCCATAGAGTAACTCTTACAGTTAAAACTAAACTGTAGTTAAAACATAAAATGTTAAAATCAAACCTTACAAAGACACGTAGGGTGGAGTAAGGGGCAGGTGGGATCTGTTATTACTCTATCAACCACCTCCATTGCACTGATTCCCCAACTGGGGCCCCAGGCTGATTGGCACAGCCACCACTTAAGCCCTTCTGAAAAGATAGAAGGGTTAGGGCCAGTAGTGGTATTCACTTACCTTCGCTAGCGGTTCGCAGATGCGAGCACGCATGCGCAGAGCATCCGTGATGACATCCGGGCGGTTGGGTGGAGCCTCCCGCTGCCTCCGCTACCGGTTCACCCGAACCGGGTAGAACTGGTAGAATCCCACCACTGGTTAGGGCCAACATCACATTGTGGGGACAAGATGTTCCCAAGGGCAGGAGAAATAGAAGAAGGGACTCTTCCTGGATCCCACCAGCCGGAATAATCAGGCTGACGGATCCCATAGCATGCCTCCTCTACTGGCATGAGTGATACGGGTGAATCTCAGTGGGGTGATATGGTCCATCAAGTAACCTGAACCTAATGCATCCTGTTTCTGCATATGGACAGTTACATTTGGTTTTGGATGGAAAAAGGGTGGAAAAGCAAATGATTCCTCCAGGCAAAAATATAATAAGTCAGGTAATTGACAGTTTGCTGACCTGAAGGTTCCCTTTCCCAAGAAATACTTTGCAATGCTTCTTCCAAGAGAAGAATAGTTCAGTAGAAGGCAAAGTTTGGGTAAGCGAGGAATATTCAGCAACCTGCTTAAAGTCTGGAATGTGATAATCATATCATAGAAAAGATGAAAAGGCATTGATATTCTGATGGATAAGATTTTCTTCCCATACTTTTTGAAAATGCCTTTCTATGCCGTGCTTAAGAGGCCAGATTTTCCACAAAACCAAAACATACTAATTGGCACAAACGTACAGATCTATTGCTTTTATTCCATAAGTCAATTTCCAAGTGTTCCAGACAAATTAAATCAATTCAAAAGCAGGAATAAAAGACTGTAAATTATGGAATGAAATAGTTTTAGTAATTCTAAACAGCCCTACTTCATAATGTGTCTTAGATTGTATACGAAAATGATTGTCTAAGTGAACCAAATTAATGAATAACAGCTATGGACCCTTTGGTCTACCGCTCAGGAAATGCATTAGATATTCTCTTTCTTCCTCATATCACTTTCCATCAGGAAATGTGGCCAAACTTGATGGATTAAAGAAAATCTAAAATAAATAAATTAGTTGATGCTATTTTATGACTCTTCATGTCTGCTGCGTCTCAAATACTTACGCTGAGAGCCATAAGTAGGCTGCAAATGGTCTAATAACCATTGGAGATAGTTTTTTTTTGGGGGGGGCAGCAAATCAGTAGTTTGATTTGCATTTCTCTGCTGTTATCTACCAATCAGTCATCTGAATTTTTGCAGGTGCAGGTCTGGTGCAGATCTGCTTTTGAGTACTTGGGCAAGCAAGTAGGTACTCAGTGTGGAAGTTATTTCTACTACAGCTTGCTTGGAAACAGGCAGCAGCATCCTTAGTGAGGGCCAAGAAGGGTCAAAGTGACAAAAACATGTCACAGTATAAACCCTGTTACTTTTCTTCATGCAGTGAGACATTGGTTGCATTCCCCCAAAGAATGGAGCTTGCAATACAGCAATGGGGTACCCTTATCATTCTAGTGAAAGCAGCAGACAGTACTGGAATCAACTAGAAAATAAAACAGCTGAACATGTCCTGCAGTAGTTAGTTTCCGAGTGGTGGAAAACAACCAGAGTAGACCTAGAAGGGACCTTAGAGGTCTTCTATTCCAACTCCCTGCTCAACCAGGAAACCTTATACCATTTCAGACAAGTGGCTGTCCAATCTCTTCTTAAAAACCTTCAATGATGAAACACCTGCAACTTCTGAAGACAAGCTGTTCCACTGGTTAATTTTTTTCACTGTTAAGGAAGTTTCTCCTTAATTTCAGGTTGCTTCTCTCCTTGATTAATTTCTATCCATTGTTTCTTGTCTTGCCTTCTGGTGGTTTGGAAAATAGGTTGAACTCCCCCCCCCTTTGTGGCAGCCCTTCAAATACTGGAATGCTCTTGTCGCCCCTAGTCCTTCTTTTTTCTAGACTAGCCATACCCAATTCCTGTAACCGTTCTTCATATATTTTAGTCTCCAGGCTTTTAATCATCTTAGTTGCTCTTCTCTGCACTTTTTCCAAAATCATAACATATTTTTTGTAATGTGGTGACCAAAACTGGATGGAAAGATAGTTCAGAATTTAAAGTGAAGGGATCTTTCATTCTTTTGCAGTACTGTAACCTCAGAAAAAGTTACTTGAATTTCCTCTTACCTTTTACCAGTGAATTTCTCATAGTATTCACTGAAGGTGGATGCTTGTTTGTATACTCTGCATTCCTGTTGTTCTACCTAGCTGGAATCTGAGCCTTGACCCCGACCTACATAACATTGGTCCTGTTGTGGCCCGCCAGCGGCCTGCGCGGATCGTGGCTGATCCCGACGACGAGGAGGCTGGTGTGGTGTCGTGCCAGCAGCCTGCGTAGTCGGCGCTCGCGTCGGACAGTGAGGAGGCTGAAGAGGATGTGGTGCCAGAGGCAGAGACTCAGCCAGGGCCTTCAGAACTTCCAGAGGCTCCTTCAAGTGGAGATAGTGAGGAGGAGCCTCTCCTCAATGCTCGAGCACGCAGGGCTTCCAAAAGGCAGGAGTGACTACTCAGGAGGAGGAGGTCTCCTCAAGAGTAAGGCTTGAGGATAATTGGCCACTCTCTTAGTTTATTTAAGTCACATTCTAGTAAGTTTCTTGCTAGAAACAACTTGTAATTATCATCAGAGCATTTTTGGAAAAGTCTTATCGTATCTTGTTTTCTTGGCTGATTGCCAACCTTTGCAATAAACTTTGGTTTATTCTTGCTACTTAATAAATTTGATAAGGATCGTTGGTGTGTGTCAATATCCTCGGGAATCCGGAGCTGGGACAGAACAGGTCCTTTACAAAGGCTTGATTGATCTGGGAACATTTTAATCCTCCTCCATTGAAAAACACTGGGTATGAAAACAGCAAGATTCACCATTCATTCATTGGCCATGCCAAAGGACAGGGAACACAGTATTGCCAGTCATGGTTTCATATTTTTTTTCTCTCAGCATTTTTTTAATTGCCAGATGACATTTCTGTCTCTTGTTCTTGTCCTCTTTTGCCAGTACCTCCAACCTCCCAACCACTGGGTTCCATTTTGACTTGGAAGATCCCATGCTATAGAGATCCTATTTGGAAGACAATGTTTTCCCTGCATTCCATGATAAGTGTCTTTTTAAATTGAAAACATGAGGATCATAGTTTTTTCAGCTCATTTTTTCTATTTTTCTCAGTTATCATACATTTGTTTCAACATTTCTAAATTTAACTATTATACTAATCTGCTTGACAAATTAGTACTGCATCTACAGCGTAGTGACCCATTTAATTCATTGGAATCTCCAAGTGTCAATTTGTTAACTTTAGCCAACAGCAGCGGTGAAATCCCCCCGGTTCTATCCAGCTCGCCAAACCGGTAGCACCAGTGGCGGGAGGCTCCGCCCACCCGCCGGGACGTCATTACATTCTGTTTTTTTACCATCTGTACCTGTTCCTGAACTGGTAGTGAAGGTAAGTGGATTTTACCCCTGGCCAACAGCAATAGTGAGCTGTTTAACGCAAAATCTTAAGTCTAGTTTTGTAGTCCCCAATTTTTTTTTTTTTACAAAAGAAAATCATTATCATTGAGATTTCTCAGTCGAATACCTTTTTCTGCAATTAATTTCTTTATTCATTATGAACTGAAATGTGACTGTAGATTCTTCTCATCCCAGATTTAGCTTCTTGCTTTTAAGGAATCTGGTTTCCTTGGCTACCTCAGAGATTAGTGGGTATTAATTTCTGCAGTTAACTTTTTAAAAAGCATATCTCTTTTTCCAATCTGACTGGCAAAGAGTAATAAATGTGCCAACATTAATACACTCAATCTGTTTCCCTGCAGATTCGTATGAAAGAACAAGTTCATTTCTCCTTCCAGTGTCCATGGATTTGTTCATGTCAGTAATTTCCAACCAGCACCTAAAATTATATTAGAAGTCATGATTTGTTTGCCCTGTGAAACAGCCTGTATTCTTTTTGAAGGGCACTTTTAAATGCCCTAACTTTCCCAATAAAAATTACAAACGTCAGTATTACAGAGTAAGTAAATATTCCTGCAAGGTTAAAAAGAAAAAAAAAGAGGTGTGGGGGATGCCATGAAATTGAACTCAAGGTAAAAGACATTAATTCAGAAGGTCCAGGATCAACAATGTAGTGTATAACATGAGAAATGGTCTTCTATAACTTTACTTAGAAAAGTACAATTCAGCTTTGTCTGTTCAAGAAAGATAATGGAGTTATGGCCTTCTGATGTCAAAAGAAGATTGCATGACCAACACAAGTAAAATGAGAAGCTGATTATCTTTGAAACAGAAGTCATCTGGCAAATAGATTAGTGCTCTAGGTCAGGGGTGGGCAACTGTGGCCCTTTTACAACCTGTGGACTTCAACTCCCAGAATTCCACAGGTTGAAGTCCACAGGTTGTAAAAGAGCCATAGTTGCCCACCTCTGCTCTTGGTGAATACAAACATGGCATTTGCTTATTGGTAGAAGAATTGGTCTGTTTGGTGGGAATGGTCCAACTGTTTGAGAGTCATTAAGCTGTTTTTCCTCTCTTGCTGTGGATCTGATACTTTTATCCTGGAGAAGTAGTGGAGGTGGAGACTTCCAAGATTAAAAAAAAAAAGAAGAGAAGAAGATCAAAGGTATCTATGCCTTAATAGCCTCAGGTTTAGTGATTTGGTTTAATTTTGTTTGATGCCATGGGACATGCTCAATATTTGGGATACTGAATTGCCCTCTGTCCATGAGCAACATAAATGCAAGACAGGTGGAAAGTCAGTAACCACTAAGTGTCAGATCCACCATTTGTAAGATAATTCTTTGGAATCTGAAATAAGTAGTGTCTGTCTCCCATATACATTGGAAACTGCTTCTCAAACTGTGGTGTCATTAAACATTACAGCAATATCGTGAGAAGAACAAATAATTCTATCCAAATTGTAATGGGACTAAAACACTTGGAAGACGTCTTTGCCTCAGGCAATGAGATGTAGACTCTATGAAAAAAGCAACATGGTTTTAAAGATAAGGTTGGCCATTTTATTTTATCCACATTTATTACTTCTCTCATTTCTCAAATATGTAAATGTTGCCAAGTTCATTTAAAAAATACACTCTCTTGAGTGTATCTCACATGATGTGCTGAATGTATTCTATAAACCCAGCTGTTTAGCTGCCTAGAGAGAATCCAGTTGTTCTTTCCTGTCATGTGTTCAAAACAAAATATAAGAAAACATACAAAGAATCCAAGAAGATGGGGAGTTTTACTGAGAAACATTTTCTGTGTATTTGTTTTGGACTCCGGGTCTGAAAGTTTTTCATTCCTTTGATAAAGAACCTGGCATTTGAAACATTTCGGACTCCACAGTAAACATTTCCCACATGCTTTGAGGATCAGTTTCTTTCTTTCACTGATTAAGACTGTCATAAAAAATACTTAAAATATAAGAAGTATGCAAATCATAAGCAAGCTAAATGTTCAGAGATACTCTGGTAAATTTAAAGCATAAAGCTGAAACAATTTGGCTGTTTTGTTTTGTTTTCTTTTGCTTTTAATCACCTGAATGAATTTATTATCACTGATTGTATTCTCATGACTGTGAGCTCTTTTCATCACCCACAATCTGTGTTCCATCTTATCTAAATGTTTGTCACAGAACTAGAAACTCTGCATTTTCATCATGATCACTTAAATTGGGAGGACTATCTCAAATAGTGAGCTTACAGGTTGTGGGTTGGGTTCTCAATCCTATTAGATGAAATTTTGGGAATCATTCTGGGATCCCAAATACAGCATCTGGAATATAGAGTCCAATAAAGAAGCATCACATAACACACATAAAATTGTGAGAACCGAGGCTTAGAACAAGGAGAGTGGGCTGGTGATGATGACTTCATCTTTCCCTTAGTTGTTGTTAAGTGAAATATGAAATGTCCAGATAAAATATTCAGTTGATTTTTTTACTAGTAAAAAAAAAGTGGAACCAGGGCTCTCTGCGAGCTGTATAAATATTGGCTTAGTTACCAGTGCTTGGGAGAGGTCAACATTATCTCTCATCTTAAATCATTCTAAAAATGCAAACTCTTTGGTGGGAAATTGGAACGATAGTTAGTGTGGCCTATGGGCACTATATATCCTTGAGCTATAATTGGATGGGAAAGGGGGGATGATTCCAGGCTGTAGAGAAGTTCTATAGATCAGGGGTCTCCAACCTTGGCAATTTTAAGACTTGTGGACTTCAACTCCCAGAGTTCCTCAGCCAGCTTTGCTGAGACCTCTGATCTATAGATCTCCAGTAAGCCACACCACATTTTCCTTGTTTGCCTTGAATCTTCATGGCTCTTCTTTTCCCTAAACTAGAGGTGAGCAACTTCTTGCTGGCCAAGGGCTAAATTTAGCATTTTGGGGGAGGCTAAGTACCTCAAAATAGGTAAGGTGATATTAGGTATCTGAACAAGGCTGAACTTCGAAGCCTTCCTTTGCTTTTTAATTGTGGTCCCTTTTTTGCCAGTTATATTCAGTTTGTGCAACTCAAAATAAGGCTATGCCAAATATTTTCAGCATTAATGATTGGAAGAGGGTCCAGAGAGCCACAGAAAATAATTCTGGGCCCTAGATTCCCTAGGGTAGATTCCCTACCACTTTTCTAAAGTAGGGTCTTTCACCCACATTGTCAAAAATGAATCAAATAAAAATCTGAAGCAGGTGCTCATGATGAAAGGTAAAGAGATGTGAGAAATGGCGGGGAAATGCTACCCCCTCCCCCCAATAGAATAGAATTTTTTATTGGCCATGTGTGATTGGACACACAAGGAATTTGTCTTTAATGCATATGCTCTCAGTGTACATAAAAACAGAAGATACATTCGTCAAGAATCATAAGGTACAACACTTAATGATAGTCATAGTCAAATAAGCAATCGAATCATACTAGGAAACAATCAATATAAATCATAAAGATACAGCAACAAATTACAGTCATACAATCATAAGTGAGAGGAGATGGGTGATAGGAACGATGCGAAGATTAATAGTAATAGTAATGCAGATTTAGTGAATAGTTTGACAGTGTTGAGGGAATTATTTGTTTAGCAAAGTGATGGCGTTTGGGAAAAAACTGTCCTTGTGTCTAGTTGTTGACATCTATAGTGTCGTCTTGAGGGTAGGAGTTGAAACAATTTATGTCCAGGATGCGAGGGATCTGTAAATATTTTCACAGCCCTCTTTTTGACTCGTGCTGTATACCTGAGTTCCTGTGGAAATAATCACTGTATAAATTTAGAGTTCACTCAGTACATTGTGTAAATGCAAAACTGTGTGACTATCATCTGTCATGGAATGTTTCTTGGAATTGCCCTCCATCGTCCTTTGTAAATGGTGTACTGAAAAGAGAACGCTATAACATGTTTTGTGTGAAAAAGCATCCCGTGTAATACAAATTGAAATGTAGTCCCGTACTCTTGTAAAAACATGCAGTTACATTTCATGAATCTGGATGGTATTTTCCCTTCACTCGTCCAGCTCCGCTCAATGACTTTCGGAAAATAAGAGTACATTTCTGCAAAATTGTTTTGTTAGCAATAGAATGCCCAAACATTCTCAAAGGCAAAGAAATGGTGCTTGAAGGTGTTAGTGAGAGACCAGTCTCTCTGACCCTTTGTTTGCATGCAAAATAGAAGGAGGTCTTTGACTCTCCTGTGGGCTATTAATTAATTAAGACTGATTACCATATTAATTGTTGATATACAAGAAGTTCCTGCCAAGAGTGAAACACCTTTATTCTGCTGTCACAAAAAGCCGGAAAAGATAAGACTCACAAAACCATAGATTGAAAAAAATCCGTTAAAATAAATTAACATTATTTGGGACTTACGAAAACCGTTTCTTTTTCATTCAAAGGCAAATGTTTCCCTGTCAGTCATGTCTGACTCTAGGGCACGGTGCTCATCTCCGTTTCTTGGCTGAGAACGCATGCAAAGGACAGTAAAAAGAAGCTGCTGGGAATGAATGCATAACATGGCTTTGGGGATAAATGGCAAACTCTCAAGCCACCAATTAGAGATTTTTCTTATTTATTTAATATCTGGAGTGCAAAAGATTGCTCGTTCTTTGCATTTCTGTGCTTGGGTATGCATGACACCAGGTCAGTCTTTAAGGTTCAGATTGAAAATTCAGAAATCTGAATTAAGTCGGGAGAATGTGCAATAGAAACTGTTGAACAATATTAAGCATTCCGTTTATTATGTGCCATCAACTCTTAATGACCACATTTTATCCATCACAATCTGTCCCTAACCTGATTTTCCAGCTCTTCTATTGCTGCTGTAACTGAATCCATCCACTTTGCTGCTGGTCATACTCTTCTTCTCTTTCCTTCCAACTTTCTTAGCATTAAAGTCTTCTCTAGAGAGCTAGGTTTTGGCATTATGTGTCCAAAATGGGATGATTTGAGCATGGTCCTTTGTGCTGTAAGTGAGAACCCTGGGGTGATTTGTTCAATGATCCATTTGTTTTCTTAGTTGAGCATGGAATTCATTGTTTTGTCCAGTATCAAATTTCAAATGCCTATCCTGCTTCTTCGAAGTCCAACTTTTCCCCCCTCTGATTTCTTCTCCCCCCCACCCGAGTCCTGCTATGTGGTTTCATCATGGTAGTTGGTATTCCTTTGTTGTTTTCAGAAGTTGTGTCAGATTCTTTGTGATCCATGGACCATAGCATGCCAGTCTCCCCTGTCCTCCATTGTCTCCTGGAGTTTTCCCAAATTCATGTTCATTGCATCCCATCCTCTATCATTCCCTTCTCCTTTTGCCTTCCCTCTTTCCCAATATTAGGTGTCTCCCAGTAAGTCCTCTCTTCGTTTGGTGGCCAAAATATTTGAGCTTCATCTTCAGTATCTTCTCCTTTCAAAGAACAGCCAGGGTTGGTTTCCTTGGTATTCCTTTGAGGGATAAGCAAAGAACATCAGGACTACATGCTAAAAGTGTATATTCCCATCAGGCACGAAGATCATCCACTAAAGCAAGCAAGCAAGCACCTATATTGGGTAACAGTGATATAGGAAGATGCTGGAGGCAGATGATTACTAAAGTTGCAAAGGTATCGATTAATACTATGTGAGAGAAGGAAATGGTAAACCACTCTTGATATTTCCACCAAAAAAAACCCCACATCAATAAAAAAATCATTTACTCTTTGAGAGAGTTAAATTCATTTACTCTTTGAGAGAATTAAATTCTGGCATTATTCTTAACATGCCATCTGGGAGATAAAAACTAAATTAAACCATAGTTATAACATGCTAAAATGAAAACTGTTGTCTGCTATTATTCCTTAGCATAGGAATGTCAAACTCACATCGTCACGGTGGCCTCACGTGTCGTATCGGGACTTTTTTCCTCTTTGCTAAACCCCATGGGTGTGGGAGTGACAGCCCTGCCTTAGCACAATGCGTTGACCCAGTCTAATAGCTCTTTGGAAACAGTTAAAAAAGAAAAGCTGGACTATGGTATATAGTAAATAACAAGTATTGAAGTAAATAACAAGTATTGAAAACGTAGCTTTGTAGTAGTGCATATATACCGTATTTTTCGGAGTATAAAATGCACCTATTTCCTCCCAAAAAAGAGGGTGAAAATCTGGATGTGTCTTATACTCCGAATGTAGCCCCACCCAGCTTCTCAAACGGAGGTTTCAAAGGCTGAAAAAGGCATCAGAAAAGAAGCTTCAGAAAAGAAGCCCCCAAACAGAGCTTTCAGAGGTTTTTGTTCTGAAGCTCTGATTCGGAGGCTTTCAGAGGCAGGAAAAAAGTTTTTTTCTGAAACAGAGTTTCAGAAGTTTCAGAGGCAAAAAAAAAAAAAAAAAAAGCAAGGCACAGAGCTCACAACCAAGAAACCTGTTGCTAAAATTCACCTCTGGGAGCAGCTGATTGGGAGTATTCCGGGAGGCTGATCCTCCTGCCAATCAGCTTTTTTTCTTATTTTCCTCCCCAAAAACTAAGGTGCGTCTTATACTCCGAAAAATACGGTACACATAGACACATATACAACTATCTTTTGGGAATTAGTTATATGACATTGATGTATATAAATTTCAGGAGACATGACCAACTTAAGATTGTACTGCCTAATACCAGAGGATTTCACAGGCAGTTTTTTACCACAGTTTTCATAACAACAGGACATAACGTAAAACTAAACTCTAAGCAAAGGCAAGGATGAAATTTTGGAACTCATTCTGTTATGTTTAACTTGGGGAAAATCCTACCTGGTTTTTGCTGATTGCACATATTCTTTATAATACGGGTGAGCAATCTACAGCTCATGAATCTAAAGCAGTCCTTGGCCACTCTGCCTCGACTGGAGAAGCCCACCCAATTGCCTCCACTTCCCAGTTGATCGGTCTTCAGTGGGGGATAGTGGTGGGGAAAAATGGGATGGGATTCAAAGAAAAGATGGCAATAACTATGGTAAAACAGGAACTATGATTACGATTTCAAGTTTGTACAGGGAAAGTAAAGTCACTAATCTTCAGTAATCCTGACTGAGACAGCTGCTTGCTCCCTACCAACAGAGAAATACTTTTGGACCCTGTTAATCTAGTTATTTTAATATGGGATAGGTATACAATCATATATGGTTGCATATCTTGGGCTCATGCTCTGTTGCACCACTGAGTGCTTCTTCTGGATTCTCAAAGATTCCTTATAAATCTGTTTCCTATCCCCATGGATCTCCAACTTTCATTTAAAAATAAATGTCAAAGATTCTTCTGATATTTATTCCCCTATTCAGGATCTGTCAGATGTACCCCAGCTAAGTCCCTAGGAAAGAAAGACCCTCGACTCCATTTCATTGAAGACTCTTTTACAAAGGATTAGTGGTTGCAGCAAAAGTGAGACCAGAACTGTGTATTCCCGTGCAAAAGTTATAAGTTTTCCCCTCCCGTAACCCTTCCCCCTTGACCAGATCATCAGCATCCAGTAGCATCCCGGCACATCTTGAAACAGTTTCACATTCTTTCCCAGGCCAGGCATCCTTGGGTGACTGGATAAATCCGGTTTCACACTTCTGGTTCCTGTCAGTGCCATTCCCTCCCCCCTTACATCCTTCATCTTCCCTCCTGCACAGCTTCCCCAACTTCCTTTGCCACTCTCCCTCCGTTTATGGCAAGATGCCAGCAAGCCTAACAAAGCGTAGTGAAGATGGCAGGGTTGACAGAATCACAATCTAATTTTAAACATTCCATATTATCATTTGCAGCATTCTTTACTTTCAAGGCACCAACTATAACAACCAACTTTCTTAGGGTTTGAGCCAATAATTGATGGCCTGGCCATTTGCCTTTCCATGAAGAGGCTGCTTCTCCAGCTTTGTCCTTTGCAATCTTAAAAAGATGAAATGATTATTTCATTGTACTTCACAATGTCATCTTGCCAATTATTTTCGTTCACATCCAAGCAGAAATCTTTAGCTAGGGAAAGTATTCAATAAAGCAGATAAGAATTCTTGTCTGCCATGAAAAGCTGTGAAAGATAATCTCCTTTGTTTTTCAGGCAGTTAATTTATTTTAGGAATTTACTAAAGATTACATTCTGCCAATACATTTTATTAAGGATTACAACACTCATTCATTTAGTGATATCTTTGAGGTCTTCTAACAGAAGGGGAATGAGTTTTTGACAACTTTATGACCAGCATAATCTATAATTATTTCTAATAAACTTTTTTATTGTAAAATATTCACTAGCAAACACGTACCCGCCTCCAGTTTTATTCAGAAGATCAGCAGTAAAAACCCTTAATTTGAATTACTTAATCTGAGTGTCAAGCCAGTACTTGGTGCGTGGAATACACTTGACCTGATAAATGTTTGAACTTCAGACATTTTGGAAAAAAAAAAAAGAGAGAGAGGGAGTCCAATTCAAATGAAATAACCCAGCTAAGAAGAGTCAGCATTAATTAGCATAATAACAGTTCGAACTTTCAGTGACTAATGGATAACCCATTCTGCGTGACCAAACTTTCTTTGACTTTAATTGGGATTTTTACATTTTGCTCTTCCAGACTCAGATGTAATTGCATTCTGTTGACCTTTTCACTCCATGGAACAGTTCTTGTTTTCTTTGGAATAAATGGGAGTTGTGCCATTAGCCTGAATAAAAAACAGGCTGGATTCATATGAATTGGCAAAGAGTACATTTTTAACTGAAAATGCAGTCTCTTTGGTTTATAATAATAAAAAACTATATCCACTGAAGGTGGGGAACGGAATTATATGGCACAATATTCCTTCTTCTTTAACAAACTAGTCAATGTATTTCTCCTCCAAAGACATCACTGTCGGTTATTTGTATAAGGTGTGTGTGTGTGTGTGTGTGTGTGTGAACGTTTTATATAAAAAAGGACTTTCCAAAAGGAAATTGACCCAGCATTTAAGACAGACCTGTCTATCCTAGGTTGGAAAAAAAAAACTGACTTATGTCCATTACCTCAGAAACAATTATCTATTCCTTCAAAGATTTGCCAACTGATGAAAAGTTAACTATTTTAGGGAGGAAAAAATGAACCTCCCCTTAGATGATAAAGAGAGAATGATCTTAGTTTCTTTTTTAATTTTAAAGGGGAGGAAATCTTACTTCCCTGGAACTTTGCATGCCTTTTAAAACTACTCTTCTGAAATGCTATACAAGGAATTGTGATTTCACACAAATTGCAATATCCAAGCATAGAGTATTAGAGCACTGTCCTTCTTGGATCATGACAACTTTAAATCTGAATTAAGGACGTGTAACAGGAATCATATAAAATTGACATTTCCTGTCATGTATTTGAACATTCTGAACAAAGAATGAGTTGGGTGCTGTGTATCTGGGGAGTGCAATCTCTTTCCCCTTGGGGCCATATTCAGCATTCAGAATCAGACTAGAGTCCACATTTTCAGAAATGGGCTGGGACAGGATGGAAAGTCTCATGGATCCCAAAATGGGGAAGGCCAAAATGGGAGAGATGTATCTACTATTGTTACTTCCACCATTGTCCTATCTTACAAATGGCAGCTTCTTATCTGGTTTATTGCTGTAATAAATCCGTCAGACCAAACCTGTAGTCGTAAATCCAGTACAAGCTCAGAACAGAAAAGCAAGCTCACTAGGGAAGCAGCCTCCAAAGGAAGTAAGAAATTTAAAAACTCAAGAAAAATGTTAGGAACTTTTGGATAACATGAGTTATATAAAAAAATGAGAGGCAAGGACACCGGTCTCAGATCCACATTGTTCCAGGGAATTTGCTACCTAAATACTTGAAAGCAGTGATGGGATTCAGCTGGTTCGCACCGGTTCAGGCATACCAATTGTTAAATTACACACACCCCGCCCCCACCTGCTATCAAAGTGGATCTTGGCTGCTGCACTGCAATGGAGAAACAGGCAACAGAGCAGTCGGTGTGAGGGAAAGAGAAGGCTGCTTTCCCTCTTTCTTCTCCCTGCTACTCCTCCTTTCCTCGTGCCGGCTGCTCCATTGCCCGTTTCTCTATTGCAGTGCCACACCCAGGATCCACTTTGATAGCAGGAGAGGGGGGTAATTTAACAATCGGTTTGCCCAAGGTCAGGTTGACCATCACGAGAGACTCATTCCACATGTGTGGTGGAGCTGGAGGACGGGGATGGGCCATGCTCCCACAAAAGCCAAATTGACCATGGGCAAACTGGTTGCTAAATTATTTGAATCCCACCACTGCCTGAAAGTCATAAAAGCACAACTAGTCCTGATTCCCCTTGGCAATTATTTCCAAATTCCATAACCACTGCAGCAATTCCTTGGTGTATTGAACAGACCTACGCCTTTCAGCACATTGAATTTTGCCTCTGGCATTCTTGAGGGCTGGGTGGAGAAGACCCCAGATTTAGGTCAGTGTCTTCTGGAAGTCTGTTGTAGGCCGCAGAATTCCTGAGACCTAAAAAGATTGCATCTGGATTTTGAGGCATTTATTCCTGCATTGTTTTTATCTTCACTGAGGACATTAATTTTTTCAAATGTTGCTACTGTTATCACCAGTTCCTTATTATTGTTACTGTAGTCACAAATAATATTATAATCAAAACTCACCATCATTAATTTAGTAAAGTATTAAAAGATACTGGCAACCTGTGATATACAAATAAACAAATAAATTGTATATGACTGAAAATTGGAGTGGTAGTTCCGCAATATTTATAAAGCCATATATTTTCCTCATTATTATTCCACTTGTTCTTACAGTATATGCATACTGATCCTATAGAGTTCCCATTGCTTTCATTTCACTTCTCAGAATAAAACAGTAATCTCATATCCATAGATAGAGGAATTTTAATTATGGAACAGTTGGAGAAAACCCTGAATGAAGAGGATTTGGGCACAGAAGACAGGGCTGCATAGCAGATGGAAAACACATTGGACATTTGTGGCTGGGCTAGGGATAGTTTGGCTTTTATGGACTTGCTATTGTAGATCTCTTGGCTGCTATAAATTGACACTGGTATAATTTTGCATCCGGTTAAGATTGGTGGCATTGTTTTGGAAACTTCTCCTTCCTCAGCAACTTGTTCCAATTATTGTTTGGAGTTTGTGGTGCTCTCTGAGTTAGTTGTTTGCTTGCAGATATTTCATTACCCAGCTAGGTAAATCATTCAGTTATTGGATGACCCAGTCAGTTCCAGTTAATGGGAGAAGGAGATGCAGAGCTCATAGGCACTCCATTGTAGGGAGCCTCAGGACTTGATCCTCGCCATCTCCCACCACATCTACATAAAGCCAGCTTCCATATGGATTATTGTAATTTTTTTCTACTTGGGGCTCCCCTCCAGGACCATTTGGAAGGCTCCGTTGCTTCAACATGGAAAAGTTTGAATACTTGAGTTCATTTATGGCATAGGGTAGAGGTGGGTTTCAGCAGGTTCTGACCAGTTCTGGAGAACCAGTAGCAGAAAGTTTGAGTAGTTCGGAGAACCGGTAGTAAAAATTCTGATTGGCCAACACCCCCATCTATTCTCTGCCTCCCAAATCCCAGATGATCGGGAGGAAATGGGGATTTTGCAGTATCTTTCCCCTGCCACCCCCACCAAGCCATGCCATGCCACCCCCACCAAGCCACACCCACAGAACCGGTAGTAAAAAAATTTGAAACCCACCACTGGCGCAGGGCCTAAATAGCACCAGCACAATTTGTTGAATCTAGATGTCTAGTGAGATTAGAGAAAGCTGACCTGTAGAACATCCTACCACCAAGGGAATGTCATCCACAAAGATCCCTCAAACTGTCTCACTTGTAGTCCCTCTTCTGGAAAAAAAAAATCCGCCCCCTGAGATTCAGATGATACAAATGGAAGATTTGGGAAAAAAAAGTACGGCTATTCCAGAGGAAATCTGGAAGATAAGAGATAAGATGGCAGATCACATTATTTTTGAGGTATAGCTACACTGCAGAAGGTACTATATTTGTAATAGTTTTGTAATGGTTTCTGTTTTAAAATCTTAATCTGATTTGTTGACAGAGTTTCTTAGTCTCCAAGTATCAAATGGAAGAAAGAAGGTATTATATATAACAGAAGTAATTGTGACCTGGACATATTTGTGTAGTAGTAGGGTCAGCACTTATTTAACTCAAACAAAATGAGATTTACAGAGTAATGAATGGCACATTTGTGACAGTTCATTTAATCTTATTTGAATCTACTTAGTTGACTCTTTTCAGTCATGTAATCTTCTCACATTTAACCTGCATCTGCATAAGTAACCTGCCTTCTCCTTTCCTCTACCCCAGCTCACCCCACTATAAATCCTACATCAGGATTTATTAGCCATTCTGTGCATCTGATGAAGTGAGCTGTAGCTCACAAAGGTGTACGTGTTTTAATAAAAAATGTTAGTTGGAAAAGATACTTTTTTTTTTTGCCACTATAGTCTAACATGGCTGTCCTCCCACAATATTTTTTTAAAGACACAATACAAGGATAGGGTATAAAAATGCAACATATTGATGATAACCAATTGTTGCACTTGGGAAAATACAGGGAAAAAAAGCAAATTATTTATCGATGGGTTCTTACTAGTTCTTCATTGAGGCACTACATGACTGGTACTTACATTGTGTAAGGAATTCTGCATTCCATATATTTCCAAGTTCAGAGCTCTTTCCTCCAAAACTTTTTTATATTGTATTGTATGTATATTAGTCACTAATAGAATTAGGCAGACATTACACTATTGGCAAATTTTCTAAATCTTTTTCTGTGTATATCTTATTATATGGTGTACTGGTTGTTGAAATGTATAGAACAGGGGTGTCAAACTCGATTTTATTGAGGGTTTGACCTCGGGGGCCCAGGTTAGGCATGGCCAGCTTGACATCACTCATATCACTCATATTAAGGGCGCCTGTGGTGGCCCGAGGGCTCTGCCAGCAAAAATGGGGTCCTGAGCTCTGTTTTCAGCTGTGACAGCTTCCTGCAACCCTCTGCCAGTGAAAACGGAGTTCAAGAAGGCTGCCCGCAGCCCTCCCAAGCTCAGTTTTTGCTAGCAGAGGCACCTCAGGCTCAGGCACCTTTGCTGTTTACAGGGCAGCCCTGTGAGCCAGATCTAAGCACCTCGTGGACCGGATCCGGCCCTCAGGCCTTGAGTTTGACATCCCTGATGTAGAACATTCTCTGTTCAATTTTTCTGAAGATATTGTTCTGTTTTGTTTTATTCTTCTCTTTGTTGTCGCAGATTCATGAACTTCCAACTAACTAGGAGATCAGTCAGTTTCTGAGAGATTTGAGGCCTGTGTGGGTTTATTATGTAAACTTTCAATTTTTTTGTATGATAAGCATGCTCTCTGTGTGTGTGTGTGTGTGTGTGTGTGAGAGAGAGAAAGAGAGAGAGAGAGAGAGAGAGAGAGAGAGAGAGAGAGAGAGAGAGAGAGAGAGAGATTAGCTTCATCCATCTACCAAAAATTTGTATTTTAAAGGGAAAAAATGGGCTAGGTTTTCATATTATTTCCTCTCAAAATACAGTACATTTTAAAGTTTTCAGTTTCTTTTATTCTAATTTTGCCCTTAAGTTAACTGGATGATCTTATCCATTCACTCTGTCTCCATCCTAGGAAGAAGGCAATAGCAAACCACTTACGTTGTCTAGAAAACTGCATGGATTCTATGTAGTCCAGAGTCAAGATTGATTTGAAAGCCAATATCTCTCTATCTATTTGTCTCTGCCTGTCTATCATCTATCCATCCTGAAAGGTATATTATTTGTCTTTCTGTGAATGAGGACTCTGGTCATAAATAGAAGAAGCAGGTAAAATAAAGACATGAACCAGAAGTGGAAATGACTGTAGAGCTAACTGAATATTAGCTGTAGGACTGTTTATCTCGTGAATTTAGCTCTCATATAACACAAGAAGAGTTCTCTCTGTTCAGTTTTTTTTCTCTTTACCTCATTTCCAATTTTATCTCCATCTTTACATGCCTTTTTAATATTTTTCTTTATCTTCAATTGCCACAGTTGAACAAATATGGCAAGATTTACTATATAGCTGTAATCTATATTCCTAACTGAAAGGTATGAAAGATTGTAGATGTCCGAGAAATAGGTAAGATACATTCATGTAATACTTTGATAATTGGCTATGGCAAGCTGCAATACACCATCACAAAAATTACAAAACATGCCTCACTGGTGGACATCAACTTGCATAGATGCTTTTCAAAAGAATCAGTTCAAATTACACTGAGATTAGCTTTACACAACAGTTCTATATGACCATAGAAATTTTGTTTCGGTAAAAGGCCAGCCATTTGTTTAAGGAATTCTGAAAGAATTTCTAGTTATGCTCCACACACTCTGATTTTAAACCCATTGCAATAAGACTACATTCAAGCTGTGCTTATCTTACAATACCCCTTTTCTGTCCCCAGGACTGTGTCCCACTGGGAATGTAAGGCCAAATCACTAAACTCTTTAAAAAGTTACATGATGTTTGAAGCTAATTTGAATGACACTTTCTAACTTCCGAGAAACATTCAGAGATGTATTTCAAGAAAAAGTTAGCAGAATTGCTTGGGTGATGCCATACAGTCCTACCATGTTTTCCCGAAACTAAGACCTCTCCGGATAATAAGCCCAATCGGGCTTTTGAGCATATGCGCCAAAATAAGCCCTCCCCGAAAATAAGGCCTTTGAAGTACCTGCGCAGCCGGTCCCCACCATTTCTTTGGGGGAGGGGAACATTCCCCATGCGTCCCACATGCATCTGCCATCCACATGGAATGTGCAAATTCAGTGGCGTGGCACGGTGCAGAGTCCTGGAAAGCATGGCTGGAAGTACATCACAGTCGCAGGGGCGAACAGTTGACGAGTGTTGTGTTGCGCTGCTACCGGAAGTCCCGGCACCTCTGTCGCCTCCCTGTTCCTCATGCTGGCCAACCACCTCATTGCCTGCCGGTGCCGCTTGTGTCCTGTCACCGCTGCCACAGCCTTGCTCATCATTGGACTCACCAGCTCCAATGGTTGCAGCTCTGTGCTCCTCCACTACCACCATCCCCAGGTATTGTGAGCTCACTCCTCCTGCACCTACAAAAAAAAATCCTCCCCAAAAATAAGGCCAAGTGCTTATTTCGAGGGTCAAAAGAAAATAAGGCCCTGTCTTATTTTTGGGGAAACACGGTAGTTCACAAATTAATTTTGCAGTGATAGACCCCAGTGGAAGGATCAGCTGTATCATTCCTGTGATGGAATATAGTGAGGAGGTGGAGCCCCAGGAGGGAAGGTGAATTCCAGAGGAGTAAGAGGGAACTCGGCCCAGATGTTATATGTGAGAGAAAGAGGATGAAGATAGCACCTCCCTAATAGTCCATAGAGGATATTGTAGATACAGATAGTAGAATCCTCAGACTGGCAAGATTTTTGCTTATAGGTGTGAAACAATAAAGAACTCAACTTGGAAAAATCAACATGTGTCATTCTTAGTTTTGGACCTGACAACTCCAGACAAGAAATGGATTGTAGCTATCTGCCAAAGAATGTGCTCCTAGGTTCAGCCCCTGGCATCACCGTTTTATATCCTGTAATTGTGACAGACACCCCAAGTCAAAAAACAAATAAGCTTAAACTCAATGGATTAACATTCTAGTGTGATGAAATAAACTTTTCTACACACACACACACACACACACACACACTCCCTGTAAGTAGAAACTTAGCATACGGTAGGGTGAAAAGTAATTTTTATCTCTATATAATTGTGGTTGTTTTCTATTTGTGGGGAGAGATTTTGTTTTGTTCTGTCTGTAGTTTTTTTTTTTTTTAATATCTTGTCTGAAGAGAATTCATTCTGTCACCTCATGTAGTCTAGTTGAGGTGTGGATCATAAAATATTGAACAATGAAATGATGGCAATTCAAGAGATGAGGTATAACTTGTGTAGATGAATTAGCCCAATAATAATGTAATTTATAGTGTCATACTAACTTACCCTGGAATTAAAAGTCATTGAACTCAGTTATACTTCTGAGTAATCAAATGTAGTTTGTACTGTCCACATTTTAAGAAATGGTTCTTTCAAGAATAAAAATGGAAAACTTTTGCTTGATTATTTTTACCAGAAGAGTTTTTCATAATTTAAAGAAAAAAATAGCTTTTGGATTCTCCTTTCCACTCTTGTTCAGAGTATAACTCAATATTCTATATTTTAGGGATTGCTAGATAAATATCGGCAACTTAAAAAGAAGTTAGAAAATGGGAAATCCATATGAGATAAAGAGATTGATGTAGGAGAACAGATTAAAAGAGTTCAGTATTTATCATTTTGTTAAGCAGTAACCAAGGGAATTTAAATCTATGGCTGTGAAAGTGTATAAATGCTGCAGTTTAATTTACAAACACTATAGCTGAGATAAATAGGAGCCTGAGTGGCGTAGGAGGCTAATGCCTCCTAAGGCAGCATTTAACATCCAGCTGCCTGCAATTACTGCGAGTTCAATCCTCACCAGGCTCAAGGTCGACTCAGCCTTCCATCCTTTCTAAGGTGGGTAAATGAAGGATCCAGTTTGTGGGGGCAATAAACTGACTTTGTATAAATATACAAAAGTATGAAGGCTATTGCTTAACGCATTGTAAGCCGCCCTGAGTCTCCGGAGAAGGGCGGCATATAAATAAATAAATAAATAAATAAAAAATATAATGTCCCTCGACTTGAGACCTTGAGTTCAAAAATTTCCAGCTAAACACCAGAAAACTACTTCAGGAGGTTTTCTAGAACGGTTAAATCATGGCAACTGGATCAAAGTTTATTAAGCTGAGACGTTTCATTACTCATCCAAGTAACTTCTGTCAAAATGAAAAAAAAAATTGTTAGGCATAGAGTCAGAGAGTGGTTGAAATGTACTAACTTTGCCATACTGACTGCTGGGAGTTTCTCTCCCAAATGAAATGGAATATGTAAATGAAGACTTTTGAGATACTTGTTCTGACCTAGACGTTCCCAAACCACGAAGCAGACTCCTTATTCCAACAAAAATCCCTTTTTATTAAGTTACTGTGAATTTCTCTCATTCACATTCAGCAAAGACTTTCAAGGGTAAATTTACAGTCACAGACCTTATCTGACTTGAAGAGCTGCCAGGCCGATATCTTCAAAACTTGGCAAGGAGTCTCGGAGAGTCATGAACCAATTAAGTGAACTAATTGTCTCCTGCAAACACCTCTCCCCTTTTGCTCCTCTTTTATTCCCTATGGGAGGGCCATTCATCGTCCACCTGTGGCCTTACTCCCAGGTTGACCCTTGTTCTTTAGCTGTTCCCTTAATCAGACAACTCTGCGCATGCACATACTGGGAACAGGCTCCAGCTGTTCATCTGCCTCACTGATATCTGACTCCAAAGGCAGCTGATAACTCATATGGCCCTGGCCCCATCTGTGCCTCCAACACAGAGCACTCGTCAGAGCCTTCCCCAAATTCTAGGACTGGCCCATGTTCCTCCCCATCCTCTTCACTGTCTGAATCTGCTGCCAGCTCCGCTGGTGGGCCACAACACTACTTTTGGCCTGGATGATTGAGTCTTCATTTACATATTGAGGAAGTTTTGTATTTTGGTTAATCCTGAACTCCCTTCAGAGAGTTGATAGAAGTTGTTGACAATGTCCCCCAGGAGAATCCATATAGAATTACAGGTTCAGCTTGCACTTACTTAGGAATTAAACCTATTGACCTTATTGAATGGGACTTACTTTGAAATAGACTGAAGTGGAACTAATGTCTTAGCTAACTAGTGCCTGGATACATTTACTGGAATCCACTGAATTTGGGGGAAGAACAACGAGCAATAATGCATATGCACCTCTTCCCCTTTTTTCTACTAGGAGGTATTTGCAGCTTTTTAAAGGTATATTTCTTTTCCTTCCTTTCTACCCCAAAACGTAACTCAAAACCTCCTGTTTATGATCATACAATTTGGTAGATATCTCCAAATTGGGATCAAGAGTTCAGCTAGAGAACAAATAGTGAAAACAATTCTCGTACTTCTGAAGAGATTGCCTTAGTAATGAAAGAAAAGTACAGCGATAGTGTCAAATCCGGTGCTTTTAAAACTGTTTGCTTTATTCATAATCCTTATTTTACCTACATTTGTATGCAAATAGCCATAAAAGCAGAGTGACAGTAATAAATGTTGGTGCAGAAGTGTAAGCAGTTATATGGTGGGTTTTTCCCCATCTTTATAAAGATAATTCTGACTGCTGTCTTCTAGTTTGCAATCTTTTATTATGCAGTCCTAGGCTGCATCAACAGAGAGATAGTATCAAGATCACATGAAGCCAGAGGTGGTATTCAGCCGGTTTGGACCGGTTCACATGAACCGGTAGCAGAAATCGCAGGTGGGCTCGCCCACCCTCCCTGGCTTTATGCTGTCCTATTTAGGCACGTTTTTGAGGCCGGGCACATGCGCAGAAGCCATGTGCACGAGCAAAGCGTATGCACACGGTCTCACATTTTCTGTGCTGGGCGAACCGGTAGGTAAATTATGTGAATCCCTCCCCTGCATGAAGTGTTAGTACTACTTTATACTGCATTGGTAAGACCACACTTGGAATACTGCGTCCAATTCTGGTCGCCGTAATAAAAAAAAATAAAAAATGAAATTCTAGAAAGATTGTAGAGAAGAGTAACAAAGAGATTATGTTAACGATAAAAATAACAAGAAAAAGAGAACTATATTACCAAAAACCTTTTTTAGAATGATAGATGATCTAAATTTGATAGATATGTAGAGGACCCTACATCCAAAAGAAAATAAATATACATTTTATTTCAACCCCCATGCATCCTTGTCTAGAATTGATGTGATGTGGATGAATAAGGAATTAGGTATAAGAAATAGAAAAGATTGAGATCTCCCCAAACTCGTGGGCAGATCATAACCCCCTTGAGATAATATGGAGAGGCCAAAGGGAAAAAAATATATATCAAAAGATGGATGCTAAACCCCCAAATCTTAAAGGAAAAGGAATACATTGAAAGGATAACAAAGGAATTGACATTATTTTTTTAAAGAAAATAAAAAACAACATACCTCATTAACAAACTGATGGGACACTATGAAAGCTTATATAAGGGGGAAAACAATAGCTTATATGGCAAAGAAAAATAAGGAAAAATGGAAGCAACATAACACCCTAATGGAAGAAATTGGAAAACTGGAGAATCAACTCCAACCAAAACCAGGAGATGAACTTGTTAAAGAAACTTTGACCCTTGTTAGACATAAATTAAACATATTACAGCAAGCGGAGATCACAAGAAATTTAAAATTTTCTAAACAATTCTTTTTTGAACACGCTAATAAGACTGGAAGGTGGCTGGCTTACAAACTGAAGAAGGAGAAAGAAGGATGGATTATCCAACAATTATATGATGAGATGGGGACCCCACAAAAATAATGAAGAAGAGAAAAAGAAAATTGTACAAAATTATTAAACAAAAGGAAATAGCAAAGGATAAAATTGATAATTATTTGTTGGAAGAAAAGATATTTAGGGGGCTGGAGGGTAAAACATAATGAACAGTTGCCGGAATCAGTCTAGTCTAACGAACAGAAGGACTAGGGGTGACTTGAGAGCAGTTTTCCAATATTTGAGGGGCTGCCACAAAGAGAAGAAGGTCGGCCTATTGTCCAATGCATCTGAGGGCAGGACAAGAAATATCAGATGGAAACTTATCAAAGAGAGATCCAACCTAGAACTAAGGAGAAATTGTCTGACAGTGAGAACAATTAATCAGTGGAACAGGTTGCCTTCAGAAGTTGTGCGTGCTCCATCACTGAAGGCTTTTCAAAGACATTGGACAGCCATTTGTCTGAAATGGTACAGGTTCTGGTTGAGCAGGGGTTGGTTTAGAAGACCTCTGTGGTCCCTTTCAACTTATTGAAATAACATCTTGTTGTTTTTATTGTTGTTTTTCTATCCCCCCCCTTCACACATACACACCACATAAAATATGATGTATTATTTTTCTGCAAGTATTTGTATAAACCCTTCTTTTCATGTGTTCATTGTAAAATGACTTTCTTTTTATGATCTGACAAGGTGAATTGAAGTAAATTCTGCAAGCTCCTTTCAAATATAGAGGTGACACAAGCATCACTTGGATAGCTAATGTAAAAATCATTGAAGTAATGTTATGTACAATAATTTACAGTACCTGCAACACTTTGAACATAACAGGCGTTGAGTTAAACAGGGTTTTAAATCAAATGCATCTGTCTAGGATTGCAACTATAATCGTGTAAGAGTGGAATGAAGGCATTCTCTGCTTTGTGCATTGTTGTTTATTCAGAATAAACTAAGCTCATCTTCCTTGCTTCCTGAGTAAGTAGAATCAAAGGCTGCAATTCTATGCACAGTTTCCAGGAGTAAAAGTATCAGCATCATCTATCAGCCCTATTAAAGTCCAACTCCAAAGGGAGTTCAGGAATAAGCCAAACATACTTACCAAGGTCACATTTAGCAAATTCTTTTCAACGGGAACATATTTATTCAGAAATCTCACTGAACTAAATAAGTTAACTCCCACTCACAGGTGTATATAGCACCTGACCTCTGAGTTCTATCCATACCAGGGGTGAAATCCAGCAGGTTCTGACAGGTTCTGGAGAACTGGTAGTGGAAATTTTGAGAAGTTCAGAGAACCGACAAATACCACCTCTGGCTGGCCCCAGAGTGGGGAGGGAATGGAGATTTTGCAGTATCCTTCCCCTGCCATACCCACCAAGCCACGCCCACCAGCCACACCACATCCACCAAGCCACGCCACAGAACCGGTAGTAGAAAAATTCGGATTTCGTCACTGATCCATACCCAAAGGTAAAGTTTCCCACAAGTTAAGCTTAACTCCTGGATAGCTGACCTTCTTGCAGAAAACTTTTTAAAACTTCTCAGTTTGGTCTATAGCTATGGGATTTCCTGGTGATCTCCCAATGAAGAATAAACAAAATCTGATTTTGGTGAGGGTTTTTTTTTTCCTCCAGGTTAAACAAAAGTCAATTATGTGTGGCTAGCTGCTCAGAAATTGGTAAATTCCACAGGGCGTTCTCTCAGGAGAATAGATTTAAGATTGCATTTGAAAATACAGATCAGCGGATTGATTGATCGAAAGTAAATATATAAAATGACAGCTGGACTTTCTTTCAGTTTTTAGTACTTTGTATCGTTTGGTTTGCATTATTTTTTTTTCAAAAGAATAGCTAATTTTATATGTGTTAAAGTTTCTCCATGATAGAAAAAAAGGGCTTTGCAATTTATTTTTAAGAGACATCGTTGGTAGTCCTGGCCAAATTAGATGTGATACAGGAGTTTATAATGGCATTTCCCATTGAGTTGTGTCCTTCTGTTTAAATCATTAGAGGGGATACCCATAAATGTCATTTTATCTGTCAAAATCATGTCTGGAGTCTTTGCTAGCACACTGTTCTCATTTAGGCTAAGTAATGCTTTGCAAAGCACAAACTCAAAATCTGTAAGAAAAAGAGATTAAGGACATGTAAAAATAGAAAGAAAAGGAAACACAGCTGAAGTTAATTTATTCCAACATCTTTCGCTACACCTCCCCATAGCTTTTTAGCCTTGCAAACAGTCCTTGTTTCGGTTGAGTTTCTACACTGCTTCAAAACTGCCTTTTGTTTTTGGACTTCTCACCTTTTTCTTTTTCAGGATCTCATTAACTCCATCCAGCCATATCCTCCTCATTTTTCTTCTTGACCTGCTGCTATTCAACTTTCATTCAGTTTCTCTGTATTAGCAGACAACCTCCATATATTTCTTTCATCCTGGTCGCTCTTTTTTGTGAGCACTTTTGCTGCAGGACCCATTCATTCTTGGCACTATCACTTCGTGTTTTATTGCACACACGTCTTAGTAACTCATTCCCGCAGTCAACTCACAATGATGCTTCCCCTCCCATACTCAGTATTTAGCAAATATGTATGTTTTTTTTTATCCTGCCATTTCTCATTTCAACGGATCTACGTTCTTCACAACAAACCACATGCTACCATTACCTTTCTACCAGAATTTGCACATCTTAAGATTTCTCCATCCATTATATTGACAATCAGTAATTGCATCCCTCTAAAGTTTGGCACAGATGTTTTCACAGATTTAAGAAGTCACCCAGCTACTTCAGACTCATACTTCTCCAATTACATAATCCATCCTACAGCCTTACTGTTTTCGAAGATTTCTTGTAACATATTTTTCTTTCTTCTCCATTTTTTTTTTCTTATACACATTAGTATGTACTGCATTTGCTTCAATTTCACTCCACTTTTCAACATATTACTATACACTCTAAATTTCTCCTGGCTCCAGTTCTCTAGTTTCATTCTGAATGATTTCATCATTTTATTTTTAGATAAATTCACTCTGCTGGAGGATCATTATTTAGCCCCTTTCAATCACTTTGAAAACATTGTTCTTATTTCCTTCTAAATTGTATTCTGTTTTTTAACCGGAATCTTTGTACTAGACTGCCTGAAACTATCTTTTTTCTCTAACAATATTATATCTTTCTGTCTCTCTGTCTCTGTCTCTGTCTCTGTCTCTGTCTCTGTCTCTCTCTCTCTCTCTGTCTCTCTCTCTCCTTCTTTTTTTTTTTGCAGCAATAATTGTTTCATGTGCATGGTTTTTCTCCTTCTTTTGGTTCATCATTTTACCATCCTTCCTTTTTAACACTTTGCATAAATGCAACTCTATAAAGTTCTGTGCATTCTGTCCCATAAATCACTTCATTCTGTTCCTCACAATTCCCAAACCCTCTTTCCTTCTATCTACTTTACATTCATTCTGTTGGGAGAATGTACTAATGTTTTTTCTTGTTGGTGTCATTCCATGTTCACTCTAGCTTCTTTTCCTTCTTTTTGTTCATGCTTATTTTACTGAAGATCCAGTCTTAACAATACCGGAAAACAGTCTATCCCATATTTGCAATCTCTCATTACCCTTGAATTCCCTGAAACTGCCATCATAAACAAATCAATCATGCTTTGCAAATCATTCCTTTTCCATGAATAGATGTATAGCATGTACTCAGAACAAGCAGACCTCTTTGGATACCAGTCACGTTCTCATATCTTCTTGGGTCTCCTAATGGGTTATTTGTTTCCTTCTGAACATTCTTATTTCATTCCCGCCCATCAATTTTTTTTCCTCCTAAAGCACATTCATTCAGAACATCGCACAGTTTTCCAAAAACTCATCCTCCATTATCACCACGACAATACTATGATTTCCTATTTTCATAACCTCCCCTGACAACTTAGATGGTTCCAAGAATTACTTTCTGACATGCGTTTTTAGCTCTTTTCAATTCATTATTAAACCTATAACTTTACTTCCCTGCATTTATTTACCAAAAGCACTTCCCAAGATTAGGCTTCCTTCATTCAAAACTATAATAGAATTCCTTTTTCTCTTGCTTTAACAACTGTACAGCATCTATTTACTTTTTACTTTTTCATACCACAATCTTCCATATTCCATCAGTATCACCAGATGGGACTATAATTATTGATCTCTGCTGTCCATTATGGGCTTTGAACAAGCCAGGCATTTTAGTAAGATAATGAAGGTGTTATCAACCTTGGATGTAACCATGTATTATTTCCCTCTAGCAGTTCTGTCAGTTTTTTGGCACATTTTGTCCCATACACCACAAACATGACAGCAGATTTATCCTAATCATGCTATTCAGCAAAATCTATATCTGTAATTGAGAGACTACGTCACATTACACAATTATATTGATATACTCAACATTCTTTTTTGACATAATCCATGCCCCCAAGTTTATTATCAGAAAGATATAACAATACAAGGAAAAGGTTTGGGAAGGGTGGAACAGAGGATAATATATTTAGATGGAACTTGGTGCCTTTTTCAGATTAAAGATCTGAATTCAGATTTAAAGATCAATCTAGAATTTGAAAGATTAATTCACATTACTATGTTTTCTTTAATTTTTTATAACATGTGTAAACAAATATGTGTATACATATGTATATACATGTTATGTGTATGTATGACAATGGTGACATTGGTAGAGTAAGCATATAACAAATATGATATCGCAGTAAGCATTGGGGCAGGAGAAGGGCAATTTTAATTCCAAACATTTCCTAATTGAGTTATACTCTACCACCCCCCTGATTAACTCTTGTCATTTGAACACTGAAAGGTACAGTAACATGCCGATGAAGAAATGAGCATAAAATAACTATACAAAATTAAGGATTCTTTGGGAATTTTTAAAAGAAACTTCCAATACCAACAACAGCATGATCTACAAAAATCAGTAAATAAGAAAATAAGGCTCCTATTATGATGACTTTGGTGTAATGAGATTCCTACAATATGGTATTTTGTGTTTTTTAAATATTCTATTTTATGCCAACGTACTGAAATGGGGCTGAAATACCAAACAGGATGATTGCTTTTGATATAATAAGGGCATGTTTATATTTCACTGATGTTTTGTGGCTACTTTGCCATGTAAGTAATTTACTTAGAGATCTAGTTGACTGGGACAATCATGTCATCTGAGTCTAAAGATGTCAAAAGACCCAAAAGTCTTCAAGCTGCAGTAAAATTCAATAGAACATTTTTAAAAACTTCCTTATTAGTAGACTGAAGCACTGAGAGTGGTGATTATGGAAAAACACATCATACATTTGGTGAATGTTGCTTTGATCCAGCAGGCTGAGATTGTTTGTGACAAGAACCTTATGCAAATAGAAGTTAATCAACATCTGTAGAAAAGTAGAATTATGGCAGCATGCTTTGCCATTGGCTGCTGCCAAAATTTACTATGAAAGTATATTGATGTTCTTTGCGTGTTCTGTCCTCTATGGATCTTATAGGCAACATCTGCTGGTAAATATCTTCTATGCACATAAGCACTTCTTTAAATGACATTTATTTATTTGTGTATTTATTTATTAGACTTCTGTGGAATCTAATGGAGACTAGATTTTTAGACTAAACTAAAATTTGTTGCTTTAATCCTGCTCTTCTGACACTCATCAACTTTTCCCATGTATGTTATCCAGCAATGCTAGGTATCATAATACTAATGTTTATATTATTTTAACATACTGCATGATCATATTGACCAGTGCTAAATATTGGGCAGGGCTGAACCTTTGAAGGGACAATGACTGAAATTGCATTATGAAAAGAAAAGGAAAAAGAACAAAGACCAACTTCAACATTAATTTCATTGGAGGCCATTTGAGACTTGCTTTGAGTTGCAGGCACACATTAGTTAGGGAGCTTAAGCACTAGCAGTGAATAGTTGTGGTTTGTTAGGATTTCAAGGCAATTTACACCAGCCTTACTTTATGAATACCACTTGGGATAAAAGGGTAAGTGGAAAGGAAGGTTAATGTCTCTATTTGGACTGGTGCTTGTAGATCCATCTGCTAAATTCTTTGTTATTGATTTAATAAGGCGTTCACCCATCAAAGCTGGGCCTCTGAGCATTTGGAGGCAGCATATGGAAAACAATCAGTTTTATAGTCTTTTATAAAGGAAAATGAACACAGTGCCTTCTTTATAGAAGGATGCTACATTGCACAATGTTTCTCAATAAATTTTACCGTATGCATTTAAGGAGAAAAGGGGCATCTAAATTAAATATATATGTGAAGTCCTAAAGGTGCTTTTTCAGGAGGCTACTGGACTTCTTTTTTTTTTCTTTTGAAGACATTTCGCTCCTCATCCAAGAAGCTTCTTCAGCTCTGACAGGATAGTGGGGAATGGAATTATCCTGTCAGAGTTGAAGAAGCTTCTTGGATGAGAAGTGAAATGACTTCAACAACAACAACAACAACAACAACAACAACAACAACAAGCAAGTCGAGTTGTCTCCTGACTGAGAATCTCTACAGACTTTTATATATGTGAAGATTATAAAACATAAAAACTGTAGTTTCTGTAGCTATTCACATTTATGATCAACTTGGGAAGTAGTCAACTAGCTATGTATCCTAGAATTCTTTCTTTCTGGCCTGATGTGATGTGGGTTTTTCATAAATGTCTTCCATCAATCTGAAATTAAGTGGGAAACAAATACAACTAGAGGTATATTATTATGCATGGCTTGGGGGGGGGGTTTACTTTTTGCGTGTACTTTACCTGAAAGTATGACTTTTATATGCAATTGTATTCAAGTCATGTATTTTTCTATGTGCTTTAACATGGCTTTGGAACTGAGCTACATTATTTAGATAAGAACAGCATTGAAAAGATAACTATAGTTACTTATCAGTCTTAAAGAGGTGAAACGGTTTAAAAAGAATATTGATGCTGACGTGCCCTCTAAAGTATCTAATGCTACTTGGCCCTGTTAGCTCAATCATTGATAATATTATCAATGATAATATCAATATCAATGAATAATATTAATTATTTTCCCTTATGGCAGTTGCAGGACACTCATCTCTTAGTTCTGGGATACGTACACTTAACATAATAGCCCTTGTGGTGCTTGACTCATGGAAGAGCCAGAAGCTATAGATAATCCAGCTATCTAAAGGGATATGCTTGATTCCCGGGGACAAAATCAAACATGCAGACAAGCACGTCCATTACAGAACCCTTACAGCAGTTACTGGGAAGATGGTAACCTCTAAATATCTTCCTTTGTGCCTGCCAGTTTCCCTTCCCACCTGATTAAAAATGTGTACTACATTACTAAAAAAATAAATAAGGAGCTGACATGTTGCAAAGCAATGCATGACTCCTAGAACTACGGGGCTCGCACAGATCATACCAAAATGACAGAGAATATTCTGAGCAGCTACAGCATTTCTGTTCTCAACCTTATAGTGTCGTGATGGTGAACCTATGGCACATGTGCCACAGGTGGCACACAGCAACCTCTCTTTGGGCACATGAGCTGTTGCCCCAGTTCAGCTCCACCATGCATGCACGTGCACCTCCCGCCGGCCAGCTGGTCATGTGCAGGGGGCAGGACGCATGCGAGGGAGCTGCGTGCCCATGTGCGGAAGGGCAGGGGTGTGTGGGGGCCATACCTGCATGTACAGGGGTGGGGCATGTGTGGGGGCGTGCACATGTGCAGGGGTGGGGTGCATACAGGGGGGCGTACGTGCATGTGCATTTTGGGGGTTGAGGCACACATGGACACTTTAGGCACTCGGTCCAGAAATTTTGAGTAGTTCAGAGAACTGGTCAATACCACTTCTTACTGGCCCCGCCCCCATTTATTCTCTGCCTCCCGAGTCCCAGCTGATTGGGAGGAAATGGGGATTTTGCAGTAACATTCTCCTGGATTGGGGAGGGAATGGAGATTTTACAGTACCCTTCCCCTGCCACACCCACCAAGCCATGCCACACCCACCAAGCCACACCCACAGAACCAGTAGTAAAAAATTTTGAAACCCACCACTGGTTGGAAGGGACCTTGGAGGTCTTCTAGTCCAACCCCCTGCTTAGGCAGGAAGCCCTACACCACTTCAGACAAATGGTTATCCAATCTCTTCTTAAAAACGTCCAGTATTGGAGCATTTACAACTTCTGGAGGCAAGTTGTTCCACTGATTAATTGTTCTAACTGTCAGGAAATTTCTCCTTAGTTCTAAGTTGCTTCTCTCCTTGATTAGTTTCCACCCATTGTTTCTTGTCCTACCCTCAGATGCTTTGGAGAATAGCTTGACTCCCTCTTCTTTGTGGCAGCCCCTGAGATATTGGAACACTGCTATCATGTCTCCCCTAGTCCTTCTTTTCATTAAACTAGACACACCCAGATGAAATTTGAATTCTTGTTACTTTTTACTAAGCACTGAAATTAAAGATGTTAGGCAGCGGCATCACATTGATCGACCAGGTAGTTATCATAATGTGTTTTTTCAGTGGTTTACCAAATGTGTAAAACTCATCTGTGAAATTCAGATTTTGACACATCATTACTACCCGTCTGAGCAAATGCCTCATAATATGTGCTTCTCAATGGCTCTGCTCATGCTTGGCATCAGGCATCTGAAAACATCGATTGTCTCTAAAACTACATTGGTAATATTTCTATTGCTCTCAGAAATAAGCTCACTGCTTAAGACATGGTCTGAGTTGAACCCCCCCCCCCCTTTAAAAAATAGCTGCTTTTAAATATAATTGTTTCTAGACATTTTGGAGTTAAGCTTTCAAATAGGTGGGGGGTGGGTTTCCTTACTTGCTCCTGAAAAAAATATGGTTGGTAAAAAGATGTGCAGATGTTTGTCTTTGAAAGGCAAGCATCTTTTCAAATATTCATGAAATTCTTGCTATTGCATTTTAATTTGCTTTAGAAAATTGCCTACTTTGTTATTCATTTTTGGTTTGCATAGTAGTTACTCAACCTCAGATTGGTTTCTGCTTCTAAGGAGGATTTGCAGAGGACATAGGAACACTGGTCTTTGTATTGAAACATAAATTGAATTCCTTTCATTAAAAAAGTAATTTTCATGGCTACTGTTTTTTTTTTTTTTTTTTGCTAATGTGTTCAGATTTGTTTGAGAGTTTTGCTGGGATTCATCTATTATGTGAATATTCAAATTTTTAAAAATTATTAGTTCTACCTTAATGTTTGGGGAGGGATTGTTCATAGATACAACTTTATTAATATTTTTAAAGAAGTAGTTTCAGAAAAGAATTGAAAACAACAAAAAATGTATGCTGTGTATCACAATACATTAAGATCCTATCCATTAAAAATGCTGTTTTCCCCAAAAAGGATAGGAAAACATTCCCCAGAATCAAAACAAATCAAACAAAAAATGTAACAATTGTTTTGGAGAGAAACTTAGAACATTCATATTTGGGCGGGCTTTTTCAAGGATTATGATTGGTTAAGGCCCTGTGGGCCTAGAGTATAAATTACAGGCATTTGCCTGCTGTTCCTCAGTTCCAGTTTTGAGTCAATAAATGTTGTTGTAGCTATGCTGGTCTGCTTCTTGCCTACTGAAGCCCACTACACAATAGACAATAAAAAAAAAAATCATATTAGCAATTAATGGTGAGAACTCTTTTCAGAAAAAGGTTTAACTTCTAAATAGCTATACCTTAACCTGGACATTATTTTGAATGGGAAAGATAGCAGTTGTAAAACTGTGTGCAAGGAAGCATCGTCCCGTGCGCTCCCACAGAGAGGGCCTCCTCAGGGTGCCATCAACCAATCAATGTAGGCTGGTGACCCCCAGGAGGAGGGCCTTCTCTGTGGGGGCACCTACCCTCTGGAATCAGTTGCCCCCAGAGATAAGGAGAATCCAAGACCTTAGTGCCTTCCGCCGTGCCCTTAAAACCCACTTTTTCCAGCAAGCCGGGCTGGCTTAAGAAGAAATTTTAAATGTTTTAATTGGTTTGTATTTTTAATTTTGGGCCAAATTTATATATATTTTAATTGTTTTTTAATATTTGTATTTCATGTTTTTTAATTCTGGCTGTACACCGCCCTGAGTCCTCAGGGAGAAGGGCGGTATATAAATTTAAAAATAAATTTAAAAATAAATAAATAAATAAATAAATAAATAAATAAATAAATAAATAAATAAATAAATAAATAAATAAATAAATAAATAAATAAATAAATAAATATCAGGATGTTTGTTACAGGGAGAAGAAATACATTCCATCCCATCTTGATGTAGCTTATATTACAACTATCCCAGAAACGATTAGATAAAGCAGAACTATAAGATTGCTTCAGTTCACAGAAGCTGAGTTTGTGAAATCCACTTTATGCATTGCCTCTGGATTATTCCCACTTTCTACACCGGAGTAGAGAAATCCAATTGAAATGTGACAAGTGCTTAGAGCATGAAGCGATAGAAAGAAGGAAAGCATTTGTATAGAGAAACAAGTAGCAAATACAAAGCAGTTAGCAGTTAGTCCAAGAGTGGTACCGTATCTCAGTAGCGTTGAGTGATATAGTAGCTTTTCGGAATCTGCTTCATTAACCAAATAAATATTAGGCCTTGGTAAAAGAGTTGCTATAGGGATGCGGTGGCTCAGTGGCTAAGACGCTGAGCTTGTCAATTGAAAGGTTGGCAGTTCAGCGGTTCAAATCCCTAGTGCTGCGTAATGGGGTGAGTTCCCGTTACTTGTCCCAGCTTCTGCCAATCTAGCAGTTTGAAAGCACGTTAAAAATGCAAGTAGAAAAATAGGGACCATCTTTGGTGGGAAGATAACAGCGTTCCAATATTTAGTCATGTCCGCCACATGACCACAGAGACATGCAAATTTGATTTGAGGACAGGACTGGAACTCATTTTAACCCGAGCACTTGCTGGATATTAGCTGGTAAAATGATAGTCTCTGTATGAAAGCTACAACCATTGGCAAATGAAGCTCAATGACTCTACTTCATGACTCTACTTCATGACTCTACTTAACTTGCCTTGGAGTGAATAATTGTCTTATCTTTTCTGCCCTAAAGGCCTCTAGTCAGATATTTCAATAACAACAATAACCTTGAAATATCTGGTCTTATTAATGGAACGTATATACAGGTGGTCCTCATTTAATGACCACTCATTCAGCAACTGCTGAATACTTACACTTATCACAGTGCTGAACAAGCACATCTTCAATTTATGGCTGTTGCAGTATCCCCAGTCATGTAATCAAAGTTTGCCACCATCTCTGCCAATTACCCACATGCAAATTTCGTAGGGAAGCCAGCAGAAGTTTAAAAATTGTGGTCTTAATGACCTGCAAGGTCCTCACTAAACGACAATTTTCTCTGTTTATTGGTAAAGAAAGTTAACAATGAAAATAGCTATAAATTCCAAGAATAATTGCCCAATATTTCCTTCTCCCTTCTCATGTAAAAACTTATTATATAGTCATATGGTATTCCAACTTGGGTTAGACAAGCTCTGTGTGTCTCTCTGTGTGTGTGTGAATAAAGAGGTTGAAGAGAGGACTGCTTTTTAAAAAAATACAATTTTTATTAAGAATCATAATTACAGTAGTAGAAATGAATACAAACTAAACTTAGAGAAAGCTAAAGAAATGGAAAGAAATAATAAAAAAGTACAGGAAAAAAGAATAAAGAAGGAAAAGAAAAGAATTTTTTTTTTAAAAAAATGAAATATATAAAAAAGTGACTTCCAACCTTCATCACAATAATTATAAATTCTTCACTTCCTATAAAGTGAGAAAGCTGCTTTTTATTGTGCGAAACAGATTTTCCTAGCAATAGCCCATTTTACCACTTACTTCACTGTCTCTGCAATTCTAAATTATTCCATTCAGACTGAAGATCTGTTCTTCTCCATGGACCTGAACCAATTTCATAAATGGAAACCTTTTGCTAGAACTAGGAATACTTGCTAAAATATATAAAGTCCATTGAGGACTGCCCTTGGCAATTCAAAGTGAGGAAATGATTTAGCATGTGCATCTAAGCCTTTAGATAAAAAGTACTTCAAATTTCCTTTATAGAGTGCACAGATTAATAACGTTGTTAATGAGTTAATTGAAGCCTTTCCTATTTAATTACATTTTTAAAATTTTTATTCTCAGATCTTTCAGGCTTGATGTCTTATTGCATGAAGCATTTTGGATTCTGATGTGTTCAGCTTGAGGTTGATGCAAATTGCTTAGAGGAGTGAGTCCAATCATGCCTTAGAAGAGATTTTACTAAGTGGATGGTATTTTCAAAAAGAATGTATTCCTATTGATTTCCTGGATTATTGAAGACACTCAGATCCAATTACATCATCGTAATTAATCACCAACTAGCTCATAGTCTGTCTTTTCTCAGCAATGTTTTAGAGCAAGTGATAGGAACAAAGCTCTAAGTTGAAACTAGGAGTCCTGAACATTAGCAGGCTGGGTGACATTTGGGTGACGTTCTTTCTAAATCAGGGTACTCCAAAATGGTCAATACTGACCTCCAAATGTTGATGGACTATTCATTATTTTGTTATTTATTATTCATAGTACAGTTGAAGTAGTGTTCATTATTTTTATACAATAAACGTTTGAGGATTGGTGAATCTGAAACGTCATGAAGAGGCTGATGAGCTGAAAAGTTTGGGGACCACTGTTCTAAATAAAATAGGTACTTCTTCATCTATGATTATTTATGGATGTTCAACTTGGAAATCCTTATGTTAAGACAGTGTTATGTTAAGAGAGTGGATTTTAGGAAAATCCCTCCTACTCTACCACCTCTTACTATATTTGACAGCATGATATCAATAGAGTCCTTCAAGTTTTAAGATTCTATAATCCAGGGGTGAAATCCAGCAGGTTCTGACAGGTTCTGGAGAACCGATAGCGGAAATTTTGAGTAGTTCAGAGAACCGGAAAAATACCACCTCTGGCTGGGCCCAGAGCGGGGTGGGGATGGGGATTTTGCAATATCCTTCCCCTGCCACGCCCATCAAGCCACACCCACAGAACTGGTAGTAAAAAAAAAATTGAATTTCACCACTGCTATAATCTCCTGGTATTTGAATTGGACACCTAACATTAGAACAATTAAAAAGGCACAAGAAATAATGTTCTTCCTGTGTCAACTCAGAAAGCTCAGACTGCTCCAGGAGCTGTTGATGCACTTCCACAGAGGAATTATTGAGTCTATCATCTGTGCTTCTATAACTGTCTGGTTTGGTACAGCAACTAAACAAGACAATTTCTTCCTTTCATATTTGGAAATTAGGTACCACAGCTGGACGTTTCTCTGTACACCCTTGTTGTTTTTTCTGCGTCTAATTCCAATGTGGCCTCACCAGCAATTTTACTATTTTTGAAAAATGTGTGTGAGACAAAATGTACAAGAAATGTGTCTGATGACATTAGAGGTATGTTAGCTGGTATATGAAGATGTATACTTTGAATGAAAAAATATTATATGTTTGGCAGAAACTATTTATAAGTAATGTTAGATCACATGATCAACCAAGAAGCTTAAATCTAAAATTAACACATTTGACCAGGAAAATAGAATGAATTATCACAAGGTATAAATATGTGGCTATAAATCTAGAACAAGTAAACAAATTTGATACAATATGTCTTAAAAATAGGAAAAAGGATAGAGGAAATGTAAGATGTTTAAACGCTGAAAGAAAAAAAGTGAATAGAAGGTGGTTTATCACAATATTTTTAGTTGAAAGAAGTGAACATGGCTATGGATAAGCACATACTTCTGCTCAAAATATGCCAGAAGAAACATAATGTGTTAATGCAGTGTGAATAATGTATCACACTTGTAGGAAAAAGCAAAAAAGGGATTGAATCATGAATGAAAAGATGGTGAATGAATGTAGATTTAATGCAAAGGTGAGGGATGAATACAAACAATGTTGAAAAGGTTTGGTCATATAAAATGAATGATGATCAAGTTACAGGTAAAAAAAAAAAGAATGAATATTTGAAAGGATGGGAAAGAGCAAGCAAGTCATGAATGGGTGGAGTGGGTGAGACATTGAAAAATAAAAAGAGAGTCAGGAAGTTTAATTAACAGGAGACAATGTGTATCAGCAACTAGATATGGGGGAAGCAATGATATTTTCAAAAACAGAAGAATATTTAGAGGTGTAATAAATGCCATTGATATAAAACAGATTAAAGTAATTTTCTTTTTCAACCTCATCTTTATCTTGATTTGATAACTTGAGTCATTACTTCCTATTCTTTTTCTGCATTATCAAGGCAGAACATTTCGTAACAACATATAAAAAAATATTTTGAGTCAAGACAAAAAAGTGTGTGCCAATCTCATTCGCCCCCCTACCTTTGATGAATATTGTCTTTATGGAAACAGTAACCACTTGTATACAAGACTTTGCAAAACTGGGGCTTCAATTGCAGAATCATTATTTCAGTTTCCCATAATCTGCCTTCCACTTGTTTTTTTAAAAAATGCTTGCAGAGAAGAATAGTCTTCTTTTCATTGACCCTAGAGTTCAAAATGTCTGGTTATTTAAACAGAATCTGTCTGTTATTAACTTAAGTCCAGAAATATCTAATGCAGAATGTGGCCACATGAGTATCAGTGATGAAACTGTGAGTTCTAATCCTGCCTCAGGCATGAAAGCTGAGAGAGGAAGCATGAAATAGAGGAAAATAGGAAGAGGAAGGAGTATTGGGTATGTTTGCCTAATTTATAAAACTTTGTTATAAAAATAATAAAGGCAGGACAAAAAGTCTAAACAAAAGCGAAAGGTAGGTTGTTGGCTGATGGGGCTTTACAGAATACAGAATAACAAAATTATAAGGGACCTTGGAGGTCTTCTAGTCCAACCTTTGATAGCCGTGATGGTGAGCCACAGGTGGCACACAGAGCCATGTCACCTGGCATGCCAGCTCAGCTCCGGCGCTGATTTTCAGGCCTTCTGGGCTCACCAGAAGTAGGGAAACAGGCTGTTTCCTGCCTCTGGAGGGCTTGTGGGGGTGGGTGGGGAAGGAGTCTCTGGAGGCTAGGGACAGCAAAAATCATCACTTCCTGTCCAACCAGAAGTTGGGAAACGGGCCATTTCGGGGTTCCGAGGGGGTGGGGAAGGCTGTTTTCGCCCTCCCCAGATGCATAGAGAGGATCTGGAGCCAGGTGAAAAAGAAAAACGGGCCTATGGGGCCATCATGTGCCAGGAGCGGAGTGGGAGGGGGGTCGCACATGCATGCACGGGGTGGGATGCATAGAATTATGAGTGTGGGCACACGTGCGCACAAACCTCCCCGCCCCCCCCCCTTCCTGGCATGCGATGGCAAAAAGGTTAGCCATCACTGTCCTATAGCATTCCAGAAAAATGGCTGTCCAATCTCTTTTTGAAAACCTCCACTGATGGAACACCCACAATTTCTGGAGGTAAGCTATTCCATTGGTTAATTGTTCTCACTGTCAGGAATTTTTTCCTCATTTCTAAGTTGGATCTCTCATTGATAAGTTTCCATCTGTTACTACTTCTTCTGCTCTCATGTGCTTTGGGGAATAGGTTTTTCCTCTTCTTTGTGATAGCCTCTAAAATATTGGAAGACTGCTATCATGTTATCCCTAGTTGTTCTCTTCGTTAGACTAGACATATGCAATTCCTACACCCACTCTTCATATGTTTTAGGCTCCAGACCCTTAATCATCTTTGTTGCTCTTCTCTGCACTCTTTCCAGAGTCTCAACATATTTTTTTATCATGATGACCAGAACTGGACGCAGTATTTGAAGTGTGGTCTTACCAAGGCAGCATATAGTGGTACTAACACTTCACAACATCTTAATACTATTCCGCTGTTGATGCAGTGTAGGACTGCATTGGCTATTCTGGCAGCTGAAGTACACTGCTGTACTTACTCATATGTAAGCTGTGGTCCCAGAGGACTTTTAGATCCTTTTCACAGTTACTGCTGTTGAGCCAGGTACCGTCTATTTTATGCCTGTACGTTTGATTCTTCAGAAAATCCAGATTATCTGAAGAACTCTCATACTATCATGAGAGATCATCTCCAGAGATTTCCTTGTATGTATTTCTGTGACAACATTTAGAGTAATAGGCACAAGAATAAAAAGCCAGCATGATGTAATGATTAAGTGGTAGACTAGGACTAGGAATCCCATTCATGGAAGTTGAGGGTTGGTCAGTCATTTCCTTACAGCCTGATCTGCAAGGAAAATACTCATGTAACCCCTTAAAACTCATGGAGACAAGGTGAGCTATACAACTAAATAATATGACGCACTACCACCAATTTCACAATAGTCTTACATACTGTTGGACTTTGAAAGATTCTTCCCACTGAGGTGAAGTGGGCCCCCAATCTCAAGGCCTTCTGAAAAGGAATTAAAATGTGTTTCTGTGGTTTTACGTGGGGACCCCAAAGGGGCACAGTCATCGAGTTGGTTGGTGCCTCAAGAGCCCTCCCTTTGCCTTTGCCAACTAATTTTCAATAGGGCTTAATTATTTTTGCCACCTATATATATATTTGAAGGAGATGGGTGGTTCAGAAATGTGAAAAAAAGAAAGAAAGAAAGAAAGAAAGAAAGAAAGAAAGAAAGAAAGAAAGAAAGAAAGAAAGAAAGAAAGAAAGAAAGATTTTTTTACCAATAATCTATGTGTATAACAATTTACTAAACGTATACAGTAGCATAGTAATACTATTTAGTTTGAACTCTTAAGATATGTTAATTTATATCAGCTAATGCAAATACCTTTTGCTCTCGAAAATTAAGTGAAATCCAAATGGGAAAAGTTGATTAAAGACACATATTTAAATTAAGACTTTCTGCAGAGTGTTTAAAACATTAAGTCCTTCTAGATTTAATACATTGTAGACAGATGGATAAACTGTACATTGTGCCAATATAAAACCAACAAGTTTGATCACATTTTTACCTTAATGAACTTTGTGTGGTTTATTATCTATCTGTTTCAATGGCCTTTCTGAAATTCTATTCACTGATGAAACAATTGACAAGGCTTTTAGCCTGGATATGATTGTTCCATTCCTCAAAAGTACCTTATTAAACAAAGCTTGAATATCAACCTGACTCTGGAATTCCCTTAACATGAAATTACTACTCACTGATATATATTTATGAGCCACAGTGGCGCAGTGGTTAGAGTGCAGTACTGCAGGCTACTTCTGCTGCCTACCAGCTGCCGGCAGTTTGACAGTTCAAATCTCACCGGCTCAAGGTTGACTCAGCCTTCCATCCTTCTGAGGTGAGTAAAATGAGGACCCAGATTGTTGGGGGCAATATGTTGGCTCTGTAAACCGCTTAGAGAGAGCTGTAAAGCGGTATATAAATCTAAGTGCTATTGCTATTTATATATTTTGACACACCACTTTGCTACTTTGTTCTGTTGCTGCATGAGAAGGTTCTTCATCAAATAGGTATATCTACAGGTTATGGTCAAGATAAAATAAAAGCTCCACCTTGTTTTTTTACTTGTGATGCGGCACATCACACCATCACAGCAATCATTTTAATTTTTTTATCCATATCTTGTGGGTATTTCTGAATTTCTGACAGGTGACAGATTATTCTAAAAATTGTGTTATAATGTTCACAGACTTGAGTTCCTGCTGTTTTTTTATTTTTTAAAAACCATATTTTCTTCATCTTTCTGAAGACTTGCATAATTTTGTTTCTATAACCTCTGTCCTGTGAATGTTATTATACTGGGGATGCGGGGTGGGGACCAGAATTTGTTCTCTTTAATACATAAACCTGTTTATTAGATCCCTGAACCTCTTCAGTTGGAAGGATGCCTCAAAAGTGACATCTACTGTAGATCTGTGGCCAACCTTTTGAGCACCAGGGACAGGTTCTATGGAGAGAGGTTTTTCCTCAGACCCGGGGGGTGGGGGGGGCATGGTTTTGTGTGCTGCCTGCATTCCACAGATGGGGCTTCACTTGTTTGTGTGGGCCGGTTTCTGGCATGCTGTGGCTCAGGGCCTGTCCACAGACCAGGGGTTGGGAACCCCTGTTGTAGATGGGTCCATGAAGGTCCATGAGCTTCTTGAGGGAGGAAGTAGTATAAGTGGTGTAAGAGGCAGTGCCCCTTCCCTCTTTAGGAGGTCATTTCTGGGCCCAACAATTCTAGACAATTTTAATCCAGTCTACAAAAAGGAAAGATTTTCAAGGTGTTATCAAATATTCAGAATTTTGATCACATCTTTATGGCGGCTGTGGATATTCCTGTTATCAAATGAGAGTCAAAACTAAGGAAAGAAACAAAAGAAAAAACTTTGTGCGTGGATGTATTAGTAGTGAATTTTATACAACAACCTTGGGGCAAGCATAGTTTTTATTTTGTACATTAATGGACTTGATAGAGATTGGGTTATTTCATGTTTCCCATAGAGAAAATAAAAGGTAAGTCAGCTGCACATGACATAATGTATAGTTTAGGTCTCATAATATTAAAAGAGTAAGGCAAAAGAACCATTAACAAGAAATGTTAAACACTTCTCTGCAGTCCCGTTTCTCCCCTTTGCAGCAGAGAAGTGGGCCTGCTGGTTATGCTCCATTAAGTGCAAAATGGCTCAGTTTCAAGTTGCAGACAGAGTAAACAGAGGCATAATATTCAGCTGTTTTCTTCTGAGCTTGAAAGGTCTTGTAAAAGATCTGGCTTGTTTTGCTTTCTTTTTACCACATCACTTCAATTATAACAGAAAACAGAAGCCAATGATCCTGGGTAAACTGCGGTAATCTTTTGAAAGCAAGCAAAGAGTTTCTGTTTCAAAATTTTTGGATATGAGTTCTGGCATAATTCATGTACAATAGCTCTGGCAGTTAGCATCATTTACATTTTTATTTTTATTTTTTTTGGCTGTCGCATGCCTGAAGCAGGAGCAGTGGGGGGGGTCGCGTGTGCATGCCCACACCCATAATTCAATTGGGACCAGAAGTCAGGAAATGAGCCATTTCCGGCATCCGGAGGGCCTCCAGGGAGATGGCGAAGGCTGTTTTTGCCCTTCCCAGGCTCCTAGAAAGGCTTTGGAGCTTGGGGAGAGTGAAAAATGGGCCTTCCCCACCTCCCAGGAGGCCCTCCAGAGGCCAAAAACAGCCTGTTTCCTGACTTCCGGTGGGCCCGGAAGGCCCCAAAATCAGCTGGCTGGTGCAGAGCTGAACTATTTATTTATTTATTATTATTTATTATATTTCTATACCGCCTTTCCCCCCTAGGACTCAAGGCGGTGTACAGTCAAGAAAAATATAGACACACAAACATCTAGGGCAAGTAGGGCAAGGCTCGCATGCCCACCGATATGGTTCCGCATGTCACCTTTGGCACATGTGCCATAGGTTCACCATCACGGCACTAGGGGAACTAAAGCATTGTGATTGACACCAGCTGTCTGCAATTACTGTAAGTTTGAATCTCTCCAAGGCTCAAGGTTGACTCAGCCTTCCATCCTTTCTAAGGTAGGTAAAATGAGGACCCAGTTTGTGGGGGCAATAAGCTGACTTTGTATAAATATACAAAAGTATGAAGGCTATTGCTTAACGCATTGTAAGCCGCCCTGAGTCTCCAGAGAAGGGCGGCATATAAATCAATTTTTTTAAAAAAAATGAATTGATTGACATTGCTTGATTTATTGCTAATCTGAGATTTTTAAAAGAAGCCAGCATAGTATACATAATATTAAGTAGATCTATACATCCGTTTGCCTTCTTTCTGTTTTTTTTTTCTGTGTCAGCCAAAGTCTGTTACCTTGACCACATTGATTGAGTCTTTCTATTTTACAACCAACTGCATTTTTCTTACTGGAATATTCCCCAGTATCAAAAACAAACAAACAAAAAAAAAAAAACACCACCACATTCTTTTCCCTCTAAAAAATACTTACAATGGACTGCTCATTTTTAGGATAAACCTTCTCACACAATCTTTTCTCTTGAATGAGGAGTTTTTAGCCCCTTTACCCTAGAGTTTGTCATGGGCCAAAACTCAGGTGATTCAGTTGGTGAGAAAGGGGCTCCAGCAGAACATGTGGAATGTTAGCCTGAAGAGATACTAAGCCAAGAATCATATAAGATCGATGAAATACAAGTACTACCTGAAGAACTGGAGTAGTTAGTCTACCAGCTCCCACACTTGGCAAGTGGAACAAAAACAAAAGATCAAAAATGTTTTATGAGGCTCCTTACCAAGCAAGAAAGTAAATCTCTTGATTATAGTCATCTGGGTACAGTCTGATTAAGAGGCAGCTCTGACGATGATCTCTCATTGGAATCAACCATCAGATTTTTAATTCTTGCATGATGTCCATGTGGATTCTACTCATTAAATTCTGACCTCTGGACTGCCTGACAATCCTGATCTGGATCTTGGAACTCTGGACTGGATTTTGTCTATTCTTCTGTGCGGTTCTGTTAATCATTCAGGCAAGCTTCTTTCAGATAATCTGTTTCGGTTTGCATTCCTTGTCAGTTATTGCCATGACATTGAGTAAACTGCTAGTCCAGAAGCAGGTCAGAGTTTTCCCTTCAACCCTGAGCTAGGGCTTTCACAAAAAATAGAAAGGTATTTCAGAACTTCTTTTCAAAAGCACAAGATATCTTGTGTCAGTATTGGACTGTCAAAATGTGCTCTTACAAATGGAGAAAGCTTTAAGGAAAAATCCTTTCTTAAACTAACACATTTCAACCTCCAGATCTAAGAAAGAGTTTTCTTGGGAAAAGTGAAATACAAGAAAAACAAAGTAAGGAAAAAAAATCTGATTTATATAATTGGGGGGAGGGGAATGAAACCAAATTCTTTGAGGAGCCTGTTACTTTGCCCAGTCATGAAAAATGGCCTGACTTGATGCTCTAGGTTAAAATGGCAAATCTGAAATTATGTAGTAACTAATCCAATTTCTAATGAGCCTTGACAGAATGTTAATGATGCATACCAGTTTTCACTAGTAATGCCATGGTGTATTGTACATGGGATTCTAAGAGGCTTTTTTTTTTTTTGAGGAAAAACAATTGAATTCCATTTCTTCAAGCATTTCAACATGGGATCAATTTATTGGTAACTTTAAGGGGCCATGTAGATACAAATATATTATTAGACCTTAGGGAACGTTTCCACAGGACAAACAGCAATCTTTTAGTTTGTATTAGGAGGATTTCCTTTCAAAGAAAATAGATGAAGGAATGAAGCAATTACAATGCAACCAAATTTTCTTCTCTTAAATATCCCCGTCTCCATCTCCACTAGCTTTTCACTGTAGTTCCTACTATTAGGAACTACTTAGCCTTGAGCAAAATGGTTTCTGGTTTGTTTGTTTTTTAGCCAAAGAACAAGACTTGGAAATGTGTCTAGAGGATGTCTTCAAGGAGAAGTAAAAAGGCTGCATCAGTAAGACTTCCACGGTACTCAGAAAAGGCCCCAGTAAATTGAGGGGACATACAATAACTCTCATGTGGTAGGGAGATCATTTAACAACAACAACAACAACAACAACAACAACAGCAGAGTAGCATCATTGTTGTTGTTGTTGTTGTTAGTTGCAAAGTCATGTCCAACTCATCGTCACTCCATGGACAATGTTCCTCCAGGCCTTCCTGTCCTCTACCATCCTCTAGAGTCCATTTAAGCTCAATGGCTCCATCCAGCCACCTCGTTCTCTGTCGTCCCATTCTTCTTTTGTCCTCAATTGTTCCCAACATTAGGCTCTTCTCCAGTGAGTCCTTCCTTCTCAGGTGACCAAAGTATTTGAGTTTCATCTTCAGGATCTGGCCTTCTAAAGAGCAGTCAGGGTTGATCTCCTCTAGGGCTGACCGATTTTATCACCTTGCAGTCCAAGGGACTCTCAGGAGTCTTCTCCAGCACCATAGTTCAAAGGCCTCAATTCTTTGGTGCTCAGCCTTTCTTATGGTCTAACTTTCACAGCCATACATTGCAACTGAGAAAACCATAGCCTTGACTATACACACTTTTGTTGGCAGGGTGATGTCTCTGCTTTTTAGTAAGCTATGTAGATTTGCCATAGCTTTCCTCCCCAGGAGCAAATGTCTTTTAATTTCTTGGCTGCAGTCCCCATCTGCGGTGAGCTTGGAGGGTAGCATTAGCATTGGATTTAAAGTAAAATCGCCTTCACAATCATGCAAATTATTATTTCAACATATTATTGTAATTTATTTTTAATATTCAGATACGAATATCACAAATAAAGTAACTGTTATTGGCCTAACATATACGTTCCTTTTAGCCAGTTCTATGCGAAAGAAGCAGAGCTTGAAATATTGCCATTGCTTTTATGAATTCTGTCTTCTTCTTCCTTAATATCATTAATATAAACCTGGGAGGCTTCGGTAGGAAAAAAGATTATGTTAACAGAACCCTATGAAATAAAAATGTACATGTCTTAAGAAATCATATTTAAATATGAGTGCTACTGGTTATTTGATCTCCCTGTAATACAACTTTGATCTGTTGCTGTATTAAATAATCTGATAGAAATAAGACACCAGAAGGAAATAAGACAATTTCATAAACTGCTGAAAGAGAAACCCTGTAATTACAAATTTCTTCCTCTGCATGACGGTTGGCATTTTTTGAATAAATTGCAATACGCTTAAATGGATTACCATTTGCAATGTTGCATCTTGCATCCCCGATTGCTGAAAAAGAGCAAGCGAGAGGGCAGTATATTTTCCACTGTCACTAAGATGGGTGCCCACCTCTGGCTTTTTGGTGTTGGCAAAAATTCACTTTTTATTCTTGTTTGTTACATTAAAGCAACCAAATACATTACTTGGTATTCTCTTAGAAAAACATCAGCAGTGACAAGCTGAAAAAAGACAGGTTTTAAAAAGATGTAATATGGTTGTTGTTGTTGTTAGTTGCTAAGACATGTCCGACCCATCACAACCCCATGGACAACGTTCCTCCAGGCCTTCCTGTCCTCTACCATCCTCTGGAGTCCATTTAAGATCATGCCTACTGCTTCAGTGACTTCATCCAGTCACCTCGTTCTCTGACGTTCCCTTCTTTTTTTGCCCTCAATCTTAGGACTCCAGTGAGTCCTTCCTTCTCATTAGATGGCCAAAGTATTTGAGTTTCATCTTCAGGATCTGGCCTTCTAAAGAGCAGTCAGAGTTGATCTCCTCTAGGACTGACCGGTTTGATCGCCTTGCAGTCCAAAGGACTTGCAGGAGTCTTCTCCAGCACCATAGTTCAAAGGCCACAATTCTTTGGAGCTCAGCCTTTCTTTATGGTCCAACTTTCACAGCCATACATTGCAACTGGGAAAACCATAGCCTTAACTATACACACTTTTGTTGGCAGGGTGATGTCTCTGCTTTTTAGTATGCTGTCTAACTTTGCCATGGCTTTCCTCTCCAGGAGCAAGCATCTTTTAATTTCTTGGCTGCAGTCCTCATCTGCATCATCATGGTTAGATGTTACATCATGGTTAGATGTAAGCAATAAAGATGTAGTATAACATCTAATAGCAATAGTTGCTGGAGATAAGAGGAAAAAGAAAAGTGCCTTCATTCCATGGATTTCTTCGAAACATTAGCTTATTTTTTTGCATTTCTGCCCTGCCCTTATCCAAAGATTTCATGCCCAAAAAGAAAAACAAAATACAGTAGGATACATGTTTGCATTAAATTTCCATATGTAAATTTATATTGCGTGTCTGGTACCTGGAATATTCTTCATATGACTCTGATTCCTTTTACCAAAAGAGATTATGGCCCCTACAAAGAGCTGTTGGCGGTTAATCAGTGAGTATAATGTCAACAATTACATTTTACCGTTCCTTATTAAAGGCTTTTTTATTATAGCAGTAGCATTCTCTGACTGGTTTATAATGTAAACCATTATTTGCATATTGCATTTTGCTCCCCACAAATCCTCATTTTACCAACCTGAAAAGGATGGAAGGCTGAGTCAACCTTTAGCCCTCTCAGGATCAAACTCCAGGCTGTGGGCAGAGTTTGCCTGCAATACTGCACTTAACCACTGGTCCACCAGGGCTACCTCTGTTGATGGGAGTTGTTTGGTCAGTCTTGCAATTTGTCTTCCTCCAGCAGCACTCTAGGTGTCTTTTCTGCTGTTTAATTTCCTGGAGATCCTCCAGCAATCAGGAGGTTTCCTGAGAATAACACAGTGGTGAAGTCCATTTTTTTTTACTACCAGTTCTGTGGACATGGCTTGGTGGGCGTAGCTTGGTGGGCGTGGCAGGGGAAGGATACTGCAAAATCCCCATTCTCTCCCCACTCCTGGGGGAAGGATATTGCAAAATCTCCATTCCTACCCCACTCTGAGGCAGCCAGAGGTGGTATTTGCCGGTTCTCCAAACTACTCAAAATTTCTGCTACCGGCTCTCCAGAACCTGTCAGAACCTGCTGGATTTCACCCCTGAATTAACAGATACTGTAGAAAGGGCCACACAAGGCCATGCAAGCCAAGATCATTGTCACTTCTCATTCCAAAAGTGATCAAGGCCTTATTTGAATTATGTGCCAAAATCTTACAAACACCCCAAGCTTTTTGAAACCCAGTTCTGGAATGGCTACTGGAGTGGACTGATCAAAGAGATCATATTCCCTGTGGTAGAGGAGAGCATAAAAACTCCAGAACAATTAAAGAAGAACCTGACCATGATAAAAGACCATCCATCACTTCAAAGACAAACTGTCACCCAAATCAGATTACAAACTAGATCATATTGCCACTACCCTGACGTAGAGTATGATCTAATATGTTAAACAAGATCCAACATGCATATTGTAGTAATCTGGGAGGGAATGGGGCAACTTGTCACAGCCAAGTCGTTGCGGCAAATTCACTGCAGCCAATTCGCCATGGGCAACTCACCACGAGAGAACTCATTGCGGGACAATTTAACAATTCTATTTAATTATTTAAAATAAATAATTATTATTTAATTTTTGCCATTCCCATTTCATTCTGTTCCTTCTTTTACATCCTTTCTTTAGTGACTCTGTTCCACCATTTCTTTGATATTAACGTAACTCTTGTAAAACTCTTGTTTAACAGCCCTCTCTGAGCACTTTACAGAATCAGCATATTGCCCCCAACAATCTGGGTCCTCATTTTATCCACCTCAGAAGGTGAAGATGGAAGGCTGAGTCAACCTTGAGCCTGGTGAGATTCGATCTGCCAATTTGCAGGCAGCTGGCAGTCAGCAGAAGTAGCCTGCAATTTGTACTGCATTCTAACCACTGCTCACCGCGGCTCATATACAGATGAGTTCCCCAACATTTCCGGCTTTGTGTACCAGTGGGAGGGGTGGAGAGAGGGGATGGTTCTGTATGAGCAGCAGCTCCATTTGCACGAGCAGCTGGTATGTGTGCCCACTGCTTGTACGACTGGGAATGAGCATGTGCATGCTCGCCCAGTATTTCGGTAAACCGGTTCCGAACAGCTCAAGGCCGAGTTAGTGGGCCACGGCTCAGGGATTGGGGACCCCAGATATCCAGTACCTTTCTCTCATGTTGATATAGAGCCATTGCCATTAAGGACACACATTGGATATGGTTGTTTAAATCCACCTGACAGTGGGACTATCCGCCAATCCATAAATTAATGATCTGATTCATTGTATATTCAGAATCTCTAACTGTACCTTTTTTTAAAAAAAACAATGTTTACCTAGATATGCTTGAATAAACTAATAACCAGAAGAGCATGATGATCTGCAAGAGGATTAGCAGGCATAACAGCTTTATTGTGCCTGTGCTGTACTCAAATGAACAGTTTTGCTGTGACATTCATTTCTGCAAGTTTGATGGTTTCCCAAGGACAACTGGGTCAGACTTCTTGTAAATTAATGTCTCCCATGGGACTCATAATGAAGAGACTGTTAACTAATTATCAATCTGTTTTGGAAGGCATTCATTTTTTAATTGACCTCAAGCCCCTAAGGGAACACTAAAGGTGTCCGAAGAAAGTGTTTTGTTTTTTTTTCCTTTTCCCCCTGGTTAGGACAAACATGAATGCAGGGAATGTGATTGCAGAGACCCAAGGAATTGGGGGCAAAGGCTGGGGGAGGGAGAAGGAGGAAGATAAAAAGGCTGGATTTACTTATCCGTTGGCATGAATAGTTTCTATCCCGTACACTGTGTATGGATCGGGTTATTGTATATGCAAAGGACTTTTTTCTTTTTTGAAAAATGCTGCTTTGCCCCAAAACTGCTACAGAATGAATTTAAATCATCACATGTCTGGGTCTGAGTTTAAGTAGAGAAATTGACCTCTGGAATTTAAATGCCAGAAGCAGTTTCAGCAAGGCAACCTGCCACATTGTTATATGCTATAAAGGAGATAATTGTGAAAGCAGAAGGGGAGTCAAGGTGTTCATTGGGAACTATCTTTGGCCCAGTGAAGTGACATTTCCATTTTCTTCACTTGAACATTGGACAGAATGCTAAATCAAATTTTTCTGGCTTCTTAATATTCAGCAGGGATTTTTTTTTTTTGCTTTTAGTGTTCCCAAAATCCCTGCAGTCTACAATTCTATTCTTTAATCTCTACTAAGGTTATGATCTATGTCTAAGGGTGCTTTTTTTGGGGGGGGGGAGATATCTGGAATTACTTAAAATTGTTGAGTTGAAAACTCCTGAATGATGTTTTTGAAAACATAGGTGGGACATATATCACATAAGTGGGACCTAATCATATCCCCTACCCCTGAGGATTTAAGCTACAAAAATGCATAAGATGCTATTATGCAGGGATTCAGGTGTGACTCAGTAAAGAATGAAAGACAGAGTCCAGATTTGTCTTGATAAGGCAAACACATTTATTCAGTTGAATAAATATGGGTCCTCCCTAAAGGTAGAAGAACCGCAAACACAGTTTAAGGCAGATATTTATACATTTCTTTGCTTTCACTTAGTTAAATAACAAGAAGCTGGCATACAACAGGTAAGGCATAGAAATATAGAAATTATAAAATACTCAAGCACGCCTTCTGTGGTTTTGGTCACATGCCTAACCCACAGGCTAATGGTTTGCTTTGAAACTTTTCATGGCCTTATGCTGAGGCCTGAACTTCAATTCGGCCATCTCCGCATACGTTCCCTTTAGCCAGTGGTGAAATTCAATTTTTTTTTACTACTGGTTCTGTGGGCGTGGCTTGGTGGGCATGGTGTGGCTTGGTGGGCATGGTTTGGTGGGCATGGCAGGGGAAGGATACTGCAAAACCTCCATTCCCACCCCACTCCAGGGAAAGGATACTGCAAAATCCCCATTCCCTCCCTACTCCTGGGGGAACGATATTGCAAAAATCTCCATTCCTACCCCACTCTGGGGCCAGCCGGAGGTGGTATTTGCCAGTTCTCCAAACTACTCAAAATTTCCGCTACTGGTTCTCCGAACTGCTCAAAATTTCCGCTACCGGTTCTCCAGAACCTGTCAGAACCTGCTGGATTTCACCCCTGCCTTTAGCCAATCATCAAATTAATCAGATTCCTGATCAACAATGCTTTCAGAAAGAGTATGCAGAACATGTCTCATTCAGCATTACACTGAATGGGAAGGAATACAGTAACATGTGCCTTAAAGCTGAGACTGAATTGAACCAATTCTTAATGGAGTTGCTTTTTAGGTCGCTGCTGTTCCATGGCTGCAGCACAGCCAGTCATGGAAACAGCCATTGTGAAAGAGACAACAGGAAAGGCAGACCTTTGCATGCATGGTTCTTTCTCTTATTTTATGACAGGCATTAAAAAAACATAGACAGCAACTTTAAACAGGCTACAATATACTACAACAATATGTCTCTTGGAACAATGTGCCACCTTGCAGCTCATCATGAGTGACAATTTGTCAGTTTGATGAGCTAATGTTGGAAAAACAGCTGCTACTTCATATGCTTAACATTTCCTGCTATATTAAAGTCATGAATGGAGACATTGCTTTGGGGGAATGAGGATTGTGGGGGGGAAAGGGACAGCTTTTATGTGCTTATGTGTCCTCGCACAAGACCCTGTTCATGCACAGAGAGGGAAAGTCCTGCAACGGATCAGAAATCCATGCTCAATCAAACAGAAAAGAGCTGGAAGGGACCTTGGAGGTCTTCTAGTCCAGCCCATTGCAGGAGACCCTATACTATTTCAGATAGTTGGCTGTCCAGTCTTTTCTTTAAAAGTTCTGGTGTTGAAGCACCAACAACTTCTGAAGGCAAGCTGTTCCACTAGTTAATTGTTCTCACTGTTAGGAAGTTTTTCCTTAATTCCAGGTTGCTTCTCTCCTTGATTAGTTTCCATCCATTGTTTCTTGTCTTGCCTTCTAGTGCTTTGGAAAATAAGTTCCCTATTCTTTGTGGCAGCCCCTCAAGTACTGGAATGCTGCTACCATGTCATCCCTAGTCCTTCTTTTCACTAAACTGGCCGTACTCAATTCCCGCAACTGTTCTTCATATCTTTTTCATCTAAAATCTAAAGGGATTTAATGTTTGATTGTTCAAGAATGTCATTTTGACCTAATCGTTCATGATCAAGCATTACCTTCCTGTTGTACACATTACTACTGGACTGAAAAACACAATATTCAGGTCTCATTTAGAACTGTAATGTTGGATCAAATGCTTGCCAACTCAGACTAACACATATATGCTCTTTTCTCTCTTTTTTCAGTAGTGCTCATATAGGCTTATGTACTTGCACACTGTACACTCAGAGAGCCATGCCAAACAGTTGTAAGTCACCTGCAGCACAGATGGTAATATGCTCATAAATTTGAAGGTAGAATATAAAAGAATGAGAAACTCTGGCAAGCAGTAATAATATTCACATCATAGATTCTGTGTTGGCATTTATTAGATAAGGGACCTGGAAGGAACAAAAAACTATCAGGAATTGTTGGAGCGGGCAGAATTGTTCAGTCTTGTTCGGGAAGGCAGAACAAAAAACAATGGGTTTAAATTGCAAAGAAGTAGATTTTCATTAGAGTTCAGGAACATTTTGCTAACTGTAAAAGTGTTCAGCAATGGAACCGAGTGTATTGGGAAGTATAGATTTTCCTTAAGGAGAAACTGGGTACACATCTATTTGGTTTGCTGTAGTAGTAGGTTCCCGCACAGGGCAGGCTACTGGACCAGATGTTCTCCAAATTTATTTCTGATATGATTTTATGATGCCAACTCTTTGTTCCCATCTAGAGATACTCTAGCTTTTTATTTATTTATTTATTTATTTGCTTTGATTTATATGCCGCCCTTCTCCGGAGACTCAGGGTGGCTTACAATGCATTAAGCAATAGCCTTCATACTTTTGTATATTTATACAAAGTCAATTTATTGCCCCCATAATCTGGGTCCTCATTTTACCTACTTTTGAAAGGATGGAAGGCTTAGTCAACCTTGAGCCTGGTGAGATTTGAACTTGCAGTAATTGCAAGCAGCAGATGTTAATAACAGTGCTTTAGTCCACTGTACTACAGGCTCTAAAATTCCCATTTTAGAATTAGCCCCTAGGAATCATCATCTAGACTGCTAATGAGAGCACTAAGAAAATTAAAATATAACTCCTTGAACAACAGGTTTTGCATCTTTCAAATTTTCTTTTTAACATTCACTAATAAAAGCAGAGTTATCTTGCCCATAACTCAAGGAAACAATGCGGTCAGACTTGTAAGAAATGAGCTAGAATGAAAAAAATAAGTAGTTTCCATCTTTAGTTACACTTTTAAATTTTAATTATTTATTAAAGAATTCCAAGAAAGTGTATAAAATAAAGTATTCTATCTATCTATCTGTGATGACCCGGGGCAAGGCACAGAGGCAACACAGTTAGCTGATAGTTCAAACTGCCCCTTTAATGCTCCAAATTTCCCCAAATGCTCCCATTTTTCTGGCAAGTCCCAGAGCAAAGTGATGACACATGTACCTCTAGCAGCCTCTGGCTGCAAGTAGTCCAGCACAACGCTGTGAGCACAATGGCTGTAAAACAAGAAATCCAGCAGGGATTAATAAATCAATTAGTCCAGGAAGCAAAGGAACAAGGCAATGAATCCAGGAAGCAAGAAATAAAACAAGAAGTCCAGGAAACGTCCAATGTCGACAACGGCACACAACACTCCATGAATTCAGCATTTGTTTCTGACAAATGCCCCTCCCCACAGCATCTCCTTAAATCTCAGTCCCCAGATGTGCCTTGTGGAGAGGGGCAGGACACTCTCCTCCTGAGTAGTTGGGTCAGCCTGCGGTATTCCCGCCTTCTCTCCACTCTCCGTGCTCGAGGATCAGGAGGGGATCACCTGAGCTCTGTCTCTCATGTTCACTGCTTAGCCTCTCTTGGTCATCCTGCCCCCATTCCTCCCTGCCTACAAGCCGTCCCGATCCTGAAATGCCCTAGCCTGACTCAGCCTGCTCCTCCCTATATTCCAACGAAGCCGCCCACTCGATCTCCTTCGGCTCCAGTTCCAGCTCATCTTCCTCCTCAGATTCAGGCTCCGACGGGGGTATGACACTATCTATCTATCTATCTATCTATCTATCTATCTATCTATCTATCTATCTATCTATCTATCTATCTATCTATCTATCTATCTACACTCACATGCACACACACACACGCACACACACATACATATGCAGAATATATATAGAATAGAATTTTGTACATCATTAAATCAGTGAAATCCAAGCAGAAACAGATAAATATGTATTAGTAGAAATTCAAAAACTGCAAGAGTTTAATTAATTAATTTAATGACTTTAATTAACAAGTCTTCAACATTTGTAGAGGGAGAAGTAATAATAGCTCCAGAAGGATATATTGGAGATATTATGTTCTAATAATCACATTTTATTTATTGCACTGTGGGCCTAATAAGGGTCATCCAGATGGTTTACTTAGATATATTTTTGAATAACTTTTATTTTAGCTTTGGGTCAGACAATTCTGTCTGGAGATTTTAATCAAATTTTAGAACCTTTATTAAGCTGTAGTACTGTTCCAGGTAAATTTAATTTTTATATATGAAAGGTACTGTGTGCTTCTATATAGGAATTTAATTTTGGAAAGTGTATATATGGTCACTTTTAAAATATTATGGCAATTGTATGCTTTTTTTCCAATTCTAAATCTGACTTGATTTTTAAGCATTGTTTAGTGTGAAAAAAACTGAATGGATAGATAAATGTAACATAAATCCTATTACAATATCTTATTGCAGCATAATAATGTCTATTGTTATAAGGAAAATTGGTACTGTTTTTCAAGGTAGTATTTAAATACAGCATTCAATTATCTACTTTTTAGTAAACAGGTGAAACAAGGTTTTTTTAATTAATTTTTTTCCTATTTTTTTTTACTTTTTCTATACATATACCTTATATTGTCTGAGATGTTTTTAATATGTGTGTTCATGGTTCTATTATTTATTCATGGAAAAATAAAAACTGAAAAATCTAAACAAGAAAATAGATGGAAAATAGTTAAGAAAATTGAACACATGTATAAGACAACATTACTGTAACTGTAGGGCACCCATACCACCAAGCCACATCTACTGCCTGGAGGCCTAGCCCAAAAGCCTGGCTTTAACTGTAGGCTGCTTCCCATATCCAGACAGCTAGTTCAGTGTTGCATTCTTCAGTGTTTTTACCTTTTCTTCCTTCACTACTCATGCCATTCTTTTTTGCCTTTTCCTCATTTTACTTGTCTTCTCTTTGTATTCCCTCACCAAATACAAGCATTTCTCTGTACCATCATCTCTTCACTCAACAGTACCATCCAATCTCCATCAAACATTGGCACAAATATCAAATACTTCTCTTTTGCCATCCATTTTCCAAACTTTATATAAAATCTCCTCAGCCCCACCACAACACACCAACTTTGTGCTATCGTGGTGGAAGAGGAGTGTGGGTTATATACTTTATACTGACTCTTACAAATCTATGGAAATCTGTAATCTTCTAAATCTTTCTTAATCATATAATCGAAGCTAGAATGGCCCACAGAAGATATCTCACAAAAAATGAACAAAGCATTTGGGTGAATAGAAACTTTCCAATTTACGAGGCAGCCTCTGCCACTGAATAACACTTGTTACTGTCATTTCACCAATTGAGAATCACTGAACAATGATCTATTTGATCTAGTTACTCCCCAAAATAGAAGATAAGTCATGATAAACCCATGCTTGTTCACATTAATTTTTGCATTCCTATTCAATTATGCTGTTTAGTGCCCTGTTCAAGGACAGATATAAAATACCAATTAAAGTATTCTGCTTCTTCTCTTCAGCCATTACAATTTCATCTTTCTCCTTGCAAGAAACCTTTGTCTCTTTGACTTTAATTTGGTTTGGGTATTTTTTTTAGGCTTATTTTTCATATGGTCATTCTATATTTTTAACTTTTCTGACATGATCTCAACAGTTTGTAGTGATCCATACTCCATGGATTGTAAACCTCTCCTTCTGTTTTATATACTTGTCCCTTTTTCTTTTCAGCATCTCAGAAAGACTTTTCTATCCAATCCTATCAGTTTTCCACTTCACATTTTGTAAATAACCCATGTTTTTAATTTAACCGCTTATAATTTTAATTTGCTTTTATAATTGTTTTATTTCCCAATGTTTTATTACATTGCAAGCCTCTCAGTGGCACCTCACATTATGTTGTTATTGTTGTTAGTTGCAAAGTCGTGTCCGATCCATCGCTACCCCATGGACAACCTTCCTCCAGGCCCTCCTGTCCTCTATCATCCTCTGGAGTCCATTTAAGCTCACACCTACTGCTTCAGTGACTCCATCCAGCCACCTCGTTCTCTGTCGTTCCGTTCTTTTGCCCTCCATCTTTCCCAGAATTAGGCTCTTCTCCAGTAAGTCCTTCCTTCTCATTAGGTGGCCAAAGTATTTGAGTTTCATCTTCAGGATCTGGCCTTCTAAAGAGCAGTCAGGGTTGATCTCCTCTGGGACTGACCGATTTGATCACCTTGCAGTCCAAGGGACTCACAGGAGTCTTCTCCAGCACCATAGTTCAAAGGCCTCAATTCTTTGGTGCTCAGCCTTTCTTATGGTCCAACTTTCACAGCCATACATTGCAACTGGGAAAACCATAGCCTTGATTATATGATATATATATACAAGATGGTGGGCTACTTTTTTTCCTTCTTTCACTTCTAATTCTACCTTTTAGTCATCACAAAGAAACTCCCTTCATCTGTAGATTTAAATATATTAAACTATATCTCAAATATTGATATAGATGGTTAAACACCCAGTGCGCTTATTAGAAAAAAATATTGTAAAAATGAACATTACTTCAAGCGTGATACATGTAGTTAAGAGTTAGAGGTATTTCAAGTGGAATGATGTTATTAAGAAAGGATGCGCCCCCCCCCCTTTGGAAGGATAATGTCCCAAACATAGGTTACATAACTTAACGCTGCCAAAGATGATGGAATTTCATCTTCTCAAATTTTCAGCCATATAATTTGACTCCTATTTGTTTATGAAGCTGAGTGATCAAGTTAAAACCACACAGCAGCAAGCAATAAAAACATGGCGAATGTAATGCAAGCTGTTACCAAGTATCTCAGTCCCAACAAGGTTTTCCCAACTGAGTTTGAACTATTTTCTTTTCTTCCCTGCTGATTTGTTTTGTACTAAAACAGTAAAGAAGCCAAAGATGTGACAGGAGACGCACGATCTTAGGTCCTGCCAATTTAATCAGTTCACGGGGTGTCCTCAAGCAAGTCTTTACTATTCCAATTTTCCTCTAAAGATTCCTTTGAGATTCAGTGAAAGAATCCTGTTGTATGCCAGGAACAGATTCAATTTGCTGTAGGAAGTAGAAGAAAAGGATGAGAATCATTCACACTTCAACATGGATTCTAAGATATTTTAGCTTAAGAAAGTTACTATCTATTTTCTTCTCCATCAGAGCCTTCCATACTACCCCTGACCCTATATTTGCATGTATGCATGTTGCAATGTTAGGATGTTATTAAAAAGAAAAGAGAAAATATCCTGTTTTGTTAAGTTCCTAAATGTATCAGGATCTGTTCTGTCCCAGCTCTGGATTTCCGAGGATATTGACACAATGGTCCTTATCAAATTTATGAAGTAGCAAGAATAAACCAAAGTCCGGCAAAGGTTGGCAACCAGCCCAGAAAACAAAATACGATAAGACTTTTCCAAAAATGCTCTGATGATAATTACAAGTTGTTTCCAGCAAGAAACTTACTAACCACATGTGACTTAAATAGGCTAAGGGAGTGGCCAATTATCCTCAAGCCTTACTCTTGAGGAGACCTCCTCCTCCTGAGTAGCCACTCCTGCCTTTTGGCAGCCCTGCATGCTCGAGCATTGAGAAGAGGCTCTTCCACTTCGCTCTCTCCACTTGAAGGAGCCTCTGGAGGTTCTAAAGGCCCTGGCTGAGTCTCTGCCTCTGGCACCACATCCTCTTCAGCCTCCTCGCTGTCCGATGCGAGCGCCGGCTGTGCCGGCTGCTGGCGCAACACCACACCAGCCTCCTCGTCGTCGGGATCAGCCATGATCTGCACAGGCTACTGGCGGGCCACAACAGAATCCAGTTAGGAGAACGGAATAACAGCATTAGAAAAGACCTTGGAAGTCTTCTAGTCCAACCCCCTGCTCAAGCAGGAGATCCCATACCATTCCAGATAAGTGATTGTCTATTTAAAAACTTCTAGTGATGGAGCATCCACACTTCTGAAGGCAAGCCATTCCACTGGTTAATTGTTCTCACTGTTAGGAAGTTTCTCCTTAGTTCTAGGTTGCTAGTCTCAACTAGACTAATCTAGTTGATTAATCTCCATCCTGATGGAATATACCCCCAATATCAAAGGCACACATCCATCTGATGTACCCCATTTTCTCCAAAATAAGACATCCTCTGATAATAAGCCCAAACGGGCTTTTGAGCTCATGGCAATAAGGCCAAGCGCTTATTTCAGGGTTCAAAAAAATATAAGACAGGGTCTTATTTTCAGTGAAACATGGTATGTCTTTGATATTGTCCACCCTTGGATTAAACAAAGAATATCAGAAATGATCATATTGTTCTTTTAAAAGCTCTTATGCAAGTTTAATAGACTCAGATGGAGTAGCATTAAGTTACTGGTTAGTTTCAAACTTGGGTTAGAGAGGAAGCTAAACTTGAGTATGTCATTACAAATATGTTGTAATATTTATGTCAGCAATCATGTGAAAATCAAGTAAATTTATGTGATAAAATTTTATATCAACTTAGGATGTCATTATCATTAATGTCTTCAGCCATAAGTTAAGATAACATAAGATTTCAGAAGTGGGAGAACTAAAAAACTGATATTTTGGCAGTACTTAAGGCAATCTATTCAGGAGTAAGCCCCATTAATTTCAATGCAATTTATTCATAAATAAACATGGATGTGGCCATTATGTAGCTTTATTTAACTCAGTCAAGTATTTCTTCAGGCTTGGTGTGGTGACTTCAGCTCATTGTGGATCTTGAACTTGTAACCTAAGATATATATTGGTAGTAGTTCAACTTGTATAGTATTAGGATTTAAACATCAGGGACACCTGTCAGTGAAGTCTTTTGGTACTATCAATCATTTAGGTCTTTGACTCAGTTTGATGTCCAGCCTGAGGAGTTCAGAGAACTGTTTTTGCCCTTGCTCCAGCAAAGGGAAAGGATGAGATTGATTTATCATTGCTCACAACTTCACATGCCCCATGATCTTAATTCCCCAATGTTTCATCCCATTTCTGACTGTTTACAGTTCTAAAATGTTTGGGCTAGCAAACCCTAAGAAATGTATTTTGTTTACATTTCAATTTATTTTGCATTAAATATTAAATATGATTTTATTTACGTTAAATATAATTTTATTTATATTTATTATAAATAAAACTATCTACAAGCTATTTATATATAACTACATTAAAATTCATATATTTATATTTATATAATTTATATATAATAAATGCATGTATAATAAATGTATAAAATATTTACATATTTATATAGCTAATAAAATTATATTTATTTATGCTATTGGGCAGTGGTCCTCAACCATTATGGCTCCACAGCTTGGTAGCAGAAGCAGTAGCAGCAATGGGAGTGTGTTTAATTTCACATGTGCAACCTAACTCCCATGCATGCACGAATGAAGCTTCGCGTCTCATCCACTGCTTGCGTGGCCTGGTTTTCAGTGGGCCACAGACCAGTACCAGTCCGCTGCCCGGGAGTTGGGGACCTCTGTTATAGAATATCATATGCCAAAACAACTAGTAGTAGACATAGGGACAGTTTTTCCCCTCGTGCCATCACTCTGTTAAATATCTAATTCTCTCAATGCTGTAAATGTCTATATATAAAAACTCATGTAGTGTGGCTGTAGTATTATTATTTATCCTTCTACTACCTTATTTACTCTCGCTCCCCCTTTTATTGGCATTATTATTATTTTGTTGCTTTGCATATACACTGAGTGGTTCTGTGTCTGGAGACAACTTCTCTGTGTATCTAATCACACTTGACCAAAATAAAGCTGTTCTGTTCTGTTCTGTTCTGTTCCGTGCCACGCCACGCCATGCCACGCCACACCACTCTATTCATTCCTATTCCTATTCCTATTCCTATTCCTATTCCTATTCCTATTCCTATTCCTATTCCTATTCCTCTTTCCATTCCATTCCATTCCATTCCATTCCATTCCATTCCATTCCATTCCACTCCACTCTTATTTATATTTACATTAAATTGCATTTTAATCTAAGTCCCAATGTGACCTTCATGTATGTATCTGTGAATATCCACAATTTTTCTGAATTCTATGGCTTAATTCATGATCACTGATTATAAATCTGCAGTTATTAGGAAAGTTACATATTGTACACATACGGGTATATTTGAAAAAAAATTCCAGCCATACTTTTAGAAAAGCAATAAGTAAGCTGATGTGATAGCCCAGGATAAACCAAACCAAATTAGTGTTGAAAAATAGATGCTAAGGAAAATCATATTTGAAAGGTTAATCCATCCTTAATCTTGGCAAACAGTATATCCTAAGGAAATGCTTATTCATATGTTTCTGCATTGGACACACTGTTCCTTTACAGTATACATTCTGTGTGCATTTTTGACAAACTTGTTAAGTGAAGAATCTCATTGCTGAAAAGCATGGTGGCCAAAATATATCTACTTTCTATTTGCTTGATGCTTTAAGAAACGTGAATAAGGAATCTTTTTATTGAAAAACGTATCAGATTTCTCCTCCACCCTTAACTACTTCATTTTCACAATACAACATTGTGAAATATTCATTGATAAAATATTATATGTGTAGAGCTACTTCATTTATTATAACTTCTAGGTACCTTACAGGAAGATTGTTGTTGAATAACCATAATTACCTGCATTTGAGTATAAAGTCACAGTGCTTGTAAACTGTGTTACACTGTTCTAGGTGGTATAGATTTTTCCAAATCTTGTACTAAAAGTTTGTCAAAATGGAGCAAATGCAGACAGATGTAAGATTAGAAAAGTAACAAATCCAGGAATTGAACACTAGTGGCTGAATTTGTACCAAATGATGGGCTTGATTTATATAATATGAGTCACAAAGAAAAAGAGGAGAGAGCTACCATCTTTAATCTGAAGCACTGCAGTTTATCAGGTTTTAATAGGGGCAGCAGCTGAATTAATTCTCATTTTTGTCTGGCATAGTGCTGGCACAGCAAAACTTAAAGCAGTCAGATTTCTCTATGGGGAAACCCTTTGGGGAAAGCAAAGCCGTTCAATTGTATTCAACGCCACTTCTGGCATATAATCTTTGCAGTAAGTGGCATAACAGCAGAGATCAAAGAGTTTCCTGGAGTAAAATGCCAAGAATTTCTGGAGAGCACAATTGCAGTCTGTGAAATAATTCTGTAAATATCCAGATCCAAATGTTAAAACAGCATTTTAGAGGAAAAGGTTTGGAAACTCTGACCAAGAAAATGAGCTGGTTTGGCAAATGGAAGGAAGGAAATAGTATAGTCGTTTACAGAATGGTTTAAACATTAATACCTCATGTAAGATGATCTGTAAGAATTTAATAAATAAGTCTAGAGCAGGGGTGAAATCCAGCAGATTCTGGCAGGTTCTGGAGAACCGGTAGCGGAAATTTTGAGCAGTTTGGAGAACCGGTAGCGGAAATTTTGAGTAGTTCAGAGAACTGGCAAATACCACCTCTGGCTGGCCCCAGAGTGGGGTGGGAATGGAGATTTTGCAGTATCCTTCCCCTGCCATACCCACCAAGCCACGCCCACAGAACAGGTAGTAAAACAAATTGGATTTCACCACAGGTCTAGAGGAATATGGCAGAGAAATCTTGAAACCAAATAGAGAGGCATTTGCAATCATGGTTTTAATGCAGTACTTTCCCTCAGATTGTAGAAGTTTATTTGATTACCAAATAAAACAATAGTATGATACGGTTATAACTCTATAGTGTGTTAATGTAACCACAATATCAGTTGTTACGTTAACAATATTTATTTTGGAAATGTTAGGCTAAACAGGAACTTGTTCCCTGCATGATAGCTTTGATCAATTTATCATCACTCTGGTCTACTTTCACCAGATTGAAGAAAATGCCCCACCACAGTTACAGGCTAACTATAATTGGCCAGTGAAGTCCAAAATAGATGTTTCTTATCCAGAATTGGGCATGGAGGAGCTGCTGAGATCATTCTTCCCTGCCTTGGCAACCTTCTATATGGAACTAAGTATACCAGGGGTGTCAAACTCGATTTCATTGAGGGCCGCATCAGGGTTGTGTTTGACTTCGGGGGGGCTGGGGGGGCGTGGGCAGGGTGGGTGTGACCAGTTCAGTGTCACTCGTGTTGGGGGCGCCTGTGACAACCTGAGCGTTCTGCCAGCGAAAACGGGCTCCCGAGCTCAGTTTTCAGCTGTGATGGCCTCCTGCAACCCTCTGCCAGCAAAAACAGAGCTCAGGAGGGCTGCAGGCTATCCTCCCGAGCTCCATTTTTGCTGACAGAGGCACCACGGGTCGTTCCTTTGCTGGTTCAGGTCAGCCCTGCGGGCCAAATCTAAGCACTCCGCAGGCCTGGGCCTTGAGTTTGACACCCCTGATGTATACCTAATGCATAAAAAAGAATTGCTATGGCAAAAAGGCTATGATGATGATCTTTGATTAAAGATTGCCTATTATTTTAGCCTGTTCAGTGCTGTGGATTCAAGACTAGAAGGTGCTTTGGCTTGACTAGGGTTGTGAACATCCATCCTTAAATAGCTGCACCTTCTCCCAAAGCTGCTGTGCTGTCTCAGGAAAAAAACAAAAACAAATTTGCTTTCAGAATTTGCACATCTGGAATCCAAAGCCCCTTTATGTCTTTGAATCCAAAGGGCTGCACTGCTTTATTTTATATTTTTTTGTATTTTAATTATAATTTATATAGTGATCCTTCTTAAATAGATAACTGTTGAGTGTGAAGAGTTTTAAGACAACTTCTCATCTGAATACTTCCCTTTCAAATGCCTCCATATGCCTCAGGATCCAAATCCTCCTTTTGAATGCCTTTTCTTAGCTAGTGAAGTATTTCATGTCAGAACAAAGTCAACAAAATTTCCTTTAGTGGAATTTCAATTCTAAAAGCTGTGTGAACGAGGCTAAACTGGCAATCTTTTCGATTGGGACTAAAACATACTTGCCTATAGTACTGTAATCAATAATTTAAATATCATAACATAATTAATTTGTGAAGTTTTTAAATATCCAAATAGATCAACTAGAACAGATTGATGTCTGTGAGTTTAAAAAACAAAATAAAACCTTTCCCAGCCTCCCTCATCCCAGATATTTTGGGATTAAATGTTGACTGGTAATTCCGAAAGATATACTGCCAACACATCTGTGCAGCACTAAATTGTGAGGTTGGTATAACCCCTTATCTTATAGCTTTGCCACTTAAGAGCACACAGAGATTTTAATCAACATTCATTATACCCAAAATGAAGCAGTTTACCTCAGAGCAGTTCTTATTAAAGAGGCAAGCCCTCGGTTACATTTCTGTAGACGATGGTGGGATTTATTTATTTTTTTGCTCCCGGCAGGCTGAGTTAAACATTTCTGACAACCAGCTTCGATTGGAAAGTCACAGTTCATGTAATAACTGAGCATTTTAATTTCGTAAGTTAAAGAATTGGCTTCCACTTGCAGATTGCATTAATGTAAGCTGGGCTGTGCAGAGACATAGGCATGGTACATCGAGAGATAACCGGGAGAATTAAATGCAAAGTCTTTCATTACTATTTTTGCTGCATTTTTATCTTAAATTTTAAACGTTTCTTGCATTTGTACTCATAATTATATATTTGACATTACTGGAAAAGAAATCATACCTGATACCTATATCAATCTTTAATGGCTAACTGTTGCCAATAAAATGCATTTCAGGAAGCTGTTGTGGTCTGTCGGCCACCAGCCCCTCCAGCAGCCAAATCAGATGAGGAGGAGGCGTTGGAGTCAGGGTCAGCATCAAGGCAACCTGAGAGCTCCAAGGGGGAAGAGGGAATGGAGCTGGTGGAGAGAGACAGAGGTGGAGACTGGGCTGTCTGTCAGCCCTCAGATGGAGCGTCATTAGCCCCCATGTCTGGAGGTAGCTGATGAGGAAGAGGAGGAACAGCTGGGTCCAGTGCCTGATGCAAGGACATGCAGAAGGCAGAGGAGAGGAGAGCAGTGGAAAAATATGAGCTGGTCCTTGGGACGTAAGAGCCACCGCTGCTTGTAAAACCCCACCCTAGCTCTGGGGATAAAAGGCAGGGGACAGAGAATGTGGCAGACAACTATTCATCTTCCGGACACATGGACCTGTTAGCTTGCAGTGAGAGAGAAACTTTTTGCCAGGGCTGCTGGCGCTCCTAATAAAGGAATCTTTGAGTTAACTTCAGAGGGTTTGTCATATTTGGGGAGCTAGGTCAGAACAGAAGCTCGGTATGCTGATAGAATTCCACAGAACTTCTTTTTTTTTAAATTTGATTTATATGCCGCCCTCAGGGAGACTCAGGGTGGCTTACAATGCGTTAAGCAGTAGCCTTCATACTTTTGTATATTTATACAAAGTCAGCTTATTGCCCCCACAAACTGGGTCCTCATTTTACCTACCTTAGAAAGGATGGAAGGCTGAGTCAACCTTGAGCCTGGTGAGATTCGAACTTACAGTAATTGCAGACAGCTGGTGTTAATCACAATGCTTTTAGTCTGCTGAGCCACCAGGCCCTTTTGAAAAAAACCAAACTGAAATCCTTCCTGATCCATGTCTTAATTTTTAAAATATAACTCATACTTAAAATATTAGCTGCCCCCAGCCCCCAGACAAGCCATTGTGCTACAATCAGCTGGGAAGCTCTATCCTATAGTCCTGTGAGTAACTTGCAGAGAAGTGGACAGCAGAAGGCCCAAGGAACAGGATCTCTATCTTGATAAGGTAAAGGTAAATGTTCCCCTCACACATATGTGCTAGTCATTCCCGACTCTAGGGGGGGTGTGCTCATCTCCGTTTCAAAGCCGAAAAGCAATTGCTGTCCGAAGATGTCTCTGTGGTCATGTGGTCAGCATGACTAAATGCCAAAGGCGCACAGAACGCTGTTACCTTTCCACCTATTTTTCTACTTGCATTTTTTACATGCTTTCGAACTGCTAGGTTGGCAGAAGCTGGGACAAGTAACGGGAGCTCACCACGTTACACAGCGCTAGGGATTTGAACCGCTGAACTGCTGACCTTTCGATCGACAAGCTCAGCGTCTTAGCCACTGAGCCACTTCATCCCTTGATAGTGACATCTTAATTATAAAATTCTCTTGTGGACCCTGATGGCTAAAAATGCCTGTGGAATAGATCAGTACACGACAGAATATGACACTATGCATGTCCTCTCTTTCTTATGCTTTGCATTCATGTCCTATCCTTGCAGGGGAACACTTGAGAATCTGCCCTCAGGAATACACATGTTGCACTTCAGAAATGGAAGACAAACTAAGCCAGCAAAGCAAACTGGAATTCGAGAATCTGATGGACAAGACAAGCCATTTTGTCCGCACCACATTTGTATCGAGGCACAAGAAATTTGATGGTGAGTAGCAAGCTCTGTTTTGCTTATTCTTAGAAGCAAAGTGTGTGGTTATTTATAAATGAAATAACTGGAACATACAGGCAGGAGATTAAAATACAGTACTTAATGCTTTCCGTCTGAAAAAGATCCATGCAGATGCAAAATTGTTCAAAGAAACGGCTAGAGTATATTTTTTTCTACTCATAATTATACATAGTTACAGAATATGTGCAGGAAATATATTTTTGTGCTTTTTTTTTTTTTTCCAAAAGGAGAAAGTCATTCAGACATAAGAATTTTGATCCACAGTCTTTCTGAAAGTAAATAACGGAGTATTTTTGGACAGATTTATCTTAGAAAGGCCTATACTCAGCAAGAATATTAATTGTATATTCAAGGCAATTGGGAGTTCATACTCAATTGTTGTCCTGTTAGGGCAAGAGCTTATTTGGAAACTGTCGTTTTTTATTTGTGGTAACTGATATTAACTGCAGTAATATGAAGGACTAGGCTGCTCAGACCCTGAAGAGTTGTCTACTATTTGAAACAGCGTGTAGAAGAAAGTCGATCTATTTTATTAGATAGTTAATGCTTCTTTTCCCTATTATAAACTCTGTTTGGCTGAACAGTGACATTAATATTTTGCAAAAAGAAATTATGGAAGTAATGGTAGCTTGGTGAGCTTTTTTGTCTCAGTGCATCTAACTCGTTTCCATCGATATATCAAAATATATTCCATGTTTATGTAAGATATCACCCTGGTTTCCTTGCTGCAGGCTTTAAGACTTTTTTCAACCTACAATAAGACTGTCATCCTCAATGTTGAATCTACTTTATCCCATCCCATTTCTTTTTCTCACTTTCAAAACAAAATAAATTGAAAGGACAATACATTTAATAAAGCAAATTGTGCTTTTGACTTGTCAATAAGATGAAGAATTTCAAGATTTTTCAATCCTTGTTAAAAGAAAGATGTTTGATTCTCAAGAATGCTACATTTATAACCACATCTTCCATGAGTGCACACAGAATGTGTTCTTTAAAACTCAAAGGAAGGGAGAAAGATAATGTCCTCTGTGCTTTCTGCAGAGATGTTCCCAATGAATCTTCCCTTGCAAAGAGGAGTAGTCGTGACAGCTCACCTCATGCATAACTTATAATGTGGTAGCTAAAAAGAGAATCAGCCTGTGCCCAGGATACAGTAAGACCTAATCTGTAGTAGCTGGCTGCATATTTACTTGGGCCATGTTATGGATGGGAGTTAGGAATATTGCTGAGCATAAGCAGACCTCATCCTATAAATATAAATATATAAAAGATGTTCCTTCCTGCAGAACAAATGACTGCCAGCATAGGATTTTTCTTCCTTCATATTTTGACAATCTTCTGGACGGAACAGAACAGAATCGAATAGAATTCTTTATTGGCCAAATGTGATTGGACACACAAGGAATTTGTCTTAGGTGTATATGCTCTCAGTGTACATAAGGAGAATAAAATACATTCATCAAGAATAAAAAGATACAACATTTAGTGATAGTCAAGGTTATTAATAAGCTATCAAATCGTACTAGGAAACAAATAAAAACAATATAACTGAAAGATACAAGCAATATGGTCATAGTAATAAGTGGGAAGAGATAGATACTAGTAAGGAAGAGAAGAATAATAGTAATACAGTCTTAGTAAATTATTTGAGTGTTGTGGGAACTGGTTGTTTACCAGAGTGATGGCATTCAGGGAAAAAACTGTCCTTGTGTCTAATTGTTTCGGTGTGCAGTGCTCTATAGCGTCTTTTGAGGGTAGAAGTTGAAACAATTTTTTATTTTTATTTTTTTTATTTTAAATATATACAATTTAAAAGTAGTGTGGCATCAACATGCAAGATTAAAAACATGTTTCTCTCTTTCAGAGGAGGTGAACATATTTTTAATACTGTCACTCTTCTTAGAGAGTATGCTAAAATTATATAGGAGGGTAGAAAAAGAATGACATTGTGGCAATATGAATAATACTCCTTAAATTACTCTGTTTTGTTGTTGTTATGACTCAACTGCTAATTGAATTGTTTGACTTCTCCCCCGTTGCATAGGTCCTTTTGAAATTTAAGCTCCAAGTAAAACCATCTATTTATCTATTATTCAGCAACATAAAATAAGTGTCTCTGGATGCAATTATGTACAAATCATAATTTGCTCTTTTATTTTGTCCACTATATGCTCAGCAAAGTTTATCTTAAGTATTCTTTTACGGTGCCTTGTAATATACATGAAGGTGGTAAGAGAGAGTTACTTATTTCACAGGGAATCATGGCGTTATTTATCACCAGGAAACTGCAATCTTTTCAGATAATTTTGCTAATGGACTTAAAGTGACTTGAATCTTATGTAGAAATAGGTTTTAATTAGGATAGTTTTTATGTAGATTATATATATTTGAAATGATTTATATGTCATGCTAATGATGGATATGTGATTTTCCAAAGTCCTCTAGAAACAGGCCTTAAGACATAAGGAACAATGTTAGAATATGCATGTTGCATTCTACATAGCAGATGATTTTGGAAAAGCGCCTAGGAAATTAAATGAGAGATTACAAGTACAATTGATCATTGTCATTTGTCTTAACTATAAAGGTAAAGGTTCCCCTCGCACATATGTGCTAGTCGTTCCCAAATCTAGGGGGCGGTGCTCATCTCTCTTTCCAAGCTGAAGAGCCAGCGCTGTCCGAAGATGTCTCCCTGGTCATGCAGCCGGCATGACTAAACGCCAAAGGCGCACAGAACGCTGTTACCTTCCCACCAAAGGTGGTCCCTATTTTTCTACTTCCATTTTTATGTGCTTTCAAACTGCTAGGTTGGCAGAAGCTGGGACAAGTAACGGGAGCTCACCCCGTTACACAGCACTAGGGATTCGAACCGCTGCCGACCTTTCGATCAACAAGCTCAGCATCTTAGCCACTGAGTCACTGTGTCCCTTAACTATAACAATAACAACATCCAAATAGCAGATTTTCCAAGGCACATAGCCTTAACAGGATTGATCAAAACATGTATATCACTGGACATGATAGTACTCTTCCAATATTCGAGAGGCTGTCACACAGAGGAGAGGTCTACCTATTCTCCAAAGCACCTGAGGGCAGGACAAGAAGTAATGGATAGAAGCTTACCAAAGAGAGATTCAACCTAGAATTAAGGAGAAATTTCCTGACAGTAAGAACAATTATTCAATGGAACATCTTGCCTCTAGAAGTTTTGGGTGCTCCATCACTAGAGATTTACAAAAAGTTTCCATTTATCTGGAATGGTATGTGGTCTGCTTGAAGAGGGGGTTGGACTATAAAACCTCCAAGTTCCTGTCCAACTCTGTTATTCTGTAATTTTACAGACTAAATGCTAAACTCATATTTGAAAATAATGTCTTTCAAGAAAATTCTATGTTAAGGTATACCAGTATATCAAGCAGCCTCACTAGTCATTTTGAAAACGGGGGCTTGATGGAGAATATGCATTACATAGCTTTCTTCTGGCACTTTTTCATCACAATTCTGCAGGCTGTAAGGGTATGTTCCAAAAACAGGGAGGGAGCTAATGGCAGATCAGAAGAGGAACTAAACTAAACTCTTTTGGCTGCCCTTTGTCCAGGCTGACAGTTAGCCACTCTACAAATACACCAGTGGTGGGTTTCAAAATTTTTTACTACCGGTTATGTGGGTGTGGCTTGGTGGGCGTGGTATGGCTTGGTGGGCGTGGCAGGGGAAGGATACTGTAAAATCTCCATTCCCACCCCACTCCAGGGGAAGGACACTGTAAAATCTCCATTCCCTCCCCAATCCAGAGGAAGGTTACTGCAAAATCCCCATTTCCTCCTGATCAGCTGGGACTTGGGAGGCAGAGAATAGATGAAGGCGGGGCCAGTCAGAATTTTTACTACCGGCTCTCCGAACTACTCAAAATTTCTGCTGCCGGTTCTCCAGAACTGGTCAGAACCTGCTGAAACCCACCTCTGAAATACACAGTTGCTACAAGTGTTAAGTGTAGTTATTTAGTCTCAAAAATACGTCAAGTACTTTCTATATCACTTTTTTATAGTAAGGTAGACTGATAGTCTTCCATCTCTTGCAATATTTTTGAGATAAAAGAAATATTCTTCTTGCAACAGAATTGACTCATGATTATTTCTGTTTTGGTTACAGGTTAAGGTAGGTCTAGATAAGTCAACCATTTGAATCAACAATTATAGTTTGTATTCCACCTAGGCTATATCATACCTTAAAACAGCTTACAATATATTACCCATCCAATACCATCATAATGGTATCTTATTATCACCAATTGCTTATAAGTGGTAGCTTTGATGAGCAGCTGTTTTCCAGCCAAGCCAATTTTTTAAAGTATTGCTCTATCAGCAGTTGAAACCCACCACAGCAGAAAGAGTTGTGCCATGAATTTTAATGAACAGGCATTTTCTGTTCAGTGACATTTCTTAACTAATCCTCTGAATAATATAGGAATATGAAGGCATTCTGATTTTTCTACAAAGGAAAACCATTACGCGGAAGCTGGATTTCAGTATTGTTCTCCAACAGTATGTAGAAAACACATTAAAATATTACATTTGTTGACATTTTAGTCTGGTAATGATAAAGACTGGATTTCCACATCATGCTAAGCCATAATGTGGTCATTCAGTACACCATAGTTAAAGACATAATTTACTATGAAGTGCAATTAGAGCCAAAAAAACCACATTGTTCTATGTCCTAATCTTGGTAAATTCTCCATGCTTGTTGGGGAATTCTGGGAGTTGAAGTCCCCGCATCTTAAAGTTGCTAAGATTGGGAAACTGCTCTATGTAGAGCTTGAATGCCTACAGGTTTCCGATAGATGAAACAAATTAGGAGGTTAAAAATTATTGGAGCTTCTCACCTCTGATATTTTTATTAAGTCCATGGATCCAAGTCCAAGCCAATACGGTAATCAGATACAATCTCCATCAAAGCTACACATTACACATTATAAATTTACAGAAATTAAGATGAGAGAAGAGAATGTAATGCACCTTCCAGTTCAATCATCTATGTGGACTTCAAACTCACCCGTTTGTGAATTTAATGTAACATTAAGGTTGCTGTCTATCATTAGCAGTTTATAGCATGCCTTGTTCCTTTTCCCTTCTACAAGACCTGATTATTACCTAGATTCAGTGCAGAGGTGGGTTTCAGCAGGTTCTGACCAGTTCTGGAGAACCGGTAGCGGAAATTTTGAGTAGTTCAGAGAACCGGTAGTAAAAATTCTGACTGGCCTTGCCCCCATCTATTCTCTGCCTACCAAGTCCCAGCTGATTGGGAGGAAATGGGGATTTTGCGGCAACCTTCCCCTGCCAAGCCCACTAAGCCATGCCCACCAAGCCATGCCAGACCCATCAAGCCACACCCACAGAACCGGTAGTAAAAAAATTTAAAACCCACCACTGATTCAGTGTAATTTTTTTTCTTTTCTTTTTTAAAAATTTATTTTTATTCAACATTTACATCTTTAAAATCTTAGTTACACTTTTGCAGCTTTCCAATACCGGCATCTTTAGTAATATCCAGTTTATCTTTCAGCCAACTATATACATACACATTTTGTTTGTTACCTACTTATTCATATAACCAATACATTATATATACATACCTACTACACATTAAATATTACATTCCATTATAATATCTTCTCTTATACTGTACTCTATCCATTAATTTTAGATTTCTTTTCCAGCCAATCATACCATTTGTTCCATGATTCAATTTCTTTTTTTTTCATATGTAATCTTTGATAATCTCTTTTTGGTTAATTAATAATCTCCATAGAGAGACAGAAACAAAGTTCTTGCTCTTTATAGTCTAGGACGAGACTACATTCAAAGCTTGGTGAAGTTATATTTTCATATATAAACACATTTTATAATTAGGCGGCATCTATTAAACTGAGTCAGTTGTTAAACTGTACATTATTAAATTATGTGGGTATATATTTCTTTAATAGGAAAGTACGAAATTATGAAATTTGTGACTACAAATGACATAAAATAATGTTTATTCTAAAATGTTCCCCTGTGCCATATAAATGCTTCTCTAACAACATTAGCCATAATGGGTTCATTTAGGTCAGACATATCAACTTTTATATAAAGCAATTATTTATTGTAATTTGTTTCCTGAATTTTAGACATCCTGTGTTCTCAAAACTGTACATACAGTCACATTAGAAGGCAAAAGAGTTTGAAGCTCTATTAAAAATTTTTGCCTTCTGGTTCTTTGATCCTCTCTCACAAAAATATTCAAACCTTATAAATAAGTTGTCATTTTTCCATAAAACAGACAGAAAGAAAAACCTCCGAATTATATGTGCGAATATAAAAGCTGTTTTTTTTTTAAAAAAAAGAAGAACGAAAGAAGGAAATTTCTCATCACAGTAAAGCACAGCTTTGTGTTGGGGAAAACTGTTTAAAATTGCACTTTAATATGCAAACAAATTGTACCATTCAAACTAGTGCATGAACTAAATGGCATTTTCTGTTATTCATGCTTCCTGTTATCTTATGATACTGTTCTCAACTATGCAAATGTGTATGCATTTATTGGGGGGAAGCACATATTAAATGCTTACATTAATAAAAAATATTATTGAAAAATTATAATAGTAGATAAAATGTAGAAAATGGTTTTATAAAGAGCCTGGGAATATGTGTACAAGCCTATTTATGCACGTAACAAAATGATGCAGTAATGAAATTTTGGGGAAAGAAAACGGAGAGAAGCCAAGATTTTTTTTGGGGGGGGGGATTGTCCATTTGTGATCCAATCTAAACAGTGCTCATCGAGAAATATATTGAGCTTTATGAATTGGACAATCCATGGCTTTGAATCAAATCAAATTTGAATCAAATCAAGATATTTATTGACCTCTGGGTGAATCGCAATAACCTCAAGCAGAACCTAGCATTCAAGCTCTGCTGGAGGACAGACCTGGCTATATTGTGTTTCTTCAAGAACCTGCTACATATAGAAAAAAAGTGTATTCTGTGCAGTACATATCAAGTAGAGGGAGGCTTTTTAGCTTTTCTTTCTCTAAGGCAGATACAGGAAATTGGCTACTCAAGAGATTTCAGACACTGAACAGAGTATATAACACATAATCAATTCAGGTTTCAGCATGTTTGTTATGCTTTATTCCCTTGCAGGCCAAGTGTGTCCAGTCAGTTCTGCAACACTGAAAATGTTCACCTGTAGACAGGTGATTAATCTAAAGCTTAGTTGATGTGGGGTATAGCCCATACTTATCTCAGAAGGCAACCCCTTTAGTTACACACACTGGCACTGTAGAAATAGGAAAGAGATCATTTTCCTCTAGTGAAGCTCTTCTTTGGAGGACAGTGCTTTTTAGTACATTTATTTTATTTTATTTATAAGTTTGTCAAACATGTACAAGATAGCAGGTATGAATATGAACATGGACATGTACGAAGGAAATGAATACAAATAAACGGGGACAGTAGGACAGGGACGGTAGGCACGCTGGTGCGCTTATGCATGCCTCCTTTAAGGAAGTCTTAGGAATGGGGTGAGGTCCACGATAGGCAGTTTAAGGTTGAAGCTGTGAGGGTTAGAGGATGTAACAACGGACTCAGGTAGAGTATTCCAGGCATTGACCACTCTGTTGCTGAAGTCATATTTTCTGCGAGTTTGGAGCGGTTTACCTTGAGTTTGTATCTATTGTTTGCCCGTGTATTATTGAGGTTGAAGCTGAAGAAGTTGTTGACAGGTAAGATGTTGTAGCAGACAATTTTGTGTACTATGCTTAGATCATCCCTCCTGTTTTGCCTCTCCATTGAAATGACTCACTTGTCACCATGCCCTCTTCTCCAGAAAGGATTGTGGGTTTTTGTGGGATTGGTATGGGCTGTGATCGCCCTGCCCTGTCTATGTTTTGCCAGCCCAATTGAGGTTACAGGGCTCCGACGTCTCCAGGAATTGACTAATCAGAAAACAGAAGCAATTTGCAAGAAACACTGAGCAATACGTCTGAAACTGGCTAACCTTTCTAAAGAGATTGACATGTTATTTGTTCAGTGGGTAACACAGGAAGATTATAGCCTTTGCTGTCCTGATAATCTCTCCATTGGGTCTGTCCCAACATTTGTCTTAATTGAAGCGGGCAGCTATCGCCTTCGCTTAAATTTCCCATTTATGTCTAGCTGGCAGATTTGCTGTTGCCCAATGTAATGTGGCAGAAAGGTCAGAGTCTCTCGGTGGACATATGAGATAACTTGCTTCTGCTCTTATAAAGGATATCAAATCAGCATAGAATCACTGGTGATCTAAAGGAGTTTGAAGGCCAAATTTCAAGAAGGATGCTCGCTGCTCTGAAAATTAGCTCTTTGTTTATTTGGTTATTTTAAAATGTGCATAGTCTTCATATCAAAAGGAATGTGTGGCTGGTTATAACTCATAAAAATAGATAAAATTATATATCTATCTCTATTATCTATCTATCTCTCTCCATCTACCTGCTTGCCTGCCTGCTTGCCTGCCTGTCTTTCCATTCACCCATTCACCCACCCACCCACCTATCTATCTGTCTATCTATCTATCTATCTATCTATCTATCTATCTATCTATCTATCTATCTATCTATCTATCTATCTATCTATCTATCTAATTTATAGATAGGTATAGAGATATATAGATATATAATTTAGTACACACACACACACACACACACACACAAAGAGAGAGAGAGAGAGAGAGAGCGCAATATCTCCATGTGGTTCTCAAAGGTCTGATTCAAGGGAACTTGAATTCAAAGGAAACTTTATTCTTTTTTTCCCCACTTGATGAAATATTATTCCATATGAGAATACATATATATATTTCTAGCCCACATGGCTGATACACCCTTACTCCAGGGGTGGGTTCTAAATTTTTTTACTACCGGTTCTGTGGGCGTGGCTTATTTTGTGGGTGTGGCTTGGAGGTCAGGTGACTAGGGCATGGCTAGCTGGTCAGAGTCATTTCTGGAAGGTCCTTGCACTTACGACCAGTCCTTGCACTTACGACCCGACTCATTTGTTTGCTTTTAACACTGATCAGCTGTAGGATGGCCCTTTGAAGCCCCGCGGCAAGAGTTTAAACAGTTTTTTTCCCTCTAGTCATCAGCTGGGATTCAGGAGGCAGCAATAGATTGGGGGTGGGACCAAATAAAAAGTAAGAGTAACGTGGGTGGGTGGGAGGGCGGGGGGGGGAGAACCGGTTCGGTGACGTCTTGAAAAATTAAAGTGCAGATTCTAGTCACCAAAAAAGAAAAAATGGATGGGAACTAATCAAGGAGAGAAGCAACCTGGCATTAAGGAGAAACTTCCTAATAGTGAGAACAATTAACCAGTGGAACAGCTTGCCTTCAGAAGTTGTAGGTGGTTCATTACTGGAGGTTTTTAAGAAAAGATTGGACAGCCACATCTCTGAAATGATATAGGGTTTCCTGCTTGAGTAGGAGGTTGGACTATAAGATTTCCAAGGTCCCTTGCAGCTCTATTCTGATTGACTGAACATAGATTTCTGATCAGTTGCAGGACTTTCCCTCTCTGTGCAAGAACAAGGTCTTGTCCGCGGGCACATAAGCACACAAAGCTGTCCCTTTTTTTCCCCCACAACTCCTCATCCTCCAAAGCAATTTCTCCATTCGTGACTTTAGTATAGCAGGAAATGTTAAGCATATGAAGTGGAAGCTACTTTTCCAGGTCCCTTCTAGCTCTATTCTGATTGATAACTAATCTTTAACTAATCCATATAGCAGCGCCCCCCCAACTTTTTGGGCATCAGGGGTGGGTTCTGTGAAGAGAGGATTCTCCACGGTCCGGAGAGGGCATGGTTTCATGAGCTGCCTGCAACTCACAGATGAAGCTTTGTTTACATGGCCTGTTTTCTGGCATGCCGCGGACCAGTGCTGGTCCATGGACCAGAGGTTGAGGACCCCTGCCTTGTAGGACCTTAATTCCAATGGTGGAATTCAGCCGGTTCGGGCCAATTCAGGTGAACCAGTTGTTAAATTGCTGGCTGGCCCCTCCCCTCCTCGCTCCTTCCAGGAGTCCCCATGCATCCCCGTTTTGGTTCCCAGGTAAGTATAGGGAGGCCTACTAGGCTCAAAGTGGGGCACGGGGGGCATGGTGCTCCCCCCTTCAGCCCATTTTTGCTCCCAGGAGGATGCAGGAAGGCCTACTAGGCCCAAAACGGGGTGCAGGGGGTTGCAATGTGGCACCCTCTGCTTTTGCTCCCGGGTGTGTGTGTGTGCAGGAGGCTGAGTGCTGCCTGTCACAAACCCTGGCCACAGCCACCATGGCCACACCCACCCAGCCGGTCATTAGGGCAGAGAACCAGTTGTTAAATTATTTCAATCCCACCACTGCTTCATTCCTATTGTGGAACCACTCCCTTAAGCTTCTGATAATTGGAATTTCTTCAATGGAATATGGCCAGAGCAAAGTAGATTTTATTATAGTATTTACTGCATTCCTCTTAACTAATGATGACTCTTTTTTAAAAAAACAAACAAACACCTTTTTGATTGATGAAGGACTGCTATGTTGTTACAGAACTGTTGATTTCTGGCTAAACTTGGAATATAAAAGACATCCTGGAGGAACTAACTATTTCTGTACCCCTATAATTAAAACTATATGGATAAGGTTAAGTCAACAATTGAGCATGATTTGAGGTGGTCTTAGGGATATGAAGCAAACTCTTCAAGTTTTAATTTGTCATTTTTACATTTTTCTTTATATATTTTCCCATTATCTAGGCTAAGAACATTGCCACTTTTTATTTTAGCAAAATATTAGTCACCGTGTAAGTAATGTGCAGTTTTGATCCTCTCTTATGGATGATTAATAAATGATTTCTTTAAAATGAATCATCTATTACTCATCTGTCTTTTAGAGATGTCCTATTAGCATAGTTAATGAGAGTGCTGATAGTCTGTCATCCTGTTCCCTCACTGATAATCTGTTCAAATAAATCTGCTCTACTTTCATGACAAAAAAGATACAATAGTTCATTGAACTCCATGTTTACCACCAATTAATGTAGACATGTTAAGGGGTACTAACATTATTATCACTCAAGTATTTCAGTTTCCAAATCCTTTCCGAATCTCTATAAAAATCAACTGTGATTTGTTAAGACAGTTGTTACATTTAACTGTATGCTACTGTTTGTTTCTTCATTTATCTAAACTAAGCCGTCATTTCCATTCTCAGTATTAATACTAGTATGTAGTTCTTCAGCCATTTTTATCCTTTAGACATCTATGTTATCTCCTATTAAATTTCAAGCAGATCAAATCTTCTAATCTAAGAGGAGGTTAATATACTCATTTGTTCTTCTTTTCCATTCTCTTCCATATGTTTTCCTTTCATTCTTTTTTGTAGGGTGGCAGACGTTTTTGTGTGTATCATTGTATAGATGCCTATTTCAATCCTAAACATGGAATTGTCAAACTTATCAGTGTTGTATACTATAGTTTTAGCTATCCAGGTTTAGCATGCATGTAACTGCAAATAATACATGATATCTAGATTTAAACTTGTAGGGAAATTCAGATTACCTATCATTATATATTCTATATTATATTCTATATTCTATATTATTATATATAATATAATATATCATTATAAAAAGGAAGTGAAAGAAGATAGTGAGGAGTATATCGTAATGAAGTAGTCAATGACTACTTCAGCTTCAACCACAACAATACACGAGCACACAATAGATACAAACTTAAAGTGAACCGCTCCAAACTCGATTGCAGAAAATATGACTTCGGTAACAGAGTTGTTAATGCCTGGAATGCACTACCAGACTCTGTGCTCTCATCCCAAAACTCCCAAAACTTTAACCTAAGACTGTCTACTGTTGACCTCACCCCATTCCTAAGGGGCATGTATAAGAGCACCAGTGTGCCTACCATCCCTGTCCTAATGTTTCCTTTAATTGTATTCATTTATGTATTAATTCATGCTTATATTTATATATATTATCTAATATGTACTCGACAAAATAAATAAAATTAAATAAATAAAAATAGAACATGGGTGTCAAACTCGATCGTGTCACGTGACGTATTGTGACATATAACAATTTTTCCCTTTATGGAGCTGGGGTGACCTGTATGTGACACATCCGGCCTGTGGGCTGCCAGTTTGACAGGCCTGATCTAGAAGATCACCATTGGATTATATAGTTATATAAATACAGTATGTTATATAGTGATATTAGTGTTCAAATTTTTCTGGGAACTGCAGGCCTTGAGTCTTTAATGGCCGAGCAAATGGAATACAGCAGAAGGGGTGGATGACATGGGCCTCTGCAAGAATACCTGAAGAGGTTTTTATAGTCATCCTTATAGACACTAGGATGTGGAGCAGAGATGTTAATACTTAGGGTCTATATGGTTGCAACATGTTTTTTAGCTGAGCAAAACACACATAATATCCTGATCCTGCTGTGAATTTTTCAGACAGAATAATGCGACTACTGAGGTTATTTCATCAAACCACATTTCTTCTGGGAGGAGAGTTGGTGTGACAATGTTGAAGACTGCTGGGCTAATGTTGATAGCAGATTCCAGTTTGGTGAGGATCCATTGTGACTGGATGTGGTTTTCTAACCAGCTGCAGTTCTGCCTAAAACATGTGCTATGTGGCCTCCACTTCACTAGCTTGTGGTTCAGAATGTCAAAAGGCCTAGGCAGGTCTTCAAACACCAAGAATTTATGAAGGAGCTTCAGGAAGGGAAATCTTTCCTCCCACTTTTAATTCAGTTTCCTTTAGCCATCCTTTCTCTGTACAGGGAGTAGGGAATGGTTTACAAGCAGTCATTTAGTGACTGTTTGAAGTTACAATGGCACTGAAAAAAGTGACTTACGATCAGGGATGGGTTCTAAAAAATTTTACTACCAGTTCTGTGGGTGTGGCTTATTTTGTGGGCATGGTTTGATGGTCATGTGGCCTTTAACTGCTTGCAGAGCTGTACTGGTCTACCCATTTGTTTTTGGAGGCACCAGTCTACCCATTTGTTTTTGGAGGCACCGGTCTACTCATTTGTTTTTGGAGTGCACTGGTCTACTACCACCCGATCAGCTGTAGGGCGGTCCTTTGAAGCCCTGCGGAAGAGTTTAAACAGTTTTTTTCATTCTAGCCGATCAGCTGGGACTCGGGAGGCAGCAAATAGATTGGGGGCGGGGCCAAATAAAAGGTAAGAATAACATGGGGGTGGGCAGGAGGCCCAGTTCCCGAACAAAGAGAACCGATTCAGTGACGTCATATCATTACTGCTACCGGCTCGGCCAAACCGGCCAAACCGGGAGGAACCCACCACTGCTTATGATCACTTTTTATACTTACAACTGTTGCAGCATCACCATCAGTGGTTGGTTTCTACTGGTTAGCCCTGGTTCAGGCAAACCAGTAGTGGTGGCGGCGGGAAGCTCTGCCCACCCGCCCGGACATCATCACGGATGCTCTGTGGATGCACAGAAGGTTCTACGCATGCGCAGAAGCACCACATGCACTCACAGTTCCAAACCGATAGCGAAGGCAAGTGGAACCACTACTGATCACCATGGTTACGTAAACAAAATTCAAACACTTGGCAACTGGTTCATATTTATGATGGTTGCAGTGTCCTGGAGTGACGTGATCACCTGTTGTGATCTTCTGATATGGAAAGTCAATGGGGAAGCCATATTCACTTAACAATTGTGTTACTAACTTAGTAACTGTAGTGGTACAATTGTGGCAAGAAAAGTTGCAAAACAGGGCAAAATTCATTTAACAACTGTCTTGCTTGAAAGCAGAAATTTTGATCTCACAAGTCAAGGACTATCTGTATCACTGGAAAAAGAGAAAGATCGAAGTCTCCATTTACACGGAAGGAAAAAGTAGGACAGGATGTTTGTTTTCTACGTTACTCTGAGGTTCTCAGAGAAGGGATGAACTTAATGATAAGCTAAAGTCCACCTTGAAATTTCTCAAAGAAGGTTTTTTTCGGTGAAAGATACTTTGTGTTTTCTACTTTTCAAACTCTTTGCATCAGATTTTGAGCTTAATTTTATTGGTGGAGGTTTCATCTTGTATTTTTGTTTTCTTTTATTTATCTGACCATTGCCATAAAGTCTCATACAGAAAAGGCCCACTGGACAAAATCATTTCCTTGAGATCAAAGTGTAGACAGCCCTGGATGTTACAAACCATTGGCATGAGGATTGTACAATGAAAGATTTTTACCGTGGTAGATCAAATACTGCCTTTGGCCATCTTATAACTAAACAAGCTATAAGAAGGTCACACATCTACCCATGAACATTTAACGGAAATGCCTCTGCCTTTGAAATACATTTCAAACACAACATCTCTTCCATGAAATTGAATGAGAACTGATTGAAAAAACAAGTTTTTTTTTCTGCAGACGTTTAGATGAAGCATTGCTCTTTTATAGCATCTAGATCAAGGCTTGGAAAGTAAATCTAACACCTCCTTGGTTTCTTTTATTGATTGCTGTCTTGTGGTCTTTTTCCCTTAATAAAGCTCATTATTTGACTAGTATGGTGTGTATTATGCTCAGATTTCAATGGAGTTTAACCAGAGGTGGTATTCACCAGGTTCTGACCAGTTCTGGAGAACTGGTAGCAGAACTTTTGAGTAGTTCGGAGAACCGGTAAATACCACTTCTGACTGGCCCCGCCCCCATCAATTCTCTGCCTCCCGAGTCCCAGCTGATGGGACTCGGGAAATGGGGATTTTGCAGTAACCTTCCCCTGGAGTGGGGTGGGAATGGAGATTTTACAGTATCCTTCCCCTCGAGTGGGGTGGGAATGGAGATTTTACAGTATCCTGCCATGCCCACCAAGCCACACCCACCAAGCCATGCCAACCAAGCCATGCCCACAGAACTGGTAGTAAAAAAATTTGAATCCCACCACTGATTTTAACCCATTGCTTCTTTCTTCATATTGTATCTGCGTTGGTTGACTTGACCAATCTATTCCAGGGACACAAGTGAATAGTAATATACCAGTAGACAGCAGTGATGTCTTAGAAACCTGAAAAGAATATTCTGTGCTGCCACTCCTTATAATAGTTAGAGGTCCTACTGCTTGCATTTCAGGAGCTGTTGCATTTCTGAGATGGATAAATTGTGTAAGTTCAGCTAAGGGAACTACAGTAGACATCAGTTCAGTTGAACTAATGAGCAAGTTGAGGATTACCGAAGGATAGTTTGGGATTTCCTGAAACCTTATAGCAACAAGAAGTTAAGTTTATAAAGCATCAAGGAAACCACTATTTCTTTGCTTTACTTTTTAAACTTGTTCACTTTAAAGTTCAAACTGATCTGAAAATAGGTTGATCACTGGTGTTACCCTCTTTGGCTAGAGTGCTTCGTTTGGACTCTTTTGCTATCTGACATCCTCAGTCTCAGCCCTTATTATACTGATGGGTTTCAATGTGTCATTTCAGAGGTTTTCCCTATGAAATATTTGTGGACAGAATACTAAAATAAACGTTCCCTATCCTTTACAGAGCTATTGCTGGCAGATAGCTTATTACTCGCAATGAGTGATTTATCCTTTGCCCTTTTCCATTCACTGTGTAATTTGTTTGTTTTATGCTTCTGGAACATGGTGCTGTTTATCTCAGAATGGTAGAAATGTCCATCTGGTAGCTTCTAAAGCATATTTCAAGCATTCTGGTGACCAGACACGTGTATTTGTCTCAATTTACAATTAAGACAGAGTATCTGTGGAAAACACAGCTGGCCACATGCACTTTAGGCAAGGAAGAATGGAAAATAATTTCAAAATGAACAGCAATCTTTTCAGATTAGAACAAGTTAATGGATAATTCCTATATGAATTTATTTCAAATGCATGTTTTGTTCAATTTGAACAAAATGTACTCTGTCCAGAAGCTTTTTAAAGATTCTGTATTAATTATTCATAAATACATAAATATGATAGTTGAATGTTCAGTAATGCCCCCATTTCAGTGGTGAAATTCGCCAGTTCTATCCGGCTCGGGCAAACCGGTAGTGCCGGCGGCGGGAGGCTCCGCCCACCTGCCTGGATGTCATCACGTCCCGTTTTTGACCCTCCACGCTCTGTACATGCGTGGAGGAGGCACACGTACTTACATTTGCAAATCGGTAAGTGGATTTCATTCCTGCTCCATTTTTATAATTTTAGTTTAAAGTAGGGATATTTTAATAAATGAAACAGGGCAACAGTCTTTGAATTAAGCTATTTCATTACCTATATTTACTGCTGCATATAATCACCACTATTTACTACCTACTTCTACCCATGATGAACAAGTTCCTTCAGCTGCCATGAAAGAACTCCATGATTCTTCAACTAGGTCCTAACATTTCTTTCTATCTTTTCATTTGAGTCAGTGCTCACAAAGATATTCTTTCAGTTTTGGGGGAAGATGGAAGTCTGATGGCACCAAATCTACACTCGGGTGGCTAATGGAACAGATGATGAGATTCAATTTTGAATTGCCTCTTGGCATTCTTGGCATTGTGAAGTGTAAGGCCCAGTATTCTCATGTTTTAACAAAATATATTTCTTGTGCTTCTGAATCCTGGTTAATTGTTTAAAAAAATTGAATGTTATACATAGTGCTCTGAGTGAATAGGAGTGGAGAGTATTTAAAGAAATCCATGTGAATAGCATCAGGGTCACAAGAAACTTTTCTGCCAAAGCCTGGATATAGAATTTTTTTTTTTTCAAAAAAGGAAAGTTTATGATAATGTCCAGTGGGCCCACACTTTGTTTTGAAGTCATAATGAGTACAGTGTTTTGTTGGCTATCACCCTGCTGTGAAGAATTCCTCACCATCTTTCCCATAGCATGACAACAATTGCAGACAAACTTCAGTTCTTGAAGGTTTCATATCTACTATCAGGATGAGGAGAAACCATCTTGCACAAACCTTCCAATATTGATGAATAAAGTGACCCTGTAGGTTCCTGTCTAACAGCAATTTTCCTTTGTGTGAATTGCCCTTAATCAGTTCATCAATCTTTTTCATGTGGAAGTTGTTTGTTGCTGTCCTAGATCATCCATTTCATTCTTGATTACCCAAATCAGTTCTTCCTAGGTCCCCATCGTCATCATCATCATCATCATCATTTTGGCTAAGTGAGGAAAAGTCACACAAAGCACTTAATCAACCTTCATTTGATAGTGAATTCTAACAGGAAGGAATCCTTCAGCGGTCAACTATGCACTCACAGCCCATTACTTAAAACACACTGACAAGTACTCACTGAAGACTTCCATATCCCAAACAGTAACAACTCAACCCTCTCTTAGAGCAGCTTCTTGCTCACTGAAGTGAAAAAAAAGAATGATAAAGAACATGTGAGAGTTCTGTTATCTGTTGGAAACTTAAAACATTGAAGGCGTTACTTTTTTCATTTAACCGTGTGTGTGTGTGTGTGTATGTGTGTGTTTATTTCAGTCATGTGTATTAAGCAGCTCAGAATCAGCTGAACTGTGAAATGGGGGTGGCAAATAATTTTGATCAATAAAATAAATAAATAAATAAATATTAAGTAGAATCGTTGTATGCTTTAGAATCATAGGCTTGGAAGGGACCTCAGAGATCTTTCTACCCAGCCCTTTGCCCAGTGAAGGAATCTCTATACCATCTTGGAGGAGGATACATTTCAGCGGAAGTGAACTCTATCTAGCACTATGGTGTTGACATTTCAAAGACTGGATGGTTTAAAATAGAATGTACTGATGTACAGTACGTTTGATTTATATAAAATAATTTAGTTATTTCCCTTTAGTCCTTTAAGGTCATGAATATATATTATTCCAATTGTTGGCATCATCATCGTAGAATAGAATAACAGAGTTGGAAGGTACCTTGGAGGTCTTCTAGTCCAACCCCCTGCTTAGGCAGGAAACCCTACACCACTTCAGACAAATGGTTATCCAACATCTTCTTTAAAACTTCCAGTGTTGGAGCATTCACAACTTCTGAAGACAAGTCGTTCCACTGATTAATTGTTCCAACTGTCAGGAAATTTATCCTTAGTTCTAAGTTGCTTCTCTTCTTGATTAGTTTCCACCCATTGCTTCTTGATCTACCCTTAGGTGCTTTGGAGAATAGCTTGACTCCCTCTTCTTTGTGGCAGCCCCTGAGATATTGGAACACTGCTATCATGTCTCCCCTAGTCTTTCTTTTCATTAAACTAGACATACCCAGTTCCTGCAACTGTTCTTCATATGTTTTAGCCTCCAATCCCCTAATCATCTTTGTTGCTCTTCTCTGCACTTTCTAGAGTCTCAACATCATGATATACACTGAGAGTTTACATACCAGAGTCAAATTCCTTGTGTGTCCAATCACACTTGGCCAATAAAGAATTCTATTCTATTCTATTCTATTCTATTCTATTCTATTCTATTCTATTCTATTCTATTCTATTCTATTCTATTCTATTCTATTCTATTCATGTTGGTATATGGAGACAGCCATCACAGTCTGAATGTTTTATTATGATTTTGGAGTCATCAAGAATTGCCTCTAATCTATGCATAATGCAGATGTAACTAATTGTGATTTACAACCAGATTTCTGCTGTATAATAGATGTCCATCCGTGAATAAAAAGTAAATCTTTTTTCCCAAGCAAAAAACCCCACAGAATCCTCATTAGCAAGCTTAGTTAGGAGGAATGTGCTACAAAACCCCCAGCAAATAAAGTATTTTCCCTTTAGACCCAAATATTGATGGGTATTAAGCTAGAATTCTTTGAGTATTTTTCTCACAGTTTTACAGTGCAACAGCAGGAAGAAAGTAAGTCTTTTCTCAAATCTGGGGAGGTCTGTAACTATAGATATTTTTAATAACAGCCATCTGAATCCCTGTCATCCTGAGAGTTGACCGTTAAAATAGGTTATGTTTTAAGCAGGGGGGCATTTACATACAGTAGTTCCATAACAACATTTGGAAGTGATGGGAAAACATCACAATGTTTTAATGCAATAAAAATTAAAAAGGAAAAAAAAAGTATTTTAGAATAAGGGCTGGTCAATGAGCAATTGACCAATCCGCAGAACATATAACCTAAGAATTCCAATAGAATTCTTGGATAAGAATTCCTTAATTCAGTAACAATGGAAGATTAGGGTAACAATTAGGGTAAAGACTTGCATAAGGAGATGAACTCATAAGAAATGTAAATTTGTAGTGTAAAGTTATAATATTGGAATTAGACATTTAATAACTACTCTTTATTAAACTATATAAGCTCAATGACATATATTCTGTTGATGACAAAAACGTATATGTAAAATGTTAGGTGGGTTTGTAGGTGGTGGGTTTTTTGTTTGTCTTTGTATTGTATTGTATTGTCTTTATATCTGTGTTTATATTTTAATAATAATAATAAAAAAAGGAAGGAATGTGGCATTAGTGTAGAAAAAAACATTGTCAAAATCTGAGATGATAGATGATAGATATTATATGATGATGATGATAGATAGATAGATAGATAGATATTATATGATGATGATGATGATGATGATGATTGAAGATGATGATTAGTGGTGGGTTGCCCCCGGTTCGCACTGATTCTATAGAATCAGTAGTAAAACCGGCGAGAGGCTCCGCCCACTGACCCCGATGTCATCAAAATGCATCTGTGCATGCGCAGAAGAGCATGTGCGCACGCAAGTGAAGTGAGCACGCGTGGCCTCATTGCGAACTGGTAGTAAAGGAAAGTAGACCCCACCCCTGATGATGATGATGATGATAAAAATAGGCAGACAGACAGATAGACTAACTATCAATGAAAGCTATATTCAGAAAGCCTGAAATTGTGGAGTTGATGGCAGAAAAAGCTAGCCTCAGAATTGACTGAGAACACAGGTGGAGGAGGAAGGGAAGGTAGTACTATGAGTCTGGCAAAATGCCAGAAAGAAAAAGAACTATTTTCTTCCTTTGGGTCCTGTCTCCTCCAGCAAATTGGTATGTTTTGTACTACACAATTGTGAAGGGCTGGCTGAAGGGACAGGATTGGAACTAGAGATAGCTAAAAATACAAAATATTGGAAACAAGAAGTCCCAACTCAAGATAGAATAGTATCTAAAATTATGGAATGTGCTGAGATGGTTAGACTCATCAAGGAAATTCAAGGAAAGGAAGAATCTGAATATTATTTGGTGTGGCAAAGGTGGTATCAATGGTTAGAGGAGAAAAAAAAAGAAAGAAAGAAAAATCAAATAAAAGGAAGAATAAAATAAATTTCTATATCAAATGAAATTTAATAAAGAAATATCAGATATCAATAAAATAATATCATTATATAAGGTGAGATAAAGAATATATACTGAAGAATATAGGTTATTGATATTGTAATAATTCAGACATTACATTTAGATGTCATTAAGATGATGCTTGTTATATATTGTTTTGCTTGTATTTATAAATATATTTTTTGGTTTCTTAAATTAATAAAAGTTTATAAATAAAAAAAAATACAAAATATTCAAGAAAGCCTTCATTTGGGTGCAAATTAAAAGAAAAAGAAATGCCATGGCTATAGGTCTATACTACAAGCCACACAACCAAGCAGAGGAAATAGGCAAACTTTTTTTGCTAGTTGGTTAGCTAAGGTATGCAGAAAACTCTAGTAATGGGGGGCTTTAACTATCTGATATCAACTGGAGTTAAGCTCTGCAACAAGAGGGAGCTCAAACAGGTTTCTGATGTGGCTAGCTGACAACTTTGTCATTCAAAAGGTAAAGGAGGTACCTGTTTGGTACCTGTGAGGTACCAAAGGAAGTGAGGTTCAGCTTTACTGGACTTAATTCTTACTAGTAGAGATGAAGTTATAGGAGAGTGATCATGTCATACTAGAATTGAATATAATGTAGGTAGGGGTGGGTTCTAACTTTTTTTACTACCGGTTCTGTGGGCGTGGCTTATTTTGTGGGCATGGCTTGATGGCCATGTGACAATTCTTTAGGATTTAGCAGAGGTACTGGTCTACCAGGCTTTTAACTGCTTGCAGAGCTGTACCAGTCTACCCATTTATTTTTGCAGGCACTGGTCTACCCATTTATTTTTGCAGGCACTGGTCTACCCATTTATTTTTGCAGGCACTGGTCTACCCATTTATTTTTGCAGGCACTGGTCTACTCATGTATTTTTGCAGGCACTGGTCTACCCATTTATTTTTGCAGGCACCGGTCTACTCATTTGTTTTTGGAGGCACCGGTCTACCACCAAACTGCCTTTTAGCACTGATCAGCTGTAGGGCGGCCCTTTGAAGCCCCACGGCAAGAGTTTAAACAGTTTTTCCTTATAGCCTATCAGCTGGGACTCAGGAGGGAGCAATAGATTGGGGGTGGGGGCAAATAAAAGGTAAGAATAACGCGGGGGTGGGGGGGGGCATGGGAGCAGAACCGGTTCGCTGACGTCATATCATCACTGCTAACGGCTCGGCAGAACCGGGCTGAACTGGGAGGAACCCACCACTGAATGTAGGCACAAATCATCGAACAAAGTCAAACTTCTATCTTAGAGCTGACTCCAACAGACTAAGAGCGAGATCAGGAAATACTAAAGACAAAAACAATTCAAGTTGTTTGGGAAACTCTGAAAAATGAGTTGAAAATGAAAAACAAAATACCACAGAGAAAGAAAAACCTATGAAACCAGCATGGTTGCACAATGAGCTCTCTGACAACGGACAAATGTAAAAAATGGAAAGAGGGGCATATAACTAGAACCGAATACCAATCACCCATATTTGCAAAGATGAAATCAGAAAAGCTAAGGCTCAAAATGAAATAAGACTTGCAACAAGTGCCAAAAAAAAAAGTTTATTTAAATATGTAAGGAACAAGAAGAACGTCAAGGAAATGATCAGTCCACCAATGGCAGAAGGTGGCATGAAAGTGATGGTTAGCAGGAGAAAGCACAACATATGTACTGGAAACAAATTGCTTGTATGTTCAATTACACTTGGCCAATAAAGTATTCTATTCAGTTCAAATCACTAGGACCAGATGGTTTATATCCCAGGATTCTAAATAAGCTGGCAGATGTGATATTGGAACCCCTGAGCAGAATCTTTCAGAAATACCAGACAACTGGAAAAGAACCACGTGGTTCAAATTTTCAAAAAGGAGAAAAAGGTGGATTCCATACAGGTAGATTCCATACAGACCTATGAGCTTGACTTTAATACCCAGGAAAATCCTGGAAAGGATAACCAAGCAGTGGATTTGTGAGAATCGCCTAGAAATGAACAAGGTGATTACCAGAAGATAAGCTTTTTTGGAAGATAGACTCAAGATTCAGACGGGCTTTGACAGATTTGAGCTTCCTAGCCAGCAGGATTCAGTTCAGTAGTAAGAAAAGTAAGGTCCTGCACTTAAGCAAGAATAACCAAATGCATGGTTATAGAATCGGCAAAAGTACTTGGCTCAACAGTAGTAACTGTGAGAGGGATCTAGGTGTCCTAGTGGATCACCGTTAAGTAACTTATTCAAGTTCAACCTGGAATTAATGAGAATTCTTTACAGTAAGAACAATTCAGTGGTGGGTTGCCCCCGGTTCGCACCAGTTCTATAGAACCAGTAGTAAAACTGATGGGAGGCTCCACCCACTGACCCTGATGTCATCAAAATGCTTCTGCACATGAGCAGAAGCTTCTGCATGTGAGCGAAGTGCGTGCGTGTGCAGCCCCATTGCAAACCAGTAGTAAAAGTAAGTAGAATCACTCCTGGAACAACTGATCAATGAAACAGCTTGTCTCCTGGAGCTGTGGGTGGTCCATTGCTGGAGGTTTCCAATAAAAGATTGGACAACCATTAGTATAAGGACACCTGCTTTAGAGAGGGGGATTGGATTAGATGACCTCCAAGGATCCTCCCAGCCCTATGATTCTACAATTGTAATTCGGAGGAATTTCTGGTTGATGTCAATTGACTGGATTGCACTGAAGTCTGAAATTAGGAAGGCTGTTGCATGCTGAAAGATGATTATGCAATATAAGGCAGGCATTTAGATCCAGCCACTGACCATTTCATAAGAAAAGCCATTGGCTGTCTTGTAAGAAACCTGCATGGAAGAAAACTAAATTCTAATCAAAAGAATTTATCTTCCTCTTTGAAATAAAAAATTACTCAAGAAACTTCCATTTTGTTATATTAAATGGGAATGGCAGGAACATTATTATCTTACAATGTTAGAGTCCAAAATTTTATTGTTTCCCTAACAACTAGGAAAATCAAGTGTGATAGACACAACAAGCTCCAAATGTTTAATTACTGAAAAAGATGTGCTTTAAAAAACAAAACAAAACAAAAAAAAAAACCTACTGTAAATAGCAGAGCAACTTTTTTTTTACCTTAACAGAATAACAGAGTTGGAAGAAATCTTGTTTTACCATTGCACTGTGTTGAATTCCATTAAGAAACTTTATTTATAAGTTTGATATTAGGGAAAAAAAGAGCTGTACTGATGTTGGGGAAGCTATTGTATATCTTCTGTTTGATTATATGCAATATTTTCTAGTCTGATTGTGTTAATGGAGCAAAATGTAAGAGCTAACTCCCATGGGGAAAAAAAAAAACCTCAAAGGTCAAGTGTTAGGACACAATGTACTCATCATGTAAATGTCAAACTGGCCAAACTGGATAATTGGAAAGTTTATTATTTGATGCAATTCATGAATATCACACTGATAGATTATATGACAGCCCATGTTTTCTTTTTAATTTAATATCTGTGCAGGGAGGGAAGGAATCAATATCTGTAATACGATACTGACACAACACCATGTTATAAATTCACCATTTCTAGAAGTTCATCAAATCTTGAATGTCTCTGTCAAACGGAGCTTATGTTTTTATGTTGACATTTTACTATCAGGAATCAGAATGCAATGAAAAATATTAAGAAAGGTACATAGAATACTGCAGTTAAAGATTTAGCTCTTTTTTCCCTTTAGTTCGTATAGTAATTCTTCTGTAAAATGTTTAATTTATATGTTATTTCTGCTATTTTTAAGCAGAAAACCTGGATCAATATTGATGTAGCAAACGGAAACCTAGACTATTCTGACTCCTTCAAGTTTTTAGGCCAATAATTTTATCTGCTGGGGACCTCTTTAGATTTGAAGATGTTGGCACAGTGTCCATCTACTGTAAAAAGGTGCAATAGCATGTTGGAGCTAATAAGAAACAGTTGTGAAAAAAAATACCAATATTATAATGCCCTTATATCATTGGTACCCCTTCATCTGGGATATTGTGTGCACTTCACTTCAGAAAGTATACAGTGACACTAGAGAAGGTGCAGAAGAGGGCAACTAAGATGATAAAGAGGCTGGAATAACAGTTGGTAACAGTTGGCAACATTTGGGGGTTTTAGATTAGAAAGAAAGTAAATTATAGGGGGCATGATGGAGGTGTACACAATTACATGTATAAATTCTGTGGATAAAATAGACAAGGATAAAGAACCGATTTTCCCCTTTCAAAATACTAGAACTACCCTGTTTCCAAGGATGAAATGCTCCCGGTTCGGACCGGATCGCCCGATCTGGTAGTGATGGCAGCGGGTGGTTCGGAGAACTGGTAGCAAAAATCACTGCCCCCCCCCTGCCCCCATGTCCAGCTGAGCCGCACAATCACCAGAGGCTTTTTTTTTCTTTTAAAAGCATTTTTTCTACAACCTCTTCCGACGAAAAAATGCTTTTAAAAGTAAAAAAAAAAGAAGCCTCTGATGATTGCACAGCTCAGCTGGGATCATCAGAGGCTTTTCAAAGCATTTTTTTCTGCAACCTCTTGGCTGAAGAGGTGTTAAAAAAAATGCTTTGAAAAGTCTCTGACGATCCCAGCTGAGTTGCCTGATTGGCAGAGAGGTATTTTTTAAAAAGCCTCTCTGACGATCCCAGCTGAGTTGCCTGATCGGCAGAGAGATATTTTTTTAAAAAAAATACTTCTGTGCCCATCAGGCAACTCAAAAAAATACATCTCTGCAGATCAGGCAACTCAGCTGGGATCATCAGAGAGGTATGTTTTAAAAAGCCTCTCTGAGGCTTTTCAAAGCATTAGAAAAAATGCTTTGAAAAGTTAAAAAAAAGTTGGCCACGCCCACCCAGTCACATTACCACCCCCAAGCCACACCCACAGAACCGGTAGTAACAAATTTTACATTTCACCCCTGCCTGTTTCCCCCAAAATAAGACATCCCCTGATAATAAGCCCAATCGGGCTTTTGAGCATATGGCAATAAGGCCAAGTGCTTATTTCAGGGTTCAAAAAAATATAAGACAGGGTCTTATTTTCAGGGAAACATAGAATAGGTCATCAATGAAATTGAATCATGTAAGAATCAAGAGATAAAACTAACTTTTTTTTTTTTACCCGATATGTAGTTAAACTTTGGAGTTAGCTACCACAAGATGTAGTGCTGGTTCAAAGAAATGTTGCCCTTATTCATGGAAGTCATGGGGACCAACGGCTATTAGCTTTGATGGCTGCTCTGAAGACCATCTGCTGGGAGATTAGGGGGCTTTGCTGTGCAGTTGGTTGGCCACTGTGAGAAGAGGTTGCTAGACTAGATGGGCCAAGGGTCTGGTAGTGCTTATGTTTTTATGACCATTAGATAAAAATCTGAGTGGAAAAACCCTGGCAGTTTTTAGGAATATTGCTAAGATATTAAATGAGGTGCAGCAGGGTTTTCATAAGCAAGAGATATTTACGTGATTAGAATTAAACACGATGAAATGTGTAAAATGGCCTTGATTAAGGGGAGGTACATGTAAGCATGCACATTTCAATTGAACTACAAATAGATGGTTATGTCTTGCTGGAAGCAATATATCTGGTCCCTGCTACGTCTTTACATCTGCAATTTGATTTATTAATAGAAGAGAGGTTAACATATATGAATAAAAGAACAATCAGTATTTCCTTAGATATTCCCACTGGTTTGTAAGTATACCAGACTAGACCTGATTAACCATTGTTAGAACATAACTGGAGTCATTGCTTAGTGTCCTACATGTAGGAGAGGCCAGAAACATACCAGTCAGCTTTGAGTTTTCTGATCAGTTTCTTCATCTGGCAATCATCCCAGGGAACCTATTTGGAAGACCCTGAAAAGGCAGCAATTTTTAAATTGAATTTTTTTTGGGTGGTGGTGGGGGAAATGTGCTTTTTCTGATTAAAAACTGAAAATTGTATGTTTCCTCCCCTGTCTTCCAAATAAAGAAATACTGTAACCTGTAGAAGTTTGGTGCAAACTTCTTAAAAGATCTTGGGACAAGGAGGTGGAAGACCTCAGACCTGGCATCTGGCACAGGGATCACTATAGAAAGAGATCGATGAGCCTGATCACAAGAATACAGGATTGAATTACAAAATTTCATCTGCTCCTCTTTTTGTTGTTGTTGTTGCAATCCTGGATTTTGACCCTGACACAGTTATATGGCCTCTGTGTTTGCAAGAAAGGTAAAGGATAGAAAATCATAGAAGTGCTAGATTGCTTGTAAGTGTCCCTTGGAAGCAATAATCTTCCCAAGAACAACAATCTTCTCTCTAGGAGCCCAATCTTCGTATGGAGGACCAGTCCTGGATAGACTGTCTCATGCTTTACCATGTGAATTCTGGGATATAGTTCAGAAATCTAAAATGTTCACAGTACAGGTAGTCCTTAGCATACAACCATTTGTTTAGTGACCGTTCAAAGTTACAGCAGCCCTGACAAAAGTGATTTATAACCACTCTTGCACCCATGACAGCATTCCTCACAGTCATGTGATTAAAATTCGGGCGCTCGGCAAACAAAATGTATTTATAGCTGTTGCAGCATCCCCTGGCCATTTGATCACCATTTGTAACCTTCCTAGCTGGCTTCTGACAAGCAAAATCAATGGATGAAGCCAGATTCACTTAATGACTGATGATTGATTTAGCAACGGCAGTGATTTGCTTAACAACTATGGCAGAAAGATGGTAAAATGAGGCATAATTTAACTGTACCAGATTGTAACTCAATGTCACCTCACTTAGCAATGAAAACTTGGTGCTGTCGAGTGTTGCTTGACCTCGTCCTGTCTTTCCTGCACCAGCAGTCTAGTGGAGCCGAGAGGTGCTTTTTATGATTGTAAGCAGTGGTGGGTTCTAACTGGCTTTACTACCGGTTCTCTTCATGCACGCGCTTTGCGTGCCGCACCTATCACCTGGGCTAAAACAGAAGAAATAAAAGGTAGGAATAACTTGGGGGCGGGCAGAAGGTGCCCAGCTCCCAGACAAAGAGAACTGGTTCGGTGATGTCATATCGTCACTGCTACCGGCTTGGCCAAACCGGGAGGAATCCACCACAGGTTGTAAGTCAAAATGTGTTGAGCTGGATTTTCCATATGCAGCTTTTAAATAACTAAATGGGAATATTACAAAATTCATTAAATCTGAAAGGCAACATGGTGTAGTTGTAAGACCAGGACAATTCAGCCAAGGAAATTCACTGTGTGGCTTTAGACCACTCACGATCTCTAAGCCCAACCTGATTGCTAGGAAAAATTGAAGGAGGGTTTGTTTAAGCTCCTACAACAAAAGTGGAATATAAATCTAATCAATAAAGCATATCACATTACAGTGGAAAATGTGCTCGGGTATATATTCATGAAGAAATGAATATTTTCAATCTATTCTCAACCCATAGATGAATGAAGATACAGAATAGCAGGCATTTTAATATGAAAGCAGTATTGTTAGTTTGTCCTCACAGATTCTGTGAGATGCAAGTGATTCTGGGCAGATTTAAAGCTCATTTTTAATTAATTCTGCTTTGGAAATAAGTTGAGCAGAAACTACTGGGACTTACTTAGAGGAAAATACGATTTCAGATGACGCCTTTCATTTATCCCTCTTGATAAAAATAGTAACACCGATTTAATTCATGAATGCTGCCAACAATACGAGGAAAATTTTAGGAAACCACATGAGATACTTACATCAGTGTCTTTTGTCTTTGTGTCTACCATTCTTTCTCTTTCTTCTCAATTTTTTTAAAAAAAACTTCTGACTTTTGAAAAGTTAAGTTTATGAAATCAGTGTTCTCTTTGGTTTGGCTCCTTCATAATTGGGAATCTTATTCAGATTTTATAACGTGGGTATTGTCTTTCATGTGCTACTTTGGAATAACATTTGCTCTGCCATTCTTATTTCAAGAGAGACAATTTACTCAGTTAAAAGTCAGAATCTGCATTTAAATGAAATGCTTTCTGGACCACAATTGGAAAATATCATTTTTGTATGTAAAGATAATGCCAGCTTTGGACATTTTCAAATACTGAATTGAGTAACAAGTTGAATGCTTTGTATTTAAATGCAGATGAAAGAGAGAAAAAAAAGAATATCAGCTTCATTTGACATGAAAACAATACTTTATTTAAGACAGAAATTAAAAAGTAATCTAGCATTTAATTTATGCATAGTTTCTTCCTTCATATAAAAATGTCATGCTTGTCAGTACTTACAATGTTTTCTGACATGGTGTGTTAGTGTACGGCTGAGCTTTTCGTTCAACATACTTTTCCTTTAACAATCTTAATGGTCTCACAATAAGGACAAATAAACCTGGGTTTTTCAATTTTCAAAATTTCAAGCTTTGGTTTAAACCCTCAGATAATTTATCACTTGTTGGGCATATACAGTAGTGGCCAAAATTGTGGAAAACTTTTGGGAAAAGTGTATTTTTGAAGTTTGATGACTAATAACACCACTTTTTTGAGAAGTTTCAAGATAATCATATTCCACAGCTGGAATGGCCTGGGAATAGCCCAGACCTTAACCCAATTGAAAATCTATGGAGCCGACTAAAGAAACTTGCTAGTCAGAAGTGACCCAGCAATAAAACCAGTGGTGAAATCCAAATTTTTCTACTACCAGTTCTGTGGGCGTGGCTTGATGGGTGTGGTGTGGCTTGGTGGGCATGGCTTGGTAGGTGTAGCAGAGGAAGGATATTGCAAAATCTCCATTCTCACCCCACTCTGGGGCTAGCCAGAGGTGATATTTGACAGTTCTCCAAACTACTCAAAATTTCCACTACTGGTTCTCCAAACTGCTCAAAATTTCCACTACCAGTTCTCCAGAACCTGTCAGAACCTGCTGGATTTCACCCCTGAATAGAACCCAGTTAATAGAAGCAATCATTCAATCTTGGTTTCACCTTATAACAGCTGCAGAACTAAAAGACTTGGTTCACTCCATGGGAAGACATTGTAAGGCCGTAATTCATGCTAAAGCTTACCCAACTAAGTATTAACTGACGTGATAATTTTTGTATATCTCGTTTTTTCTATGGTGATATTTTTTGTATATCTCATTTTTTCTATGTCTTTCACTTTTCTTCTTTATACTGTAACTGCTATTCTAATAGCAAATCCTTCATAAAAGTTATTGCATTACATTCGTGATTAAGTTATCTTTCCATTGATATATAATTTTGGGGTACTACTCCAAAAAAAGTGGGGTTATTAGCTAGTTTTAGAAAATACACTTTCCCCAAAAGGTTTCCACAATTTTGGCCACTACTGTACAATATATGGCTAATTGTTCCAGAGATGTAGCTACAATTTTATTCCATCAAGTCAATGTCAACTCTTAGCAAATACATAGTTGATTTTTTCCAAGTGTTGGAAAAAAATATCCCTCTCGTTCAGTTCCAAGCTGGGAGAAAGACACTGGAAACATGGAGGCTGATTGGAAAGATGGTTTAATGATGAAGAGAACCACCAGTGTTTATGGTTCTGGTGAAGCTGACAAAACAGTGTTGTCCTTTAATATTGGCTGTTGTCAGATTCCTATGGGGTCATGTAGGGGTTATGTAGGGGTCATCACTGGCTCTATAGGCAAAAGAGAAAATGCAAATCCTAGGTGCTTGTCTGAGCTAATTTGGTTGAAGTTTGGACTGCTCTGGAGGTGGTGCATTGAAGGGGCTTGTGTTCTGAAAGGTGTTGGACAATTCCTATTGTGGCTTTCATCCTGTATTGGATTTTGAACAAAGGATTGCTTCCCATCTTCCCATTCTACCTTTGTTTCAAAATATCCTGTCTTGAATGGATTATCAAATCTGCATTTCTAAAAGGTGGCCTCCTCAGTTTCTGCTTGGGGCCAGGGAGACTGGAGCTGGTTTCTGAATAGGCTGGCCCAATCTTTCTTAATGGGCACAGAATATCTGCTGGGGGCTATTAAGAAAGACTGAGTCTGCTTCCTGCCTCTAAAAAAAACATGTTTCTCCATTTCTCACTTAGGGAAATATAATATTCTGCCTTTTTTAAATATTTCTCAAAATATTTCATTCTGTTAGGAATGGGGGTGGCTTCACAAGACAATATGGCTTCACTCTGGTTTTTTAGGTCTTCCAACAGTGCTCCTATAGCTACTGTAACTGCATCCAGCTTCTTGCCTTTTCTTCAGCCTTTTCCAGTACAGGTAGTCCTCAATTTGCAACGATAAGTGGGACCAGAATTTCCATTGCCAAGCAAGACATTTGTGAAGTGAATTGCACCTGGTTTTATGACCTTTTTTTGCCATGGTGGTTAAGTAAATCACTGCAGTTTTTAAGGAAACCACATGGTGTTAAATGAATTTGGCTTCCCTCATGCTTGTGACAAACCGGCTCATGCCAGGCTGCTGTAACCATTGCAAATGAATGACATTTGCTAAGCGCCCTAGTTATGCTCATATGGCCATGGGGATGCTGATATGGTCATAAGTGCGAGGACTAGTCATTCACTGTTTCAGTGCCATTTTAACTTGGTCACTAAATGAATGGTTGTAACTCAAGGACTACCTGTATTAAAGACTTCTTGAGAGAACTAGATCATTGCTTCTGAACCTCAACACACATGCTAGCTGGGGAATTCTGGGAGTTGAAGTCCATATATCTTAAAATTGCCAAGGTTGAGAAACGCTGGTCTAATTTGTCCAAACTAGAGAATGCAGGAATGGAATTAAATCCTAAGGAACAAAGTTCATTCATACCGCTAACCGCAATTGCCAGTATATTGAATCTAGTCTAGTGGGCAACTGGTTACGTGGCCTGAACGATTTGTGTGATATCAGCTTTTTATGTTTTGTGCCTACTAACAACCAGTCCACCACACTGTAGATTATAGAATTTTTTTAAAAAAACTGCATCCACATATCACTCATAACAGAAATTATGTCAAACCATTTTAGGTTTTGAAGAGTTTTGAAGTAGCTACTAACCAATGCTGTAAAAACAGGTTTTATGGTTAATAACAAGAACAAGAACAGTACTGTTGATCTACGGTCTTTCTTAAATTCTAAAACCTTTTATATGAATTAAAAAGCATATGGTGTAAATAGAACTTGTAAAACCATGCAAGATAATTTCCAAAAAACCATGGAATTTTCCTCAATATCTGTGAGTTATGTGTGGAAATCTATAAGTCACTGCTATATTTCTATACAACTCACTTTCATTTTACAAATTCTAGTTAAATTTTGTGGCTATAATATTTCTGTAAAAAAAAACAACTTTTGGATTATCAGGAACAAAGTGTTGGATTATATAACATGCTCTGCTTGATATAATATAATCCATTACCATAAACTTTAGTTTATCTACTTTACCATTTAAGTCCCCAGCATGCAGAAAGAACACCACAATTAATGTTATTGAAAAGTCAAAGTATCTTTTGGAATATTTATGTGGATTAGGAGTTAGGAGCAGCCTACATTCCCAGGGCAGGCCCATGTTTATTTTTGCTGGCCCTTTGGTCCTATGGTGACCATGATGACTGAAAATGGACATATATTTTCAGATGATTCAGGCATATCATTGGTAAGAAAGGGTTGTTTTTTGTTTTGTTTTATTTTGAGAAATTCCAAGCTCCCTCAAATTTAGTCCGCCATAATTTAGTTCTACCACTTTGCAGCCTTCAAATGGTGATTTTGACTTCTAGAAGTTTGATCCACACCTTGAATGTGCAAACTGAAGAGAAGAAATAGGGATATGACAGGAAATAGTCTCTGTTTTCTGTCCAGCCTGTCAAGATTACCACCATCATCTCCTTCGGGCACCACAGTGAAACAAATCTGCTAATCCATTTCAACCCCAAATGTCTGAAATTGATATGAGTCTGTCTACTATTCCATCATTTTGTCTGTAAAAGTTATATTAGATAGAAGTAAATGCCTAACTAAGAAAATCAATAGCAAAATATGTCATAGTTAGGCCCATGAATGAACACCAACTGAAATAGACACCGGTTTAACAATTGGTGCCTATCACTCTTCCTTCAAAAAGGCATTGTTATAATAACTGTAATAATTTAATAGCCATGTTTGAGAGCCCATTATTAACTAGCTTGGACAGGCATCTAAAGGTTTCTGACAGGCACCTTGAATTTCTGAAAGAGAAAAATACCGTCAATGACATAGGATAGTGAGTGAGACAGTAATAAGTTAGATAATAAAGAGAATCAGTTCTTCTTTTTCTTAAAATAGTATATTTGCTATATTACACCTATCTTGTGTTCATGAGTCTTTTTATTTCCAGCACTAACAAGGTTTTCACTACTCACGAGATGAGAGAAGTTCACTGCATTTTTAACTTTCTCACCGGGAGATTTCTTTAGATGACAGGGTAGAAATATCTTGGTTTATGCATTATTTCTTTTGTATTTATGAGTTTATGGGTAATGATAATGCTTGTAACAGCATGAAAGCCAAGCCGAGACTCCGTGTGGATCATTTCAAATCACTTTTTAAACTTCTTTCTTTCATACCTTTCTGCATGCACGACGTATTCTAAAAAACTGCTTAATATTATACAGAGATTTCCCAATAGATATCCATTAATATTAATCTTGATGACATCATATGGTGCTTGTTCGAACATTGTTAGACGGATAAAGCACTTTTGGCCTTAAGGACCTCTTAAATGAGAATAATTTATTCTCAGTCATTTTTTCCAAGCAGATTCTTGCTGTTACTAATGTAAAAACCTGCTGCTAAATGTTTAGATTGCAAATATTAGCTGGTTGGTAGCTGAATACTTGCTATTGAGTTGGCATAAATTGAAATCATTAATTTTCAGAAGAGGGAAAAAAATGTCTTAGTGTTTGTTATCTATTGACTGGTGAAACTCTGATTTGTAGACCCTACTAAAGTTTTTTTTTTTTTAAAATAATTGCAATTAATGCAATCAAGGCTGATGGATAATAGAAAGGTTTTCTAAGCTTTTGTGCAAGCTGTTGGTAGCTAATGATTATTTCAGCATGTGTTATATTAAAGTTGCCTTCCACAATTGGCACTTCCAGGTAGGTTCATACCAATTTTTGGAACTTCTAGTTAGCATTGCTATTTGGGAATTCTTGGAGTTGTTCCTTAATGGAAGCTTGCCCAATTTGCAACATAGTGGGTGTTTTATCTGCATGTGATTTTCCTTCCTTTCTCCTTTTTTTTCAGCAGAAGTTTAAGTATTTCTTGGTGGTGATAAATATACTGCAATGCATAATGGGAAAGATTAATCATATCTAACAATACTGGGGATCAGAGAGGAACAAATTAGGAAACTGCATGTTCACCCATCCTGCACTGTGTTCTAATGTTTTTTAGATAGGAAGACAGACAGAGTCAGTTTTTTAATTTGTTTATTGCATTGGAAATATTGATCCTTGATCTCATGGTAAATAAAGGAGAATGAGAGATCCATATTCCCATAGTATTAGCAGATGTTGAAGGATAGGAAATCATTTTCCAGCACTTAAAGTTTGGAAGCGTTGCCTACTAGCACTTTGAATGGACAGAAATCTGAATTTCCATCAACGTGGAAGGAGGAAAAAGGTATCACATCAAAATAAAATCAGATCAGAAAAAGGACAAGGGAAATAGATGCTACTCAAGGAAATATCAAATGAAAGGTGGAGGAGTATGAAGCTGCATAACTGGCAAGGAAGGAATCTTAAAAACAATGTGCATTGACGTATCAGACTGTTATTAAATAGTCTTGTAACTTCCAACCTCTGCTTAAAAGATGAGCAAAAAAGGTGCTTATCAGGAAAATGATCCAACTGATCTTTTGCCTCAAGCCGGTTCATCAAGAGCTGGATGACATCCTGTTCCAGAATGCACCTTGCTTGGGGATTTGCCCTCAACTTGGAAGACTTGTTATTGCCTTGTCTTTCAAAGCAGTCTGCCATGATTCCAAATAGATTCCCCCCACCCAACTGCCTGTCCAACTCCCACCCAGAATAGAGTAGACCAGGGGTCAGCAACTTGCGGCTCTGGAGCCGCATGTGGTTCTTTCACTCCTCTGCTGCAGCTCCCTGTCACTCAAAATATGCATCACAACCGCCAATGTGCGACACCTGCTGGCAATCGATTTATTGAGCTTTTCAGGAAAAGAAAAGTTTCAGAAGAAAACAGAACGTTTAATTCAACTACATATGCTAATTTTGTGACTGCTCAGGAAATAGTCAAGCAGGCACGGGAAGTTTTGTGTCTCCCGGTGTTTTCTTTTCTGTGGGAAACGGGTCCAAATGGCTCTTTGAGTATTTAAGGTTGCAGACCCCTGGACTAGACCAGACTAGACTAGACTAGACTAAACTAAAACAGAACAGAACAGAATAGAACAGCAGAGTAGGAGGTCTTCTAGTCCAAATAGGCTATGAATACCAGATGTTTGTTCTCTGTCTCAGCCAAAGCTAAAAAGACCATGGATGGCAGTGAGAGGTGACCAGATGGAGAGATAGCATTCTCACTGCCGATCAACCACATCATTCCTGAGGCATTTGAGATTGTCCATATGGGAAGCACCATTTCCAAACTCAAAGAATTAAATATAGCCCTACCCTGCCTTAGCAGTGGACTGGGGATGAGATTGAGTTAACATTATGAAGACATGTCTCTCAAAAGGTAAGGTTGGTAATCTTCATGCTGCAACAAGTTGGATGTGACTTGCTTTTGGGGGAGTTGGGACAATTGTAAGATTTGTTTTTTGGCCAGTGAAGAATTTTGAAACTGAACAGATCTGAGTGTTTTGCAGATGATAGGGACAAACTCAGAAACCAATACTGTTGGGAACAGTAAGCGGCATTTCTTGTTGATTTTGCAATATAAAGGATTTGCCCTAGGTTTCAGAACAGCAATTTATTAGAATCTGCTGTTTCAGACTGATGAACTGATAAAGCAAAAGGACTATGAGAGAGTCAGAGAAAATGACTAGAAGGAAGGCAGCTTTGCTTGGATTGGAAGGAAGCTTTGACGGGATCCATAATCTTCTCAAAAGCTGCTTTTTTAAAAATAAAAATGATTTGTTCTCTTTTACCATTTTGCACTATTAAGAAATGAGTTTTTGTAGATCACTCTTCACTGTTCCATCTGCTACATATAAGTCATTCCTGATAGAATGTTTCATTAAAGTGGATTTTTTTTTAAAAAAAAAACATAATTATTTTACTAGAATGAAATAGTGGTCAGAAAATACAGCTCACTGTCTTCTAGGATAGTGTGTTGTTGTTGTATTGTGTGCCTCTGAGAACATACATGCACTGAAGGAAAGAATAAAAAATATTGTTAGATAAATGCATAGACTAGATAAATAAAATGAAATGAAGCATGGTATGCATTTATTGCATTCATGGTGCACCTTGTATTCTGGCTCCTGTTGCTTATTAAAAAGATTATACAAATTTTTATAAGAAATCTCACTGTGGCTCTTCCAAGCCTTTGGCAGTGTAAGGCACAAAATTCAGTGTACATTTTTGATTCATTCTTAAAATCACTTCTCATCTTTATAAGCTAGCCTCATTTTATTTGTAATTATTTATTTAAATAGCAAATCAATGTTCATGCTGAAATTTCTCCTTTGGGATCGACCTATATTATTCTCATGGAACCTTGATTTCCTTAAATCAAACAGACAAATTCTGCTACTCTCTAACTAGGTTTTGGGGAGATGGAAAAAACTGTAGGAAGGTAGTTTGTTGTTCCTCCACAGCAAGTGGATGCGCCTAACTAACCTTGGCTAATCCTGGAAAATCTAAGTACTGATTAGGACAAGGAGGGGAGGCCACTAGTTTTAATACCAAGGCTGGAGGCTGGATCGAGAAATTCATAAAGAAACCTAGAAGAATATAGAAGTGCGGTCCCCAACCTTTCCATCCTGGCAGCCTGGCCCAGCAGTGTGTGTGTGTGTGTATGTGTGAATGGCAGGTGCACACACAACTCCATTGGAGTGAGCAGTGGGTGCATGCACTTTTCACTCGCACTAATGGACTGTAACAGTATGCTTGAGGTTTAGGTTCAGTTTAGAATGGTATTTGAAGCAACATTCATGCCTACTCTATGCATTTTCGTTATGTTTGTGGCTGAAGGAAGGGAAAAAGTGTGTAGTAAAATGTCCAAGTTGAATTTGACTTCTTAATGAGTCCCCAAAATTATATAAGTTATTTAATGGTACCATTAAACAGTGACTTCATGGGATAACAATCCAACTATTAATACTCTAGTGTAAGCTTTGTCATTTGAGCTAGACCCAGAAAAACATAACTCTTTCATTATGAAATCAGTTCCATTTTCAGCAATGAATTATACAAAATAAAACTTGGATGTAATGAAATAATGTTTGCTTTAGTTTTGAGAATTAGTGTTAACTATCTGCAGAGGAATTAGAGCCTGTCCTTATGTTACATACGTAAAAATCTGTTTAATAAGAGCTGGTAGGATGCATAACTATTTATTAATATTAGAATGTTAATAAGCACTTTCAGGTTATTAAACTTAATTTTCTCTTGTTTCTTTTCTGATTTTGTTTTTCTTTCTTGTCTATTAAGACAATAGGACTTACAAATGTGAGATCTAAGTCATTTCAAAGACTGTTGTACTTCAAATAAACTGTGTAGGATCATGGAAGGATTTAATTTAGTCCGACAAAGAATAAAAACAGTAATAGTATATCCCAAGCCATTGATGACTATGAATGCATTTTTCTTCTTTTTTTATTAATTTCAGGGTTTAATTTTTTTCCATTTTTTTAAAAAACCCAAGATTTTAATTCTATATATGCTATTTCTGTTACACTGCCATTAATTTGAAAACTTGAAAGTGAGCCGGACTTAACTTTTTCATCAAAACAAGTTATTTACATTAAGATTTTTCAAAAATAATATCCTTAAATAGGCTTGGGTTTTTCAAAACCGGTATGTTTTAAGGAGGGTTGAGGTTTTTTAAAAAAACAATACATTTAAGTAGAGTTGAGTTTTCATGGCCATCCAATGAAGCCTTTTTAATGAATGAATGAATTGGTCTTTTTCATTACTATTGAATGATGCTTATTGATGGTTACATTGCTATAATGTATCCTCCTATTACAATCCAATGATGTCATTGATCATTCCTGTGTCTGATTTATACCATATCTTTCTATTTAACTGCATGTTGAAGGCAATCAAAACACAAGGGATATTTGCAGGGGTGAAATGCTCCCGGTTTGGACCGGATCGCCCGATCCGGTAGCAATGGTGACGGGTGGTTCGGAGAACTGGTAGCAAGAATCCCTGCGCCCCCTCCCCCATGCCCAGCTGAGCCGTGTGATCATCAGAGGCTGTTTTTTTTACTTTTGCAAGCATTTTTTCTACAACTTCTTCGGCCGAAAAAATGCTTTTAAAAGTAAAAAAAAAAAAAGCCTCTGATGATTGTGCGGCTCAGCTGGGATCATCAGAGGCTTTTCAACGCATATTTTTCTGCAACCCCTTCGGCCGAAGAGGTTGTAGGAAAACAAATGCCTTTAAAACCTCTGCTGATCCCAGCTGACTTGCCTGATCGTCAGAAAAGCATTTTTTCCTGCAACCTCTTCAACCGAAGAGGTTGTAGGAAAAAAATGCCTTTAAAAGAAAAAAAAAAGTTGGCCATGCCCACCCATTCACATTACCCTCCCCCCCACCAAGCCATGCTCACAAAACCAGTAGTAACAAATTTTAGATTTCACCCCTGGATATTTGGCTTTGAATCACATACCGTATCATGGACAGTAATTGGAGATATACATATGTTAAAGAATTATAATATAGCCGCCCTGAGTCTTCGGAGAGGGGCGGCATACAAATTGAATTAATAAATCATAAATAAATAATAATGTAAAACAGGGCTGTACAACACTTCATCGGAGACCACAAGGGGCTTCAGGGTGTACAGGGAATGAACACAGCAATTGTCTACAACTCATTAAACTAAAAGGGAAGCCATCTTTTCCTGGAATCTGTTGGAAGAAGAGAGTTAATCCATGCCAAGACTTTGCTGTTAGATTTCTGTTCATATAAACAATTACAGGAAATCCTCGATTTACAACAGTTCATTTAGTGACCATTTGAAGTTACAGTGACACTGAAAAAATGATTTATGACCATTTTTCACACTTACAACCATTGCAGCATCTCCATGGTCACATGATCAAAACTCAAATGCTTGGCAACTGGTTCATATTTATAACTGCTGCAGATATTTATATTTATATTATTTATATTTATATTTATAACTGCTGCAGTATCCTGGGGTCATATGATTACATTTTGCAACCCTTGGACAAGTAAAGTCTATCAGGAAGCCAAATTCATTTAATCATCATGTTGTTCCTAGCTTAACAATTGCAGTGATTCTCTTAACAACTGTGGCAAGAAATGTCGTAAAATGGGGCAAAAAGGAGCCTGAGTGGCGTAGGAGGCTAATGCCTCCTAAGGCAGCATTTAACATCCAGCTGCCTGCAATTACTGCGAGTTCAATTCTCACCAGGCTCAAGGTCAACTCAGCCTTCCATCCTTTCTAAGGTAGGTAAATTGAGGACCCAGTTTGTGGGGGCAATAAGCTGACTTTGTATAAATATACAAAAGTATGAAGCCTATTGCATAACACATTGTAAGCCGCCCTGAATCTCCGGAGAAGGGCAGCATATAAATCAAATTAAAAAAAAAAAATCACTTGGCAACTTTCTCGCTTAGCAACAAAAAATTTTGGACTCAGTTGTGGCCTAAGTTGAGGACTACCTATATTATAATTTAGATTATGCTCTTTGTGGGACCCCAAGAAAATCAAATTTAGTTTAAAAATTTACAGTGAAGTGCTACATATGGTCCTCCAAGGTATAATTGTGGATTTGAAGTGTTGCACAGATCTAGTATAACAGTCTTTCCCACAAACAACTAACTCAGAGTTTCTCAACCATGACAACTTTAATACCTTTGGACATGCCATCTGGGGCATTCTGAATTCCAAAATTTGTAATGTTGTGAAGTAGTAGAAACCCTGAATTAAGCTATGGATCTTAGTCTTATTGATTTAGTGCAGTTGTTCCCAAACTTTTTCAGTCCACCGCCCCTTTGGTGCAACAAACTCATCCTCAGTGCCCCCCATCCCCACTCCACAACAGTGTCAAAAAGATTGTAAAAGCATCTCACACAGTTGCCTTTTGATAGCCAACAAACTTCTGTATGAAGCAGCAAATGATCAAAATCTTCATCATTCTCAACACAGAGCTCTCGGAATAGTCGATCATTGAGAGCATGTACTTTAATTTTGTTCACTGCAGTAATGATGGTGCTGATATAAATCCATACTTCAGATATTCCACACTATACTGTCTACATTTCTTCTTTGATTTTTCTGCTTCTGCCATTTCTGCTGTGAAAATCCGAATACTTACAATATGTGTGTGTTCACATCTGATTTGAAAAGAGTTACAGTTGCAGGATGGGTGGGTAGTAGAAACCTGCTTTTTTAATTTAAAAAAATAGGGAAAGTTTGCCGAGCCAGGCAAAACAGAGCAGCACACATGAGGCTTAGCGTGGCTGCCAGCGTATGGTACGTGCAGGCACAGGAGGTGATGGGGCAAGTCGGGCCGGAACTGGAAGTGCTCAGCTGACTGGCGGCTGACAGAGCTCCAGGCAGAATTGTGCCCTGCAAGGGGCTCACCTCCAGCACTCATCTGCCACCCCGCTTGCCTCTGAGCGCCCCCCTGCCGCTCCCCTTGCCTCTTAGCGCCCCCCTAAGTCATCCCACCACCCCCAGGGGGCAGTACCGCCCACTTTGGGAACCACTGATTTAGTGTGTCAACTAACAAGACTTGTATATTATATCTTCAGAATATGACTATCAAAAAGACACCCATTATTCTGAGATGCATATATTTTTTTAGCCTGCTGAATGTAAATTTAGATCATCCTGCCTACATGTTTTGCATAATCTGTACCATCTGTCTTTTTAATACAATTCCTTTCTGAAGAAGAATTCTATCAGAAAATGTTTCCCAACTCCTCTGAAATCAAAATGTTTGAAGGGGTGTCGAAAATGCAGAAGGTGCTATTAACACTAAGGTCTTTTTTTTTCTCCATACCATGATCTCATAAAAGGCATCTTCTTCAACAACTATTATAGGCTGCAGATGTTCAAATATGGAAATGCAAAGTGCATTTATAGAAAAGCCCACAAACTTTCACCTGGCATTCTTTATACATTTTTTCTGTATTGTGCATGAAATTATACAACACGGGGCTTATTTTCACAGCCTTTGTTGACATGTGTGACATTCATATCTCTAATGGCTAATTTGTTAATGCAATATATAAAAATAACTTGTCAATGGAAATGTAGCCTTTGCATTCCATGGCAGAACAGATTGCAATTTAAATGAAATTAAACATTTTGAGCTACATATAAAATAGCATGCATCATTGTTTAGAAAACTGCATCTTAAAGATTAATATTGAACATTTGATGCTATCTTCAAATACTGATAGCAAAATTAGTAAGCATTCTGTATATTTTTGCTCCATGCTTTTCTTCCATCAAATATTTCTCATATTTGGAGAAAACATTCTACAATTCATGCCTATTTGCATTATCATATGCTTTCTCTAAATCAAAAAAGTAGAATAAACATTTCTTCCCCAGCTCGTACCTTTTGCAATAACTTTCTGAAGATTAAAAATCAGGTCTGGTAGCCTCTCGGTGTACATAAAACCACATTGTACTTTGCCAAATTTTGTTCACTATCATCAGAGTTTCCCAAGAACATTTTATAAATGAATCCCCCCTATAATTTTTGGCTTTGCTATTATTATATTTCCCTTTGCTACCCTTCTTTCACTAATCAGGCATCAGTGCAATTTTCACACCCAAATCAATTCATTGTTGTTATTGTTATTATTATTAAAACTTGATGGCACTTGATTCCCAAGAATTTGTGATGGCTCACAACAATTAAACCAAGAAATTACAATGGAACTGAAAAATGACAAGAATGACCGACTACATTTTGTAGCCTGGGGTCAAAAGATAATACAATATAATACAATCCTCATGCTAATGATAATGACTCCCCAGCCAGTAAATAACTTCATGTAATAATTGAAAAGGAAGAGAGCAAACTAATTCCATATTTTAACATTTATGCAGTTGCACTTTTAACACATGCATTGCTTACCATCTTTAAATGTTCTCACTGCATTTATTATTTCTTTTTCGCATTTTCTAAAAGAAATGCTGACATTTGTAGCATTTGTTTGAATTTCAGTATATTGCCGTCTTTCCCATATCAATCCCTAAAGAATTCAGATCAATACTCAGAGCAATCATAGTTTAGATCTATATTCATGTTTTTGCCATGTTTATGTATGAATACGCTTATGCTCCAACAGTGCTAGAAATAGCTTTTCCAGGCATTTATCCCAAACAGGCCTAACGTAGAACCAAGAGCTTCATGAAGCGTGATGAACATGTACAAACAGCAGATTCTCCTCAGCCCTTCCTCTCCAGGGATATACCTGGTTATTCTAACAACTGCAAGCAGAGCTGGGATGGGGAGGAGATGGACCCAGCTGTTGCCATGCTTGACTTGAGAAGATGATGGCAGTGACACATCACAGGGATCTCCACCGAAGTAGAAGGGAGTCCAGATGATTTAAAAGGATTGTTTTCAATCAATCTAAAAAAAGAGAAAAAGACTAGGGTGACATGATAGCAGTCTTCCAATACTTGAGGGACTGTCACAGAGAAGAAGGGGTCGTCCTGTTCTCCAAACCACCTGAAGACAGGACAAGAAGTAATGGATGGAAGCTTATCAAAGAGAATTAATGAAAACAGTTAATCAATGGAATGGTTCATCTCTAGAAGTTGTGAATGCACCATCACTGGAGAGTTTTAAGAAGAGATTGGACAGCCATTTGTCTAGTATGGTACAGTATAGGGTCTCCTGCTTAAGCAGGGGGTTGGACTAGAAGATCTCCAAGCTCTCTTCCAACTCTGTTATTCTGTATTCTGTAAAAAAAAAAAAGGGGGGGGGAGATATCTCTTTCAGACCATTGTTAGGTAAGAAGCAAGCAAGGAACTTCTTACTAGTTGCTTAATTTATTCTTTGCTGTGTTGGTTAAATTTAATATTATTCTCTGTTCAAGATAATATATTCTTTTTTTCCCCTTTCCCTTATTATATTATCTACATTTTCTATTTTGTTTGGTTTTATTGTACACTGCCCAGAGTCATGTTGGAGTTGGGTAGTGTGTAGATTGAATACATTAAACTAAATTAATTAAATTACATTCTGTGTATTTCAGGCTTTCTATTTTTTTCAGGCTGATTAGGAAGAAATATTGCTTTTGGATTAATTCTTGTGCTTGTAGAATAATTTGAATGGCACTCTCAGTTCAGCACTATCTTTGTGGTCTAAGTGGAGTATTATATTCTATTTTACAACTTACATTTGTAGTTTTAATCAAGTTTCCATTGTTGATTCCCCATGAGAAATGACAACACAGAGAAGTTATCTCTGGGAACTTTTTTTTTTTCTTAAACCAGAGCATTTGCATATTTATATATAACATTAAAGAAAACTTTTATGTATTATTTTTTTAAAAAAATGGTTTTGCTTATATTTTCATGGGATTAGGCTGTTACTCACACAGGATATAACAGACCTGAGATCCCTAGCCCCACACATATCTATACCACAAAGCCACATAGGAGATATAGATAGATAGATAGATAGATAGATAGATAGATAGATAGATAGATAGATAGATAGATAGATATAGGCTGGTTGGATCCTACACAATACAGTATTGGATTGTGTGTGGCTGTGGTTAGCCAGATATTCCATTAGTTCTTGTTGTTTATATTTTTTATTTTATATTTGTAATTATTGTATTCCATTTTTATTATGTTGGTTTTATTGTACACCACCCAAATATTTGGAGCAAGATTTGGGGTGATGTGGTGCAGGGAGAAAATTTGGAGTTATATGGTACATATATTGAACATACTAGCTGGATACCCGTGCTTCGCTATGAAACTATGTGATGGGGCTTGATAAATTGACACTTACAGCTTGACAATTAATGAGTAGTTATGATCGGCCTCTCCTCTCCCCTTCTCTCCCTCAGCCTTGCCCCATAGAACCCTATCCTATCCTATCCTATCCTATCCTATCCTATCCTATCCTATCCTATCCTATCCTATCCTATCCTATCCTATCCCCTTCTCTCCCTCAGGCTTGCCGCACAGAAGCCTCCCCTATCCTATCCCCTGGTTGCTGCTGTGAAAGTAAAACTGAAAGTGAAACTCCTCTCCTCTGCTTGCGTTTTGCATTTGGAACAGATTTCTTTTCAGGTGGGGAGGGGGAATATAATTCCTTAGCATCAGAGCGTGTTAATAATAATATAGGAAATACTAATGCTCTGATGGTCATTTCAAAAAATCCTTTCTTAGTGAGCACCTAGAAGGCAAGAGGAATATACATGGCAAATTTCAAATTTGTAGGTTTTATGGTTCTGAAGATTTTGTGATTACGGTGTGAGTGGTTTTCACTTACATATAGAGAGATTTAAAATTAAGTTCATACTTTATGACATACAATTTGATCCTTTCATTCATAATTAAATCCATACTTTTACTTCCCTGTATTCAACAGTTCTACTCCACAATATCAGACTACCTTCATTCAAAGCTATTGCATTCTCTTTTTATCTCTTAATTTCACATATATTCAACATTATCTCCCTCCCTCCCTCCCTCACTCCCTCCCTTCTCCATAGCTCTCCCTACTATTTGTCACTTATCAAGTTGCAATTTTCCAAAATGCCATAGTCATCATTAGATAGGTCTATAAATATTAACATTTGTTGCCCACCATATTGTGCTCAACTGCAGCTTTCACACTTTGTGGTAAAATAAATAAGTTACATGTAACATTCCCTGAAGTACCCTTCAGTTTGGACACATTTTGACCAGTGTGCCTGAAAAGCAACAAAACCTCTATGCAAACTGAGCCTGGTGGCTCAGCAGACTGATAGTATTGTGATTAACACCAGCTGTCTGCAATTACTGTAAGTTCGAATCTCACCAGGCTCAAGGTTGACTCAGCCTTCCATCCTTTCAAAGGTAGGTAAAATGAGGACCCAGATTGTGGGGGCAATAAGCTGACTTTGTATAAATATACAAAAGTATGAAGGCTATTGCTTAACGCATTGTAAGCTGCCCTGAGTCTCCGGAGAAGGGCGGCATATAAATCAAATTAAAAAAAAAAAAAACTTGACTCTCAAACTTTCAAGTCCATACATCTTTATTCACAATCACCTAGGACAGGAGTGTCAAACTGATGACCCGCGGGCTGGATGCGTCACATGCAGGCCATACCTACCCCAGCTCTGTGAAGGGGAAAATTGCCATGATATGTCATGTAACGGCAACATGACACCGTGTGTTTGACACTTGTGATCTAGGAGTTATATGCTTTGAAATGCCATATACCATATTTTTCGGAGTATAAGATGCACCAGAGTATAGTACGCACTGGAGTATAAGACACACTTTAGTTTTTGGGGAGGAAAATAAGAAAAAAGCTGATTGGCGGGTGGATTGGCCTCTTGGAATACCCCCAATCAGCGTTTCCCAGAGATGAATTTTAGAAACAGGTCCCTTGGTTGTGAGCTCTGTGCCTTGCTTTTTTTTTTTTTTTTTTGCTTTTTTTTCTGCCTCTGAAACTTCAGAAACTCTGTTTCAGAAAAAAAACTTTTTCCTGCTTCTGACAGCCTCCAAGACAGAGCTTCAGAAAAAAAGGCTCTGAAACTCTTTTGGGGCCTTCTTTTCTAAAGCTTCGTTTCTGATGCTTTTTTCAGCCTCTGAAACCTCCGTTTGAGAAGCTGGGCGGGGCTACATTCGGAGTATAAGACACACCCAGATTTTCACCAGGGGTGTGTTCTAAATTTTTTTACTACTGGTTCTGTGGGTGTGGCTTATTTTGTAGGCATGGCTTGGTGGGGGAAGATTTAATGTGACTGGGTGGGCATGGCCAACTTTTTTTTTTTTTTACTTTTAAAAGCATTTTTTCTACAACCTTAAGAGGTTGCAGGAAAAAAATGCTTTTAGAAGCCTCTGACGATCAGACAACTCAACTGGGATCGCCAGAGTTTTTTAAAGGCATTTTTTTTCTACAACCTTTTCGGCCAAAGAGCGCCAGAGGCTTTTAAAGGCATTTTTTCCCCTACAACCTCTTGTAGAAAACATGCTTTTAAAAGCCTCTGACAATCCCAGCTGAGCCGCACGATCATCAGAGGCTTTTTTTTTTACTTTTAAAGCATTTTTTCGGCTGAAGAGGTTGTAGAAAAAATGCTTTTAAAAGTTAAAAAAAGCCTCTGATGAGGTGGGTGGGGTAAGCGAGCGGCGACCGGGTCGGGGACCAGTTTGGGGGCGTGGCCAGCCAATGTTATTACCGGTTCTCGAACTATTACAAATTTTTACTACCGGTTCTTGCGAACCAGTGCGAACCGGAAGCAACCATCACTGATTTTCACCCTCTTTTTTTGTGGGAAAAGGTGTGTCTTATACTCTGAAAAATACGGTACTAGGTAAGCTTGGAAATGCTCTAATATAGCAATCTGTGACCTTTCTGGCACCAGGGGCCTGTATCATGGAAAACATTTTTTCCACAAACTGGTGGGGTAGATGGTTTTGTGTGCAATCTAGATCCTGCACATACATAGATGAAGCTTCACTCACTCACCTACAACTTGTGTGGCCTGGTTCCTAATGGGCCACAGACCGGTACTAGTCTGTGGCTCAGAGTTGGGGACCTGCGCTCTATTAGTTTATAAAAGTTAGTCAACAAACATATTTGTTCTTCACTGAGTACTTTACTAGGTAAATGAAGATGGGTAACTTCAAACTCCAATACTCCCATTTTATCTGTAGAGGTTAGATAAAAAACAATTGACTATGTGAAGCTTTTATAAAAATTCACTGCATAGCAAAGCAATGAATAAGATTTTAAGAAAATAAAAGTAGTGTTATCACATATTACCAAACAGTGAAAAATTCCAACCAAATGCTGTTGTAAAGAAAGTTAATTATTATATAAATTTGTCTTATGGAAATGTTCTAAGAGTAACCTCCAATTATTAAAGCAATTAAAATGAAGTGCCTACTCTCATAAAATAGCAAAAGGATGAATCACTGTGGCTGTTCAATTATTTTCATTCATTCTTTCTGCCTGTCATTTTACTAGCAATAATATTTTAGAGAAAGAACATCATAAAAATGGATGTTGAAATTTTATTAGAGAAGGGCGCTTGCTGGCATTTTTGGCAGCTGTGAAAAAAACTGTATATTGTTAAAGCCATGGAATTAGCCAAGTGCAGCAAAACTCAGATCACTGGCATCATTTATTTTTTGGCACCTGCATAACAATTTAATATATTGGGGTTCTATTACAAGCCAAACTGAACAATCCAGAAAGAAATTGGTACATAATGAAGGAAAGCAATGTCTTTTTTTTTTTTTTTTTTTTGCAATTTTCTTTGAAAAGGAGGGAAGGATATACAAGTGTGTTCTCCTATTCATATGCTGAAAATAAAGCATTCCGATTGTTCCATGTATTTTGTGGAGATGAAATTTTAAATACTGCTCTATCGATGAATGTATGGAACAGGATTCTAGGTACTAGCTATGATTCTAAGAGGTCCTTTAGGCACTATGGGATATCTTCTGCGTAGGTTCTCTTCATCCTACCTGCTCCCTCTATGAAACAAGAAGTTCTCCTACTGAACCTGTACTAGAAATGAAGAAGCAACATTGTGAAATAGAGTGACTTTAGGCCATGTTTTAGAAATCCTTTAGCTGAAAGGTTGACAGTCCTCTAACAGTAGAAAAGTATTGAGTGAGTATTCAGTCTGGTATCAAGAGAAGGAATTAGCAGAAATAACAGTAGGGATTTCCGTTGAAGTTGCCATCAACCATTGACCCGTTAGAATAGGGGTGTCAAACTCAATTTCATTGAAGGCTGCATCAGGGTTGTGTTTGACCTTGGGGGGGGCAGGGGGCATGGCCAGCTTGATGTCACTCTTGTCAGGGGCATCTGTGGTGGCCCGAATGCTCTGCCAGGGGCTCTTGAGCTCCATTTTCGCCTGTGATGGCCTCCTGCAACCCTCGGCCAGCAAAAATGGAGCTCAGGAGGGCTGCGGGAGGCCCGATGGCATCCTGCAACCCTCTGCAAGAAAAAATGGAGCCCGGGAGAGCTGCCTACAGCCCTCCCGAGCTCTGTTTTCAGCTACGACAGCCTCCTGCAATCTTTTGCTCCATTTTCACTGGGAGAGGCCCTGCGGGCTGGTCCTTTGCTGTTTCCAGGGCCTCTCCATGGGCCAAATCTAAGCACCCCATAGGCCAGATCCGGCCCCCAGGCCTTGAGTTTGACACCCCTGCAGAAGTTAGATTACAAAGCCGAGATGACGCAATGGTTAAAGTGAAGTACTGCAGGCTACTTCAGCTGACTTTAGTTGCAGTTCAGCAGTTCAAATCTCACCAGCTCAAGGTTGACTCAGTCTTCCATCCTTCCGAGGTGGGTAAAATAAGTACCCAGATTGTTGGGAGCAATATGCTGACTCTGTAAACCACTTAGAGAGGGCTGTAAAAGCACTATGAAGCGGTATATAAGTCTAAGTGCTATTGCTATAAAGGTACACAGATCAACTGTTGATAATGTTTCCCAATATGGTGAAATATACTGTATTTCAACATAAATCATAGTAATCATTTCTAAATATATCGATCAGCAGTATGGCAATTATTTCTTAATTTGCATCTAGACCTACCAATTAATTTATGTTCTTTTTATATGTTGGCAAAAGTTATTAATCTTGCATCACCAAAGTAATGAATTACAGATGTGGGGAATGTGAAATGCATGGCATATAAATGAAAACCTATTAAGCCATATTAAAGGTATGCATTCTCTTTTGAAACTAAATGTTTGTTCGTTTGCATATTTCCTTCTGTATTTAACTTCCTATTTAGGGTAAAGAAGAGGCTTTGGACTAATGAACAGGATAAATTTTAGCAGTTTAGAATAAAGAGGGATGAGTTTATTAAAAGAAAAAAAATGGACAAAAACCTGGAACAATTTTCAAATTATGACGCAACAAAGATAAATGTCTTTTTATAGACATCTATGTTTGCCCAAGTAAAAATGACTGTTATGAGGAAAAAACTCCATTTACCTTTATATCATATATTTAAGAAATAACTGTTTTGCATCTCTGTATTTTTTAAAAAATGTCTATAATGAGCCTGGTCTATGAAAAGTTAAAGTTCACCATAATAGTTTATCCTAACATTTTAGGTAAGTAAAGTTGTAATAAATTTAATCATTTATAGAGTGAAGAAGGAGGCATTTAACCTTTCTCAAACATTGAAGTAGTTGTTATTTTTTTAAACCGTGAAGGTTACATTTACTCGATAAATTACATAATCTAAATGGTATAATTATATCATTGATTAGTTAAAAGTAGAACAGAGATGACATTTGCAGTCATTCAGTATTTGCCATCCTTTCCGCTAATGTTTCACAAGGTGAAATTTTTATTTTGAAATTTAATTTTACTGCATCTTAAAACTACAGATTGGAAGGGTATCAACTCAAGTAATTTTCATTTTGAATTGTTTCGATGAGATTTTGAGATCTCTTAAATGAAACCGATTGGATTCGGATTTATACTTAGGTGGTTTTTTTAATGTATTTAATTGCAATAGTGCATATTCCAGCATCATATAATTTCTATGGAAATCAATGAGATTTAAATGAAGGGTTGTTGTTGTTTTTTTAATTTCAAACTCAGGTAACTCAAATGAAAGACACAAAAAATAGTGGTTTAATGCTGTGATAGAAGGTAGTGAGAAGGTAGATTGCCAGGAGGGAAGGGGTGCATTCCAGAGGAGTAAGTGGCAACTGAGTGTGGATGTCTCTATTAGAGAAAGAGGATGAAGACCTGACCTCCCTAATAATTCATAGAGTATACAATAGATGCAAATAGTAGCAATAGCTATAGCACTTAGACTTATATACCGCTTCACAGGGCTTTACAGCCCTCTCTAAGCGGTCTACAGAGTCAGCATATTGCCCCCAACAATCCGGGTCCTCATTTTATCGACCTTGGAAGGATGGAAGGCTGAGTCAACCTTGAGCCAGTGAGACTCGAACTACCAAACTGCAGGCAACCAGCAGTCAGCAGAGGTAGCCTGCAATACTGCATTCTAACCACTGCACCACCACGGCTCTTGAGGTAGAGTCCTCAGTTTGACAAGATTTTTTGTCTGTAGGTGTGAAGCAATACAGAACTCAGCTTGGATGAATTGCCACATGTCATTCTTGGTTTGGGGCTTGAAAAATCCCATGGTATCATTTCCCTTCCTTTTTTTTCCCTTCCAGAAATGAGAGAGAAATATCGTTATATGCACATTTTATTAAGACCATTAGCAATTCAGCAACGTCAGAGCATTAATGTGGTTAAAGTTTGGATCAGAACTGTGGAAATTTAAATTCGAAACCATCATACTCAAGAACGTTGTTCTGCCCCAGCTACGGATCCCAAAGAACACAGCACACACAAAGTTTGTACAAAACTTAATTTACTAAAATAACTCAGTCTTTTTCAAAACAAAGGCTGTTAATAAGCTTTCTTAACAGCCTACAAGAAACCAAAGATAAAGTAATCACAATCTTACGAAGGTTGGCAGAAAGTCCAGAAGCAATGTGCAGAGAATCCAGATGCGAAGTAGAGTGAACTAAAGTTGTTCCCTACAATTTGCTTCAGTCGATGTTCCTCCTTAAATAGGCTAAGGGAGTGGCCAATTAGCCCCAACCTTACTCTCAAGGAGACCTCCTCCTGAGGAGCCACTCTTGTCTTTTGGCAGCTCTGCGCAGCCGTGCATCGAGAAGAGGCTCCTCCTCTTCGTCCTCTTCACTTAAAGGAGCTTCTGGAGGTTCTGAAGGCCCTGGCTGAATCCCTGCCTCTGGTACCACATCTTCTCCAGCCTCCTCATTGTCTGACTCGGGTGCCAGCTGCACAGGCTGCTGGCGCAACACCACCTTGCTGTCAAAATCAGCTACAATCCACACAGGCTGCTGACGGGCCACAACAAACGTCCACTGGGTAACTTTGGGCCAAGCATTGTCTTTTACTTTCACCATTGAATGCTGAACCCATCTCCTGGAGTTGAGTGGGATAAAACCAAGGAAGACTCCCCATTTAAACTGTCTGGAACTCCTGGAGAAAAAGGCAAAATGTAAATCTACCAATTAACAGTGTGTGGCATTTTTGGAGTCAACTCGTAAACTCAGATTAGGATTACATGATACAATGATGTGCTCCTAGATTTTTATTTTTACTGTTGGTAATGGTTCAAAAGAAATCTTTCCACCTAGGTCTTTTAAAGTGTCGTACTGACCTTGTAAGTTTAGTAGATGGACCTGCCATCTCAGAATTCTGCAAAGTAACATACAGGCAGTTCATGCATATTGGTTCTCTCTTAGGTATGATACATAAGGATTGCATTGTATAAGTAATAATTCATATAAAAAACCATCACATCCAATCACAACAGGGGTGGGTTCTACTTAACTTTATTACCTGTTTGCAACGGGATTGCGCACATCCCGAGCTTCTGCACATGCGCTTCTACGCATGCGCAGAACGCCTATGACGACATCTGGGGCGGTGGGCGGAGCCTCCCACCGGTTTTTTCTACCAGTTCTTGTGAACTGGTCCGAATCGGAGGCAACCCACCACTGAATCACAGCATTTAAAAAGAAATAATTGGAGAATCCTAAGGGGAGGAAAGGGTGCATTTCAAATCCACACGCCACAATATGCAAGGGGGAAAAAATGTTAGCATGCATGAGGAGCTTCATTTGAAATAGGTTGTGACACAGCAGGGGAATAACTTGTATAAATTGTTTAAAATAAATACGAGTAATTTATTTTCTAATAGACTAATATACCTATGGGGAAATCTCCTGCTTGGTGCTGTAGGAAAGTAGACAGAAATGCCTTTGAATGAAAAATAGCTGGGTTTCTGATCAAGAGGATTTTGCAGAGAAGAAATGCTGAAGAAGTTTTTAAGGGGGCAGTCTTATTTTACAGGCTGAGGAATGTATAAATCTGTTGCAGTGGGAAAGAATGCCAAGAAGAGAAATAATGGGGGAAAACAAGCTTCTACTATTTTCTCATATAGTGCTTTCTCATCCAAACTGGAGGATCTTACATTGAAATTACCTTCTTGAGAGTCAGAGAGAATGTCTGTCTGTCCGTCCATCCATCCATCCCCTAAGGAACGAAATTAGCTTTCAGTGATTCATCAGCTTAAACCTTCTGGACAAGACGTCCCAAAAGTGCTTTTTTCAAGAGGCAACTGGACTTTCTGGTTTTTCTTTGAAGACATTTCGCTTCTGATCCAAGGAACTTCTTCAACTCTGAAATGTCTTCAAAGAAAAAACAGAAAGTCCAGTTGCCTCTTGAAAAAGCACCTTTGGGACAACCACGACCTAGATGACTGAGAATCTCCATAGACATTTCTGGACAGGAGTTACTTAGTGGTAAAGCATTATAATCTCACCTTTTATACTGGCCAGAAGCTGCAATTTGTGTGAAGTGACAACAAGGTTCTAGATCCTCAACATTGCACTCTTACACGGAACCCATAGACATTTTTTTAAAAAAAGTTCCGCTCAATCTTTTATTAAAAATAATGCCCTAAAAGATTGTTTGTCATCACGGAGTTTGGTACACAAATTTCTAAGAATGCTTTATTTGTGTGCACGTACCACCTACATGGACACATGGCAGCTCCCTAGGTGGCTCAGGGGCTAAGACGCTGAGTTTGTCGATCAGAAAGGTTGGCAGTTGTTAAGGATATTGGTACCAGCAGAGTGTATGCACAAGGAAACGTTGCTGACAGCAATGAATAAGAGATATGCAAACTGGTTTATCAAAAGCTTACTTTATAGTAGAAAAACAGTCTCATAGTCTTTAAACAAATTCCAAGTCTTTGCCAGTAAAATCAGTCCAGTAGTTACAAATATCTTCTTACCAAACAAACATTAGTTGGTTAGAATAACAAACTCCCTATGGTTCACAAACCACGATGGTAGCAGATCCATCAAATGATGATTAGCAGATAACAACTCCTCTCAATGGTAGCTTATCATAGCAGCTTCATCATCAAACTGAATACGTTACAGTACCTTGCTTAAATACTCTCACAACCAGTCATTACCTAATTACAGCATGACTCAGCATTACCATGAATACCTTTAAAGTAACATAATACATTTACAGATTAAAGTTACAGTACACATATATTACCTGGAGCCTAACATAGTTAGGCTCAAACCATATCCTAACATTCTCCCCTTTGGACAGGTCAATATATATAGTCTAGATTCTTAATCCATAGCTTTCACAACACTTTGGATACATCTGGCAAACTACTTGCTTTATATTGATCAGGTGGATGCCTTCCCCTAGTAGATCTCCTAGGTAATACAGGACTCAAATTCCTAGTATAGGTCTCCTGTGTGAGGGGGGTTGGACTAGATAACCTCGAAGGTCCCTTCCAACTCTTTTACTGTTACTTCGACACATCTCTGACATTTTCTTAGCAAGATTTATTGGAAATGGTTTGCCATCATTTTTTTTTAAGGGCTTAGAGAGCACGACTTGCCCAAATTTATGATTTGCCCAACTAGATTCATGTCTAAATTCAAGGTTGCATCCCTTTTCCATTTAATAAGGCTGTTGAAAGGTTATATCATAGAAAAATCTCCATCGTATGGAGTCAGGACTCAGTTATGGGTTTGTTTATTGTATCTAAAATCATTTCTGCAAATTGTTTAATTAATACTTTAATAAAATAAAATAGGAGTGGGTAAACATGGAATGTCACACAACAGATTTTGTTTTTCTGCTCTTAAGTCAGCTTTTTTCAGTTGGCGGCAGAGTGGGAAGCTGCTCTGAAGGTGCTTGCTGAAACCTGCTATTTTGAGGTAAGAAACACAGGAAAAGTACTCCCATATTCGTGATGCTAAGAATAATAGAGTTGGCAAAACATGCCCACAAATCTCTTCCCACCCATTTGAAGAACACCTGGCTTCTTTCCTTTTGCAGCCCAAATGTAAGTCTTTTCCACCCACTTCCAGATCTCTGTACAGGTGGTCCTCAAGTTACGATCACAATTTATGTTGCTAAGTGAAACATTTGTTAAGTGAGTTCTCCCCATTGTACAACTTTTCCTGCCACCATTGTTAAGTGAATCATTGCATTTGTTAAGGTAGTAACATGGTTGTTAAGTGAATCTGGCTTCCCCAGTGATCCTTGGACACTGCAACTGTCGTAAGTGTGAATCAGTTGCCAAGCATCTGAATTTTAATCATGTGACCACAGGGAAGCTGCAATGGTCGTAAGTGTGAAAAATGGCCATATGTCCCTTTCCTCAGTGCCGTTGTAACTTTGAATGGTCACTAAATGAACTGTTTTAAGTAACTCGAGGACTGCCTGTACAAGGCAACTGTAGGCAAAAATGGTCAAGGTAACTATAAAGGTAAACAGCCATTACTGTTGCTGTTAAAGAACCCTTCCATAGGCCTGATGATGGCAGATGAGATTCTGCCGAAACGTTGCCAAAATACTCTCAATCTTACATGGGAAAAGACCTGAATACACCAAGACTTATTTATTTATTTATTTTATTTATTTTTTGATTTGTATACCGCCCTACTCCCGAAGGACTCAGGGCGGTGAACAGCCAAGCAATAAAATACATAAATACACAAAATTTAAAACCAGATAAAATCAAATTAAATCATTTTGGCCCAGACAGATTAAAACACCCCAATAATTTAAAAACAGATTAAAATTTACATATTAAAAGAGGGAGGAGATTAGGCCAAGCCCGCTTGATGGAATAAAAAAGTCTTCACAGCGCGGCGGAAGGTGCGCAGATCCGGAATCCTCCGTATCTCTGGGGGGAGCTCATTCCAGACGGTAGGTGCCCTCACAGAGAAGGCTCTCCCCCTAGGGGTCGCCAGCCGACACTGTTTGGCTGACGGCACCCGGAGGAGTCCCTCTCTATGAGAGCGTACTGGCCGGTGGGAGGCTATTGGTGGTAGTAGGCGGTCCCGTAGATAACCAGGTCCTAAGTACACTTACATACCTTACGTATCCGTGAAAATCTACAAAAACAAATATATGGTATGTATGTATGTGTATACACACACACACACACACACACACACACACACACACACATATATATATATGTACATATATATGAACAATTCAAAATGCAAAACTGGTTAACTTTGACATGGATTTGTCTTTGAATGAACATTTGTGCATCTGCTATAAATTAGCCTTTCAATCATTCTTTATCCAAGTAAACCAATTTGCATTAGAAAAAAGCACCCCCTTGCAGAAAATAAACAGAACCTACATAGCTGGCATTTATAGATGCAGAGTTGTAAGGCAAAGTTTTGTGTTCTCTTCATTTTTTAATGTAATGACATTCAATGCATGAAAAAAATTCAGCTGTGTTTGAGTAATATGTTTGGAATAATTACAATTTTAAAGCGGAAATCTGTTTTCCTTTTCTTTTTTTCCCTAAAAATGCTTCTTTGGTCCAAGATTATTCACTGTGCAATGGAATTTCTTATGATGTGCTTCAGTATTCCTATTTGAAATGAAAATCAGAAAAGAAAGTTCACACAGACAGCATTTTAACAAGTGTAACTGTGCACAAGCAAATGCCAGCATTTAAGGGACACAGTTTCTTTAAAGTAGCTTTATCAAAATATATATTTCCAACTGGCATCGCTCAGATATGAGATTTGCAAAATTTCCATGTAACGCAAATGGGCATCATTAATGGGTAAATGATAGAGAAGGATTCATAGCTGCTAAACTATGCATGCCTTTAAGAAATATCTCATTACCATTAGCCCTGTTTCACAAATTGGTGATTGCAATTGAACGTGACTTGATTCTGAACTTCGGCTTTGACATGACAAAGAAGCAGCCAAAATAATGCATTCCTACACCTCATTGGAGTGCCATCAGATGTACTGTTTATCCCTGAAAATATATTTCTGGAGATTTTGTTTTAAACATATGCCAGTTGCATCAAGATTTGAGATTATTCTGTGCTACCCTGCCCAGCATAGCTGGGAGGAAATACACTCACACAGCTATTTGAAAACTGTAGCATTTATTTGAGGCTTAGATTAACTGTAGCATGAGATATTGCTCAAACCAAATTAGCTAAACAACCTTACTCATGGTTAATTAGTCTGGGAATACACTGACTTCAAATTGCTGGGTAAACTACATTCTTTTAAAAGAGATTTACCGGTATTTGCAATAACTGTAACTTAAACCCAGGTTCAGACTGATCTCTGACTAGAGGCCCCTCTAGAAGGTGAAGGTTGCAGAGTGCATGGCTCCTTCTCCCATTTTTATTCTGACTAAAATTATGGTTTAGTACTGAGTAGACCAACTGATGCTTTTCACATAAAAAGAGAGACGAAGGAGGGCAATGCAAAAGACACTATAGTGAAGAAGTTGTCTATTGCGCAAAAGAATTCATACATCCATACTGCACTATGGAGTTGGAAGATGAGAGGCTTAAGACATTGTGTGGTTAGAGAAGGTGATTTTTAAAATAGTATATAACTTTTGTTTCCTGTAAGAAACCAAATAGCACTGATATGTTTATATTGGTAATTGGTAATCTATATATATAAAAGCGAAAACCACTCATGCATTAATCATGAAATCTCCGGAACTGTAAAGCCTACAAACTTGAAATTTGTCACGTATGTTCCTCTTGGCTTCTAGGTGCTCACTAAGAAAGGGTTTTTCAAAATCAGAGCATTAGTATTTCCTATATTATTATAACACGCTCTGATGCTAATTAGTTAGACGTTCTACTCCCCTTCCCAACTTGAAAATAACTGGAGAGAATGGGATAGCATAGGACAGGCTTCTGTGGGGCAAGCCTCATGGAAAGAAGGGGCTAGAAAGCCTGAGGGAGAGTAGGGGATAGGATAGGAGACGTTTCTGTGGGGCAAGGCTGAGGGAGAGAAGGGGAGAGGATAGGGGAGGATTCAAGCGGTAAGTGTCGATTTTTCAAGCCCGATCACATAGTTTCGTAGCGAAGCACGGAGATCCAGCTAGTATAGTGATATGAAGTGTTATAGAAGATAAGTGTTGCTCTGTTATGTATGCTTTTAGGAGCTTTAGTAATTTTATTATTGTTTAGACACAATTTTGGATTTGGAGAACCTAACTAAATTTATCTTGACAAGGGGGTGACATGATAGCAGTGTTCCAATATCTAAGGGACTTCCACAAAGTAGCGGGGGTCAAGCTATTCTCCAAACCACCTGAAGGCAGAACAAGAAGCAACAGATGGAAACTAACCAAGGAAAGAAGCAACTTAGAACTAAGGAGAAATTTCCTGACAGTTAGAACAATTAATCAGTGGAACAATTTGCCTCCAGAAGTTGTGGTTGCTTCAATACTGAAGGTTTTGAAGAAGAGATTGGACAACCATTTGTCTGAAATGGCATAGGGTTTCCTGCCTGAGCAGGTGGCTGGACTAGAAGACCTCCAAGGTCCCTTTCAATTTTGTTATCTAAGCTCAGAAGCCAAACAATATTAGTACTTGATTGGAGACCACCAGAAAATCCCAGAGCTGTAGATTAGATTGAAAAGTTTTTAAAAAAACCCAAACATATATCTAGCCACTTCCGTAAGTGGCTTATGGAAGTGGGTCTCCGGGTCTTTCGCCGTGCCCTGAAAACTTTTCTTTTCCATCAAGCAGGGCTGGCGTGAAACCCCCCCCCCTCTTTTTAAGTTTTTTAGGTTTTTAGCTTTTAATCTGTCAATGGGTTTTAATTCGAATTGTTTTAAATTTGGGCCAAAGTATGTAATTCTTTTAATAATTTTAAATTTTGTATTGGTATGTGTTTTAGTTCTGGCTGTGCACTGCCCTAAGTCCACTTGGAGAAGGGCGGTATACAAATTGAATAAAATAAACAAACAAACAAACAAACAAATAAATAAATAAATAAATAAATAATAAATAAACAAATAAATAAATAAATAAATAAATAACTGTGAACCATAACACTGCATGGTTCTGTCCATGATGTTTTTTCCTAGAGCCTTCATCGAGTAGTTTTATCTTATATCATTGTGAATTTTATCATGACTTTAGATTAAACAAATAAATACATTTTATGGTAATATTGATTAATGCTCTAGACATAATTAGAAGAGAAAATCCATTTAAAGAAAATGAAACACTCAATTTCTAATTGCAGAGATTAGCATCAGAGCATGCAAGAATATGCCAGTGTTTAACTTCTGGCTCTACTCATGGCAGATTGAATTGCTTGAGGTGAAAGCTTGTAGGCGATGGTTGAACGACGTACACACATATGCATAAACACACACATTTGAGTGCTTATTTATTGACCTCATCTTGACGGAATATTAACTTCCATTAAGTAGTTCACTAGCATTTCACCTGAGATGTCAACAGAAGTCTCTAGCAAGGGCCTAAGTGAACGCACAAAAAATGCAGCTGAGATTTGCCGGCCGATCAAATCCAAATGTTTGTGTTAGAGTACACAGTAGTACAGTTTTAGTGTAAATAAGTGGTGCAAGGAAGCATGAAATTGAGAGAGCTTGAAAGGTATCTGATAATGGCTGTGGTGCTTTTGCTACACTGGATGCGCTTTCTTGGGTCATCTTCAAAACAGAGGGAATGACATTTAAAATAAAAAAAATAAAATAAATGTTGCATATGTTATCCTTTTAATACTTCGGCATATGTCATATATTGATGGGATCAGGAAAATTAGGCTATAATTATTGACTATGTAAGGGACACGGTGGCTCAGTGGCTAAGTTGCTAAGCTTGTTGATCGAAAGGTCGGCAGTTCTGTGATTCGAATCCCTAGTGCCGCATAACAGGGTGAGCTCCCAGCTTCTGGCAACCTAGCAGTTTGAAAAATGCACGTAAAAAATGCAAGTAGAAAAATAGGGACCACCTTTGGTGGGAAGGTTCCATGTGCCTTTGGTGCTTAGTCATGGTAGCCACATGACCACAGAGATGTCTTTGGACAGCGCTGGCTCTTCGGCTTTGAAACAGAGATGAGCACCGCCCCCTAGAATCGGGAATGACTAGCACATATGTGCAAGAGGAACCTTTACCTTATTGACTACATACAAATGTTTTCAAATTATAAACAGCACCTTTGATGTGTTGCCAGAAAAAAAAAATACTACAACCGTGCTGCTTATTATTTAGCAAAAGCTTTAAAATCTAACACCTGCAAACTTTTGGATGTATTACAAAACTTTTTCCAAAGTGGCTGCACTACATATTCATGCAGAGGTGGGTTTTTTTTCTTCTGTCCAAAGTATGGCAAATACATTCAGCATCTCCTCACCACCATCCTGCCTTCAGCTGCATACTCTGTGAGACAGATTGTATAGTTTAGGCTTCACCAAGATGTTTACAGTGACAGTTGATAACAATCCTGTAGGAAATGATGAAATCTGCTCGAGTTCTTGCTTGGCAATGCTAAAAATGAGGCTTAGGGAAGGAGATACTTAAGCTTTTGACAGGATCCAGTAAATAATTGGTTAGCTTTGCTTGACTTGGTATGGAAGAAATTTTTCATACCTTTTCTAGAGGATGCTGACATGCCATTGTAGAGCAGGGAACAGTGCTGGGAAGAAGAGAAGTGACAAATCCATCTTGGCATCGGTGCTGAGCCTTGAATATAAAATCTTCTGTCTGTAGGATGTGCAAAATCAGGCCATTAAAGCTCAGCCTTTGCTTTGCTGCCATGGAGAATGTTTTAAGGACCACGTCCTGATACACGCTGCACAATTTAGATTTTGAACCAGGCTAATTAATGGCACCTTCATTATCTTAAAGGATCCTGATTTCAAAGATGTCTTATAAAAGTGATCAAACAGGGATAAATTCAGCACTAAATGCTTCTCTACAGACCTAACATTATAAACTTAACGTCTGAAATTAAGGGCAGAGAGCTGCAGCTCCTTATAAGTTATTCAGGATCTATATTGCAAAAAGGATGCCTTGTGGCTCTTAGATATTGAAAACATCCAAAACTTCTGAAAATGTTTTTCTCCACTTTCAACACTCACTTTGTCCTGTAAAGCCAGCGGAAATCACACAGCCCTCTTTTAACTAGATAGCCTTAACAATTTCTAGTTAGGTTAGAGTGTTTCTTCCTGATTGCCTACATGGAAAGATTTTATTTCTTCTTCTTGGATCGGATGTTGGCGATCATGTTGATGATCCTATTTTTATCAACAGCTGCATGAAAAAGTGCTGCTGAGTTTTGTCTAAACCAGCTCCTTAGATATTGAAGCCATGATGTTCTTCTTCTGCCTGGACCTTGTTTGCCTTCAATCTTTCCCTCGAGGATTAAGTGAAGTATGGCGTATTTTTCTGGGTGTTGCATCACATGTCCAAAATATTCTAGCTTTCCCTTTTTAATGGTTTTGATGATTTCCCTTGGCTTTCCCAGGCAGCTTATCACCTCCTCATTTCTGATTTTGTCAACCCAACTTATACATAACAGCTGTCTGTAAATCCACATTTCAAATGCTTCTAGTCTTTTCAAGTGGCTTTCTGTCAGAGACCAACTCTCTACTCCATAGAGCAGGATAGAAAAGATTTTATACAGAAAGAAAAACCATTGCCATATTATCTCTATTTTAATTTTTTGAATCAAACATTTGATTAGATATTTTAGTAAGTATTTAGCATAGAGCTGTGGCAAGTTTAAGATGTTTTCCTGATTTCCTCAGATAAAAGCAAAGTGGGATATTTGTTAAAAAGGCACATTTACTAATTTATCTATATCAGTTACAGTATTTCAGTTTATTGGATTTAAGTTTTTTCTTCCATTCTCATTATTTATATTCAACATATTGTTGTAGACTGATATGCAGCCTTTTAGAATATTCAAATCCAAACTTGACAGTTTTCCAGAGAAATTAAAACGTATGGGCATCCTTATTCTCAAACACACAAATTTTGTTACTGAATTTTTTATTGTACCAGGTGGGAAAACTTTTCTTCCTTTCCCCTTCTTTTATTATTTTTGACAGAGTGTGCCTCAGGAGACTGTTCATCTGTGAGGTAATTTCATCAGTGTCACTCTGAATCTCAGTAAGTGGCCTTGACTCTAGAAGTTAGGTATGGTTGAAAGATTCATAGCGACACCAGTAATGCATTGGCTGGGATTTCTAGATCACTAGGTGTTAGAATTCTTGTTTCCTAGAGAGTTTGCCTCAGAGTTTGCTTTAAACAAAATAGTCATTTTATTTGAGATGGGGGGGTAAAAAAAGGTGTTTGTTTCCAATTTGGTCACCTTACAATTTAAGAATCAGTCTTCCCTTGTTTCTCATGGCAACCCATGACTGTCTGATTGTCCATGCAGTTATAACAGTGAAAGATTTCTCTAAGATGTGTAAAAAATCTCTTTGCTAGGAAAATCTTAAAGTTAATTTAAAGTAAGTTTCCTAGTCTCCTTATAGTTCTTCCATTCTCTCTCTCTCTCCCTCTCTCCCTCCTTCTCCCTCCCTCTCTCCCTCTCTCACACCCTCCTTCTCTCCCTCTCTCTCTCTCTCACACACACACCCTCTCCCTCTCCCTCGCTCTCCTTCTCCCTCTCTCACTCCCTCTCCGTCTGCCTCCCACTCTCTCTTTCTCTCTTTCCCCCTTTTCTGGTCCTGATTCAATGGCAAAAGGGCCTTTAATAAAGAATTGTACAGAATAAAAACCTGCTGTTTCAATTGTTGTATGCCATTCAGAGTTGCTTTTGTGTGAGATTTTTCTTCTTCTTCCTAGAGCAGGATCCATTGCTTTTCAGATCAACCTAATGCTGATCCGCAGGGACATGGTGGCTCAGTGGCTAAGATGATGTGCTTGTCAATCGAAAGGTTGGCAGTTCAGCGGTTTGAATCCCTAGTGCTGCGTAATGGGGTGAGCTCCCATTACTTGTCCCAGCTTCTGCCAACCTAGCAGTTCGAAAACACGTAAATAATGCAAGTAGAAAAATAGGGACCACCTTTGGAGGGAAGGTAACATTGCTCCGTGCACCTTCAGTGTTTAGTCATGCTGACCACATGACCACGGAGATGTCTTTGGACAGCGCTCGCTCTTCGGTTTTGAAACGGAGATGAGCACTGCCCCCTAGAGTTGGGAATGATTAGCACATGTGTGCGAGGGGAGCCTTTACCTTTACTTTACTAATGCTCATCCATTAGTTGAAACAGGAATTGACTGACTGGGCTTATAGCTGAAGCCTAATTTCAGTTCAGAGAGAGTGACTGACCCAAAGTCATCCAGTCAACTTTCCTTGTCTGGCCTTCAGGTGCTTTGGAAAACAGGTTGACCCCCTTCTCTCTATGACAGCCCTCAAATATTGGAACACTGCTATCATGTCTCCCCTGGTCCTTCTCTTCACTAGACCAGCCATGCCCAGTTCCTGCAAACCATTCTTCATATGTTTTAGTCTCCAGTCCCCTCATCATCTTTAATCATCTCTTTCCCAAGAGCTGAGAGAAACTGACTTGGGCAAAGTCACCCAACTGACTTAATGCCCCAGTGGGTCTAGAAGTCACAGTCTCTCAGTTTCTAGCCTGATGCCTTACCTTAACCTCTAACACCAAACTGGCTGTCTAAATAAAGCCATAATAGGGCTAGTTCCTGCTCTGAATATCTAACTCAACCTGCAGAGCGAATACAATTTGTTGGGATTTAATTGCTCTAATTCATCTCAAAATGCTACTGGAAAAAAATGTGCAATAGCAAACTATTTTTCCATTACTCTCAACATCTCTGGCTGGTTTGGGTAATAGCTGTGACCTAAGAGTTCGATAAAGATCGAAGTTGTAACCCGCAAATGCACACTTATGTTTTTTATGTTTCTGTATCTGAGGCTTATGCATGAGAGAATATTCGTTTCATGAGCTGAAATAAATCCCAGGGATAAATGGTGCAGCATGGATTTAGGAATTTGGAGCTGTGCAATTGGAAGCGTTAAAAAAACAACAACCAGGAGGCAGGAAAATAGATCACATATAGAAAAAGTGTCAATGAAATCCTTTAGGTAATATTTTATAGAAATAAAAGCACAAGAATTCATATACCAGCTTGAACATATCAATCCTCTCTTCCATGATTTTCTAGTTTCATTTCTTTTGAAAGATTTTGCCAAATTATTTTTCTGCAGTGCTGATTCAGAATCTGCACCTTCTGAAACAGACAATCTACAGAATTCTACTGGCATTTAATTGGCGTTTTTTCTTCCATTGTTAAATATCTGGGAGGTGTTAGATGGCCAAATTAAAAGTCAGTAGAATTCTTAAACTGATAGCTGAATGATTTCCCTTACTCTGCTTTCTCTTCAGTTAGCATAAATCTCTTGGTCTGCAGCTTAATTCTGACTACAAAATAAGGGGACCATAAGCATTGGTAGATTGATTGCTCCAATAAGAGAGATATTTAATTCTCCCGTACTTGGATGGTGAAATTCTGTTCTTCTCAATGTTATGTGAAAGGTGCTAAAGGCTTTAATAGTTGCATTGAATATGTAATCTCTGATGTTGTCATGGCAAAAATATTTGTTTTGAAGGTATTTAATTAATAAGGAAATATTTAGCATTCTGCAGTGAATATCTATCCTGTAGCTTCAGAGATGACAGGACAGCAATTCTGAAACATTTTTCAAAGATTTTTTTTTTTAAATCTATCATTATAATGCAGAACAATAACTACTGCATCTGGTTTCTGAGATAAACCGGCAACGGAGGTGTTATGCTTGAAATAATAAACTTTGCATATCAAATTATTTTATAATATATTTTGGGTGAGGAGGGACAGATAAATAATTCTTGAATGTGTGATTCAACTTTTTTTCTGTTTTACCTAGAGTAGTTAAATGTAGGTAAACGATGAAGCATAAATTCTGATCTGTGGGAAATCCTTTTCTCCTTTACCATGGACACAACATTGGTGTTGTGCCCAGCCTTCCTCATGCAGGGATTAGTACTTTGAGCTCCTGAAAGAAGACAGGGAACAGTCCCACAAGAGAGAGCAGACAATTGAGGGAACTAGGTATATCTAGTCTAACAAAGAGAAGAATTAGGGGGACATGATAGCTGTGTTCTAGTACTTGAAGGCCTCTCATAGAGAAGAAGAGATTAACCTATTCTTCAAAGCAGTCTGAGGGCAGGTCAAGAAGCTCATTAAAGAAAGATCTAACCAAGAAGTAAGGAGAAATTTCCTGAACAGTTAATCAGTGAAACAGCTTGCTCCCAGAAATTGTGGGTGCACCATCACTGGAGGTTTCCAAGAAGAGATTGGACAACTATTGGTCCAGAATTGTATAGGGCAGTGATGGCTAACCTTTTTGGCGTCTTGTGCCAAAAGCAGGGGGGAGTGTGGGGGGATCGCGTGCGTGCGTGCCCACACCCATAATTCAGTGCCCACCCGTGCCCCGCCCACCCGCATATGTGTACATGCTCCCCCGTGCTCCCCCCACTTTTGGCACATGATGGCATTTGGGCCCATCACTCTCCCCAAGCTCTAGAGCCTTTCTAGGAGTCTGGGGAGGGCAAAAACGGCCTTCCTCACCCTCCCTCCCTTGGGGGCCCTCCGGAGGCTGGAAACAGCCCATTTCCTGACTTCCAGTGGGCCCAGAAGGCCCGGAAATCAACTGGCCAGCGTGCACATGCGTGCTGGAGCTGAGCTAGGACAACGCTCACGTGCCCTCAGATAGGGCTCTGCGTGCCACCTGTGGTATGCATGCCATAGGTTCGCCATCACAGGTATAGGGTCTCCTGCTTGACCAGAGGGTTGGACTAGAAGATTCAAAAATCCCTTCCAACCCTATTATTCTATATTCTGTTCTCTACATTAATTCTAAAATAACTTTTATTGATATTGGCTATAATAACATAATCTTGCAAGTCTGATTGTGCTGTACTTCCTCCTTATAGTTCAGTGAATTAGGGAGGTGTATACATGAGCTGTTTCCAAGTATTATCTCATAGTTTTGTAAAACTGCTTCATGTAAAAATGCTTCAGCACCTTTTGCTTAGGTAATGGGTCCTGCATCCCCCTGTTAATGTCATCTTCCTTATACACAAAGCAAGACATAGCACTAATAAATGCATATGTGTGAATGCACAGATGAGCACCGAAAAATCAATTTATAAGGTAAGTGGTTTGTCTTTTTTTGCTTTTTTGCCTCCAAACTCCTTAAAGAATTCTGGCTAAAAACAATTCACAATCAAGACTCAAATTTATGGCACTTCTCCAGATGGAACTCTAATCATATTGACGAAAATGCCCAAGGAAAGAGCTATGTTTTCACTGCCTTAATGTTGTAATAGGAAACAAAAAAAGCTGCCCAGGATGTTGGATGACGCCAAAAAGATATTAAATGAAATAAAAATGCATTTCAACCACAGTTCTAGAAAACAAGAATAGAAATGACCTGACGTTATGTGTAATTAGGGAGACAAAGAGCAGGATTTTAACATGTGAGCTTAGCTAAACAGATGTCCACATAGCATAAGCAAATCAGAATTTCTTTTAATTACACTTGGATGGAAAGGAAGCTGAAGCTTAGGTGCTGCTTGACTGAACCCTAATCTTAGCATGGTTAGCTGGCATTTTCTTTATGTACATTCTTTATTCTTGGTTGTCTTGTTAAAAATGTATTGGTTTGGGATTATGGGGTGAGAAAGGAAAGAATTAAAATAATTTTAGGTTTAACCATTTAATAGTGCTTTATTAGTATTTTAAAAACACATACATTTTACTAGTAATTATAGGCTGCTAGTTTTCAGAACCATGAAATATATGAACCTGAATCCAGGAGATGGGATAAATTTGAAAATACCACAACTTTTGTACTTGTACTATTTGTATTATTATGTCATCCCAGGAATGTTATTAATTTAGTGTCGTAACACTTTGTTACATACACCATACACAGTATAAGGATTATGTTAACAGACGCTAACAATGTTTTTTGGTACAATTATCATTGTTTTGCTTCTTCCTTAAGCAGTTTCCCATAAGCATAAATGAATGAAAACCCTCTAATGCCACTCAAGTCACTCAAAATGTTTGCCAATGTCAAGCAAGCTAAAGTGTCTGCAGGACATGATTAATCACACTGTTGTGGCTGCCATCTTGAGTTTTTACCACAGCCTATGGAAACCCTTGTAACCAGGAAGGGCCTATCTCTCCCTCTATCTTTAACCTTTTTCCAGCAAACAAAAATTGACTTATTTATTGCTATAACTATATGTCATCTTATCAGTTTAGAACACAATTTATGTATGCGTTTTACCCACATAAAATGAGGAAGAGAAATTAAACATTAAATAGAAAATAAACAATACAATTTTATGTAGCCGTCCTTCAGATGCAGTTGAATTATAAGATGCAGAAGGTCATCCAAAAGCATGCTAGAAATCAGTAACGTCTCCAGGACTTTCCATCCATCAATTGTACCCGTTTACTTGGGAATGACACAAAAAACTCCCTTCAGATATTAACATAAAATGACCTCAGGGCTGAAAAACTAGAGGCTCTCCATGATTAGACTCTGATCAGTTAGTGATCAACCTGTCAGGCATAATAAATGTTCTACCTTCCTCTACATTTAATATGAACATTTTCCATAAAGGCCAGAGGGAAAGGTGAAATGGATATTTAATTTATATGAACGGGTTTAGATACAGTCCCAACAGAAATCAAATGAGAAAAGTAAAGCTCTTTTTCTAAAACTCACATACATATACACACATACAATTTTGGACTTATACCACTGAAAATTTGGATTAGATTTCTTCACTTCTTTTTCATCATATGAATTTTCACAGATATGTTGCTAGTATGGTTGGGGCATTTGTAATGTTTGCTTTAGAGGAAAATAATCCATCCACTATTGTTAGGCAGTTTATGACAGTGGGTGTAAAATTATATTTTCTATTTTATTTTCTTGATGGCCTTACAAAAACTATGAATCATATTGAAAGATAATGAAAGTGTTTTAAAATAATGGACATGAACATTGAAATAGTACAATTTTATACATCGCTTATCAAAATCAGAATAAGGCAAGCAGTGTAATAGCAATTTGGTGTGTATTAATAAAAGCCTTCCGGAATAATAACAAAAATATTTCTCCAAAATTCCTTGAATGACCCTAAGGGACCACCTTCTGTAAATAAAGGAACATGTTCATAACACATCTTGCAAACATAGAAGTGACAGGTTACTTTTGATATTATCATTTTAACAAGATTATAATGCCACATAGGGCTATGCTGAAGTGAGAAGTCCCTCAGAAAAGCTAATGGTGTTTTCAAAGATTTATTTCCAGACAGTCTGAATTGCTTCAGATCGCAAATGAGGGGAGCTTTATTTACCATGGACCTGGCATTGCACAACAACAGCCGAAGGCTCGGGCCCTGAGAGTCTGTGCAACCTGGGGAACGAGAAAAGCTTTGGGGACCAGGGCATGCCACCACTCGAAGATAGAGACTGTGCGCCCCCACCACATGATATGGCCCCCTGATCCCACCATATCTGCCCCTCCCACTCAGCGTATTGATAGAAAAGCCCTCAGCAGAGTGAACTCTAATGCCCCCCTTACCCCCGGAATCCGCACCCCCGGTGGCACAACTGCCAGCCGGACCAGCCCCCTCCCCCGTGGGTTATCCCCCAAACCCACACAACCCCCCCACAGAACCCCTTAAAAGTCTATCTAAAAATTTCCCCAAAAAACCCCTCAATCCCCTTTTTGCGACATGCCATCTCTTGGGGTTCCAAAACCCGTCATAAAGGTAGGCCCTCGATAAAGTGGAGGGCCACACCTGCGAGAGGGGGGAATCTCGCAGAATAAGAAGCTCCGCCAGCGAATACATCTAATAATCGGGAGAAGCCCATGGCCAGGGGGTCCATCAAGTTGGTCCAAGTTCCAGAGAGATACCCATTCAGGCCCAAGTCAATAAACTCCTCTGCCCTCTCACAGCAGTGGTGGAGTCTTAAGCCATTTCTGGGCCAGATGTCAGCACCAGCCACCCTTTCACGAAAGCTGGGAAGGGCCAAGGAACAGCAGTCTTAGTCCGACTCCATACCAGACTTGAGATCCAGGGTATACCCCTCTACAGTTGGGAAGCATCGATGACAACTACCAATCCACAGGACCAAGGGCCAGGACAGACTACGGTGACTGCACCTTAGGCGAATCAAGGAGGCCATATAAAGGTCCATGGGAGGCAGATATCATATTGTTCAGAGGCTACCTCTAGATGATAAATAGCCGTACAAAAGGCCAGTAGACCGCACACAGGCACAAAAGACCTGGCCAGAGATCTTTCACGGCCAATGGAATCAATAATGCCTCCAGTTCACCCCCATCCACATGGGGGGTGAGCCTCTGGAACGACCAGGGGCAGGCCCTCTTCAGATGGGTCACCCCCCATGGCCACACCAGGCAGTTCCAGTACAAACGCTGGTAGCATAGTTGGTATAGTGGTCGAAAGTGCCCCTCGCTCTCCCAATGGAGGCCTCCTGCCTCTCTTCACCCTCTCTGATGTCATTCCCTGCAGCCGCTCATCCTGGCGTCACAGCCAACGCCGACAACAATGTCGCCAGCCCCCCGAAATCACCTCCATCCATCATTGGGTCCCGCAAGACTCTCCTGCCGCCCTCACGGCTTCCTCTGGAGCCCCGACGAGGGGCAGTACCGCCGACGCCGTCACTGCCATTCTGCCAGCCTGGCGGCCGCCGAGACATACCAAGGCTGCTCTCACCCGGCTGCAAAGCTGTATCCCAGTCACCTCTGTCCTCGTCATGGCCGTTGCGTCCTGGAGAGCAACAAAGCTCTCAAGATCTCAGAAGATCAGTAAGAAGCTCCCCTCACCGGTCATGGGGCATAGCTGGTTGGTCCAGCCCCCGGAACCCCCAAAAAGCCGGGAACATTGCCCCCTGCATCGCCGCTGCCCAGTGAGAGCAGCCATCTTGGACATGCACAATTGCCTGAATACCAAATTTTCAAACTACTCAAATTTTCCGCTACCAGTTCTCCAGAATCTGTCAGAACCTGCTGAATAGCACTCCTGGATCTGACTGCTAGGCTTCTGAATGCATTCAGAATGCATTCTGAAACAGAATGCAAGGCGAGAGGAGAGGACAGGCCCCAAGAAGTCCTCTAGCATTGGCCATTCGTGCCCCAGGTTCTTTCTATTGCACAACTGTTTTGAATCATATAGAGCCTTACCATGGCTCCTTCTTGTTAACTCTTGTGAGAAGGTAAAAAACTCTTATAACTTGAACAGCAATTATTTGCCAGCAATACAGAAAACTGGCACATAATAATAAGTACAACAATAATATTCCTTTGCAATGTCACTACCTGGCCTTTAAAACTTTGGGTTATATGGCCAGGGGAAAAAAAATGTTCCCCCTGCCTTTTTCAAGAGCTGGAACAAAATTATCAATTGTAATTTAAAAAGCAATTATATTAAAATCAGGAAAAGGGTAATGTAAAATTTCCTATTAATTTTAGGGAGTCAAATGCCAAAAACAGTTACAGGTGAATGAAATAAGACATTTTCTGCTGATCAAATCACAAACAGCTTATTAAATAACAGACTCCCCTAAAATGCCAAGGGAAAACTGGCTGAGATCTGTGGCTTATTGAGGCTATGGTGAAAGACAATAGCAATAGCACTTAGACTTATATAGCACTTTACAGTGCTTTACAGTCCTCCCTAAGTAGTTTACAGAGTCAACATATTGACCCCAACAATCTGGGCCCTCATTTTACTGACCTTGGAAGTACAGAAAGCTGACTCAATATTGAGCTGGCATTCGGCCATCAGCAGAATTAGCCTGCAATACTGCATTCTAGCCACTGTGCCACCCTGGCTCTTAGACAGCTCCAAAACGGAGCTTGCCTTACATAGAAACAGTATGCATAATGTACCATAAACCTGTGGTGCAAATGTTACCAGAAACAACAAAAGCATATCAGAGGCAATAAATAGATATTTTTACAGAAAATAAAATATAACACACCTGATATTTTATTCTAGTTTTTGGTTTGATTATTATTCCGTACATTAGTGGTTATTTAGATGAATTTTGTTTCTTTCATGCAGATTTCCAGCTGTTAATGACAAGTTTAGGGGGAATTCAGTTTTGCTTCATTAAAGTCCAGAGACTTTAAGGCAGGGGTCAACAACCTGCAGCTCTGGAGCCACATGGGGCTCTTTCACCCCTCAGCTGTGGCTCCCTGTCACTCAAAATATGCGTTACAACCCCCAATGTGCGACACCCACCAGCACATGATTTATTAAACTTTTCAACCCCCAGTAGGCCAACCATGGATAAATCCAAGAAAAGAAAAGTTTCAGAACGTTTAATTCAACTACATATACTAGTTTTGTGGCCACTCAAGAAATAGTCAGGCACGGGAAGGGTTTTGTGGCTCCCGGTGTTTTATTTTCTGTGGGAAACGGGTCCAAATGGCTCTTTGAGTGTTTAAGGTTGCAGACCACTGCTTTAAAGGATCCAATCTGGAGGTCTTGCTTAGAACTCTCCATAATGTTTTCCAAGACCATAAACCATGGAGCTTCGTGTCAGAGTATGTTCATAGACTGGAATATGTTTAGATAGACATGGTAACAGGACAGACAATCAGGACTGTTTGGAAACTGAAACATAGTATTTGTTTTATGGGGCCATAAGAGACAGTTTGGAGTCTGGGTGTAGCTTAGACTTGCTGAACTGTATATAAGAGTTGGTTTGAATAATAGAATCAATAAAGTGCCTAACCTGTGTCCACAGTTAGACAATGTTTCCTGTCCAAAGAATTGAATCATTCAGCTGTATTTCATCCTACACTTTACAACAGCTGTCAAATTCCCATGCGTTACGTGCTGGCCAAGCCCATGACCAGTTTAGTGAAGAGGGAAAAAGTCCTGATACGTCACGTGGCGCCACCATGACAACATGGGTTTGACATTACTGATTTACAATATCCTTGGGAATTGTGGTATTTTTGTGGCCCATCAGCGGCCTGTGCAGATTGTAGCTGATTCCGACAATGAGGAGGCTGGTGTGGTGCTGCACTAGCAGCCTGTGCAGCTGGTGCTCAAGTCGGACAGTGAGGAGGCCGGAGAAGATGTGGTGCCAGAGGCAGGGATTCAGCCAGGGCCTTCAGAACCTCCAGAAACTCCTTTAAGTGAAGAGGACAAAGAGGAGGAGCCTCTTCTCAATGCACGGGCATGCAGAGCTGCCAAAAGGTAGGAGTGGCTCCTCAGCAGGAGGTCTCCTCAAGAGTAAGGCTTGGGGTTAATTGGCCACTCCCTTAGCCTATTTAAGGAGGAACGCTGATTGCAGCAAGCTGTAGGGAACAACTTTAGTTCACTCTCCTTCACGTCTGGATTCTCTGCAAAATTGCTTCTGGGCTTTCTGCCAACCCTAGTAAGACTGTGATTACCTTATCTTAGAATTCTTGTAGGCTGTTAAGACAGTTTATTAACAGCCTTTGGTTGAAAAAGACTGAGTTATTTGAATAAAATAAGCTTCGTATCGATTTTGTGTGTGCTGCATTCTTTGGGGTCCATAGCTGGGGCAGAACAGGTATATCCACGTTCCAAACTTGAATTGGAACAGCATTTAAGGAAAAGAGATTTAAAAAATACTTGTTCATTCAAAATAAGCTCCTTTATTTGTGCATTTCTTTTCCACTAGAGCTACAAGAAGACCAATAAAAGGTTGGTTGACATTTATGGGGTTATGAATTCAGTGAAATCTGAAATCACATATGTAAATTATAGGTGAATATTTTTACATGGACATTTGCATGCACAAACAACTTTTCTGTATTTAAAAAAAAAAAGAATTAAAATGTCAATTGAAGGCTAGGTCCAGTAAGTAAGTACGTAAGTAAGTAGGTAAATAAGTAAGTAAGTAAGTAAGTAAGTAAGTAAGTAAGTAAGTAAGTAAGTAAGTACGTTAGTTAGTTAGTTAGTTAGTTAGTTAGTTAGTTAGTTAGTTAGTTAGTTAGTTAGTTAGTTAATTTTAAACAAACTTGGGTCTCACAGAAGCCATTACCTTCAATCACAATAGGGAACACAAAGTAGAAAAAATGCTTTTGCTATATTGGCTTTTCCTATGAGAATTAAAAAACAGTTATAGTCTGTCTGAGAAAATGAGAACTTACTTGATCAAATGCTTGCAAATATGCCTTAATTAGCTTGCTTTCAAAATGTTTATTAAATATTTACATTCTTTTTTCCATAATGATTTTTTAATATTATTTTTTTACTTCAGTCTGTGAGAAGAAGAGAACATATTATAGTAAACATAGGACTGCATTGTATGTTAATTTGCAAAGTCTGGAAAGGGTTTGTAAATGCAGTATAGTAGACAGAGGGAGAAATGCTTATTTCATTAAAACAGTTATACTGGACTTTACTGTTGAGTTGTGCCTCAGTTGCTTAAATAAAAAAAAACAACAATATTTGCCAACTGTTTTACAATCTAAAAAACTAAGAAGCGGAACAAAATCTGGAGAAGAATGGAAAAACAATTTGTTCTTAACAGAAACATTAAATCACTTTGGAGAAAGTGGAATCTCGTTGAAGCTGGTTTTTTGGCATGCATCACGCTTATGCTAAATCTTTTCCTTATAGTGAAAGCAACAGTTGGTGGCCGAAGAGTTGCAAAGAAAAACCTCATAGGCCAATGAATGCCCTCCAATCTGCTTTTCCTCCTCTTTAAATTTTTGTCTTGAATAGTATTAGTGACTTGAATAGTGACATTAGACCAGTGGTGGGTTTCAATTTTTTTTACTACTGATTCTGTGGGTGTGGCTTGGAGGGCGTGGCATGGCTTGGTGGGTGTAGCTTGGTGGGCGTGGCAGGGGAAGGATACTGTAAAATCTCTATTCCCTCCCCAATCCAGGGGAAGGTTACTGCAAAATCCCCATTTCCTCCCGATCAGCTGGGACTCTGTGAAGATGCCACTGACAAGCATCTTCTTAAAAGCTTACAGAGAAATCACAACCTCTATAGATGTTGTGGCCCGCCAGCGGCCTGCTGGATCGTGGCTGATCCCAACGATGAGGAGGGTGGTGTGGGGTCGCGCCAGCAGCCTGCACAGCCGGCGCTTGCGTCGGACAGCGAGGAGGCTAAAGAGGATGTGGTGCCAGAGACAGAGACTCAGCCTGGGCCTTCAGAACCTCCAGAGGATCCTTCAAGTGGAGAGAGCAAAGTGGAGGAGCCTCTCCTCAATGCTTGAGCACGCAGGGCTGCCAAAAGGCAGGAGTGGCTACTCAGGAGGAGGAGGTCTCCTCAAGAGTAAGGTTTGAGGATAATTGGCCACTCCCTTAGCCTATTTAAGTCGCACGCAGTTAGTAATTTCTTGCTGGAAACAACGTGTAATTATTACAGAGCATTTTTGAAGAGTGAGTGTCTTATCGTATCTTGTTTTCTGGGCTGGTTGCCAACCTTTGCCGGACTTTATTTATTCTTGGTACGTTATAACTTTGATAAGGACCATTGGTGTGTGTCACAATCCTTGGGAATCCGGAGCTGGGGCAGAACAATAGACAGACAGTTTCACTGATCTTACCATTAGGAAATTTTTCATTCTATTTAAACAAAATGTAGATACTACAATTTGCACCCAATACAGCCATGGAAAACTTTTTTTTTTGTAAATGTATATATTATTTATTTATTTTATTATTAATTTTATTTATTAATAAATAAAAATATCAAGAGTGCTAACAGCTACGAAAGAAAAAAAAATGTTGAGAAAGCCCCATGCCCCTTCTGACCATCTTACATCTGGCTCTCTGGCTCTCTTTTACCACACAAACAGGATATAATATTTTCAATAGGAAGATGGGATCATAATATTATAAATTAAGGCACAGATTCCATACATCTTCCCCAAAATAATTGTATTAAAAAATCAACAACAACCCTTTGCTTTCAAGCTTTTGTCACAACATTATTAAAACTGTCCATCTGGACAGATTTAAAACCAAATGACAGGAGAGAAAACTTGCATGAAATGGGAACATTTATTTGACTCTGCTTTCCAGAAATTATCTTCCGGTTAAATGGAGAATCATTCTCCCCCCCCCCCCGTTTTCAAGGAGATCTTTTTTTAAAGAGGGCAGTTTTGTTTTGGTAGCCCAGTTAATCAGATTATTATATTCATTTTATGTTTTCATTCCATGCCTCATTTTTAATTGTATTCAGCTGAAACCGACCTTTGTGCCTTCCATCAGATCTCATTAGTAGTGCCTTATGTATATGATAATCTGCAGCAAATAAATAAATAACTCCGATCCAGCAAAGGGCAATTTGCATGAAGAAGCAGATTTTGTAACTATCATCTTTCTTAAACCTGTGCATGTTATTAAGAATGTACAATAATAGAGAAATAAACTGCATCCAGTTTTTTATACAAAATTGTATAAAAATATGCAATACTCTGAAAATTTATGGTCACGATTAGTCTTTTTTTTTCTTTCTTTATCCCTTGTGTGATAGATATGTACTCCCTCCAGCACTTCAATGTTCAAAGTTTTATGAATGGCCAATGTGTCTAAACTTATTTTCTTGTTTAAAAAAATAAGAAAAGAGGCATTTTCTTTATGATTTTTAAGCAACTGGATTGCTAAATGCATTCAGCATTTTAAAAAGGGGAGGCTATTTTAGATGAGAAATATACATATCATTGATGTTTCTGTAATCCCCCAAATCTGAAATTGCTGTCAAAATCATAAAACCATCATTAAGAACGAATGAATTTTGAGAGAAAAATCAGTTTGGACTAGGAAGTTCCTCCTGATCGAATGTTAACTTACCATTCAGGTTTTCATTTAAACAAAATGAATAAATAAGGGAAGTATAATATTTTTAAAATAATGAATGCCACATTGAAAAGTTCATGAAAGAGCTGAAATATTAACCAGAATAAGCTACTGCTAGTCCTTGATTTACAACTGGTTGCTTAGTGACCATTCAAAGTAGCAATTGTGAAAGGGATCTAGGTATCATAGTAGACCACTATGATAAGTGGCAATCTAGTTTCTTCTTAAAAGCCTCCAGTGATGGAGCACCCATGATTTCTGGAGGCAAGCTGTTCCACTGGTTAATTGTCCTCACTGTTAGGAAGTTTTTCCTTAATTCCAGGTTGCTTCTCTATTTGGTTAGTTTCCAACCATTGTTTCTTGTCCTGCCCTCTGGTACTTTTTAGAATAATTCTTCTTTGTGGCAGCCCCTCAAATACTGGAATACTGCTATCATGTCATTCCTAATTCTTCTTTCCTTTAGACTAGCCAAATCCAAATCCTGCAGCCGTTCTTCATATGTTTTAGACTCCAGGCCTTTGATCATCTCCTTTCTCCAAAACATCTGGGGGCAGGACAAGAGGTTAATGGATGGCAATTCATTAAAAAGAGATCCAACCTAGAATTACGGAGAAATTTCCTGACAGAAGAATTAATCAGTGAACGGCTTACCTCCAGAAGTTGTGGATGCTCCATCACTCGGAAGTTTCCAAAAGATGCTGGTTAGCCATTTGTCCAGAATTGTATAGCAATTCTCCTGTTTGAGCAGGAGTTTGGACTAGAAGACGTCCAAGGTACCTTTCAATTCCATTATTCTGTGTTCTATGTTCTAAGTTACAATTTACAGCCCAGTTTCAATGTTCCGATGGCAATCTCCGCCTCCCCCCATGGTCCCATGACAGCATTATTGAATTCTTGGAAACCAATCTGCATTTATGGCCATTTGTAGCATCCCATGGTGGCTCAGTAACTAAGATGCTGAGCTTGTCAATCGAAAGGTCGGCAGTTCAGCGGTTTGAATCCCTAGTGCCACGTAATGAGGTGAGCTCCCGTTACTTGTCTCAGCTTCTGCCAACCTAGCAGTTCGAAAGCACGTAAAAAATGCAAGTAGAAAAATAGGGACCAGCTTTGGTGGGAAAGTAACGGTGTTCCATGCACCTTTGACATTTAGTCATGCCGGCCACATGACCACAGAGACGTCTTCGGACAGCACTGGCTCTTCGGCTTTGAAATGGAGATGAGCACTGCCCCCTAGAGTCAGGAACGACTAGCACATATGTGTGAGGGTAACCTTTATCTTTACCTATGGTCAAATGACCATGATTTATAACATTTTTGCCAGAAACTGCCATTTATTATTTTTGGCTTTCAGCAAAACCCACCCCATAGGGAATAAATGGGTTCACTTAAAGACCACCAGAATTGTTTTATGATGCTCACTTAATGACTGTTGCAAAAATAATAATAAAATTGAGTCAGTTGCATGATGACTCCCTTTATGACAGTCATGATTTATGACCCTAGTTGTCAGGCTCTGTTACAATTGTAAGTTGAGAACTACCTATAAATACCGGTATAATTCATTCAGCTATAATTCACATCAAAGTATTGTGTCCTTGGACCTCTATAAGATTCAGAGTCTGCCCCTTTTGCATATATGTTGTAACATTATATGTAATTAAAACACAGTACTTTCATAATAATATTCTGTTGCTGTATTTGTCATTGGGACAAAACTGTTAGATGCTATCACATCTTGATTCTCTCTTTCTATGCCCTTTTCCTTGGCTAGAGTGTTAAAGCTTTGCCATAACAATTGTCTGTAGGAAAAGTATTTCAGTGCTGACTGTGGATTCTTACACTGATCAAGAAATTGGACAAACATCTCATCTTCATTAAAAGTAGAAGCATCACCATATGTTCATGCCTGAAAGCCAAAGTGTTTGTTCAAATTCTTGTGATAACATCTTAACCCTTTCCTTTATAAATCTATTAATCCAAATTCAGACATTTGCTCCATTAATGTTCATTTCCAATCATTAGTTAGAAAGCCCTGACAGCAAGGTGGAACAATTTTTCTTACACTGGACATTAACAGAGATTTTATTTTGATTCTGCCTGGTCTCTCAGGTGCTTTTCTTATTGTTTTTCAAAAAATGGTTTTTGGCATCCCTTTGAAGTGGGCCAGGTGAAGAAACGGGATCCAGACATATACTAGGATCTTACTTTAATAATATAAACTAAGGGAAGCCTGAAAACTGAGAACATGCCTGAAGCTACTCCTAATCGTGGCAATAGATTGCCACTATTATTTGCATTAAATTAATGTTATGCTTTTATTGTATTTTATGCCTACTTTTTACTCACATCTATAATTTTAGGTGTATGTGTTTCTATATAATAAAGGTTTGCTTCTTCTCTTGAGCTTAAATCATATTTTACTAGCTTTCTCTAAGTCCCTATCTGTACTTTTCTACAGCAGAGTTCCCCAAACTTTCTACTATGCAGATTAGGAGAGGGGGAACAACAGAGGGCATGGTTCAATGCGACCGGTCGGCAAGCCCGTACGCCCACTGCTCACACAAATAGAGTGCACACATTCACTCGCTCACTGCTCTTGCAATGGGGATGCACATGTGTGGTTGCCTGCCACTTCTGTGGCCCGGTTCCAAACAGCTCAAGGCCCAGAAATGGACCGTAGTCCGGGAGTTGGGGGACCCGTGTTCTACAGTTATGATTAAATGTTGATCATTATATTGACTAAAGCAGGGATGTCAAACTCGATTTCATTGACGGCCACATCAGTTTGACACCCCTGGTCTAAAGGATCTTGATTTCTTCAGAGTGAGCAAGGAAGTCATAATTGTCTTGACTATAAGACTGTTTCAAAAACTGTCTACAATTTCTGGTTTGAGAATCTTGTAAAAACTCAAATCTAGAGAAAGAAAGAGAAAGTCAACTATGGGAAGTCCATAGATTAGGCATCACGGGCACAAATTTTCTTGTAAAACCTTTGATATATTCTTTAATGCTGGCATATATATGGAAGGCATTTTTATGTTCTTTCTTTTAAGATTCCCAATTCCTGGACTCACACAATATCTCACAGAATTTGTAGTTTGTTTTGACTTGAAATTGGTTTGATTTATGGTTATTATACATGGGCTATGAGAAAAGGGTGTGCTTACACTGTGAATTTATATCAATATTACAGTTTAACTGCCATGACTTCCCCAAAGGTATTCTTGGTATTGTTGCTTGGGAAAGTTACTGAGTTTATTAGAAATTACTATCAAGTCAAATTCTTTATTTACGATCAGAGCTCAGGAATAGAAACAACCACCTAAAATCAAACAGTTAAAAGAAAGGAAAGAGATTGACAAGTTATGTTTGATATCATCTGCTACCTCATTTTAACTGCTATAAGAAATTATATTTGATTATATAACTCATATAAATGCATTATTATCTTGTCTCAGATGTTCCCAACTTTGTGTCCCTAGAGAAATGGAATTAACTTTTAGCTTGTAATATTATACTTGTTTACTTTGGAGTAAGACACATTGAATTTAATAGCTTTTACAGCTTGGAAGCCAGGCAGGTGAGTCCTATTTTGTGGTGAAGTTGTAGGTTGATATTCATGATATTTTTTTCCTGTTAAGAAAATACAGTTTTGTAGAAATTCCTCCTAGAAGCTTCTTCAGAGATTAGATCTGGTATGCTTTCTTTGCAGGAATGTCTACAGTGTATGATAGATAGATAGATAGATAGATAGATAGATAGATAGATAGATAGATAGATAGATAGATAGAAACAAGATAGCAACTGCAATGCAACACACACAATAAACAGACAGAGCGTTGCACCATTTTGACTATCTTTTGCAGTTTTAGAGTTGACTATTTTTTTTTTTTTGGCACATTCTTCCTATATTTTAAAGGAATCCCTTTATGTTGTGAAAATTATTTTGGGATCTTTCCAAATTCACTTTATTACAGAAATACCATATGATATTGGTATTTCAAACTGTGGAGAAATCATCTTTAGAGACTGAAAATGGTATCTCCACTCACTGGTACCAAATTTTTCTTCTTCAGTAGTGCTTTCTCTGTCTTTGTGTTTCCACACTTATATATTCTGTACACATGCATACCCATTTTATTCACAGTCATTCACTGGTTCTGTACCAGTGGTGGGTTGCTCCCAGTTCTGTCCAGTTCTTGAGAACCGGTAGTAAAATTGGCGGGAGGCTCCGCCCACCTTCCCTGACATCATATTTTGCGAAGCAAGCATGCATGCGCACTCCTGTTGCGAACTGGTAGTAAAGATAAGTAGAACCCACCCCTGTTCTGTACCCAAAGGCTTTCTCCAATCAAACAGGCTTTTAAAACCTTCCATAGACCTCAGTGAATGCCCTGTTAAAAGTCAGACCATAGAAAGAGCTGTCTATCCATAGCAGAGAAACCTGTCACATAAAATCAGTTACACTTGTGTCACGAAATAATAAACTTAACAAAAGCAAATGAATTTTACAGTAGATCTCATGGATCAGATCCGGAAATTTCAGCTGGTATTATGGCACCTGGCATCACTTAAATATTCATATATACAAACCTGTTTGTATATTCCATCTCTCATTTCCTAAAATCACTTTGCCAATCAAAGATACTTATAAGAAATTTCTACCTGTGGAAGAAAAGATGCTGTTTCCATATATTCTAGTTTGAAAATTAAAGCTTGCTCTTATTATATATTGAGGGAGTAAAAACTTTGACATGTATCATTACTTTTTAGAACTGTTTTATGGTGATCCTCATTTAATGACTATGCATTCAATGACTGTTCAAACATATGATGGTTCTGAAGAGTGGTATCTATGACTGATTCTCAGAGTTCTGGTTCTTGCAGTGTCCCACGGTCACATGATCACAAATTCTGATAAGCAATGGGGAAGCCAGCAGAAAGTTGGAAGTTATGGTCATGTGAGAACCTCGCTTAATGACCCATGGTCATCACTTAACAATGGCAACTCAGGACTTCCAGAATTGCCATTGTTAAGCAGAGTGGTCACATATCATCATGCTTTATCACCACATTGTTTAGCTTTACTAACATTGTTTAGCTACGGCGATGTCAATCCTGATTATCATCATAAAATGAGGACAATCTGTAGTTTTCAAGTTAAAAAAAATATGAAAAGCTTTATTTGAAAACCATGAAGAATTTACTTCATGGTAAATTCTTAACTCAGGAAGCCTTCATCAGGAATAACAGGAGATTAATATTGGCTAAATGTTTTGGCTTCAGACTTAATGGTGCATAGGAGTACAAATATGACATTTACGTTTACACTCTTTTATAGAATGTTTGTGGCAAACAAACACAGTAGGTTGTTTTGCTTATAATCTTTGCTTTTTCTGACGGAAACTAAATAATATGTTGACTAAACATATTGCTGGCTAGGTATGGACTTTGATAGGATGGTATCCTTCAGAAGTGGAATTCAGCCAGTTCGAACCGGTTCAGATAAACCGTTAGCGCAAATAATCAGTTGGCCCTGCCCACCCACTCCCTGCTCTATTGTGTCCTTTATTTCCTGCTTTATAGTTTATCTCAATCGCGCGGCACAACTGATTCCCCCCCCCTTCACTGTTCTACTTACAATTGCTGACTTGGAAGGTACCTTGGAAGAGCCTTGGTAGTACAGTGGTCTAAGGCACCCTGTTATTAAGCTGGTTATTAAGACCAGCTGCCTGCAATTACTGCAGGTTAGAATCTCACCAAGGCTCAAGGTTGACTCAGCCTTCCATCCTTTCTAAGGTAGGTAAATTGAGGACCCAGTTTGTGGGGGCAATAAGCTGACTTTGTATAAATATACAAAAGAATGAAGGCTATTGCTTAGCGCATTGTAAGCCGCCCTGAGTCTCCGGAGAAGGGCGGCATATAAATCAAATTAAAAAAAAAAATGCTCCATTTTCAGAGCTGCACATGCAAAGCGAACCGGTTGTTAAACAGGCAGCATTCCACCACTGGTATCCTTACATATATGCAAATAGCATGCACGAGAAGACATGCATATAGAGTTCTGTAAATAAAGGTTTGAGTTAGGATTAACAAGAGGAAAAATAATAGGAAAAATTATTTGACAGTTGATCATACTTACTGTAAAACTTGATTCAAAGGAGCATAGCAATCTCTAAAATATCCTCACTTAATGGAGCAGAACTTGGAGTCCGCACTACAAGCTTTATCTGAGTTGTTATCGGAAAATGATGAATGAGGTTTGTGATTTGTAACCTCAGTTCCTCTCCCTTGGGTGCCATTGGTTCCTAAAAGTGCATATTTAATGTGGCTGAAAATATGTACATATCCTGTGGGTTGTCTCCACAACCATAGATTTCATTTCTAGTTTATAAACTTTTGCTTAGCCAGTCAGAAAGGGAAACAATACTTGCAGCAGAGGACATCTTTCATGGTATGGATTACTTTCATAGAACAATTGTTTTATAATCATTTCATAAAACATTCCGTTTCCAAGGATGCTTGAACCTACTGAAAAATTTTACTTACCCAAACAATGAAAAATTTTCCTTCAGCAGCAGTGTTCATACCGCCTTCTATAGAAGAGACCGTAAATGTTCCTCAAGAGTTGACCAATGGCTTGTTGACTTTATGGACCGGATGTTAACAGCTCTTGAAATCAGAAATGTCAATACCAGGATAGAATCATAGAATTATAGGGCTGCAAGGGGCCGTGGCCGTCTTCTAGTTCAACCCCCTGCTCAAGGCAGGAGTCCTTATACCATCCTGGACAAATGGATGTCCAATCTTTTCTTAAAAACCTCCAAGGTTGGAGTACCCACAACTCCTGGAGGCAAGCTGTTCCATTGGTTAGTTGTTCTCACTGTCAGAAAATTTCTCCTCAGCTACAGTTTGGATCCTATATTTGATGAGCTTCTACATATCCCTCTTTTGATGCAACCTAGGATTCCATTAGCTTTTTTGGCAGCCTGCAGTACACTCAGTGGTGAAATCCAATTTTTTTTACTACCGGTTCTGTGGGCATGGCTTGGTGGGCGTGATGTGGCTTGGTGGGTGTGGCTTGGCTGGCGTGGCAGGGATAGGATACTGCAAAATCCCCATTCCCACCCCACTCTGGGACCAGCCAGAGGTGGTATTTGCTGGTTCTCCGAACTGCTCAAAATTTCTGCTACTGGTTCTCCAGAATTTGTCAGAACCTGCTGGATTTCACCCCTGAGTACATTGCTGATTCATACTTAAGTGATGATCCGCTAGGATTCCTAGATCCCTCTCACAGTTGAGTCGGGTGTTCAATACCTGTACATTTGGGTTTGTTTCTACCTGTTCTGCCCCAGCTACGGATCCCAAAGAACACAGCACACACAAAACTCCGAACAACTCATTTTACTACAAACACAGTCTTTTGCAAATGCAGGCTGTTAATAAAATGTCCTTAACAACCTGCCAGAAATTCCACAGATTAGATTACAAGAGTTGGCAATTAGCCCAGAAGCAAGGTTTGCAAAGAAAATCCATATTCAATGATCAGCGAGCGAACATGCGTTGTTTCCTGCAACATTTACAAGCTGTGTGCAAACATAAATAGGCTAAGGGAGTGGCCAATTAGCCCTAAGCCTTATTCTCGAGGAGACCTCCTCCTGAGTAACCACTCCTGCCTTTTGGCAGCTCTGCGTGCTCGTGCATTGAGAAGAGGCTCCTCCACTTCATCCTCTTCACTTGAAGGAGCCTCTGGAGGTTCTGAAGGCCCTGGCTGAATCTCTGCCTCTGGCACTACATCTTCTTCAGCCTCCTCGCTGTCTGACTCGAGGCCAGCTGCACAGGCTGCTGGCGCAACACCACACCAGCCTCCTCGTCATTGGGATCAGCAACAATCTGCACAGGCCACTGGCGGGCCACAACACTATCTAAACATAGGACCTTACTTTTCTCACCACTAAACTGCATCTTGTTAGAGGTGTGTGTCCAGAATCTTAGTTCAGTCCCAGAACTAAGGACCGAACTAGTAATCCAGTAAAATTACTAACTGTTCATCTAAAGTAAAAGTAGAAGTGAAGTGTTCAAGTGAAGTGTTAATACCACTTTATAATGCCTTAGTAAGGCCACACTTGGAATACTGCATTCAGTTTTGGTTGCCACAGTGTAAAAAAGATGTGGAGACTCTAGAAAGAGTGCAGAGAAGAGCAACAAAGATGATTAGGGAATTGGAGGCTAAAACATACGATGAACAGTTGCAGGAACTGGGTATGTCTAGTTTAATGAAAAGAAGGACCAGGGGAGACGTGATAGCAGTATTCCCATATCTCAGGGGTTGCCACAAAGAAGTGGGAGTCGAACTATTCTCCAAAGCACCTGAGGGTAGGACAAGAAGCAATGGGTGGAAACTAATCAAGGAGAGAAGCAACTTAGAACTAAGGAGAAATTTCCTGACAGTTAGAACAATTAATCAATTGCCTCCAGACATTGTGAATGCTCCAACACTGGAATTTTTATGAAGATGTTGGATAACCATTTGTCTGAAGTGGTGTAGTGTAGGGTTTCCTGCCTAAACAGGGGATTAGACTAGAAGACCTCCAAAGTCCCTTCCAACTCTGTTATTCTAATTTTAATTCTAGAATAAATATTTATTGTTCTTCTGATACCTGAGCTAAAAGGGTCGCGGTCAACAAACTTGCCTATTTTGCAAATTGGATGTAGCTCGATTTATTTTCCACATGTCTTTGAAAAATTGGCTCTATTAGTATATTCTATAAACAGAAACTCATATGAATAAATGGAAAACTAGCATTTGTACCTCTGCTGAGCTGCAGTTTATTCAGAAATCTGGTCAATTTATAATCCCATCTCCTAGATGAGCTACATTTATTCCCAGGGATATTTCAGATGCAGGATGGGTGCAGGCTGTCACTTCAGAATAGTGTTCTGGCAGCATCAAGTTCAATGGGTGGGTGGGGAAATATTAAAATGGCAGAGGTATTTTGGATCCTGGTAATGTTATCCAAAAGAGTAAATCCAGGTGATAGCAAATCCTGGCTTATGGTTTCATAAAAGAAAAGAAAAAAACTACGATACTAGGATCTTGGTTGGTTCATCTCTTCTGCTGCTTTGAGTAAGAAAGCACAATCTCTGGAGAATAGAATTGCAGCTCAAAATTGTGTCGTAAAACAAATCCCAATAAAGGAAACAGGAGACAGCAATAAAAATAAAACAATTCTTACTTTAAGATTCAGAGGTTTATTTCATGAGCAATTTGGAACATGACAAGCCATCACAACACAACTTACATCAATAACCCATTGCATTGAGGTCCAGAGACAATAGCTAGGTCCAGCAAGGAATAGCTACGGCCAGTGGCCATGATCTGAGACTCATCTCCTTCTTTTATACCTTTATTCAGACAGCCCCTCAGTAAATGGATTTTTTTTTTTAATTTGATTTATATGCCGCCCTTCTCCAAAGACTCAGGGCGGCTTACAATGTGCTCAGCAATAGCCTTCATCCTTTTGTATATTTATACAAAGTCAGCTTATTGCCCCCACAAACTGGGTCCTCATTTCACCTACCTTAGAAAGGATGGAAGGCTGAGTCAACCTTGAGCCTTGGCGAGATTCGAACCCTGCAGTAATTGCAGGCAGCTGGTCTTAATAAGCTTAATAACAGGGTGCCTTAAACCCCTGTACTACCAAGGCTCATTAAAATTTTAGTAAAGTTACTTCCGTATACTTCTTCAATTAGCACATACGTATGGGTACATATGAAATCTATCATCTGCTACTTTCAGTTCCTTATTTCCAGTGCTTCTTAATATCCCTAGTCCAAAATAGCCTCTGAAACTATATACTTTGCAAGTACATGTTATAAAATTGCTTTAGCATAGCTGATTACAAATATTGCATTATTATTGGGAAATCATTTTAATTATCACTTTAATATATATTTCAGCAATTCATTTGAGACCTACTATCATTCTGAGGCCTACTTTATTTTAGCAAATCACAATCCAAATTTCCTCCTCTCACAATGGTTACATGTTAAAAAAACCTAACTTGATTCTAGAAAGAAGTTGCTTGTCTCCTGATTTCTAGTTTTCTCAAGGAGCTTTTCATATGTGTGTGTGCGTCATGTGTAAAAGGAAACATGCCATTTAACATCCCTTCCCCCTGGCTTCAAGGAAGACCACCTGGATTTCTGACATGATTTCTTAATTTTAAAACTTCCACCAGAGAGATCAAAACTTGCATGAAGAAAAATAACAAGTGTGTTTCAAGTGCAGAAAAGCTTCTGTCTGCCATCTCTTCGTCCCCTTTGTTCCTTTTTTGGCATGTTGATGTTTTAAGTCAATGTATGTTGTCAAGATCTATCACTGCCAGTGTTACTTAGCATTATCTTGCTTCAGTACACCTCTTTACCATCTATCCCTAGAATAACAAATACTTGTTTTATCAAAAAGTGTCAGACTGGCACACAATTTGGCCACAGCTGTTGGTTGAGTTATATTTGACTAGCAAGCACGGTGAGGCTTGGGAAATTTATTCCTTTAAGATCCAAGAAGAATAAAAATTAATGTCCCTCTTGAAACAGAGTGGTACAGATGGTTGATGGAATAGCTTCCTTTGAATGCCAAACTGTTTTCAAAGCAAGGAAAAACACTGCAAAAGCTTAAGTACACTCTAGTAATGGAAAACAAGCAGCGAATGAGGATGGCATTGAATGTTTACTGAAATGTTTAGATTCATAACTGTTAAAAATTCAAAGCAAAGAGGTCTTCAAATAATCAATTTCTCCATTCAGCTCATGCTCAAACATATTTTGGGTCCTTCAATCAATGGGGGAAAGATGTATTGACTTACATCATAATGCAGACTAATACAAATTATTTAAGGTGAAACACAAGTTAATCAAAGGAATTTGAGGCATAATAAGGGTGCATCCCATCAAAGCAACATAGTTAAATAATCTACTGCCTTGTTTTCATAGTAGCTATGCAGAGATTTCTGCCAACCTAGCAGTTTGAAAGCACATAAAAAATGCAAGTAGAAAAATAGGGACCGCCTTTGGTGGGAAGGTAACAGTGTTCTGTGCGCCTTTGGCATTTAGTCCAGTGGTGGGTTGCCCCTGGTTCGCACTGGTTCTATAGAACCGGTAGTAAAACCGGTGGGAGGCTCCGCTCACCGGCCCCGACATCATCAAAATATTTCTGCGCATGCACAGAAGAGCATGCATGCGTGCGAGCAAAGCAAGCAAGCGCACGCGGCCCCATTGCGAACCACTAGTAAAGGTAAGTAGAACCCACCCCTGGTTTAGTCATGCCGGCCACATGGCCACGGAGACGTCTTCAGTCAGTGCTGGCTCTTCGGCTTTGAAACGGAGATGAGCACCACCCCCTAGAGTCGGGAAAGACTAGCACATATGTGCGAGGGGAACCTTTACATTTATCTTTATGCAGAGGTTGGCTACCCTGACAATAATATCATCCTAAAGGGCCAAATTCGTGTGTGTATGTGTGTGTGTGCGACTCTTCAGTGATGAACTTCAGTGAAGCAGCAGTTTCCCAGGAGGCAGGCAAGGAAGGAAATGAGATGAGAGGCAACAAAGCCCAAGAGCTGGATAGGAAGCAGAGAAAGAGAGTTAGGATAGCCATTCCCTAGAATGTCTCTTACGGGTATATCCATAAGGGTAAGAGCAATAAAGGTTTAATCTGAAAAGATTCTGCTTGTTGGGTGTGAGCAAATAAAGAACTGAATGTCCCAAAGGTACCTTTTCAGGAGTCAACTGGACTTCCTTGTTTTTTTCTTTTGAAACATTTTGCTTAAAGATGTGATGTAAAAAAAAAAAAGAAAAAAACCAAAGAAAAAACCAAAAAGTCCAGTTGACTCCTGAAAAAGCATGATCTGGATGACTGAGAATCTTCATAGACTTAAGGAACTTAAGCTGGATTGCTTTATGTCATTCATGGGTGACATCTCTCCAATTAGTCTGAGTCTCCCTTCCTCTGGGCACAGTTCATTATGGGAATGAACTAAAGACTCATTCCCCATGCCTTTGCTTGGCAATTCCCCAAGTCCACCAAGGAAGTCCAACAGGACAGAAGTAGATAGAGCTGAAAAGTCTCCCCCCCCGCTTCCTGTTGCATGAAGTCCTATTCTACAGAGAATTGTGGTGAGAAGCGTCTTCAACTGCAGACAAGAAAGCTTATTTCAGTTATAACTAGGAAAGAGCTGAAGACAAAAGCGTGGTTGAAAGCCAGATCCAACCCCCTACTGTACCCTTTGGTCTGCGTGCATTTGTGGCCTCTTTAGAGACAGACTTAGCCAAATCTACCTGATGTTTTTAAGAGTTTCTGAGCTGTCTGGCTTTTCTGCAGAAAGTTCAAGGTGTGAGGAACACAAGGAGGGGTTCTGAAAGGTAAATTGTGATGGCAAGGGGAAAAATACTCCTCATCTGTTTCTAAATACCATGTGACTAGATGCAAATTTGGTTTGTGTCCATACTGTTCAAGACAGACCCTAAAGAAAAGGCTATATGACATGGTGGCTCAGTGGCTAGAACGCTGAGATTGTCAATTGGCAGTTCAGTGGTTCGAATCCCTCCCGTTATTTGTCCCAGCTTCTGCCAACCTAGCAGTTTGAAAGCACGTAAAAAATGCAAGTAGAAAAATAGGGACCACCTTTGGTGGGAAGATAACAGCATTCCATGCGCCTTTGGCATTTAGTCATGCCGGCCACATGACCACAGAGATGTCTTCGGACAGTGCTGGCTCTTCGATTTTGAAACGGAGATGAGCACCGCCCCCTAGAGTCGGGAACGACTAGCACATATGTGCGAGGGGAACCTTGGTAGATGGAGATGTGTCTGGGGATTGTCATGTGTGCCGAGCTTGGTCTCTGGGTGTTATGTGAATTTCATTGTATGGGTATACTGTGTATATATGTACAATGACAATAAACTTTATATTTATATTTATATATTTACCTTTAACTGTACATAACATGTAGTTTGTTCTCATTTTTGTTGCATCAATTGGGGTGCCACACATACTTACATGGAATTTCATACTTGAATGAATTGCAGATGTTCTTCTCCTTCTATTACTCAATTTTTGTATTTGGATCCTATTTCATCCAAATAAGTTCAAGATCCATATTGGTAACTGGGGGTTGGGGTTAATAATTCAAGCTTTATAGTTCACCGGATGTTTGCAAATATCCCATTTACTGAACTGTTTAGTCCATCATTATATTGTTTGTGCTTAGAGAAAACAGCGTGGAAGCCTCCGATTTTTCTCCCTCCTTATTTTGTAAAAACCTCAGCTCGTCATATATTTTATTAGTAATAAAATTTAGACAGTTATTTTCCCAAGAGCGTATAATATACGCATTGGATTTTAGCTCTCAGTTGAGAATACAAATTATGCACCTTATAAATCAGTATCTCTATAGAGTAAATTTATTGACATGAAAATGAGACTACTAGCCATTAAAATTAGTTTGATTAGCTTGCTCATCATTTGAAAAGCTAGGGAAAAAATATGACCAATATGCATGATTTTTTCCCTAGGACTATATACCTTCATTCTTTGTATCTTTTTTTCCCTTTACAAAACGCTACCAGCAAATTATTCATATTTTCATGGTCTGCATATTAGCATAATGTAAGGTTGCCACAGGGGTGAAATGCTCCTGGTTTGGACTGGCTCGGGCGAGTAGGTAGCGATGATGGCCGGTGGTTCGGAGAACCGGTAGCAATGGCAGCTGGAGTGCACATTGTTTATTTAATTCAGCGGCAGGTTGGGTGTGCGCTTGTGCAGCCAGCACATGGACCAGAGTGGCTCATTCAAGAAGGAGAGTGAGTGACTCCGCTACCTTTCAGGCGCTTGCCTTCCCTGACAGCCAGCCATAGGAGAAACGTGAGCAATAGGAGTCCGGGAATGGTGCATTCCCTGACTCTGGGGAATGGGGCAGGTGGGAGGAGCCATGTGGCGAAGGACGAGCAGGCAGCGGCTCTGCGGCAAAGCCGGATTTGAGGAATGGTGCATTCTCCGACTCCTACTGCTCACCTTTCTCCACATCCAACCTGCCGCTGAATTAAATAAACTGTGCACTTGCGCAGCCGGCACGTGGACCAGAGCAGCTCATTCAAGAAGGAGAGTGAGCGACTCTGTTACCTTTCGGGCAGTTGCCTTCCCTGACAGCCAGCTGCGGGAGAAAGGTGAGCAGTAGGAGTCCAGGGAATGGGGTGGGTGGGCGGAGCCACAGGAGAAAGAAATTTAAAAAGTTTTCCTACCGGGTTCTGTGGCCGTGGCTTGGTGGAAGGGGGTCTTGTGACTGAGTGGGCATGGCTGTGAGTGACATCGAGTTGGCCATGCCCACTCAGTTACAGGACACCCCCACCACCAAGCCACACCCACAGAACCGGTAGGGAAAAATTTTAGATTTCACCCCTGGGTTGCCAGTATAATGTCATGATTAGGTAGTGCTCATTGGCTTTTTGATTTGGCCAGGCATTTTACGCCATGTTTTTTGGATTTCATCATCTAATGCCTAACCTATGAAAGAATGTCAATCTAAAATGTCAGTTGTCACCTATTTATAAGGTGCTTTATTTTTCTCGTATTTCAGAAGCCTGTTTCAAAAGAAATACAATATACCCTAGAAGGAGATTGCACTGTCTTTCTTGTGAATGTATTTTTGTAATTAATCAAATACGCTAAAGTATTAAAATATCATTACTTTTTATTTCAAATGATAACGGAATCATTGCTTGAGAGGAATATTTTGTAAGAAAAGAGTGATAAATAAATTACATTAGGTAGATTTTATTCATTCTACTTTTCGTCAAGAAAAGTCAAGAGACTTAGCATACTGCTTTAATTTTTCCAGCAATTCTTTTGAAAAAAAAATCACTTTCAATTACTATTGCATTGGGTTGAGGGTGTTCTTGCAAGGAAATGCTTCTATTTCTTCTCTCCTTGATCATTCATCTTGTTCACCATCCACCTGAACATGAAAACAGGGCAGTGGTGAAATGCAGCCAGTTCTATCCGGCTCGGGTAAACTGTTAGTGGCGGTGGCGGGAGGCTCCGTCTTCCAGCCCGGACGTCATGACGTCCCATTTTGGATGCTCTGCTCATGTGCAGAAACTCCTGCGCATATGCAGAGGTATCACGTGTGCGCTCCCATTTGCAAACCGGTAGCGAAGGTAAGTGGATTTCATCCCTGAAACAGAGGGCCTTCTTAAGATCCTGCATTGGCATGATTCTAAATATGTTCTAAAGCTCCCAAAAAGATAAGATAAAGATAAAATTAGAGACAAGATATACATGTGCTCCTTTTAGTCCTATGATAGGATGCGGAAGTGAAGGCAAATGTCTTTTTATGTCTCTTTCTTCCCCTTCTTCCATTGCTTTTTTAAAATAATTCCCATACCATGTCAAGAATAGGAGAAGCATATTGTTCTGACCCAGCTCCCTAAACACAACAAACCCTCTGAAGCTAACCGTCTGATTCCTTTATTAGGAGCATCAGCAGCCCTAGCAAAAAGTTTCTCTCTCACTGCAGGCTAACAAGTCTGTCCGGCAGGGAGATGAATAGTTGTCTGCCACATCTATTCATCTCTGCCCCCTGCCTTTTATCCCCAGAGCTAGGATGGGGCTTCGCTAGGGATGGAAGAGCGGTGACTCTTCCGTCCCAAGGACCAGCCCATATTTTTCCACTGCTCTCCTCTCCTCTGCCTTCTGCACATCCGCATTCAGGCACTGGACCCAGCTGTTCCTCCTCTTCCTAATCAGCCACCTCCAGACTTAGAGGCTGTTGACTCTCCATCTGAGGGCTGACAGATGGCCCAGGCTCTACCTCTGTCTCTCTCTCTGATAGCTCCATTCCCTCTTCCTCCTTCAAGCTATCAGGTTGCTTTGATGCTGACCCTGACTCCACGCCTCTTCCTCATCTGATTCAGCTCCTGGAGGGGCCGGTGGCCAACAGGCCACAACATATATTTTCATTAGTTCCAAACTTGACTCAGATTAATCCCCAGTAGTAGTAGATGTCCCAGGACCATCATAAACCATGATAAGCATATCCTCTGATCAATTCTAGGCAGTCTTCTTTAGATACTTCCACAGTCAAATTGCTTTTCACCACCACAAGTGAGGTAGCTTCAGGGGCAATAGCTAGTGGTCAAGCAAGAAAATTTTCTTCTGCTTCAGTCAGAGGTCTTTATCAAGGCTCAAAGGGAATCCAACCCCTTGCTTTTAGTTGAGGTGAGTTGACTGAATTTTCAGTGAACTTAATGAAATGGAATAAAGCAGAATAAATGAGGATGGTGTTGAGAATGCACAACACTATTGTCTTCCTCCTGTCTTGAACCTATCATTTCTATCCCTGTGTGTTTCATTTCTTTATTTGATTATTTAATTTACATAAGCTACCTATCTCAACTAAGTGACTCTGGGCAGCTTGCAAAATTAAATCATAAAATATATATAGTAGTTACCTCCCCAGGTACTCAAGAATAAACAATAACTCCACTCACCATCAATCATGACAGAGCCTTTATGTCCACCTGACCTTAAATGGCTAGGAAAACAGCCAGGTCTCCATGGCCTTGGTGAGAAGAATTTCCTTCTTGAGATATAAGTGTTTCGATATAATCAACTATACCTTGGGAGATGTATTCATATTGGATTCAGTAATTGTCTCGGGATCTCGCTACACTTAGTACTTCAGTGTATGAACTTTAGAATGTCCCCTAAACAGCATCTGCATTTCTCAAGGAGATCTGTCTGCCACCTGCTTTGTTGATATTGAGATGCCAAACCAAGAACTTTCCTCTTCTAGGGAGCAGTTAATACTCAACAGTTACATTTTCACTGCTTTTATATCAGCTTTTCTTTCCTTGAGGTTTTTTTGTTGTTGCTGCTGTTATTTTTTTTTTTTTCATGTTTGTAAACTGGCAACAGAACATCAGTTGACTAATAGATTAAAAAAGAGCTGCTTGTCAGATATCACAATTTTCTTTGTATTCTGGGGGAAGAAGTCTGCAGACATCATCTTCCTATCAACTAGAGATTATATTTTAGGAGTCAGCTCTCATAAGAAAGTCTCCCCAAACACAAGCACACACTGTTAAAGAAAAGCATATATCCTCCTGCTATCTTTGTTACAGTTATTATTTGTTTGTTTGTTTGTTTGTTTAATTTATATGCCGCCCTTCTCCAGAGACTCAGGGCAGCTTACAATGCGTTAAGCAATATTTTATTTTATTTATTTATTTATTTATTTATTTATTTATTTATTTATTTATTTATTTATTTATTTATTTAAATTTCTATACCGCCCTACTCCCGAAGGACTCAGGGCGGTGAACAGCCACAGGATAAAACACATAAATACAAAAATTTAAAATAGAATAAAAACGAATTAAATAATTTGGCTGAATAAATTTAAAATACCCCATAATTTAAAAACAAATTTAAATTTAAATTTAAAAAGGGGAGAAGATTTAGGCCAGGCCAGCTTGATGAAATAAAAAAGTCTTAGTTGCGCAATGGAAGTGCGCAGATCCAGGATCCTCCGTATCTACGGGGGGAGCTCGTTCCAGATCGTAGGTGCCCCCACAGAGAAGGCTCTCCCCCTAGGGGCCGCCAGTCGACATTGTTTGGCCGATGGCACCCGGAGGAGCCCCTCTCTATGGGAGCGTACTGGCCGGTGGGAGGCTATTAGTGGTAGCAGGCGGTCTCGTAGATAACCAGGCCCTAAGCCATGGAGCGCTTTAAAGGTGATAGCCTTCATACTTTTGTATATACCTGCTTAGTAGGGCTTTCGCCCCCCCCAAGTGGTGTTCTTTTTTATACAAAGCTTATTGCCCCCACAATCCAGGTCCTCATTTTACCTACCTCGAAAGGATGGAAGGCTGAGTCAACCTTGAGCCTGGTGAGATTTGAACTTGCAGTAATTGCAGGCAGCTGGTGCTACTTAACAGCACTTTAATCTGCTGCACCACCAAGGCGCAAATTATGCATATAATTTATCCTTCTATAATAATAATAATAATAATAATAATAATAATAATAATAATAATAATAATAATAATAATAATAATAGCAACAACAACAACTACTACTTTATTGTCATTGTACGTGTATACACAGTATACCCATACAATGACATTCACTTAACACCCAAAGACCAGGTCCAACACACATAATCATCCTCAAACACACTCCCACCCACCACAATTCCCCACCCCTAAACCACCCAAACATCCACACAACAGACCAAGTAATGCTGTCCAACAGCTCACTGATGGTGGCCCTTTAGTTCATTGTTGAGTGCAATTATAGCTCTGGGATAAAAACTATTCAGAAGACGTGTAATCCGAGTTTTAATTGTTCTGTATCTTCTGCCAGAAGGCAACAGTCCAAAAAGGTTGTAAGCAGGATGGGAAGAGTTTCTGAGAATGTTATGCAACTTCCTCAAACAGCGAGATTCGAAGATGTCATCCAGGGCTGGTAGCTGGACTCCGATGATATTCTGGGCAGTTTTAATGATTCTCTGTAGAGCTTTTTTGTCTGCTACAGAGCTGCTCCCATACTATGCAAGAATGCCTTGTCAGGTGTGCCTCCATTCAAAACTCAAGAAAGAAAAACCCCAACTCCATGTTTGTAGAGAAAGGTACTTTTTCTGAGTATGAACTGATAGCAATGAAAGAAAAGCAAGATCTGAGGCTAAAGTTGCAAAAATTACATATTCAAAGTATTTCCAAATCCCTCCCCACAAGGACCATGGATGGCTAAATGTCTAATCCCCAGCCCCCCATGGTGTCATGTGAGGTGCATCTTCAGATGGCCCCATCCATCTGGTATGCCAGAATGGTTGACCTTGACTGCCTATCAACAAGTCCATTCAGCTGCGCAGAAGACGATGAGAACATCCCTCCCTTTTCCTCTCTTTTCGGTCACATCACAAACTAGTCACATCTCTACTAGCTCGCTTCTGCACCCAAATACCTATACCTTCCCCCCTCCCCCATTACTATGGCAGCTGATAGGAAGCAAGCACCATAGAGGCTGACAATACTTGGTATTAAAAAGATAGGAAAGAAGAAGGAAGAAACTAGTAAACCATAATTAGAGTAAATAACTTTAAAAATGGTTGGTTTAACCGGTTGGAGTGGATTTCATATCCTGAACTTTTTAAATTACAGTTCATTTCAACAAAGTTATAATTTTATTGTCAGGATGGGAAGAGTACAAAAATTTGTTCTATTTGTACAAATGTTCAATTTTACAAATCGTTCTCATTATGAATGATCTTTGTGGTGTGGATAAACCACATATATATTTATTATAAATTGCCTAAATTGCCAGTGTTGAAATCTAGAATACATTATTTGTTACTGTTTCAATGTTTTAAATAATCATTGGGATATCTTACAAGTACTGTGAACAAGTCTGAGTGCAGATAAATGGGAAAAAAATCAGTAGAGGTAATTTTGAGGAAGCAGAAAATAAATGAAATATGATTGAATGTAATATGACCATTATTGCAGAATAGAATTCAGAATACAGAATAACAGTGTTGGAAGGTACCTTGGAAGTTTTCTAGTCTAACCCTCTGCCCAAGGAGGAGACCCTATACCAGAGGTAGTCAAACTCAAGGCCCGGGGGATGGATTTGGCCCGCGGGGTGATCTGGCCCGTGGGACCGCCCTGGAAACAGCAAAGGACCAGCCCTTGGTGCCTCTGCCAGCAAAAATGCAGCTCATGGAGGCTGAGCAAGCCCCCCCCCGGTTCTGTTTTTGGCTGTGACAGCCTCCTGCAGGCCCAGGGAGGTCATGCACTCCATTTTTGCTGACAGAGGGCTGCAGGAGGTTATTGTGGTTGAATATGGAGCCTCAATGAGTGATGTAGAGCTGGCCGCACCCACCGTGGCCATGTCTCCTGGCCACAACCCTCCTGGCCCCCCAAGATCAAACACAACCCTGATGCAACCCTCAATGAAATTGAGTTTGACACCCCTGCCCTGTACTATTCCAGACAAGTGCCTGTCCAATCTCTTCTTAAAAACTTCCACTGTTGGAGCATTCACAACTTCTGAAGGCAAGCTGTTCCATTGATTAATTGTTCTCACTATCAGAAAAAAAAAATTCTTAGTTCCAGGTTCCTTCTCTCCTTGATTAGTTTCCATCCATTGTTTCTTGTCTTGACTTCTGGTGCTTTGCAGAATAGGTTGACCCACTCTTCATTGTGACAGCATCTCAAATATTGGAAGAATGCTATCTTGTCATCCCAATTCTTCCCCATTAAACTAGACATAAACAGTTCCCTCAATTGTTCATTATATATTCATTCTTTTTTTTCCAGCATAACCAACCAGTGAGGTGAGCTGTTTGGACAATAATGAAAATAACCTTGATGAAAGTATGCATGAACTGTTGCCTAGGCCAAAGGGAGCAAATAATCCCGAAAAAAAAAATAACTTTCAGAAGCAATTTAGGCAAATGTGTGATTGATTCACTGGAATATAAGGAGGAAGTACAGGAAATTCAGTTTTCCAAGATTTGGTAACTATAGCCAATCTCAATAAAAATAATTGTAGCTTTCCTGTGGAGTTGATTTTCTAGTCTGCTCTTTCCTAGTGAAGGTCCAATTAATTTCCCAAGGGGCCATAAGAGAAACTGGGATTGTGTGGAGGACACTGTCCTGCTGCCCTCCACACCCACCCTGCCCCCTACTGATACCACTGCCCTGCCCCCTGCTAATATCCCTCCCCATTGACACCACAAAGACCACAGGTCCTGACTGACCTGTGGCATTGGATGCATCAGCCGGGGGTGGGGTGTTGGTAGCAGGGGGCGGGCATTGGCACCACTGATGCCAATGCCCATCCCCTGCCACCAACATCTCCCCCTGCTGATGCATCCAATCTTTCTGGCCAGTCAGGGATAACCAAATCTTCTTTATTTTTATCTTTATTTGATTTATATACCGCCCTACTCCCGAAGGACTCAGGGCGGTGAACAGCCAAAACAGTAAAAAATATATAAATACAAAATTTAAAAACAGAATAAAATTGAATTAGACAATTTGGCCCAGACAGATTAAAACACCCCAATCATTTAAAAACTGATTTAAAATTTACATAATTAAAAAAGAGGGAAAAGATTAGGCCAGGCCGGCCTGATGGAATAAAAAGGTCTTGAGAGCACGGCGGAAGGTGCGCAGATCCGGGATCTTCCATATCTCCGGGGGTAGCTCATTACAGATAGTAGGTGCCCCCACAGAGAAGGCTCTCCCCCTAGGGGCTGCCAGTCGACATTGTTTGGCCGACGGCACCCGGAGGAGCCCCTCTCTATGAGAGCGTACCGGCCGGTGGGAGGCTATTGGTGGTAGTAGGCAGTCCCATAGGTAACCAGGTCCTAAACCAAAGATGCCAAGTTCTTATCTAGTGGTTCTGCCAGACTGAAAGACATGACTGTCCAAAGTCACCCATCAAGGATGGAAGTAGAATATTGGAATAGCAATAGCAATAGCACTTAGAATTATATACCACTTTACAGTGCTTTACAGCCCTCTCTAAGCAGTTTACAGAGTCAGCATATTGCCCCCAACAATTGGGGGTCCTCATTTTACCCACCTCGGAAGGATGGAAGGTTGAGTCAACCTTGAGCCAGTGAGATTTGAACTGCCAAACTGCAGGCAGCCGGCAGCCAGCAGAAGTAGCCTGCAGTACTGCACTCTAACCACTGCGCCACTGTGGCTCACCGTGGGAAGCAATATTAAGATATGAATTTTAATATTTTGAAAATCTTTTTCACCAGAAATAAAATGTAGATTTCTCCCCTTCTCCATACACAATATGCAGCCACATATGTTAAACACATAGAGGTATACAAACTTGTAATCCTGATACAGCTGGTATCACAGATGCTATAAATTATGCTAATAATAGCAGGTAGAATATACATTCTTATATTATCTGTTTCTGTTAAAAATGCACAGTGATAGATGGTTAATCTCTTTATATATAAAAAAGTAGGTCTTAGTGAAAATTGGTTGTTATGAAAGTTGTTTTACTTAGATGGAATACATGTAAAACAGATGTTTAAGAAAGTAAACAGCAGATTAAAATGTCCATTTGATTACTATATCCCTGAGTGAACTCTAGCTGAGCCTTGAATTACTTTTTTGTTCAGATTAAATGCATCTTGATCTAAATAACAGCAACATATTAATGTAATCAACTTTTCCCTTTAGATTGCCAGGATTTATTTAGAAATGTAGGAAGGCATTAAGCTCATGAACTTTTGCTATACCCGTTAAAGGGAGAATAATGTGCTTTTGACTGGCACATAGCTTATTCTATACTTCTGAAGCTGGCATAACAAACATTGCAAATATTATTATTATTTTATTTTGGCAAATAAATGCATAGCTTTGCCATGATTTTATATGTGGATAACATATAACAAATCGTAACCTAGATTTCTTAAATCCAGAACCCCGCCCAAAAGAATTAATCATCCATAAAACCTACAAGAGCAAATAGAAGGAACAGTTGAAAGAAATCAGCCTTAACAAGAACCTTTTCAGCTGAATCCCTTTCCAAGCACTCGCAGTTTGGCCAAGTGTATGAAACGATTTGGCAGGAAGGGATAATTTATAGCCCCAATTGCAGTCATCCCCTCCCAAAATAATAACCTCTATTGGAATCACTTCTGAATATGCCATTTATTTCCAACTTGCTGAAAAGCTCTCCCTCCCTTGCTCCCTCTTTATTGGGGGCGCAATGGCTCAGCAGTTAAGACACTGAGCTTGTCAGCTGCAAATCGGGTAGCCCAAGTTCAAAACCCGAGCACCACGTGAGGTCCTGTCCTTTCCCCAGTTCCTGCCAACCTAGCAGTTCAAAAGCATGCAAATGTGAGTAGATAAATAGGTACCACTTTGATGGGAAGGTAACAGTACTCTGTGACATTATGCTGGCCACATTACCATGGAAATGTCTTCGGACAGCCCTGAATCAATGGCCTTGAAATGGAGATGAGCACTGCCCCCTAGAGTTGGCAGTGACCAGCAAGTAAAATCTGTATTCATTCATTCACTCATTCATTCAAAACTGATTTCTGCAATAAAGGACACCCCTTAATATATCCTGAAGCAAATTCTAGCCTGCCTTAATTTACCTTTTACTTAAGGTTAAACTCATGTTGATCTAAATGCATGTTTTGTAGAGATATTTGCAATCTTTTGCCTGATACTTGGGTTTTCAAAAATATCCAGCTTTGCCTTTAAAAAAGGTTTTTATAATAAATAATAAGTGCCTTTCATAACAGATACGGTGAACTCTTCAAATCAAATTTCAAAACCTGTATTCATTTTTATTTATTTGTTAAATGTATATGCTTCCCATCTCACTCTGAAAAGTGACTCTGTATATCCTAAGTGCATCCTTAAAAAGGCATAATATTTAATCTGTGATGGAGTGGCAAATTTGGGACAGAAAAGAATGCAAATAAAATTAAAATATTGGGAATATGACATGAGCTTTGAAACAAAAGGGAAAGTGATGTAGTGAGAGGGGGTTCCAGAAAATTACAATGTTTAGAAATACCGGTAGGTAGTGGAACATGGGGTTTTCCTTCTCCTCCTTCTGGCTCTTCAATAGCTCTTTACAAATCAGGGAACTGATGATGGGTTACTACAAAGTAAAGAGGCAAAATTAAAAAAAAATCCCTGCAAATTTTAATCTCCATTTCAAGGGCCATTGAGCCAATGCTGTCCAAAGACATTTTTGTGATCATGTGGCCAGCATACATCACAAAGAGCTGTTATCTTCTCCTTGACGTGGTACCTATTTATCTACTTGCATTTGCATACTTTCGATCTACTAGGTTGGCAAAAGCTAGAATAAGGTGTCTTTGGGTGTTAAGTGAATTTCATTGTATGGGTATACTGTGTATACACAATAAAGTTATTATTATTAAAAGGACAGGAGCCCACCCCGTTGCATGATACCCAGGTCTCAAAGCTGGGACGTTCGCTTTCCAACCAACAAGCCCAGCATCTTAGAGACATTGTTCCACCTATTCCAAAGTAAATCCTATCAATAATTGTTTGGTAACTAGTTATCCCCTGGGAGTTCAGTGTTAATGTGATATTTCTGCATGAGTGCTACCTGGTGACACTTTTCTTTGTAAGATTTAATTGTTCAAGAAGTGAGAACAGAAATAATAGGAGGTATTTTTAAAACAGAGAAGTAATTGCTCCAAGCTTGCCACTTTTAAATGATACTCCAACCCTAAATTTCTTACTAGCTCTCTTGTGATTTGTACATTTCAGTGCTTCTGCTTGTTTTATTTTGGAACCCCATGTGTCCTCTTATCACATGTTCTATATTCTATGATACCCACCTTGTCACATGTTCTATATTCTACAGTATCCACCTCAAATAATCTAAGTTTCTGATACTTTATGGTTAGCTTAAGCTTGCAGTATAACCCTGGATAGACTTGGGGAAATGCTGTTTTTGAGTGGTAGAGATGGAGGATGGATATTTCCCTCATGAAATAGAAATTCATATTGGAAGAAAAAAATAAAAAATGCAAAGATTTAAGAATGAACACTTCTCTTCCTGTATCCATTGGAAGAAATTATCTCCTGGATTCTCAGCTTAAACATTGTTAAATAATAGAAGTTGGATCTTGAGAAAATAGGCATGTTTAAGGTTATTGCTGCAAATATAAAAAAGAATATCCATAATTTTTAAAAAACATACAACATAATATTGAACTGACCTAGTAATGAAAATCATGACAAATTTTGAGAACCAGATGTTCACTTACTGATGACCAATTTCTAGGCCACTGCACTTTGTTCTTAAGAATTGTCATCCAAATCCTTCAAACCAAGGATTGTCTTCTTTAGATCATAGGGCTACACTACCACACATATCAGAGCGATGCAGAAATTCTGCCTCTTTAGGCATCTTGCCTCTCATTATTTCCACATAAATTAGTCCTAAAATTTCAAAAATCAGTTTGCAATCATTATGCTGCATGCTGATTTTCCTCATTTTATTTATGCAAGAGATAGGCTGAAGTATAAATACAGATTAAGATTACTACATGGAAATGGGAGAAGTCTGGACCTATTCTCCCAACCATCAGTGGACATTCTTTTTCTCTGAATTCTCATATTGAATTCTTTTCTTTGAATTCTCATTTTGTTAAACTCTTTCTGTACAACCATCACCATTGCTTCTCCTTCAACAGTTTTAAGGTTCTGCTGTTACAGTCTGTTGTCAGACTGAGGCCAATATTTAGGCATTAGGATATAGTAGATAGTTGTTGAAGAAAGATGTTCATATCTATGTGTATGTAAAAGCTGTGATCTTAACCAATGTACCTTTTAATGCAAGGGTGTCAAACTCAAGGCCTGGAGGCCCACGGAGTGCTTAAATCTGGCCCACAGGGTGCTTAGATCTGGCCCACGGGGTGCTTAGATCCGGCCCACTGGGCCACCCTTGAAACAGCACTGGCCCTGGTGCCCCTGCCAGCAAAAATAGAGCTCGGGAGGTTCGTTTTCATTTGGGCCATCCCAAATGTTTCCACTTGGGCCATCATAGGCACCCTCAACACGAGTGACGTCGAGCTGGCCACGCTCACCCTGGCCCCCCCAAGGTCAAACACAATCCTGATGCGGCCCTCAATGAAATCAAGTTTGACACCCCTGTTTTAAAGTAACCTACTGATCCTGAAAACAGCGGAGGATGGTTTCCCATGTATAGAGTTAAAGGCACAGTGGTGTTTTGTTTTGTTTTTAAATTACCAAGAAGAACATCAGATCCTTCCAAGGAGAACAAGTCTTTTAGCAGTGTGATCTGATGCTTTGGAGTCATATTTATTTGTTGCATTGTGGCATTTATGGCACAGAAATTCTTCTTTATCATTTCCCAGATGATTGAGCATTTCTGGAAAGTCTGTGTTAGCAGAAAGTAAACAAAGCAAAAAAAAAAATCAGCACTGAAGGAAAAACGACATGTTGCTTCAAGAGGGATTGTCATCCTTTTTATATTTAAAAAAATGCTCATGAGCTGATATCCCTGCACATTTAAATAAATACATATGCAGGTATAATAACATTTCTACCATTTATTTATTTGGATTCCTAGTTCAGTCTCCACACCTATTCAGTCTCCACACCTATTCATTGAAGAAACTTCTTTTGGAAGATAAAATTTAAGTAGCAGTTAACATATGCTTCCCTCCTCCTGTCATTCTTCCTTTTTGTACCTGACCTTACGGTTTCTATCTGTGCTCCCATTTTGATGGTTTTGGTAAGCTTCTTGATACTAGAAAGCAGAGGTTATATACACAACATATCGAATACTGTATAACAAAGATTTAGGGTAACATCCGTCTATTCACACCAGAAAAGAAGGGTGGTGGCCTTTCATCAGTAATCTTGTGTCCAGATATCTTTAGACTTTAAAAGATATGAGATAAATTTTCAAGAAAAAAGGACATTGTCTAATCTGTTCTAAATTGGGCACCCTCTAGATTTCTGCTCTTCCACTCCTAAAATTAGCCAATACTAAGAATCTGGAAAAACGCACCTCTAAGGTTGAAGAAATCTGGGCTATAAGGACTCATTTATTGAGGGAGGAAATAATACTTTCACTTTCTGTATTATTTCCCCTTGAGGGACACACAGGATTGTCTCCATTGTTGGAATAAGTGCCTTCAAAATCAAATTTTGCCATTCCCAGAGGCTCATTGATTGGTCCTTAATATATTTCTGGAACGATTTTTAAAAATCTGTAGCTATAAACTTGTGTGCCCTAAGTACGTTGATTACCCTTAATATTTAAAAATGGGACGGGGGGATCCAAGCCATTCAAAATAAGTAAAAGACGGAAAGCTGGACCTACCAGTGTGAGTTTTATAACCCCTCATTTTGTTTTATGGTGTCACCCACTACAAATCTAGATTGAGAGAGAGAGGGGGGGGGAGAGGGAGAGGGAGAGAGAAATAGATTAGATAGATATAGATATAGATAGAGTAGATAGATAGATAAATAGATAGATAGATAGATGATAGATAGATAGATGATAGATAGATAGATAGATAGATAGATAGATAGATAGATAGATAGATAGATGGATAGATATAGTAGATAGATAGATATAGATAGATACAGTAGAGATAGATAGATAGATAGATAGATAGATAGATAGATAGATAGATAGAATAGATAGAATAGATAGATTAGATTAGATTAGATAAATAGATACAGTAGATAGATACAGTAGATAGAGATTAGATAGGTAGATGATAGATAGATAGATAGATAGATAGATAGATAGATAGATAGATAGATAATAGACGATGATAGATAGAAGAGAGAGAGGGAGATGTTTCACCCCTTATAGATTTTTTTTCATAAAGTGGGAGAAATTGCACTTATGACTTGTGATTTAGATAATTAGAAAAAAATAGATAATAGGAAAAAATGAGCTTTTTTGTAAACATAGAATAAACATTAATTTTGTAATCACAGTTACATTTGTTGCAGAGAAAATTGGAAGTTTTTTCTTTTTCTTTTCATCCTTTCTTAATACATTTGTTCTTTGTCTTTCTTTCTTCGCTGTTTTGTATTTGTTTTGTTAGCTTTTATGTTCTCTTTAAAACTTTTAATAACATTTATTTTATTTTATTTTTTTTAAAAAGATTCACTTAACAACTGTGCTGCCAACTCAACAACTATAGTGATTCGCTTAACAACTGCATCAAGAAAGGTCATAAAATGGACAAAGCTCACTTAACAACTGTCTTGTTTAGCAATGGAAATTTTGGGGTCAATTGTGGTCTTAAATTGAAGATTGTCTGTATTTGTGTTTGGACAGAACAGATTCCTATAGTTCAGATGTTTTTTTTCAACACTTTCAAAAGTCCCTAACCAGCATGACTAATTACCATTTAACTAAAGATTCTCGGAAGCTGAGAAAAACTGTAATAGAACATAATGGTTATAGGCTTTGCATTTCACTGCTCTTTGAAAGTGGAAATTTCTCATTTACTAGTAATTTGCTTTTTTGATTGTTAAATAGGTAGGCAGGCAGATTTATTGCAGTTTAAAAGACCATCATATCATTGCTGTTGTCGTTCTTATAAAAACCCTTTCATAAGTTTCTCCCCATTACCAAAACATATATTGGTAATTAATCTTTGAAATTCTAAAAATAGACATATTTCTGCCAGAGGTAGACATGTTCGATGTGCATCAGTAACCGTTGTGGCCTGCCAGAGGCCTGCGCGGATTGTTGCTGATCCCGACGACGAGGAGGCTGGTGTGGTGCTGCGCCAGCAGCCTGTGCAGCCAGCGCTCGAGTCGGACAGCGATGAGGCTGAAGAGGATGTGGTGCCAGAGGCAGGGATTCAGTCAGGGCCTTCAGAACCTCCAGAGGCTCCTTTAAGTGAAGAAGATGAAGAGGAGGAGCCTCTTCTCAATGCACAGGCACGCAGAGCTGCCAAAAGGCAGGAATGGTTCCTCAGGAGGAGGTCTCCTTGAGAGTAAGGCTTGGGGCTAATTGGCCACTCCCTTAGCCTATTTAAGAAAGAATGCAGCTTGCAACAAGCTGCAGGAAATAACTTTAGTTCACTAATCATCACGTTGGGATTTCTCTGCAACCTTGCTTCTGGGCTTTCTGCCAACTCCAGTAAGACTCTGACTATCTTATCTGTGGAATTCTGGCAGGCTGTTAAGAACGGTTATTAACAGCCAGCATTTGCTAAAACTGCGTTATTTGGGTAAAGTAAGTTTTGTTCACAGTTTGTGTGTGCTGTGTTCTTTGGGATCTGCAGCTGGGGCAGAACAGTAACAGACAACATGTTCTGGGTGAAATGTTACAGGTCAGCGGTCCCCTTTGCGGCTTGGTGGCCCGGCTGAGGGGAAGAAAGGAGAACTGGGCTGCGTGAGTGGTGAGTTGGCACGTGCACGCATGCAGTCCTTTTGTGAGTGGCAGGCTGGCACCTTTCGGTTGGTGCATGCAAGTGCCTGCCTGCCTGCCACGTCTGTGAATTGAACTGCATGCCCATGTACATGCTCTCCAGCCAGCCATTTGCACAGCCCAACTCCAAATAGGCCATGGCCCGGTAATGGGCTTGTGGGGTGGGGACCCTTGATATAGGTTGTTAGATGATTGTTCAAATGGCTTTGCAAGCAGAGATAGCATAGTGGTAGAATCACCAGCCAGAAGATGGATTTGAATTTCTCTGGAGGAGGGAGAAATTGTGTGTGTGTGTGTGTGTAATTTATATAGAATGGAATGGAATGGAATGGAATAGAATAGAATTTTTATTGGCCAAGTGTGATTAGACACACAAGGAATTTGTCTTGGTGCATACACTCTCGGTGTACATAAAAGAAAAGATATGTTCATCAAGAATCATAAGGTACAACACTTAATGATACTCATAGGGTACAAATGAGCAATTAGGAAACAATAGCAATAGCACTTAGAAATATAGACTGCTTCATAGTCTCTTCCCACTTATTACTATAACCATGTTGCTTGTATTTTTCAAGCAACGTGGTTATATTGTTTTATTTGTTTCCTAGTACGATTTGATAGCTTATTAGTAACCTTGACTATCACTAAGTGTTGTATCTTTTTATTCTTGGTGAATGTATTTTATTTTCAGAAATTTGATTTTTGGTGACTTCATAGTGTTGAGATGGAAGTGTTTTTTTTAATCCCATTGCTTTTCCCCCAATATTTCTTACCTCTCATTCTTCTAGCTTACAATTGAAGAATTCCCTAATGATCTCCCATCGAAGTCCTATGCAGAGCCAACTCTGCTTATTATGGCAATAGCTATAAACAGAAGAGTCAAACCTACCCACCCATGGTGCTGGATTTGGAGCATTCTGACTCGGTTGCTAGGCATGCTTCTTTGAATTTAAATTTATTATCGCTTTTGCATCATTGAGAGCAAATCTAGACCAAGAGGGGTAAATAGAAAGTAAGATTCATTCTTGAAAAACAGCTGAAAGTTGATCAGGACCATTAGAGAAACACAAAACTTATAAATCAACTGTGGTCAATCAGATACCCTTTTGAATGTCCCAAATGCTTTTCCATATTGTTTGTCTCCAGGATCGAGGATTTGGAAGCAAATAGCAGTTTTCCAAAGTGTGTTGGAACTTCAGCTCTAGAACTACCATAGCCTTTGTCGAAGTGGTGAAATTCATTTTTTTTTTACTACCGGTTCTGTGGGCATGGCTTGGGGTGTGTGGTGTGGCTTGATGGGCATGGCAGGGGAAGGATATTGCAAAATCTCCATTCCCACTCTACTCTGGGGCCAGCCAGAGGTGGTATTTGCCGGTTCTCCGAACTACTCAAAATGTCCACTACTGGTTCTCCAGAACCTGTCAGAACCTGCTGAATTTCACCCCTGCTTTGGTGGAAGGGAAAGCCACCTGCCGTTGTTAGATGTTTCCATGACCAACAGAGACTCTGGGACGTGAATGCCGATTTACCGATGCACTTATGAAGCCATTCAGCTGCTGTGATGTGTCATTTTTCACTGCCTCCTTATCAAGGTAGTTCAGCTGTGCCCAAACCAGGTCTCATAATTGCTTTAGTTGCTCATGGCAAAGTTACATCAATGTCAGGTACTAAATGAGTTTTGATTTTATCTTCTCAGATGAGGCTCTGAAAAGAATGGGGCAGATTTTTATAAAGAGGCAATGCATTTGTGCCAGAAAAAAAAGAACTCTGAAAGAAAGGATTTCAAGCACATCTGTGAATCCATCCAGTCCAATAATGCTTAACAATTGCTGGGGGAGAAAAGCAATGGGGCTGGTTCCTCTTCTTCCAGTTTATTGCTTCATTTGTTCACCCTCAAGAATGAAAAATGTAGTGCCTATGGATGGAGGTTCATTTTTGTTCCCACCTCCATCTTTCTGAAGAAGTTGATTTTATCAGGAACATATTTGACAAAATGCATCTTACATAATTTTGCTACCTGCAAAATTTAGAACTTTTGAGATGCCATAATCACCCAATCCTATTTTTTTTTTAAATGGATTGTGATTGGAGAACTTGCACATTTTCTTGATTGGAGTGCTCTGGTGTTTCTTTTCCTTTTTTTCTTCCCCTCTCTGAAAAAAAAATAAAACTTGGAATATAATGCAGGAACAAGTATCCGGCCATTGTTGATCCTTTTCAAATTACAAATTGCTTACTTGCTAAGCAGCTTTGACGTAAAATCCTTCCCAACTTTCTCTTTTCAAAAAGCAGTAAAAATCCTTTAGCAAAAGAAGTCACCCAGAAGTGCATTTGATTCAGGAAATGGTAGAGGGGGAATGGTACCTCCCGCTTCTACATCCTTCTTTCATTTTTTAAAAAAATTTGATTTATATGCCGTCCTTCTCCGGAGACTCAGGGCGGCTTACAATGCGCTCACAATGCGCTAAGCAATAGCCTTCATCCTTTTGTATATTTATACAAAGTCAGCTTATTGCCCCCACAAACTGGGTCCTCAATTTACCTACCTTAGAAAGGATGGAAGGCTGAGTCAACCTTGAGCCTGGGGAGATTCGAACTTGTAGTAATTGCAGGCAGCTGAATGTTAATAACAGGCTTTCATTAACTCGGAATGGTTCTTTATCAAAATAGATTCATCCATACGTTACTGGGTCTTTTAACATTAGCATGCAATTTTATCTCCATGGAACCCCTCTAAACATAAAGAGTCTAACTTTGTACCAATAAATGTTAAAGATGGAAAGTAAACTGGACTCTTAAGAAGTCCTTGATGAATTAATATTGTGGAAATCTTGAGTTATTTTTGTCAGACTTCATACTTTCCAAAACGCTGTGCTCATTGTTGAATTGGGACTGAGAGCAACCTTAAGTATAATGAATATTTTATGCATATTTTTGTTTTAAATTAGACTCCCTGTTGAACTGTCATGATGGCATGGCTTAAAAATTCAAGTGTGAGCAATTAATTTATCAATAATGAACGTGGGGAGCCTGTTTGCAGAGCCTTGGAAAGTTAGAGCACACTGACTGATCCCTAAATTAGAATTTTCACTATTAGCAGCATGGTTTGGAAACCTAACGTGACTTTAACAGCTTTCTGAAAAATTAGAGCAACAATATATTATGACACCAGCTTTGCAGATTGTATAAGGTAAAATTGGATAAATAGTTTTGGTAGAAATGTCTACAGCATTCTACTGATAACCACAAAAGCATAGTTATAAGTAGCCTATCATGAATTTTGTTCTACAAATGAGTGGAGGAAGGAAAGTGGTTTTTCTTTCTGATAATTGGTGGTTTTTGGAATAAGTGTTCTCTTCCTGCTGAGCTAACAGCTGCTGAAAGCATGCTGTCTTACTGCTAACAGATTCAGTGAGCCAGCATGGGCCATCTTGCTGGCCATCAATTGTTGCAAGACGCTTGAGAAAATGTTTGTTTGCCCTTGTTAAAGGTTTACTGCACACAGAAGACTCCTGTAAGTTTGTGCATATTTAATATTCCTTAGAAAGTTTGAAAACATCCAGTGCAGTGGCAAATCATAAATCATGATTTTTTTTTTAAATTACAACATCTAACAAAAGGCTTGTGAGACCTCTCTTCTCAAAATCAGATATGGTCCCCTGAACAAATCATGATTTGTTATGATTACAACATCTAACAAAGATGTCAGGCCTGGAAGTCATCTTTTGCATTGGGCCTTCAGGCCTGCCACATTTACTACTGTGGGAAACTGGGAGGGGGGATTGTATGGAGCCAGGGTGATATGTAGTCATAATAACATTCCTTTCTCAGAGAATCAGGGACATCTTGCCCTGCACCTGAACGGCTGGAACTGGGAGACATCTCCAGTTGGGACGGTGCTTGGATGGACTTGTGGGTGTTGGGCAGGGACTTAAACTTTCCTTTGGGTGGGGAAAACCTGGAAGCTTTCAGATTCGGGTTTTCCCAGATGTGCCAATATGACATTTCTAATAAAATGGAACTTTGAGGAAATTCAAGCCTCAAAGTTTTCTTTCATTGGGGGTGTTACTTGGAACCCCGACATTAGACTTGTGAGACCTCTCTTCTCAAAATCAGGTATGGTCCCCTGTACTACAGGCAGTCCTCAACTTACAATTTTATTCAATGAGGAAGTGTTCCAGGTTAATCTACAACATTTAACAGAACAACTTTGGGACTCCTTTTTCATGGATATTAACAAGGCTGAGAATTTCTTGAAGAAAAGAGATTTGATAGACATTTCTGGGAAGAAAATGCTCTCATTCTATGAAGAGAAGCTGGAGGGAGTGACTTAAATTTAATGACTTAATTAGTTAGGATGGATTTTTATAAGTCTGACATATGTATTGAAAAAAAGGCTTTAAGATAGTTTTGTATCTATAGAATGAGTTTGTAAATGCATGTTTTCTGTCCTTGTATGTAATATGGAATAATTCCCCAAGTTTGTAAAATACTATTGATCAAATTGGAAAATAAGATTCCTTTTTCCCTCTTTACACCATTTTTTCTTTCCCCCCTCCTCCTAGTTTTCTATTATTATTTTTTTTGAATTTCTCTTTGTATTTTATATTTTGCTAAACTAATAAAAATATGAAAACCAAAAATTTATGATGTTAAGTGAGAAGTGAGTTTTGCCTCATTTTACGACTTTTCTTGCCACATTCGTTCAGTGAATCATTGCAGTTGTTACATGAGTAACACGGCTGTTAAGTGAATCTGGTTTCCCCATCATTTCTGCTTGTCAGAAATTCGCAAAAGGGGATCACATAATCCCGGGACACTGCAACCGTCATAAATGTGAGCCAGTTGTCAAGCATCCAAATGTAAACACATGTGATCATGGGGATGCTGCAATGGTCATAAGTGTGAAAAATCATCATAAGTCACTTTTTTCAGGGTCATTGTAACTTCAAACAGTCACTAAATGAACTGTTGTAAATCGAGAACTACCTGTATTTATTTGGCGTTTTGGCAGGATGGAAATATATCCAGGCACAGAACTAGTAGGAAGTGGAAGGGAAAGGGGAAGGATCTTCTGTGAATTAAATTGGAAAAACGACTAAAATGAAATGACTGCCCTGCTTCCTATTCTGAAGAATTACCTTGAAAAGGATATGTTGGAAATGTACAGTGGACTGTAATTGCAAAATGTCCAAGTGTCACCTGAGGCCAGGGTCTGTGTAAATTATTTTATCCATCCTCTAATACTAATACACGGTGTGACACGGTGGCTCAATGGTTAAGATGCTGAGCTTGAAGATTCAGCAGTTTGAATCCCTAGTGACGCATAATGGGGTGAGCGCCCGTTACTTGTCCCAGCTTCTGCCAACCTAGCAGTTCGAAAGCACATAAAAAAATGCAAGTAGAAAAATAGGGACCACCTTTGGTGGGTAGGTAAAAGCGTTCTGTGCACCTTTGGTGTTTAGTCATGCCAGCCATATGACCATGGAGACGTCTTCGGACAGCGCTAGCTCTTTGGCTTTGAAACAGAGATGAGCACCACCCCCTAGAGTCAGGAACGACTAGCACATATGTGCTAGTAATTTACCTTTACCTTCAATACTAATATCCTCACCTTTTGTTCTGCCCCTTTTGCCTCTCTCTGCTCTGTCCCTTTTGTGACTAGTTGGGCAATGTCTTTTCTAGTGTAGGATGAGTAAAAACATTTGAAAATACTAATGGAGAAAATAAAATATTTGCTGTCTATGAAGATTTTCAGCCATCCAGGTCATGGGTGCCCCAAAGGTGCTTTTTCAAGAGGCAACTAGACTTTCTAGTTTTTCTTTGAAGACGTTTCGCTTCCCATCCAAGAAGCTTCTTCAGCTCAGAAGAAGCTTCTCGGATGGGAAGCGAAACGTCTTCAGAGAAAAACCAGAAAGTCCAGTTGCCTCTTGAAAAAGCACCTTTGGGATTAAAATATTTGCTGTACAGGAGTCAGAACATAACATTTTCTTCAGTCACCCTGGAACTATGCAGAGATCACAAGGATCACTTAGCACACTTACATAAACACTTATCACTGTGCGGAGAAATTAGAGAAAACTATAAGAGTATTTATGCCCAGTCTCTTAAAAATATCCAGTGATAGAAAATCCACAACTTCCATTGTACAGATCATATCATCAGGATGTTTCTTTCTTATGCCAAACCCAATTTAGAGGCTGTGAATTACGTTGATTATTTCTGGTCTTATTTTGAGGACATGGAAAATATTTCTTGGCCATCTTTCTGTACAGTTTTCTTTTATGCAACTGCCCAGACATGTCATGTCTCTTTTCAACATTTCACCTACCTTCAGTTTGTCCTCACTGAAATGCCTTCAATTTCCTGTAACAACTTCATGGTCCTCCTCTGAATTTTCTCTAATCTCAAATCTGGAAATGTGGTACTCAACATCAGGTGGAGTAGTGTATAGCGAGAAATAAGGACTTCATGAGTCTTTTGACACTTCTGATGCGGGCCAGAATGGAATTACCCCTTTCAGTAATTACTGCACATTGCTACTCATGCAGGGGTGAAATCCAGCAGATTCTGACAGGTTCTGGAGAACCGGTAGCAGAAATATTGAGTAGTTCGGAGAACCGGAAAATACCACCTCTGGCTAGCCCCAGAGTGGGGAGGGAATGGGGATTTTGTAGTATCCTTCCCCTGGAGTGGGGAGGGAATGGGGATTTTGCAGTACCCTTCCCCTGGAGTGGGGAGGGAATGGAGATTTTGCAGTATCCTTTCCCTGCTATGCCCACCAAGCCACACCCACAGAACTGGTAGTAAAAAATATTGGATTTCACCACTGTACTCATGTTCATCTGGTTGTCAGTGACCACACCCAGTCCCCATTTGTAATGTTTCTAGATCATGCCCTTGTCAGAATATTCATGATTGGAAAGACATGGTAACAAGGTCAGCCAATTTGGAGCTGAGACAGATGGAGCCAAGGCCTGTCTTAGACTGCAGCTTCTGATTCTGTGCAGAGGATTGAAACTGAAACTATTCAGAGTGAGTGTGTGTTAAGCTGTCTGCTGTACTCTGTGTGGATGAACATGTCTGCTGATCTGAGCTGAAGAATCAACTGTTGGTATTGTAAATACTTTATGTGTTATTATGAATATAAAGAAGTTAATGAAGCAGTTTGTCTGTGTGTGCTTCTGGATTTGATTTTTGCAAGAAACTCAATTGTATGTTTCTCTTATATTATTTTCTCTCTAAATGTTGTACTGTACATTTAATACTAAGATATCTATTAAAAGATAACTTCTGTCTCTCAAGCTTGCCTTCCAACCTGTCCAGATTCGATTGAAATCCTGTGTGTTGGACACACTTCCAAATGTTTACATCATCCACAAATCTGGTATCAGTCTCATCATCTGGGCCAAAAATAAAAAATGTTAAATGATACTGGCCTGAAGATTGATCTCATGTAGTTGCTGCTCTCCAACCCGACATAGACCCCTTTACTGACTATAAAATGAAGTTAAATCTTCAGAACCATGTTAAGATGCAATGCAAAGATTAAAAAACACTCTGTATTCTGCTCTTCAAATCTCTTGTTTACTGATTCTAGTTCACATATGTGTACATTTTAATGACTGAAGATCTAAGTGTTAATGGTGGCTCATTTAAAATCTCTTGTGTTTGAGTCCTGTAATTGTTGTTTGGCACACATAAGCTATACTTTGACATTGTGGTCATCAGCCCAGTTCACATAGACCACATGACTGCAAGAGGCACAGTGCCAAATTTCACAAACTCCTGGCACTGCTGTTTACCCTCTTGTTATCATTATTTGCTCACTTGTTCTAGCCATGAATGTAAACAATGACCAATGTGAGATGTTGGAGTGACATTTTGCCCTAGTTTTGTGCTGCCATCTGCATAGTTCCCCAAATCAAATCAATCTCCAGTGCAGCCAAATAGGTAGAGAACATTTTTTTTTAATGTTCACTATTTATTTTATTTATTTGTCAAGCATGTATAAAATAACATGATTATGAATACAGGATAAGGATACAAATAAATGGGGACAGTAGGACAGGGATGGTAGGCATGCTGCTGCACTTATGCACCCCCCTTACAGACCTCTTAGGAATGGGGTGAGGTCAACAGTAGACAGTCTATGGTTAAAGTTTTGGGGGTTTGGGGAAGAGACCACAGAGTCAGGTAGTGAATTCCAGGCATTGACCACTCTGTTGCTGAAGTCGTATTTTCTGCAATCGAATTTGGAGCGATTTACAAATAGATTTGTATCTGTTGTGTGCTCGTGTATTTGTTGTGATTGAAGCTGAAGTAATCATTAACAGGTAGGACACTGTAGCAGATAATTTTATGTACTATGCTTAGGTCAGACTGAAGGCGGCATAGTTCTAAATTGTCTAATCTCAAAATTTCATTTGAGTAGGTTCTCCTGGGGCATCACTTCCAAAATCAAGCATTGGGATTGAGTATAGGGGTAGAGCTAGGAACAAATAAAGGACCTTCTTTGTCACATATTTCTATTCAACCAGTTGTTACAAGCAAAATAGTGACCTTGGGGTGATACTACTTTACTAACTCAGGGCTTTATAAGTTGGAAATTAATTTAAAATTCTCTTTTAATGCCCAGCTCTTTACTTCAGATTTTACAAAATGAATGTAAATGAAATCATACCATTCTACAAATGCTGATGAGCAAAAGAGATAAGCAAAGCGGTCAGGAGAAAATAACTATACCAAACTGGATGATAGCTTAACAAATGAAGCTATCCGCAGCAGAACTGGGAATTGAGTTTGATATGGATTGCCTCATAGCACGAAACTAAGCACTTAATACATAATAATCAGATTGGTATCAACTTGAAAACCACCTTTCTACATTCCTTTTATACATCTTCCTTTTCTTGACCTTTTCGCAGTTATATTGCCTGAAGGCATTCTTATCATCTTTTACACTAACTTATTCACCAGATTTGAAGATAGTGATCAAGTTGTCAAGTTCACCTTTAATTTATAGTGTTTTTTTTTTTTGTGCTAAATATACTTGCATCTTTCATGTTCACATGAAAGACTTTCCAAATCCATTGTTATCTTTGTACTGGTCTCTGAATACTGAAAGTTATTCCCCAAGAGAGACAAGAATATAGAACAAACCAGCATCAGACTGGGGAAAATTCAGGACAAAAAAAAAAGCACTAAACGAGGATTTTTTTTTTCATTTGATTTGTTCCTATTCACAGTTCATTTTTTTTTTGTCCAAGGACTTAAACTCCGAGAAAAAGAGGTTGCCTGGGGAATTGGACCAGTTTCGAGGTCACTGCAGTTGGTAAAATCTGCAGGAGGCTACTGGTTCAAATTGTCTTCAGAGTTTTGCAATAAATCCTGGTAATATTTTGCTCCTAAAATAGATAATAACAGTGTTGATCTCAGCAACAAAAATATGTCACTGTGACCACTGAAAAAATAAAATAAAAATTAAGCCTGATAAAGATGAAATTATACTTTGCAAAACAACGTATTTGATTTCTAGCTTCCTGCAATACTAAAATAGGTTTTGCAGAAAAAGCATTCTGTGGATAGCACATTTCTTAAAATGCTTCAACTCTGCATTCTTGATTCCACACTCCTGCTGAGCACACTTTCCACCTATAGTATGCACATATTTATCAGGGTACTTAACTCATGCCTTGAGTAGGGATACTCTGGCACGCCGTTTTGATCTTGCACAGGGCAGCAGGAACCCATTCAAAATTTTCTGTTCTTTGTTGTGATTCAAGGCCTTGGTGCTCTAAAAAGGTGTGGAGTCTCACCACTTTTTTGAGGTGATTGTTGAATCACCTGAAAAAAAAAAGTTGCATAATTTTATTGTGCAGGATTTGTAGCTCTATCAAGCTTACAAGGTCAAGAGAAAGCAGCAGCACAGTCAACTCTCAACTAAGCCCACATGCTGTACCTCCTCATGCAAGTTGAAGTTGCCGGGGTTGTAGTCCGCCAGCAGCTTGCGGAGCTGGCAGCGGAGTTGGACAGCGATGAGGCTGAGGAAGAACATGGGCCAGTCCTGGAGGCTGGGTAAGGCCCGGATGAGGGCTCTGCGTCGGAGGCAAAGATGGGGCCAGGGCCATCGGAGAGTGAGGTGTGGACTCCGGAGCCTACAGAGGCTGACAGTAGAGAGGCAGAGGAACAGGAGGAGCCTGTTCCTAGTGCACATATGAGAAGAACTGCCAGAAGGCAAGAGCAGCTACAGCAAAGAGGATGACTCGGGAGTAGGGCCAAGAGATGATTGGCCCCTCCCATAAGGCTTAAAAGACAAGCAACGGCTCTTGGGCTCTTTGTCGACTTGTTCTTGTCTTGCTGCACTTATCTCTGGTTGGTGTCTTCTGCTTCTGAACTTTTGCCAAGAGAAGCCTTTGGCAGTTTGCCTAATTATACCAGGTTGGTGATTAGACTGAAGAATTTGTGTTAAGAAGAATTTGTTTTAATTTAGTGTGGACTACGCTGAGAATGAGTTAATTCTCAGCTGTTCGAATAAAGTCTGTTTGTTTTGGAACTGTTTGCATCTAATACCACCTACTTGGTCTTGGGTCACAACAGCTGAGTTTCCAAGTGCACATCAAATGCTCACTTTTCCATCCCAGCATATGGCTCACACATGTATGCATCCATTCCTCTACTGTCACTTGGACGATGCTGTGGACCAAATCTCTGAATAAATATAGTGCCAGAGGACAATTAATCAGTGGAGTGGCTTGCCTTCAGAAGTTGTAGGCGCTTCATCACTGGAGGTTTTTAAGAAAAGATTAGACAACCACTTCTCTGAAATGGTATAGGGCAGTGATGACAAACTTTTTCAGGACCAAGTGCCAGAAAGGGAACGCCCATGTGTCTGGGCTGCAACCTGGAAGAGGAGCTGCCCAGGGCGAATGCGCACACCTGAAAATAAACTTCCGGTATAAGCTACTGAACTTCCAGTTTCAGCCAGCTACTCTTCCGGGTTTCTGGTGTGCATGCGACAATCAGCTGGCCAGTGCACATGCTCATGCAGGAAAATGGAAGATCAGCTCTTCTGGTTTCCGACAGTGCCGCATGCAAAAAGGCCAGGTGATCATCACACGCGCACGTGCACCAGAAACACGGAAGAAGAATGGGTGACACCGTGCATGCCAGGTGACATGGTTCCATGTGCTGCTTCGGGCACGCGTGCCATAGGTTCACCATCACAGGTATAGGGTCTCCTGCTTGAGCAGGGGTTGGACTAGAAGACTTCCAAGGTTTCTTCCAGCTCTATTCTAATTAAAGTAGTATTACACTTGGTCTTTCATGTTCTGAGCAGTAAATAGTGTTATCTTTTTACTGAAGTGGCCACTTTTTGTGCATCTCAATTTACTGATGCCTAAGATGTCAATTATTCATTTAATTTTTCCCTGTGCTGAGTTTTCCCATGTTGATGCTTCTTAAATTCCAGGTTTCCACTGTAATGCTATCCTTGCAGCTTTCTTTCCCTGTATAGCAACATCAGAAGCTAGACATCTGGAGGCCAGCCATGTCACAAGCACCATTAGTACCGCAAAAGATTCTCAGTTCTTCCTCAGAAGCATATTGAGTGCCAGCCTTACACAACCTTCACTCATTTATATCAAGACAAGTAGAAGATGTTGAGCACAACCAAATCATCCTAAAACTTATGACTGGTCTCTTAGCGGCCATTCAAAGTTACAACAGAGCCCAGAAAAGATATACTGTATTTTTCGGAGTATAAGACGCACCTTAGTTTTTGGGGAAGAAAATAAGAAAAAAGCTGACTGGCAGGTGGATCGGCCTCCCGGAATACCCCCAATCAGCTGTTCCCAGAGTTGAATTTTAGCAACAGGTTCCTTGGTTATGAGCTCTGTGCCTTGATTTTTTTTTTTTTTGCTTTTTTTTCTGCCTCTGAAACTTCTGAAACTCCATTTCAGAAAAAAACTTTTTTTCCTTCCTCTGAAAGCCTTCGAAACAGAGCTTCAGAAAAAAGCCTCTGAAGCTCTGTTTGAGGGCTTTTTTTCTGAAGCTCTGTTTGGGGGCTTTTTTTCTGAAGCACTGTTTGGGGGCTTTTTTTCTGAAGCTCTGTTTGAGGGCTTATTTTCTGAAGCTCTGTTTGGGGGCTTCTTTTCTGAAGCTTCGTTTCTGATGCTTTTTTCAGCCTCTGAAATCTCCGTTTGAGAAGCTGGGCAGGGTTGCATTAGGAGTATAAGACGCACCCAGATTTTTACCCTCTTTTTGGGGGGAAAAAGGTGCGTCTTATACTCCAAAAAATATGGTATACAACCGGTTTCAAAGTTATAGCCCCTGCAGTTTCCCCGCCATTGTTTCACTTTATTTAATGACCAACATGACCTGTGACCCTAATGGGCAGGTTTCATTATGGCTATAAGTCTAGGAGTATTTGTATGATTTATTTTATTTTATTTATGTAATTTATATGCCACCTTTCTCCCGTAGGTCTCAGGGCGGCTTACAAAAACAAAACAAAGAATTACATAAACAATTAAAATCAGTTTAAAATTAAATTAAAATCAATTAAAAATTATTAAAATTATTTGAAGTCACCCCTATGGATTCAGCCCATTTGGTAAAAAAGCCACGTCTTCAATTCGCAGCGGAAGGAGAGGAGGTCCGGGGCTGTCCTGAGACCGGTGGGCAGCCCATTCCAGAGGGTCGGCGCTCCCACAGAGAACGCTCTCCCACTGGGGGCCGCCAGCCGACATTGTCTGGCTGACGGCACCTGAGGAGGCCCGCTCTGTGAGCGTACCGGACGGTGGGAGGAAGGCAGGAGATGATCCTGCAGATACCCTGCAGGCGTTTTTCTTGATAATATACTTATTTTACCTATTTTTGTTATTTGTTCATGTTAAAAGATAAACTAAAGAATATTCAGTCCTATTGTTTATCTTTTTATTATTATTTTTATTATCAATTTCTGTAAGCTGTAGAACTACTGCAGGATAGCTTTTGTTTCCCAGTTAACTCTGCTAAGAAAGCACTGTTCACATAACTCCATTGCAAAGAAATTCCAATATATTCTTTTGTTTTGTTCATCCCATTTCCATCAAAATGTTATTCCCATCTTAAAATCTTTCTGAAGCCCTCGAGTGCCATAGGCAGTAGAGTGAACATCACTGTACAGGTATGACTATAATACTTGCAAGCATCCTTCAATCATATCCCACATTCAGCTGCACATCGATGTGTTTACAGTGCTAATAGAAAATGTACAGCATACATAACAAGGCCTTAGTTTTCATTTCAGTTTTTATCTCTGCATATTGTTTGTCTACTAAATCATATTTCCCCACATGTGGGTTTACTGCTTAGGAATATTTTAAGATTTTTACAGAGAGTGAGGGCTAAGGGTGTGAGCATGTTTCGGAACAAGGAGTTGCAGTATTGATGCCGTGAAATAATGTGACTCTAGAGAAGAAAATATTGTTTGTTTGTTTGTTTGTTGGATGCAAGGTTTCCTAAAAAGTGCAGATATAAATAATACTTCACTGTCTTCCTTACAAAGAGAAACTTAATATGGAATTTGTTTCAGAGCATTGTAAATGTGCACATATTGTACAGTGTTTGAATAAATTCATATTTATTTCTAAATAAACACTCAACTCTCTTTGCCAAGAATTCTTTAAAAATCTAAATGCATATTTTGCATTAGTTAGATGAAGACTAAGAAAATGCACATATTCTGCATATCCGTTACTTTTTAGCAAACATCTTTGGCTTATATCAGAACCTGAGGAACCTGGATTATAAATATTGCCTTCCTTATGATTAAATTTACAAAATAATCAAAATTCCTGCTGGGGGTTCACAGGGGTTCGGGAGAACCTCTAGCTATGATTCTGTGCAGTTCAGAAAACCCCCAAATCCCACTCCTGGCTGGCCCCACCCCACCCTGCCCACCTCACCCCACCCCTCCCAGGAGTCCCCATGCGGCCCTTTTTGGATGCAGGTAAGTGCAGGGCACGCATGGAGACTTGGAGAGGGTGAAAAACAGGCGTACCAAAAGTTCAGGAAGGCTGGAAATGGGCCCGTTTCTGGCCTCCAGAGCCATCCCGGAGCCCATTTCTGGCAGTTTTCACACTCCCGGAGGCTCGAGGAAAGCCTCCGGAGCCCGGGGAGGGCAAAAACACCCCCTCACCATAGTGCAGGTGGCCAACTAGGCCATGCCCACTATGGCCACACCCACCCACCAACCAGGCAGAGAACCCCTTGCTAAATTTTTTGAAGCCCACCCCTGACTCTAACTGAGTCTAGCCACCCAAGAATCACAAAATAGACGCAATAGTATGTTGTGCAAAACCTCATAGCAATCTTATCAGTAATGAGAAATTCAGGTAGTCTCCCACTGAAGGACTAATCTCATCCAGCCGTGATTATTATTATTTTTTTTGAATTCTGCCAAGCAACTAAACTTAGCAAACAAACAAACAAACAAACAAAAAATCTGCAGTCTCTCCTCTAGAAAGCAATCAGTCCTAGTAGAGCACCCATATAGTATAGAAACCAAGTTTCAGCTATGATTTTCAAAAAGCCACAGAGACTTTGTTCAAAGCTATCAGTCTTTATGACAATAACCAGGGGTGAAATCTACTTACCTTTCTTACCGATTCATGTGTGCGCACAGACCTTCTGTGCACACGCAAAACTTTCTATTATTGAAAAAGTTTTCAAATACAAATTTTTCCCCCTTTTTTTCCCCCCTCACCCTCCCCCTCCCTAACCCCCCCTCCCCACCCATCCCCCCTGTGACTTCTTCATAACAAAAAAAAAAACCTAATTCATAACAGATTACTTACTCCCTCCTCTAAATATTGACCTTTACTTACTAAAAATATTATTAATATTATAACATCCCCCTTTATCCATACATTTCTGAGAAGAGAAAAGAAAGGAAAAAAAAAAGACATTATACTATAACATTATAGAATAACTTCTCCACTTAACTATACGGTAAGTCCTACTTTAACATTTAATCTTCTATATATATTACTATAACATTTCAAAGCGGCCTTCCCCATAAAATCTAGTTTAACATTTATTCCACTCTATCCATTTCCTCCACTCCCCTAAATATATCACTTAGAAATCCCTTTTCTTAGACTAATCAATCTACTAACTAGCTTATTCACCCACTATCATGCAAAATTACCATACACAACATTTCTTAATATCTTTGATTCACTGCCCACACTACTTAAAAATATATGTCTATATTTTCCATTATATCTAAATAAAAAAAAAAAAGAAAAGACAATGACTTTAAATTTATAATCCATATAGTATCTTCTTTGAGGTCTTTCCACTGGATTGGTAGAACCAACATCCATAATCGGGTAACATAGCTTGCTGGTGCAACAGTTTATTCAGGATCTTCAATCATATCTGCCCCCATCAGTAGTAAATATCTTCTTATATGTATAAAAGTAAAAAACAACCACCCGAGTGACATTATAATTATATTCCATATAGTAATAATTATGGGTTTCATCAGGATTATTAATTCCCATCATCGTAGTGGGTAACAACCCGATCTTCTGCATGCCCCAGCATAATTCTCTTGCCTTGTGATTCAAGATAATATAATATGTTTATCAACACAAAAAGAAATTCCAAAGTGGATAATTCAAATCCATCAGGTTAAGGCTCGTTTCACGTCCCCAAATTACGGCCATGCAGAGATCTGCCACAATCCTCAGGATGATATTAACCAATACGTCGCCTCTTCCATGTTTACACATAATCATTCATATTTTAAAGTCACTGGCTTCACTGTTGCCTGATTTAGAAATTTCTATTTTTATGCCACCTATTTCTTTTTTTTTTTCTTTTCTTTTTGTGGGTTTGGTTTCCATCCTGGTTTCCTTTCTACAAATTGTGTATCATCTGGTCGGTTTTTATTCTGCTTTGTAGATTGGTCTTGCTGGTTTTGTTTTTGTGTATCATGTTTCTTTTTCATCCCTTGTATATCCCCTAATTGGTTTCCATGCTTATCCTTGCCTTGATAAGTCATCACATTAAGGTTAGATGCCACTTCTCTCAAATTTGTAGATAGTCCAGCTGGGGTATCCAATAAATCCAAAGGCAATTCATCTGGTACAGTCTCTGTAATTCGATATTTTACCTTTATTTCCGGCTCCTTCTGCTTATCCTGTATTATACCTGAAGATGTTAAGTTCATTTTCAACCTATTTTGATAAAATTCTTCCGCTCTTTCAACAGTATTTAGCTGATATCTTTCTCCTTGGTATCTAAATATAATACCAACTGGGGGGTCCCACCTGTATGGAATATTTCTCTTTTTTAACTCAATCACCAGAAAACCAAATTTCTTCCTTTCCATCAATATCTTAGGTGGGAGTTCCTTGTAAATCCAGATCTTTCTTCCATACAATTGCAAATTAGAATTGAAGGAATTTTGAACGATATTATTCCTAATTTCTTTGTCTGTAAAATAAATCACCACATCTCTAGGCAATTGCCTTTGCTTGGCAATCCAGGAGTTAATTCGATAAACTCTGTCAATCCTACAAAACACTTCGTCGGGTTGAACCTTTAGAATCCCAGCTAGAAATTCAGAAGATATTTTCCTTAAATCCTCTCTATTATTTTCCTGCAAACCTCTTAATCTTATCGCATATTCTGTGAAATTATATTGTACCATTAAAATCTCTTTTTCAATCTTCTGTTGCAGATTTTCTGCATTACCATACTTTTGATCCGCATCCATTTTAGGTTTTTCTTCTAAACTATTATCCTGAGTGTTTGTCAAATCATTTTCAATTTTTTGAATTCTATTGTCCAATTTATCTTGAATTTCTTCCATTTTAGACTCTAGTACATTAGTATTTGTGTCCAACTGTATCATAAATTCTGTAAAACCATTAACCACTTTTGAGAGTTTTTTCTCCAAAAAATCAAACTTAGATTTCACCAATTCTTTAATTTCCTGCTTAAATTTTTCAAGTTGCTGATTCACAATCTCCTCCCTTCTTTCAATCTCCTCTATAAAAAATTCTATTATATTAAAATCAAGTTTCTGAGACTGAAGAGTTAAGACTTGTTCCTTTAAGTTGTTGGTGGGGGAATCCCCCCCCTTCTTGTTTATCTGACTTTATGAGTCTCAGTGCCATGTTTCCGCCCAGGCAGGCTTTGTTAAAAAAAAAAAAAACAAGAAAGACTTCTTTCCAATCAACAACAATATCAGGTCTCCAAGGGAAAAAAAAGGAGAAAAAGACACAGGAGCGAAGTTTTGTCTACAAATGTAGCCAGTGGTATTTATTCCACTACATTGTAGTAATAAAAAACGGAAGGACTTTCCCTTTCAGCCTCTCCTCCAGCCGACGCCATTTTAAAAGGCTTTTTTCCCTCTTTCTTTTCCTCCTCTCTCTTAAGTAATTTTTTTTAAAAAAAATCAGTAAAATACTTGCGGTTCAGTATTACAGGTCCAGCTCACATTTTCTTTGAGTAGTCTGTTAAATTTGCAGGCTTGCTTTTGACGCCTGGCTCTGCATCAGCAGAGGTCTCCCAAAGCCCGGAGCGGCGGCTGGGGATGCGGGGCATCTCATCCGCTCCGTCCCAAAAGTAAAAGAAAAACTTTTGGGACTCCGCAGAGAGTTCTACCCACCCCTGCTGGCTCTATCTCCGTTTCCTCATGGAAACGGAGTTTTTTCGAGCCGCCATTCCGTTGTGAAGGCGGCTCTGACAGGCGATGGAAGCTGACGATCCCAAAGGAACGTCTGGCAGCGAGAAACAGCAAACCGGAAGTCACACGCAAAACTTTCTGTGCATGCACAGAAGGTAAAAAACACATTACTTCCTGGTTAAAACCAGGAAGTAATGACACCCAGGCAGGTGGGCATGTTCTGTCCCCGCACACACCCAACCAGCCAGCCAAGGGTTAAATAAACTCTTCAAGCACACAATGTCAGTGATAAGGAACTTAGCAGCAACTCCGTGGCTGCCTACCAAGAGCTTTTACTCCGATAACACAGACAAAAATACACACAGTTTGAATAGTCCAGTTTGTAATTAAATCCACGGCAAATAGGTGTTGTGTCCGAAGGTGCAAGTGCCTCGCCAGATATTAACTTTGTCCGTCACAGAGTCTGAATGGCCACCACACTCCCTTTTATAGCCTGTGGGGTGTGGTCCAGTGACTCAGCTTAATCTCTGGCACGCCTCCTTTTCTGCTGCTCACGCTTGTCTCTCCGACGCTGGCGTGGGTCCAACCACAATGTTTCTTCGTCACTATCCGATGGCTCGGAAACACCTGGCTCCTGGCCAATCTCTTCCCCTTCGGGAGACACCTGAGGCATTGCCAGAGAGGAGGGTCCTGGAGAGGGAGGCCTGGCCATCTCCTCTCCTTCATGTTCGGAGCCTTCTTCCTCCGATAAGATAGGCTCGGAGGACGGAGCCACAACAGGGCAGAGCTTCGTTCCACCATCGCTATCGGATCGCCGAACCACCAGCCAAGATCACTACCGGACCGGGCAATCCAGCCCGATCTGAGAGCATTTCACCCCCGACAATGACTATTGATCCAGTGTATAGCCAGGATATAAGAAAGGCTGAGTGCCAAAGAATTGAGGCCTTTGAACTATGGTACTGGAAAAGACTCCTGTTAGTCCCTTGGATTGTAAGGTGATCAAACCAGTCAGTCCCAGAGAAAATCAACCCTGACTGCTCTTTAGAAGACCAGATCCTGAAGATTAAACTCAAGTACTTTGGCTACCTAATGAGAAGGAAGACTCACTGGGGAAGAGCCTAATGCTGGGAAAGATTGAGGGCGAAAAAAGATGGGGATAACAGAGAACAAGGTGGCTGGATGGAGTCACTGAAGCAGTAGGCGTGAGCTTAAATGGACTCCAGAGGATGGTAGAGGACAGGAAGGCCTGGAGGAACATTGTCCATGGGGTCATGATGGGTCGGACACGACTTCGCAACTAAGAACAACAATAGCCAGGATGCTTTACTGTATGTTAATTCCAGAGAATATTCACTTATTTCTGAACAAAAATATATAAAATTATTCTGGCCAACTGTATCCTATTGATGCTTATAAATACTGCTATCCAACACCCTAGTATTTTCTTCTAAATAAACACACGTAGGATATGAATGCAGTGACAAGCTTGCATCCTGAATCACCACCTCTGGGAACTGCAGAATTTTTAATCTGGGATGCTTTTCTTCCCCATAAGAATGCTGTTGAGCTGTGTTTGAGTGGAACTTAAGTAAAGAAATAGGAGGTGAAATGAGCTGAGTGTAAATTCTTCAGCAATTATAAAGGCTGTTGCTGTGGCAGCTTTGTGTGGTGAAATGTATTCAGAAGCATGAAGCCTGTGAAACCCAGCTTAAGTTAAAATACCTTTTAATCACTTTATAATGAGAATGTAATCCACCAAAAACTATTCATTCATAAACCAAAGCTTTTCAAATACCTGGCTATGGTAAGTGCACTTTACAAGGGGGGAAAATGTAATTACTTTTGGTGACACATACATTCTCTTTCACAAAAATCATGACAACAATGAGATGCATTGGAAGTAAATTATTGTAAAACATTACTACTACTACTACTACTACTACTACTACTACTACTACTACTACTATTACTGGAACTATCATCTGGCATTTTTGCCTACCTATTGAGTCCTTTCCAAGGACTTGGGATAGGCAGATATGGATGTTTGATACAGTGATGGGATTCAGACGGTTTGGGCCAGTTCGGGCGAACCAGTAGTTAAATTGCTGGCTGGCCCCACCCATCCCTTTCCAGGAGTCCCCATGCGCCCCATTTTGGCTCACAGGTAAGTGTAGGGAGGCCTCCTAGGCCCAAAACAGGGCACGGGGCGGTGCACCCCCCCCCCCGCAGCCTGTTTTTGCTCCCAGAGGGTGCAGAAGGCTGGGTGCTCCCTGTCACACGCCGGCCACGCACACCCTGGCCACACCCACCCAGACACTCATTAGGGCACAGAACTGGTTGTTAAATTATTTGAATCCCACCACTGGTTTGATGGTGGCATACATATCGTCACAGGATGGAAGCCTTTTGCAATAGACTGATGGAGAATTTGTCAATGTCAATGATGTTCAAGCAGTGCTCCAGTTGTTTTGGGATTGAACCCAAGGCATCTATTACTATTGCTTGCTTGCTTGCCTTTTCTACAGTCATTCTATTTCTATTTGTAGGTCTTTGTATGTTGTTATCTTCTCCAGTTCTTTCTCTTCTATTCTGCTGTATTATTATTATTATAAGCTTTTATTCATTAAACATGAAACTCAAGTCAACTGAACATTTGAAAATGTATCACAAATATTATTGACTGGCACTGATGGTTGATACAGGTTGCTGCCACCATCCTAGGTATCAACCAAGTACCTTCTTAAGATGTACGATGTTCCGAGTAGCACAGTTTTTTGCAGTTCTGCTGGTGTTATTGCAGGAAGCTTCAATTTCTTGGTGTATTTTATAAAATTCTTGGCCCCAATAACAATGGGTATCACTGTTACATGTTTCATCTATAATTGTGTAGTTTCAATGGCCAGGTTGCGATATTTCGTGATTTTTTTCCAGTTCTTTTTCTTTGACTCTGGTATCTCCTGGTACAGTGATATCAATAAATTGTATCCTTCGATTTTCAACAACTGTGATATCTGGCTTGTTGTGTTCCAAATGACGATCTGTCTGTATTCGAAAGTCCCACAAGATCTTCACCTTCTCATTTTCAACAACTTTTTCCACTTTATGTTCCTATGACTTTTTGGATACAGGTAAGTCGTATTTTTGACATAATGACCAGTGGATTAATTTAAAAACTCAGACAGGTCTAGCTTTGTAATCAATTTGTACAATTTTGCAGCACTCGCATATAAAATGTGAAACAGTTTCAACTTTGTCATTGCAAAGTCGGCAGTTTGGATTGTCAGTGGATTTTTGTATCTTCGCTTTCATGGCATTTATTATTTCAAAGATACAAAAATCCACTGATAATCCAAACTGCTGACTTTGCAATGACAAAGTTGAAACTGTTTCACATTTAATATGCGAGTGCAGCAAAATCACACAAACTTATTATTATTATTATTATTATTATTATTATTATTATTATTATTATTATTATTATTATTTCTATTGTTATCATTATCATCATCATCATTCATCATCATCGTTGTTGTTGTTGTTCTTGTTGTTTATTGCACAATCAGCCAGAAGTTTACACTGGATTTGACATTTTTATCCACCCATCAAGTGATTCTGGGTGGTTTACAAACAACATCATAAAATAATATAAACATGTAGCTAAATTATGCAGTTACGAAGATAGTTAAAAACAATATTAAAATTTACAATTTCTTTAGAAGATAACTTTGACCAAACCTGCCTCTCTTTTTTTATTAGTGACATGATTTACAAGAGTTTATTTGAGCTATTTAACTGTATCTCAGTTAATTCATTAGCTATTCTTGTCTATACCTTTGCTCAACTATGGAAGTATGCCTTTATAGCTGTCACATAATGAACCAACAGTCCATCAAAACTGAGAAATCATTTGTCTATGGATGAACAAAAGCAGACATTTGTATAAGCCAGAAACCTTTTCAAGTATTTTTTTTAATGTTTCCTATAAAGCGAATATTGACAATCTGATTTTCCATTGTACATTCAGGAAAATGTCATTGGGCTATTGCGTACGTCTCTGTGTATATGAATATAACAAGCAACAGAACAAGAAACATTTTGTGTATGGCTGCTAATAATTTTCAATGGGGGTTGCCTTCCTTTCTCTCGTCTGCTGTCTCCAGATGTCTTAACAAAGTTAGGTATTTAATACAGTATCTGAAATATTAATATTTCCATTGCAAGTTTCAGGTTACCTACTCAGAATGACAGCAGTAAAAACAAATTATCTGTACACAAGCCCTTCAAAGCCCTTTACATCATAAACACTTAAACGACCCTTAAATGACCCTACTCTTTTGTTAGTTAGCACTACAAAACTCAGGTGGCCATGTGCCTACTTTATAAATGACAGACTCGGATATCCTACTTCACAGAAAATAAAACAATCTTAAGCAGAGAAAAGCCAAGGTTTGAAACTCTCCATGATATTGGATAATAGGCACACAATTGATCTCCCCAGAATGACATGTGCTTCATTCATTATTTCATATATTTTTGACTATACCTATATATCAGCATAAAAAGGATGCGGTGGCTCAGCGGCTAAGACGCTGAGCTTGTCGATCGAAAGGTCGGCAGTTCAGCGGTTCAAATCCCTAGTGCCATGTAACGGGGCGAGCTCCCATTATTTTTCCCAGCTTCTGCCAACCTAGCAGTTCGAAAGCACGTAAAAAATGCAAGTAGAAAAATAGGGGCCACCTTTGGTGGGAAGATAACAGCTTTCTGTGTGCCTTTGGCGTTTAGTCATGCCGGCCACGTGACCACAGAGACGTCTTTGGACAGCGCTGGCTCTCCGGCTTTGAAATGGAGATGAGCACCGCCCCTTAGAGTTGGGAATGACTAGCACATATGTAAGAGGGGAACCTTTACCTTTTATCTTTACATATCAGCTTATTTATTTATTTATTTATTTATTTATCAAATTTCTATACTGCCCTACTCCCGGTGAACAACAACAGGGCAGTGAACAGCCAAGATAAAATACAGATAATATAAACATTAAAAGTCCATTAAAATTATTAAATATTTTGGCCAAAAACAAATTTAAAACACCCAATTTGTAAAACAGATTAAACGATTTAAAAATTTAAAAGGGAGAGTTAGGCCAGGCCAGCCTGCTGAAATAAAAATGTTTTGAGAGCACGACGAAATGTGCGCAGATCCGGGATCCTCCGTATCTTTGGGGGGAGCTCGTTCCAGATGGTAGGTGCCCCCACAGAGAAGGCTCTCCCCCTGGGGGCTGCCAGTTGACACTGTTTGGCCGACGGCACCCTGAGAAGCCCCTCTCTATGGGAGTGTACTAATCGGTGAGAGGTTATTGGTAGCAGAAGGTGGTCTCGTAAATACCCCAGTCCGATGCCATGGAGCGCTCTAAAGGTGGTAACCAAAACCTTGAAGCGCACCCGGAAGACCACCAGGAGCCAGTGCAGCTCGCACAGGAGGGGGGTCATATGGGAGTGCCATGCCGCTCCCATAACCACCCACGCAGCCACATTCTGGACCAGCTGGAGCCTCCGGGTGCTCCTCAAAGGGAGCCCCATATTAACATTTTATGCATTTTATGCATATTAACATTTTATGTAAAGGGTGGTTATCTGTATTCCAAACACAGCCAGCTATTAAATGCAAGGATCACTATGATTTTAAACAAACTGATATTCAGTTTTCCATTAGTCTTGCCCGAACTCCAGTTGATGTGAAATTAGCCCATCCACATTTCATCTTCACACTCCTGGGCAACATCTAGCAATACAAAGCATATCATCGTGTCCACGTTCCTTTGAAGAGACAGAGAAGCATTATTACATGATGGCATCTTGCAACTGATCAAAATACAGAATTCATGCCTTTCATGCAATGACACATTGGATAAAGCTTGCCCATTCCTGCAGGCATTCATGGATATTACTAGACGTTATTAGAGAGTTGAGAGCCTAGGACTTTCAACAGTTGACAACAACAACAAAAAAAAAAAAAAGGAAAAGATTTCCAAGTATTAAAATGTCGCACTTGGCCTGCATTTTACTCTGGAAAAGGGATTATAAAGTCTGTAGGCAAAGTTCCAATTACAGCCGAGTGAACACGTCCCAAACAGATCGCCCTATTAATGGGATAGGGACAGAGAAGTGATTTCCACCAATTTGCAGAATGTGACAGAGTAGCTGGGAGGAGAAGGAACTTTGAGGGAAATGAAATTAGGACTGGCAGCTGCTCAGGGGAATAGCAGTGACTCTCCCAATTTCTAAAAATCACCTCTCTGTCCTCGGTTTTGCAAAGAGATTTTAACATTAAGCCTATTTCATGCATTCACAATTTGGAAATCCTCACCTAGATTTTTTATTTTCAGTTTTGCTAAGGATCTGGCCTCAGCCGCTGTTGTTCTGCTGAACGAAGATCCACTATTACAGTTGTTTGGAGGAGGAGAGGTTTTCTTCTGGATCCCTTTCCCTTCTAGATTTAGTTGTCTTAGTTAATTCAAAGACTTAGTTAACTCAAAGGCTTAGTTGAAGGAAGGTTTTCTCTCTGGAGAGCCTTATTTTTGGCTTCTCCCGCAGGCAAGGCAGCACATATTTCCTCCAATGCCTTCTCATCATTTTCCCCACCAAAAGAGGCATCAGCTTCAGCAATGTTCCAATTACTTCGTTTAAACGAAGCAAGGCACAATGTGCTGTCTAAATGTGGGGGGGGGGGGGGGAAACCAGCCTGATAGATAATGAAATAAATCAGTCAATAGCATTAATTACATCGAAAAGGCTGAGCAGATGGTCTGTGCATGGCAGTGAGGTAGGAAGCCCATGTGTTAACTAAGATGATTCAACAGCAAGAAAACATACCTGCTTATTTTCCTAATAAGAAAAATAAGTTGAATGCAGGGTTAGGGTTAAATTCAGGGTGCTCTTAAATTCTGCTGTCATCTCTTTGTCCATGTTTTATCTTGATAGTTAATTAGATTTTGGAATCTCATTGTTTCCATCAGAAGTGCCCCCTCATTTTTTCAAGGGTCTCATAACATTCATCATGACATCATAGTAGCAAGGTGATTTTTCCAATGTGCATAATCTTATTTGCAGACCATATGGCAAATGCTGAAAGTGGAAGGGAGGGCAGGGTTTTAAATCAGCAGCTAGAGAGGGATGCCTTTCATGAATATAAATAATCTACCAGATAAAATTCAAGCTTGTTACTAGCTGTCTTCTGAGCAGAAATCCATGTTTCTATCTAGACATTCCAACAGAGCTTTTACATTGGAGACATGTTCAAGGTTATGAAGTTCACAACTGCAAAATATCCGAAGCAAGAAAGTTAGACTCTGTATGTTCATCACAAGTAGAATAATAAATTATATAAATTCCCATGTAGTGCACTTCATATTTGGAGGAAAACAAACATCATTTATTTATTTAAGCCTCTCTTCCTCCATCATACTGTCTGTCATATTAATCTCCCTGTATATGTCTTATAAGCATACATGCTCTATGTTAAGAGGAATGAAAACTAGCATTCAGATGGCACCTTCTTCAGAGGGGCGCTTCACACATTTCACTCTGGTTTGTAGATATAGATGATAGACATACAGGTAGACATAGACATAAATATAGATAGATATAATAGATAAATATATAGATATAATAGGTGTAGGCATAGGCATAGCTATAAGATGGATGGATGGATAGGTAGGTAGGTAGGTAGGTAGGTAGGTAGATAGATAGATAGATAGATAGATAGATAGATAGATAGATAGATAGATAGATAGATAGATAGATAGATAGATAGATGATAGAGAGAGAGTTAGAGATAGAGGGTTAGAGATAGAGATATCAAACTTCTTAACTGCCCGTCTACCTCATATGTTTCCTCAGCTGCAATTCAGTATTAGGCTTAAGCAAATCTGTTACAGCAGCTAGGGAAACACCTGCTCTCCCAGAAAACCTCTGGATTGCCTTGAAGTGCTAAGCCCTCAAGAAGCTGCATCTAGAGCTGTTTTAAGGCGCATATCTGGAAGTTAGTGCCTGATCATGCTATTCCCATGGACATTTGTATGAAAAAAAGGAGTCTATCAGATAACTTAGTCCCAAGATGTTTAGGCCAAGGATGGCCAATATTTGGTACACCAGATTCCATCAATCCTGGAATTAGAATGGACAAACGGAACTTGCCCCAATGCAAAATTTACAAATTAAGATTAGCAAATTTATTTTGATCCAGAAATAAAAGTTCACATGGAATCAGTTTTGGTGTTCCAACTTTTTGGTATCATTTGAATTTCTGGAACGCTTTTGAAGGGAGCTCTAAATAAAGATGCCTGAACTGGTCTAGATATTGACCACAGCCAGTAGATAACTGAAGCTAGGTCTGATCTCTCCAAAAACAGGAATTCATTTAGCATTCAGTGTAGAACTTGAATAATTCATTCCACGATTGCTATAGTATAACCCCATCCTGGACTGGATTTAAACTATTCTCCAGACCAGCCAACATTAAAGCTTTCAAAATTGCCATCTATCCCAATGACATCATGTCCTAAGAACCAAGAAAGACATGTGGATTTACTTCTGAGCAGTTTCTTTTATTATTCCTCATCTACGAAAATAAATCTTACCAAACTAAAAGCAACTATTTGCATCACTATTGATATACTTTGGAAATTGCTAGGGAAAGGCATTCTGATCTCTCTTCCCCCTGACCAAACTATCTAAGCTTCACTGCCTCTTTGCCTCTGGGATGCAGCCCCTCCCTCCTAGGAATCCAGAAGACATTCCACCACAATGACCATTTACCTTTCTTATCCATTTAAATATCAGATACAGTACAGTGCAGTACTCTGACTCTTCACCAAACTGTTGCTCTCCAGTAGGTTTGCAATACAAAATTCAGAATTCTTGCCGGATAAAATTTTTCTTCTTCTTCATATAATGCTATTCAACAAAGGCAAAGAATGTTTGCTAGACATTTTGTATTGCATTGTTCATATAAAGATGTTAATAAGTACCAAAAGAGTTGTAAAAATTGGGGAATGCAGAGGGATTAGCTCAAAATAATTGAAGGTCATCCTCCATTGCCAACTGTTTTCACATGCAAACACCACAAATCATGGAGAATTCTATATTGTTATTGAGATCCTGTAAATGTAAATGCCATTTAATACTATTTAATGGGTGCCTGACCCCTTCAGGGGAAGAGTTAAATTAAGAAGTATGAACTTTTTTAAAAATTGTTTGTTGACTTTGCTTACACTGATCTTCCCAGATCTTCCCAGAATTCATTGCAGGCATTTATCTTTTATTGTGTATCTATTTTAACCTAGTTTACTTCTCTGATGAAAATGTTTATGGATGGGGGTGGGGTAAGAATCTCTCAGTATTTAAAATAAAGAACCATCAGTTCTTGGATAAATAGCATAATAGTGAACAACATGAATTTGAATTGAGTCCTTCCCTTTTTCATACATAATAGCAGAATTCACATGCTGATTGGGATTTTCAGCTTCCTCTGAGAAATCTTAATTTCATCTATATGATCCTGCTGAGCAGCCTTAATTTTGTTTCTTTTTTCTCTTTTTGGAGCATCCAAGAATGACTCGCTCCATTTGTTGCAAATGTATGAATGTTCTGGAAGGAAAGTGTATTAAAACAGTGTATTAAATGTAGAATAATTTGTGTGAGACATATGAGAAAGACAAATTTAAAATCCCTTTCAGGCATCCAATCTTAATAAAGAATTTTCTTGGTCAAGCAAGTTGAGTTTTAACACATTCTGAGTTTCACCAGAGGAAGTCTAAACTAGTAGAAATTAAGAACTGGACTCTTAAGCACAGAGATCCAAGATAAAGTTCACATTCAGCTCCCTTGTTTGTTTGTTTTTTATTTAAAAAGTTTTACAAGTACATTTTCTCCCCAATTCCCCCCCAGACCCCCCCCAGACCCCCCATGCCCTCCCTAGCCCTCCCCCTTTCCCCCCAGGACTTCCACAAAATAAAATCCTAATCAAAAAATACATTTTATAAAGCTTAAACCCCTCCACCCCCTATATACTATTTATACCTTCATAAAACTCAATTAATTTGTCCCTACATAATACATTCATTCAGCTAAAAGCTATCTGATAAGCTCCCTTGTTGATTGGAATAGCCATTCTCTCAGACCAGCCTAGCCACGAAGAAGGGTACTCTTCTGTCATCTTGCACTCATAAATTAGGAATTAAGGAGAAACTTCCTAATAGTGAGGACAATTTATCAGTGGAACAGCTTGTCGTCAGAAGTTGTAGATGACTTCTTCTAGATCAGGGCTCACCAAACTTTCGGACCTCAGGGACCACTAAATTCATAATTTTAAATCTCACGGACCACTAATATGATCTGCCTAATGACCGACTGGGTGGGCGTGACTAGGTGGTCATGTGACTGGGTGGCCATGGCCAACTCCTCGCCTCCCCACCTGGGCTCCGTAGGGCCCCAACAGGAAGCAGTTGTTGGAGTTAAGCAACCACCATGAGAAAGAGTTGGCAAAACAGCTGGCTCAGTTCAAATTGGATCTGACTGAGAAGGAGACTCAGCAGAAGCACCTCACTGAGGACTACGAGCATAGGCTTTCCAAGTAGAGGGAAGACCTGCGGGAGTGCAAGGCCAGGTACCAGCGCCTGGAGGCTCAGCAGTTGAGATGGTCAACCAGTTCCAGGTCATGATGCAGTCCCACTGGAACAAGGTCCTCTGGCTCTTCGCCACCAGCGGCACTTCCCTCCAGCCTTTGCTCAAAGCCCTGTACCAGGAGGCCAAAGCAGACCCCAAGTTGGAATTTCCACCCCCCTCCGACCCACACAAAAAGACCTCGACGGGGGAGACTCTGCAACAACACAAATGTTCATTGCATGTATCCGGCCCAGGGGCTGTAGTTTGAGGACCCCTGATTTAGTGCAATATTAAAAATGCAAATATTTTTTCTGCGGACCACCAAAATTTTCTTGCGGACCACCAGTTGATGACCGCTGTTCTAGATGACTAGAAGTTGCCTAGTCATCACTAGTCATCACTAGAGGTTTGTAAGAAGAGACTGAACAGTCACTTGTGTGAAATGCTATCAGATATAGAGTTTCCTGCTTGAGCAGGAGGTTGGATTAGAAGACCAACAAGATTCCTTCCAGCTCTATTCTGATTGATTGATAGTTCCGAAAAATGTTTGGTCAATTTTATAAAGGTAATAGGATTCTTCTCTTGCCGATTCATTATTAACTCCTTCTGATTGCATTAGAGTCTTGAAGTTGGAAGAGTTCAACTTAGAAAGACCTGCAACTAGATAGTTCCATGCCTGAGTCCTTGTGTGGGGAAAAAAATGTTTAAAGGATATCCCTGGCAAAAGTAGAACACCCCCCTCCCTTTTTCTTAAAATCCAACAAATATTTGAGTGGACAATTTGGAATGGGCAAAAAAAGATGAATGGTTGAGTTCCTGGCTTTCCCCCCACTTTAAGGTAAAGGTAAAGGTTCCCCTTGCACATATATGCTAATCGTTCCCGACTCTAGGGGGCGGTGCTCATCTCCGTTTCAAAGCCGAAGAGCCAGCGCTGTCCGAAGATGTCTCCGTGGTCATGTGGCCGGCATGACTAAATGCCAAAGGCGTACGGAATGCTGTTACCTTCCCACCAAAGGTGGTCCCTATTTTTTTACTTGCATTTTTTATGTGCTTTCAAACTGCTAGGTTGGCAGAAGCTGGGACAAGTAACGGGAGCTCATCCCGTTACACGACACTAGGGATTCGAACCGCTGAACTTCCAACTTTTTGATCAACAAGCTCAGCGTCTTAGTCACTGAGCCACTGCATCCCTTTCTTTAGATCAGCTCATAACATTGTTTTCCATGCTCTGGGGAATTTTATTCATAGGACCATGTGGGCTTGGGAACAATATCAGAGCTGCTTTTTTGCAGTCACTTTCTGGCTGTTTTCATTCTTGCTTTGTCAGCAAATGCAGAAAAAAGCAATGATATAGCACACACCTTTTCTTCCTCTCACCCAACCTTCAGTTGCTCTTGTTAGTTCTCCATTGTGCTGTGTCTCTGATTCTTTTCCTTCCAACTCTTGCATGTGTGAATTCTCTAGTTCCCCAAAGCGCATATATATACCAGCATTCAGGAATATATGATGCTCTTTGCTGTTCCTAATGTTGCCACATATTTCATTTATCTTTTTCTCTCTCTCCTCTCTTTTATGGAGAGACTTTCATAAAACCAGTCTGTACATACAATCTCTTTTATTAATCTTTGGGGCATTTGTCAAAGAGATGGCACATCGTAGAGAGAAAAGCTTGAATTAATAGGTTTACAAGTGGGAATTACTGGAGACATATCTGACATTTACAGGGAATATAATTTCTTAAAAATTATAAATCTTCTAAAAGCTTAATAGGAGCAAGGGAGCTCTTCAATTGTAAGGGTCAGTAAATTGAACCTGTCCATCCTGTTTGCTTGATTTGGAAGGAAATGATGTGTCTTTTGAAAAGGAAGGAACAGGAGACGCAAATCTTTCTGGCGATGTTCTCCTCTCTCTAAAATAACTTCCTACTGAGACTCCAATTCTTTTTTCAGAAAACATAGCTGTTTTATAGGCCACTTGGGTGCACCAGTCTGATTTGCGAACTGTCCACTGAAGTGGTACTGATTTGAACAATTGTTATGATGATATTGGATTTTTCTTTTTTTAATTTTTTTTAAAAATTCTTTTAATACAAACATTCCATCTTACATTAAACAGCGTGTCATCTGGGTATAAAATTCTTTGTGTCTTAACAATTAAACTTACCACCATATTCATTTCTTATATTGATTCTTATATTAATACTAAATATTAATAATACTGATAAAATAATATAAACCTAATATTTCTCTTCTTTACTTATCTATTTTTACAATATATTGTTTTCATATTTATTCTCTAACCATTGATAAAATAACTCCCATATATTATAATAATCTTCCTTTCTTGAATTGTAAGTGTTAATCTGTTCATTTCTGCACATTCTAATATTTTCTTAATCACTTTTTCATCTATAGGGATCTCTTCACTTTTCCAATTTTGTGCAAATACAATTCTAGCTGCAGTTATTACATGAATAATCAAGTATACAGTTTCTTTACTATAAATTCCAGCTAAAATCCCCAACAGGAACAATTCCAGTTTTAAATCAATATGGTGTTGCGTCATTTTCTCCAGTTATATATGAATTTTTGCCCAGTATATTGGATTGTTCTATTGTTTATTGTTTGATAATGTATTGTGAACCCCCTGGACTTGAATAGCATGACATTATATAAAATAATAAAAAAAATAAATCTATTGCTTTCCAGAAAGTTTAGCTCTGATTCAGTGGTGAAATCTAAAATTTGTTACTACCGGTTTTGTGGGCGTGGCTTGGTGGAGGGGGTTAATGTGACTGGGTGGGCGTGGCCATTTTTTTTTTAACTTTTAAAAGCATTTTTTCTACAACCTCTTCAGTGAAGAGGTTGTTAAAAAAATGTTTTCAAAAGTCTCTGACGATCTCAGCTGAGTTGCCTGATCGGCACAGGCTTTTTTTCTTTTAAATGCCTCTGACAATCCAAGCTGAGTTGCCTGATCGGCAGAGGCTTTTTTTTTTTTTTTACTTTTAAAAGCATTTTTTCGGCCGAAGAGGTTGTAGAAAAAATGCTTTTAAAAGTTAAAAAAAGCCTCTGATGATTGTGCGGCTCAGCTGGGCATGGGGGGTGTGCAGGGATTTTTGCTACCAGTTCTCCGAACCACCCGCCTCCATCGCTACTGGATCAGGTGATCCAGTCCGAACCGGGAGCATTTCACCCCTGCTCTGATTCAATGACCCTCTCAATTGGCTATCATTTGAAAGTTAAAGTCCATCCTGCACGTTGGATTTTTCTGTTTATTTATTTTTCCCCTGATTATTTTTTCCCATTGCACCTACAGGTAGTCCTCACTTAACAACTCCCAGTTTGGTGGTTGTTCAAAGTTATGATGGTAATGAAAAAGTAGCTTTACAACTAGTCCTCCCACTTATAACCCCATAGTTCAGACACTTTCCAACCGGTGGTCCACATTCACTTGATTGCCATTTGCATGCTTCATAGACAACAAGCTGAGTCAATGGAGAAGCTGGCAGTAAAATTGCAAGGCATGATTGCATACTGTCTCACTTAAAAACCACAGGTGTTTCGTTTGATCACTGCAACAGTAGTGAGGCTGTAAATTCATCATGGTCATGAGGTGTCTCACTTAACAACCACATTACTGTCAGAATTGCAAATCCCACTTGCGAGATCTATCTGTACCTAATTTTGTTGAAAGAAACACTAAATAAAATTAAACTAACAATCCCTTGCCTTACATTCATAAATCAATGTCGCTTCCCATTCACTCTGTACCAAGCAGAACCCATTTGTCCATATGCTTCTCAATGTAGCTATCTGCCACCGTTCTTGTTAGTTGTTTCTTTTTCTGCTTGTTCATTTGGTTTTTCATTACAAGTACAACTGTGAAATATGTAATGCTAAGGGTCCAGATTGCCCCCAGGGTGTTTTAGAGAGTAAGCATTTAACCTTTCCCCTCAGTTTTAGTCTAACAAGCTAATTACAGTTTCAAACATAACTCTTACAGCCTTGGTAATATTAATATGTCAGAAGCCATGAAATATAGAATACTGCTCATGATCAATTATCACATGTTAATTGCTATTATGGAAAAGGAAAAAAAATTACAAGTCAAACAAAGTATATAAAAAAGTCCATTGATAGATAGATGATAGACAGACAGACAGACAGATAGAGATGATAGATGATAGATAGATAGATAGATAGATAGATAGATAGATAGATAGATAGATAGATAGATAGATAGATAGATAGATAGATAGACTGATTGATTAGATCAGGGGTGTCAAACTTGAAGCATCATATTGTCATGTGATGTATCACGACTTTTTTCCCCTTTCCCAAAATGCGGGTGGGTGTGGCCAGCATGTGATTTATACTGCCCGTGGGCCGCAAATTTAACACCCCTGGCTTAGATAGATAGATGTGTGTGTGTGTGTGTGAGTGAGTGAGTGATTTTCAAAAGCTTTTTTATGTATTCTTCCTTAGCTGGTTCTCATTCACAAAAGGGCAACATCGACCTTATTTACACATTTCTTGCCAACAGATTCCTCCACAGAGTGAGGAGTTTTCTATAGATAGGCATAAGCCTCCCTCCATTCTGCAAGATCAGTTAATTTTTTATAGCCCATGGTTTCTCTCAAAGCTTAGCAGAAGTTCCCTGCTAAGACAATAACCAAGAATGGAAAACTTTCTCTCAAACAGAAGATAATCCTTCATGACATTCAGATTCTAGGCCAAAGTTTACTCTGCAAGACTGCATTTTGTATGGCTCTAGTCTGTAAAGTGCAAAAACATATCTGACCATTGCATGAAAGCAAATAGTTAGAGATGTTTTTTGCTGTCATCTAGTGGTTGTATGGAGTTTGGCAAACCTGGACCTATTTACTGGCATTCCTAAACTTTACAAGCTGATGTAGATAGTTTGGGAGGGTATTAATTTGCCACCATGCTATTTTCATATATTTCATATCCTGCTTTTTTGAAACCAAATTTTTCTAATGAGTTTCCACTATAATGGAGAAAGAAAAAGGATTGTTGAATGCCCCTACTTTTTAAGGCAGTATTTCTCAATCTTGTCACTTTTATGATGTTTGCAATTCAACTCCCAGAATTCCCCAGCCAGCTTTGGTGGCTGGGGAATTCTGGGAATTGAACTCCAGACATCATAAAGGTGCCAGGACTGAGAAACACTGCTATAAGGACTTAAGGTCAGCTTCAATCAATTTTGCTGCAAGCTATTCCTAAATTTGATCTTCTTTCAGCTGTTTAGCCTACTTAAGCTTGTAATTTTAGAAATCAAAGATATATGAAGGTCATATAATACCCCTTTCCGAGTCACAATTCCCTCAAGTGAGAATGCTTGTCGCGCATTCACATTTGAGTGCACTATAAAGAAAGAGCAGGCCAAGGTGACTCTGTGGGCTGGTTTGAAATATTGTGCGACAATGTCATTTGGGGAGATGCTAATGTGGTTCTTTACTTTCACAATAGGTTTATACAATTTCAAAAGATTGTACATGTCATTAAATGAGACTTTTGTTGTATGTAAAAGGCTACTATTTTCAGCAGAGCCAGTATTATTATTTTCTTAAAGGAGGAAACAATCAATGCTTTTTTCAAACAAAGACATTTATGTGCATTTAGCAAAACGGCAGACAATGAATAGTAATTTTGGTAAGCAACTAGAAGGGGGAAGTATTACATTCGCTAGGATCAAAAGGATAAACCGCAGAACAAGATTAACACTCAGATACCAAAACGTTGCATTAAACTTTGAAAACCATGCAGATTCTTCTTGTGATAATGACTGACTGTATTTCTAGATGCCGAGCTGAATCGGTAGCAAATTTTATCTGTGTAATCTGAGTGGGTCTTGGGAATGAAACCAAACAGAGCTATTAAAAGATTAATATTGTCAAACAAGAAAATACCCAGTTCACTCTGTGCTATTTAGATGAAAAGATGGAGAAAGTGATCCATGATGACTGTTGGAGCAAAGCATTCAGTGTTTTTTTTTTTTTTTTTAAATAAAATCAGTAAGATTTATCCAGTCTTTAAAAAAAACAGGCATTTGAGTAATATTCAGTTTTGCTAGAGTGAACCAAAGTATTGTATCTTTGAATGCTGGTTATTGAATGAGGTGTACCGAATGTTTACATTGAAATATTTTCAAAGCCAAATGTATGCTGTCAAAAATATTTAAAATCTGTTGTTTAATCTAGCAGAATGCTCTTTATACATTGTCCCCTCGCCTTTTGTCATTCTGATTTTCAGATTCTTTTGGGTCATTTTTTAAGAGCATCCTTTATATGTATTGCAGAAGGACTTGATTTAAAATAACCAGGATGCTATAAGGCCGTGAGGGCGAACCTATGGCACACATGCCACAGGTGGCACACGGAGCCATATCTGTGGGCACGCGAGCGTTGTCCTAGCTCAGCTCCAGGGCGCATCTGTGAGCCAACCAGCTGATTTTCGGGCCTTCCGGGCCCACTGGAAGTTGGGAAACGGGCCGTTTCCGGCCTCCAGAAGGCCTCAGAGGGGTGGGGAAAGCCCTTTTTGCCCTCCCCAGGCTCAAAGAAAGCCTCTGGAGCCTGGAGAGGGCAAACAACAAGCCTACCGGGCCCACCGGTAACCTTTTTGCTGTCGTGTGCCAAAAGGGGAGTGCGGGAGGGTGGAGTGTCGCATGCGGAGGGTGGAGCACAGGGGAGCATTGAATTATGGGTGTGGGCATGCGTACCTGCGACCCCCGCACTCCCCCCACTTTTGGCACATATCAGCAAAAAGGTTAGCCATCACTGCTATAAGGTCTCCTGCCTAGAGCAGAGAGTTGGACTAGAAGGCCTCCGAGGTCCCTTCCAGTCCTATTACTCTATGCTCCAAATTCTCACAATGCATTTTTGTCATTGTCATATAAGGAAGGACATGTCCTTAACACAGCTACATCATTATTTAGAAACTGTGTCTTGTGGACTGAAAAGAGGGAAAGAATATTGGAAAACATATGTGAAAATATTAGGAGTGTTTGGATTAGAATTCATAATGTTGTTATGTTTTTTGAAGCTCTTGAATCAGAGTTGACTTGTTCAAAAGTGGTTTGCCATTCAGTCAGGTCACCCAACTGACTTCATGGCTAGGGTAGAACTAGAAGTTAAAATCTCCCAGTTTCTAGCCTGATGCCTTAACCAGTACACCCAACTGACTCTTGTCTACATATTTTGACTAAAAATATGTATTATATTTTTAAAATGTACACACCTCAATATACAAATTATACACATATACATAAAGCGTGCACCTTGCTGAGAGCCTTATTAAGGCAGAAACTGTGTGTCATTGATTTGGAATTAATTCCTATTATCTTTAATAGACTAGCCTTCAATCATGCACTGGGACTGAATCATTCATAACAAAACCTCAGACATTCATTTGGATGTGAATTAAACATCTCACATTATTTCCCTCACATATTTTGCCCTCCAGCCACTAGATGACTTAAGAGTTTGATTGGAAGCATTGGCTACTATGAGAAATGTCTTTTTTTAAGAAAGTGTAACTCATTGGCAAAGCATCTAAGAAACCTAGAGCTCTCATTTCTGTTGAAGGTGAACTTATTTCCAGATTGGTTCTGACTATAGGCACCAAGTGATGCAAATTCAGTCACATGAATACAATAGTTATTATTTACAATATTCAATAGCTAATATTCATTATATATGAATAGAATAGAATAGAATAGAATAGAATAGAATAGAATAGAATAGAATAGAATAGAATAGAATAGAATAGAATAGAATAGAATAGAATAACAGAGTTGGAAGGGACCTTGGAGGTCTTCTAGTCCAATCCCCTGCTTAGCTAGGAAACCCTACACTACTTCATACAAATGGTTATCCAACATCTTCTTAAAAACTTCCAGTGTTGGAGCATTCACAACATCTGGAGGCAATTGATTAATTGTTCTAAGTGTCAGGAAATTTCTTCTTAGTTCTAAGTTGCTTTTCTCCTTGATTAGTTTCCATCCATTGCTTCTTGTCTTACCCTCAGATGCTTTGGATAATAGCTTGACTCCCTCTTCTTTGTGGCAGCCCCTGAGATATTGGAACACTGCTATCATGTCTCCCCTAGTCCTTCTTTTCATTAAATCGTTTTCATATGTTTTAGCCTCTAGTCCCCTAATCATCTTTGTTGCTCTTCTCTGCACTCTTTCTAGAGTCTCAACATCTTTGAATAAAATAAATGAATATAATAAAATGTGATTCTAGTCACTACACTATGTCCCATTGAAGTTGGGTTTGGGTTTTTTTTTTTTGTTTGTTTTTTAGGGTGGTATTTTTGTTTAGATTTTTTTTTTTGCCCCTGTGAAGCTCCATTTTGGCCTGCAAAGGGCTGGGAGAGGCCTGCACACACCAAAATGGAGCTTCAGAGGGGTGCACAGGGCTGAGAGGCTGGAGAGGAGACAGCTTGCTAGATCTTTGCATGGTAAGTGACTCAACATGGCTGGTTGGGGGGGAAGCAATTATGGGGAGCATGAGGTATTTCAGTGGATTGGAGAGGCCTTGGGTGGTCTTAAGCAGGTGGCCTGTTGCATTGTTAGCCTCCCCCCCCCACCATGGCCTTCTCCACCCTGAAATACCTCATGAATAGAATAGAATAGAATAGAATAGAATAGAATAGAATAGAATAGAATAGAATAGAATAGAATAGAATAGAATTCTTTATTGGCCAAGTGTGATTGGACACACAAGGAATTTGTCTTGGTGCATATGCTCTCAGTGTACATAAAAGAAAAGATACGCACTTAACGAACTATGCATTTGATTAAAGAATGTGTGGGAGAAAGGAGGGAGTGATCACACTCAAGGTACGAGATTCATTCCCACAAATCTTTGGGTTACGAATGGAATGGGAAGGCTCCATTACATTTGTAACTCGTGGACTACTTGTGTGTGTGTGTGTGTGTGTGTGTGTGTTCATTCAGTCATTCAGTCATTCATTCATTCATTCATTTGATGGAGCCAAAGAAAAAAGAGAGAAAATATATTTTCATTGGAAGAAGGAGAGAGAAAAGAAAGGAAGCAAGGGAGGAAGCAAACAAACAAAGAGGGATGGGGGAGGGAATGGTGGCAGGCTTTTTACTGTATGTTACCTATCTCCTAAAATACTGTATGAAGCAGTTTGCATTAGATTTGGTCTCCTGGAGCTGACTTTCATTTTTCCATCTGTTTCTGTCTGGTATTTATAGGTAGTGTTATGTTGAATTTCTTAATAAGAGCTGCTTAATAAAATGCTTTCTTGTTATGATGTAAATATTAGTGCCACTGGCTATTAATTAATCTAATTGCTTGTTTTATTTTCATGTTATGTTCATATGTTTTAAATAAACAATATTGGTCTATTAATTAGGCCTGCACTTTTATGGGGGTGCTTGTATAATAGCCCAAGTAAAATCTCTTCTTGAAGTAGTTTGTGAAGTCACACTCCTAAACTTCTAAGAAGTGAGATGCATTGCTTTACTTTTCTTGCCTTAACCTGCACTTGCAGTGACCAGAAGAGCATCTGTGTATGACTAGCATATCTAAAGAAGCCTTATCCTGCAAATGCCAATGATAATAGCTGAGAGCCTACCCCTTCTCCAAGCATATGGTGTGTATATCAAAGAGAAGTGCATTACCCCAAGGTACAAATACCAAGCTGAGGTGTACTTAAATCTTAACCCAACTTAACCCAACAAGACAGACACAGACTTCAGAGGATAATTAGAACTGCAGAAAAAAACAATTACTACCAACCTGCCTTCCATTGAGGACCTGTATACTGCACGAGTCAAAAAGAGGGCTGTGAAAATAGCTACAGACCCCTCGCATCCTAGACATAAACTGTTTCAACTCCTACCCTCAAAACGACACTATAAAACACTGCACACCAAGACAACTAGATATAAGAATAGTTTTTTCTCGAACGCCATCACTCTGCTAAACAAATAATTCCTTCAACACTGTCAAACAAGTTACTAAATCTGCATTACTATTACTATTAATCTTCTCATCGTTCCTATCACCCATCTCCTCCCACTTATGACTGTATGACTGTAACCTTGTTGCTGGTATCCTTAAGATTTATATTGACTGTTTCCCTATGACTATCATTAAGTGTTGTACCTTATGATTCTTGATGAATGCATCTTTTCTTTTATGTACACCGAGAGAGAATGCACCAAGACAAATTCCTTGTGTGTCCAATCACACTTGGCCAATAAAGAATTCTATTCTATTCTATTCTATTCTATTCTATTCTATTCTATTCTATTCTATTCTATTCTATTCTATTCTATTCTATTCTATTCTATTCCATTCCATTCCATTCCATTCCATTCCATTCCATTCCATTCCATTCCATTCTACTCTATGTCTCTTTGAACAATCCAGAAAATCACCATGATAGAAAAAAGATACTGAGATTCCACAAAGAGTGCAGAGAAGAGCAACGAAGATGATTAGGAAGCTGGAAGCTAAACCATATAATGAATGATTGAGAGACTGAATATGTCTAGTCTAAAGAACAGAAGGAATAGGGGTGTCCTGATAGCACCCTTCCAATAGTTGAGGGGCTGTCACAGAGAAGAGAGGGACAACCTATTCTCCAAAGCACCCGAAGACAAGACAAGAATAACCAATGGAAGCTTATCAAAGACAGATTCAACCTAGAAATAAGAATAAATTTCCTGGCAGTGAGAACAGTTAATCAGTGGAACGGCCTGTCTCCAGAAGTTGTGAGTGCTCCATCACTGGAAGTTTTCAAGAAGAGACTGGACAGCCAATGGTATACGGTCTCATGCTTGAGCAGAGGGATTAGAAGATTTCGAAGTCCCTTCCCATTCTGTATCCTGTATATGCTTGTGATATGATATCTGTTATGCTTTGGCCATAATCCAGGTTACAGGCAAAAATATTTGTTTAGAGAGAAGTGGGATACTCAGTTAGAAAACAAACATTTCCATTTCATTTAAAGAAAGTGCTATAATGTATGCAAACATCATCTCTAATATGAATAAAAACTGTGTTCAAAGCTAGTGTGACATCATCAGAATTTAATATTTCTTCCCCCCCACCCTACTTTTGTTTTCCATTTTTCCCTCTGAATTGATTTTCTTTGAATGGCTAACCAGCAGATTTTGACCTTGTATCCAGGGAGATTAAAATGCCAACAGATTCCATCATGTTTCAGTCTTTATATCAGATTTATATTCTTCAAAGTCAATCTCATTTGTCTGAATATATATAGCAAATAGTAGTATTAGGAAAGATAGCAATTGGCATATCAATATAAGTATGATGAATGTGATAAATGGTATTATTTGGAGCCAATAATTGTATTATTGCTAATTAAGAGGTACAGATGGCATTGGGGTCTTTTACAAGACCTAGTTCCAGATTTCAATCAAGTGAAAATGTGGTTATAAAGGAACTCCATCAATTATTCCTTTTTCAGCAAATTCGCTATCTGTTCAAATAGAATCTGTCGCTGTATTTAACTTGTGGATTGCATTAATATCCATCTTGAACTATTTCTAAATTTTTAAAGATGGGTTCCAACTCAGTATGTTTGAGAGACTGCATACAAAATATTCAAGAAATATTTTCTTCTTTTTTTAAAAAAATTGCATTTCTTACTTACCTAAAAGGAAGATAAGTTTTATGGGTTTTTCTGCCCAAATAGTTACCTGACAGTCATTTTACATTTGCTAAAAATCTGATGATGAAAGAAGACACGGCATTGCCCAGAATACCTAAAATCATTTCCAGTTTTCTGAATTTTCTGGAAAATGTCCAGCCAAACCCGAAAAGGCATAATTTGTTCAGCATGGAAAGGGAAGTTCTAGAATTCTTTGAATGCTCTGTTTTCAAATGGATAATTGTACATCCCTACAAATTTTACAAATCCCTGTAAATTTTGTAAATCCCATCAAAACCTAGGAAAGGCCAGGTTTTCTTCTAAAATGGCTGTAAGATGCATTTTTAGTAACATGCCTGGAACAGAACCTAAAACATCTACATACTTCCTCCTAAGTATGATCTTCTGCTCCCTATGGTGCATAAGGTTTATGATGCACCTATTCCATATACAAAAAATAGTTAGATGGTTAGCTGAATCTTGCTTCTGTATTAGTGACAAGATAGTATCTTTCTCTGCAATTGAGAATAAGGAGCTAGTTCAGAGGGCTTAGTCAGGTTGTGTGTCGACCAGGGGTGAAATTCGACCGGCTCGGACCAGCTCGGACGAACTGGTAGGGAAGATTTGAATCAGTTCGGTGAACCAGTAAAAACCATCCCTGGTTGGCCACGCCCACCCACTCGCCACTCACCCCTTCTGGCTGTTCATCCTACCCACCCACCCCCACTCTATAGGGTGAGACTTTTCTCCCTCCATTCACAGTGGAGCTACTGCAGCCTGTCCCTTTAAGGTACTTTGACACCCAGGAGGGATGGGGCCATGGGGAGAACCATAATGGCAGCTCTGCTGTGAATGGAGGGAGAAAAGTTTGGCTTCTCTCTGCCACAGCATTCACTATGAGCCCTTCTCGTGCTCATATGCACATTTTTTCCTACCAGGTTCTGTGGACGTGGCTTGGTGGCGGTGGGGGTCATGTGACTGAGTGGGCATGGCTGGGAGTGACATCAAGTTGGCCATGCCCACTCAGTCACAGGACCTCCCCCACCAAGCCATGCCCATAGAACTGGTAGGGAAAAAAATGAATGTCACCACTAGTGTCCTCCAATTTATCACTCTCTTAACATTTGTTCCCTGTATCACTGTATATAAAACAGTACAGCTGGCTTCAGCTATTTCTATGATGCATTTATTTAATAAAAAAACAATGGGAGACCATAGAGACCATCACCCACTAGCAGAAGTCAAAATTTTTAGCTTCTGAAAGATATTTTGTACTGGACAAAACTCACAAGTGACTCTTTTTCTTTTTATTAGCTCTCTTTTGCCATATTTAAAACCAGGTGGAAAATAGTCACTGCAACCTGCTCCCTATTAGCAAAGCCTTTGCACCCCAGATTCCTAGCAGATTGTGATGCTCCTTTTCCCTTTCTGTCATCATTCATGGTGAATGGCTCCAATACTATTATATGGATATGTTTCAGGAAATATGTGTTATGGAAAACGGGCAATGCTAAAAACAACCGTTCAATTTGCAGAATAATCTTATAAAGCACAAAATCTAGAAATATTACTAGAACCACTTAAGAAGGGGGAAAGAATCTTTCATTTCAATCATGATGTTATGAACTTCTTTAGGCTCGAATCCGTAGCAAAATACATCTTCCTCTAACCCATCTACTTCGGTTCACTTGTATTCTAGTGTGGAATTCATCCATAGAGGTTGACACTTGTGATTTTTCTTCCTAAAGGCTGAGATAGTTTGAAATGGCAGCTGTCAATCTCAGGAGCACCTTTGGATCTTTATTCTCACTTGCTGCCATAAGACGTGGTGAGACATGACACAGTTCATGGGCACCGTAGCTAACACACCAACTGCTGAGGTTTGTGAAATAATCACATGCATCTCACAGTTGGCAATATACGCAGATTTTCACAGGTTTCCTTTTCTCTGTCAAGCTCAGAAGCTGCAGCATTTAAAATGATCAGTCTATTAAAAATACCACATTGTCCCATTTTCTGAAATTAGATAAAGGATTGCAAAAGCTTCTTTGAGTCTTGAATCCATGCTTTTCAAACACAGTCATACAATATTATGGAAGCTAATATAACATGTTCAAGTGTTACCTGGAGCGGAATGAGCCAACTTGTCACAGCCTATTCACTGTGGCCAACTTACCAGAGACAACTAGGCATGGCCACCTCACCACGCCCACCTCACCATGGCCAACTTGCCGCAGGACAACTCACTACAGCCAACTCACCGTGGGACAGCTCGTTGAGGAACAATTTAACAATTCTATTTAATTATTTTGTCAGATGTAAATGCCTTATTCCCTAATGTGTAAATAATGTATATATGGGATATCAGGGGTTAACTTATTCTTTGACTCTTAATGTATTCATAATTCACCACTCCCACTCTTGGCTCCACCCTTTGTATATATAAGGAGCCACCTTCACCATTTTCTTTGCTTCTATCTGTGAATATTCAGTGAATATAGAATGCCTATTATAATTAAAGAGAAATATATTTAAACCTCTAACTCTTATTATTATTATTGAGTCTGATCCTGAAAATATTGCAACAAGCTGGTAGCAGAGGATGGTTAATTGACTCAATAAATACCTAAAAATGTCTAAGAAAGATAGACCCAACACCAGGGCCTACAGCAAAGAAATAGAAACTGAACAAGAAATAATCAACGAATCCACAAACGCGATTTCGAGAGAATCCGGAGAATACACCACTGAAGAAGAAGAATTAATAAATGAAAATGATGGCCAGGAGGAAATCGAAATAGAAAATAACGAACTCAGGTCAGAGATATTGAAGTTATTAAAAAGCCAGAAGAATGATGAAAGCCTCATCGCGAACCTCCAAGAAATGCTGAAGAACAGCGGAGCAGCGAGAGAGAAAAACATCGCTAAAGAGAAACCCAAAGACCAAAAAACTGTGAGTGATATGACTACAGAGAAAGTCGTTATGAAAAAGAAAAAATGTGATCCCGCGCGAAATTTTGAATGGCAGCCATCTTGGTTTCAACAAGCCTCCAAAGTGAGCGAAGCAGAGCCAATCAAAATGCTCAGTTCAAAATTTCTGGCGCGAAAAACGTTATCAGACAACGAAAGTGAAAAGGAGGATTCAAACTCTTCGGAAGAGCCAGAATCAGAAAGTGAAGACGACTTAACGAAATCCCAAGTAAAGTCAGCAATGAAGACGCTTTTTGCTGCATTTGGGCCAAAATTAAAAATTCCCAAAGCGCCAACGAAGAAGCAAGCGAACAAGCCGATACTTCAAGACCTGCACGCTCCCATCCTGACTTCGAGAGCGACGACGCCCGAGCCCAGAGAGCCATGTCGATTCCGCCCTACACCGCAGACCGAAGCAAGTGCCAACGCACCCAAAAGAAAGAGAAGAACAGTCGCCGCCATCAGAACTCCTAAGACCGAGCCAGAGACCGACTCGTCTGAAGAGGAGCGGAGCGAGCGAGCTACAATGGAGAGAACCTTCCACGACGACGCCAAAGAAGAAATGAACAACGCGCATGTGCGAAACTACGTAGACGGTCCGGAAAGACTTGAACTGGCCAGAGAACCGCGCAGACTCGTTGCGAGCATCCCCATGCCGTTTTGCAATTTCCTACACTTGCGAGACCACGGACTACCTCAGGTTGTAAGTAATGGACAAAATAATGTGGGAAACTTACCCAGTGACTTCCCAAAACTTAGGGTTGATGGCATTAATTTGCAAGAATGGTATCAACAGCTCCAGGTTGTCTTTATGAAAGAAAATTTACTATTTTTTATCACTAGTCCCCCAAGAAGACCTTGGACTTTAAAAATAGATTGTTTACACCATAAGGCATTTTTCTTAATAATATCTAGCGTGTCTCCTGCAATGTATCATAGCATCAAACCAAATCTAACTGTTTCAGAAATAATTCAATGCATGTTTAATTTGTTTCACAGCGATAGTGTAGCTACCACCACAAGAATGTCTAAGGACTTCTTTTCTTCCAGAGTAAAACCAGGGGTTTCCATAAGTGAGCATTTGATATCTTTAAACAAAATAAGAGCTGAGCTGCATTTGAGGGGGGAAGTGATTTCAGATCAAACAATGAAAAGTGTTATTATCAACTCACTTGATTCATCATGGGATAGTTTTATGTCACACTTAGACACCATCAATCTAGGATATTTATCAATAGAAAGTCTGTCTAACAAATTGATAGCAGAAGACAATTCAAGAAAAAATCGTTATAGCAATCACACAGAACACAAATCTTTTAGGAAGGTAGCTTTCCAAGAAAAATATAATGAAACTTTTAAATGCCACAATTGTGGGTCCAGGGAACACAATAGAAGAGATTGTCCCAAAATTTCAAAGGAAAGACATAGGTCAGAATATAGGAATAAATACAATTATAGACAGTCTTCCACAGATAGACATAAATATAGAAGCCCACCAAATTACAGAGAAAGTAGAGGGGGCAGAGAAAATTCAAAAGAGAGAAAATCTGGTTCACTGAATGGACTAAATAAACAAGACAGCACTAAAACGCAACAAAATGAGAACAATAATTGGCTTATTGATTCTGGGGCAACTAATCACACCACTAATAACAAAAATATATTGTCTTCATTTACAGAAGATAAGTTTGTAATAAAGGTAGCTAATCAAGAAAAAGTTCAAGTATTAGGCAGAGGGAATGTGACCTTGCCTGGTCTAGGAAAAATAGAGGGGGTATTGTTAATACCAGAAATACCTCATAACATACTAAGTGCCATAAAACTAAGCAGAGATTCTGACATCAATATAGTTTTCTCAAAGGGAAAAGCAACTTTAGAGAAGAATAAAACAAATGTAGGCACTGTGATGATTAAAGGAGGCCTACCCTATCTGATAACAAAAGAAAGATGGTTACATAACATTGATTCAAATATGGAAGATTGTATTGAGGCAGATGATGAAAATATTAGTAACAGTGACAATGATGAATGTAAAATATCTCATGATCACACAGATACACACAATGAGAAGAAACCAAAAATAGGTAAACCAATTCATGACGAGTGTGCTCACATCTTACATAGGAAGTTAGGACATGCAAGTTTTCCTGTAGTACAAAAAATGACTGAACACGCAGAAGGTGTCAAAATAAAAAATTGTGAAAATTATTTGGAATGCTCAGTATGTAAATCTACTAAACTAAAAACTAGTCCCAGGCCAAAAAAATCCACCAGATCAACTAACAAAATTTTTGACTTAGTACACATGGACTTAGTTGGCCCATTAACTCCATCAATCACTTATAGAAAACGTTACTTCCTAACAATAGTAGACGATTACAGTCGCTATGGTTTTGTTTACACATTAAAACACAAGGATGAAACCTTTCAAAAATTTAAGGAATTTTACAAACGCATAGAAACACAACATAATATCAGAATAAAACAAATTATGACAGATAGGGGATGTGAATTCATGTCTAAAGAATTCTCCCAATGGTTAAAGGATAGAGGAATGCTACATTACACGTCTAGTCCATTTTCTGCGTTCCAGAACGGGATTGCAGAGAGAAAGAATTCCACATTACAAACCATGATTAGGTGCACATTAGAGGATGCTGGTTTAGGCAAACAATTTTGGTCAGAAGCCTTACATTATTCAAATTACACTCAAAATAGAACCTGGTCCAGTATTGTGAATAAGACACCATATGAGGTGATGTATAATAGGAAACCAAAATTAGCACACATGCACATATTTGGGGTCACTGCAGACGTACACATACCTAAACAGTTGAGAAGAAAGGGAGAAAACGTATCCAGAAGACTAAGATTTATGGGATATGAAACTGGCACCAAAGGGTACAGATTCATTGATAATAATAACAAATTTATAGTTTCCAGAACAGCTGTGTTCCATGAACAGGCCAACTGGTCTAAATTACATCTTAATGAAATATTTCCAAATAAATGCAAAGATACAAAATCTCGTGAGGAAGGGACAATAGAAAATCAAAATATCAACAAAAATAAAAACAAAACCAAAACATGGACAAATAGTCAACACAAAATAAAGACAGACACATTAACAAAAAAGGAAGCAAGATATTTGCATGACTACCATAGCAAACCTGAAAGAGCTATTAGGAACAACAGAAATCAAATACCAAATAAATACAGAGATTACATAATGCATATGGATGGTGAACAAATAACACCTAATACATATGAGGAAGTATTAAAACTCCCTCGTGAAGAAAAGGAAAAATGGGAACTAGCTATGAAAAAAGAGATGGAAAGTTTGCAAGGATTAAATGTATTCACACCTGCGATTGCACCTAAAGATAAAACAATTATTGGTACCAGGTGGATTTATAAAATTAAGAACCTAGAAGGAGGCAATACCCTATACAAAGCTAGATTGGTTGCACAAGGTTATGCACAAAAATATCCGGAGGACTATACTGACACGTACTCCCCCACAGTAAGAACAGAGAGTGTTAAAACAGCTCTAGTAGTAGCATCCGCACTCAATCTTGATGTATTTCAATATGACATACAGACTGCGTATCTACACGCAAAACTAGATAAGGAAATATATGTAAGAGCACCTCACAGTCAATACACTAATAAAAATGAAATTTGGCTATTGAACAAGAGTTTATACGGATTAAAGCAATCTGGCAAAAGATGGTACGATTGCTTGGTAAAAGTACTTAAGACCATGGATTTCAACGCCACCACTGCTGATAACTGTTTCTTTGTCAAAAAGAGTGATGATTACATTGAATTTGTATTGATTTATGTAGATGATATTTTATATATAGGAAAACACAAAGAGAGAAGAGAAATCTTTGTAAACAAGCTAAATGAACATTTCTCGTTGAAATCTCTAGGTAAAGTAAACAAATACCTTGGTGTACAAATTAACAAAACTAGAAGGGGATTCAAACTTACTCAGAAAGATAAGATTATTGAACTTCTAAACAAATGCAATTTAAACAATGCCAAACCCTGTGACACTCCTATGCAAACTGATTTCCTTAGAAATACTGATGAATCTTCCCCTGAATTCAAGGATAATACATTTTATAGATCAGTCATAGGTTCACTTCTTTATATATCTAATTGGACTAGGCCAGATATTGCATTACCACTCAATTTATTATCAAGGCACGTTAGCAAACCAACAATGTATCACTGGGAAGCTGTCAAAAGAATTTTAAGATATCTGAAAAGTACATTAGACTTTTGCCTAGTATTAGAACCTAGTGATAATAAAGAACCAAAACTTACATGTTACGCAGATGCGGATTGGGCTGGAGATATATCATGCAGAAAAAGTACTTCTGGTTATATTTTTCTGTTAAATGACTGTCCAGTTTACTGGTACACTGGTAAACAAGAACTGGTAGCCACTTCAACCACAGAAGCGGAATATGTTTGTTTATCCAAAGCTGCAAATAACCTTGTATGGTTTAATGATTTAATTTCAGATGTTTGGAAAAAACCTGCTTTGCCTTTTGTTATGCATGAAGACAATAAAGCAGCCATTGAAATATCTAGATCCGATGCCATTGGACAAAGATCCAGGCATATAGATATAAAATTTAAGCATGTGAGACAATTGTCTCAAGATGGATTTATCAAAGCAGTGCATTGTGATACCTCTGAACAATTAGCTGACATATTGACGAAGCCTTTACCTTCTAAACAGCACAAATACTTAACTTCCAAATTGTATGTCTTATATTGTCCTGAATCTGAATGTAATTGGTGTTGTATAGCGAACCGGCATTTAGAGGGGGATTTGTCAGATGTAAATGCCTTATTCCCTAATGTGTAAATAATGTATATATGGGATATCAGGGGTTAACTTATTCTTTGACTCTTAATGTATTCATAATTCACCACTCCCACTCTTGGCTCCACCCTTTGTATATATAAGGAGCCACCTTCACCATTTTCTTTGCTTCTATCTGTGAATATTCAGTGAATATAGAATGCCTATTATAATTAAAGAGAAATATATTTAAACCTCTAACTCTTATTATTATTATTGAGTCTGATCCTGAAAATATTGCAACATATTTAAAATAAAGAAAAAAGATATTTCATTTTTTGCCATTCACAATTCATTCTGTCCCTTCTTTTGCCTAATTTATTTAATGATTCAGTTCCACTATTTCTTTACTGCTAGTGTAACTCTTGTCTTACAGTGAGTTGTCCTGTAGCGAGTTGGCCGCACCAAATTGGCCATGGTGAGTTGGCCATGATGAGTTGGCTGTGGCAAATTGGCCATAGCAAATTGTCATAGACCCTACCTGGAGTGTTCAACCAAAACCATCCTTCTCCAACACTGGGTTGCCTGCCCCCACTGACTTTGCTCTGAAGCAGGAATCTCCAAACTTGGCAATTTTAAGACTTATAGACTTCAACTCCCAGAATTCCCCAGCCAACTCTATAGAAATGATATCAGGTTCTGCAGATATCCACGAAGAATTCACATCTTTCAAGCAGGGCATAAACTTTTTGCAAGGACCCAACTAATATAAATCCCCCTGCTTTTGACATGCGATGGTATGGTGGGCCAGGTAGGCCCATTTTTCATCCTCCCCAGGCTCCAGAGGCTTTCTAGGAGGCCCTAGAGGCTTTCTCCAGAGGCTCACTGGAGGCCAGAAACAGCCCATTTCCCAACTTCTGGTGGGCCCGGAAGGCCTGAAAATCAGTTAGCTGGCGCACGCATGCGTGCTGGAGCTGATCTAGGGCAACACTTGTGTGCCCACAGATATGGCTCCGTGTGTCACCTGTGGCACACATGCCATAAGTTCACCATCACAGGGTTATAGGCTCCTAGCTCCATGTACCAAACATGTTTTTACCAGGCAGACTGCTAGCCAATATGCACCTCTACATAAAACAGATTTTGATCAAATTAGGTTTCGCATTCATACAAAGCTGCACTGTGTGTACACAGAGTCACTTCATAAACTGACAAAATATGTAGAAGTGTGATACCGGTCAAATCTTACCAATGTTTAACGGGCTTTGTATTACAGCTGGGCAGTGCTTCAGAATCAGTTCCAAAAAGTTGCTTTAGAGCGATGTTTCTCAACGTTGGAAACTTTATAATGTATGCATGCTGGCTGAGGAATTTTGGGAAGTCCACAATTCTTAAAGCTGTCAAAGTTGAGGAACATTCTTTTGGAGCATGGAGGAGCATTATTAAGCTTTTTACAGTAGCCACATCTTTTAAAGAGTCACAGACCAGGACTACAGTCATACTTCTCTGTATTCGGAAGGACCTTCCTGAAAGAAAATTGGAATTGTTGCACAGCTGTAGTACAGCAAAGCCTCAATTTAGCAAAAAATCAATTTGGTGGACTTGGCTGCAACCGGCCAGATCTTGCCCAGATAATCCCCCTGAAAAAAGAAAAAAAGAAAAAAAATCCACTGAATCCAAAGTAGTCCCTACAGAGGATTTACTTTACCTTATTTTATGACATCAGCAGTTTGCATTATTAGTGTAATTGAGCCATTATGCAAATGATGCAAATTATGCTGTTCACATCAGCTTTCTGGTCTCTTATGTTTGTACCTACACATCATTCTTTCATAGCATACCTCGATGATAGTATTAAAAGGCCCCTAATGTGCAAGACTATGCAAGTGTTTCCCTTAATTATTGTAGGAGATACCTTATTCTTTACTATGGATCTGAGCCCAGTTGTTTTATATCTGATCACTTAGAAAAAAGGGACACTGAAAATATGAATATATGTGTGTGTGTGTGTGTGTGTGTGTGTGTGTGTGTGTGTGTATTTTGTTGTGGCCCGCCAGCGGCCAGCAGAGCTTCAGACAGTAAGGAGGTTGGGGAGGAACGTGTGCCATTCCTGGAGTCTGGGTAAGGCTCAGATGAGGGCTCTGCATCCGAAGCAGAGAGGGGGCCAGGGCCATCTGGTAATTATGTGTTGCCTCCGGAGCCTCCGGAGCCTCTGGAATCTGACATCAGCGAGGTAGAAGAACAGTGTGAGCCTGTTCCCAGTGTGTGCATGCGCAGAGCTGCCAGAAGGCAAGAATAATTAAGAAAAAAAGGGCGACTCGGGAGTAAGGCTTGGAGATGATTGGCCCCTCTCATAAGACATAAAAGAGGAACAAATGGACGTGAGCAATTAGTTCATATAGTCAATTCAAGCTCTGAGAAGTCCATTTGACTCTGTGCTCTGTTTGGCCTTGCAAAACTAATTGACAATTAGGTCTCTGGAAGCATTTCAAGAGAGATAAAGGTGGGTGCTTATGAACATTGCCCTGAAAGACTGTGTCAACTCTAGCAGACATGTTCACAGACTGTGAATCATAATTCACAGCCGTCATTTGCAGGAGCTGTTTCATTCTTCTGCTAGGAAATTGAGTCTACCAAACTGAGCCAAATGCAAAGTCGTGGCTTAAAGACCAGATACGGTATAGATCATTGCAATTCTGCATGCCTCTAATATCTCCTCATGATTTGGCATTCAGTGCTAGAACTCGATGTCGTCCCTTTCCAAGCAACTCCAAACAAAAAAAAAAAAATCTTCAAGCTGTATTTATTCCAGCAACCTTAATAAATCTTTTAGTTGTTGCAGTTGTTAAGTAACAGAGAATCAGGAACTCTTGTAGGTCTATTGCAAATCAAGGAGAGATCTTAATCTACCTGCAGCCTCTCCTCTCATAGAACAACCATAAAGCACCTTGACATGTATCCCATGGCAATACTTTAGATTTCTGGACAGATACCATACCTAATGACTGGACTATCGACTTACATTTTTCACTTGGAGGATTTCTTCGTCTGGAACCTACAAAGATGCCAGTGTAGCAGCTTCCAGTCAACAAAGGATGGAAGATATTCCTTCTCTATAATTTACAGTCCCTGGTATCACAATCCTTGCGTGTGGCATGCTCGTTTGTTGTTGAGACAGCTTTGCACAATAGCCGTTCACACAGTTACCAGAACTAAGTTTACTTACATACATATTTAGTTAATCATTACTTTGGCTTATAAACTGTTCCATTTCTGAGGACTCCAAGTCATGTTTTCAGAAATAACAAAACATGACTATAAATAAAAACCATAACTATATTCTGAAATGTAAATACAATAACCTAAAACTCACAAACATACCCCAACAAGAAGAACAATATAACACCAGACAGCCAAATTTTCAAATGCCCCTAAATACGTCATTGAAGTTTTCATAGTTCTCTGAAGGGTAGATTTTTGAAGGGTAGCTAAGGGCGTATCTTTCAGAAAGTGAAGAAATTCTGCAGCCAGATCCCCAAGTACAAAATCAGTCATGATAGTATCAGTGTTGTTTGTAGCTAGGCATACTTAGACTCCATTACAGGAATAAAAACAAAGGCAAATGTTGACCAAAAAGGTCAAACCATTTCCAAAATCCATATTAGACATATAGGGAATGTTGGAATAAGTTTTAGAGCAGTGGCTTCCAACCTTTTGGGCACCAGGGACTGGTTCCATGAAGAGAGGTTTTTCCACGGGCCGGGGGAGGGGAGGGTTTCACGTGCCACAGATGGGGCTTTGCTTGTTTGCGCAGCCCAGTTTCTGACATGCCATGGCCCAGTGCTGGTCTATGGACTGGGGATTGGGGACTCCTGTTTTAGGGAAAGCCAGTTAGGATACATTTTCCTGAGTGCAAAATACTCCATCTTGTATATACTCCCCCATTTATATTTCCAATACTGAGTGGTGCAGTGGCTTAGAGGTGGCGCTCTCACCTGACAATCAGGAGGCTGTGAGTTTGATCCTAGGTAGAGGCAGACATTTCTCTCTCTGGGCACAATGAGAATTTATCTGCTGAACAAAACTCCGCATTGGCAACAGGAAGGGCTAGTAAACACTCAGCTCCATTCAGTTGCCTGCAAGGGATTATGGAGTCGTTAAAAGAAGATGATGATTTATATTCCAATATTGCCACCTGCCATGGTTAGCTTGGCAGGTGAGTTGCTCACCTTACAACACTCTGGAAGCTTTTGTGTCAAACTTGATATAGAGACTTCTTCAGTGGTAGGTTTCAAAATTTTTTACTACCAGTTCTGTGGATGTGGCTTGGTGGGTGTGGCAGGGGAAGGATATTGTAAAATCTCCATTCCCACCCCACTCCAGGGGAAGGATACTGTAAAATCTCCATTCCCACCCCACTCCAGGGGAAGCTTACTGCAAAATCCCCATTTCCTCCCAATCAGCTAGGACTTGGGAGGCAGAGAATAGATGGAGGCGGGGCTAGTCAGAATTTTTACTACCGGTTCTCCGAACTACTCAAAATTTCCACTACTGGTTCTCCAGAACTGGTCAGAACCTGCTGAAACCCATCTCTGGACTTCTTTCGGAATCAGCTTCACCTGACTCTGAATGGAAAAAACTTCAGGGCATGGAAGTGGCTTCACAAAGAAAAATAGTCCTTCGTGGGGATATTTAACATAAATTATAACAATTAATTCCACATAGTTAATCCCATAATCAACAGATGGTCCATTTTTAGTTAGTTATCTAGCTAGCTAGCTAGCTAGCTAGCTATTAAATTTCTATGCATCTCCCTGAAACAGATAGCAGGTCTTATCTGCAAATATATTACAGGAAACAACTGAGGTCAGTTATCAATAGTGACTGTGGCCTCCACTTGTCTTTTTCAGGCAGGAAGTGTGAGAATTATGTACTGTATTGGTGGGGAGATGTGCATACAGGATTTCTTGAGTAATATAACTCTAGCAGGGGGGGAAAAAAAGGACACATACTATTAGGATTGTATGATATTTCTCTTGGCATGATAGATGCTTAATTGCCTAGGTTCTAAAGTTCAAATCCCAGCCTTGGTATCGTTGCCCAGCAATTTGTTAGCATTAGTGCAGCTGGGAAGTTCATAAAACATTTATTAGGAAAAAGAAAGAGCAGAGCAATAAGATTCTTGTAGTGGTATTTATTCTGCCCGACACTGAAATTCAGCTGAAAGATTCAGCCAAGGTTAAGGCAAGTGATTCCAGCATAAGGAAGTTATGGTCATAATTAACTTTGATTTTAAAACCAAACAACACAACCCAGATAGGATGTTATGTTCCAGTTTTGCTCTTCAGGAACCAATATTGAACAAAATAGTAGCCAATATTAGATGATAAAAACCTTCAATTACTGCGCCTGGCTCATACCATTTTTTTTCTCCCAATACTTGTCATAAAATGTATATGTATGTCCTTTCCTCAAACAGTGGGAATACTGCAGTTGTAGAACCACAGTGCTCTTATCTTTAATTGCTTTTATCTTTTACTTAATGTTCCTTTTCCTTGTTTTAGTTGACCACAAGGCAACAGGGATGATATAGTGATCAAAAATATCCTCAAAACATTCACTAGGAAGAAAGCCTAATTGTTTAATAGGTAAACACAATGACATACTCTATTATGCTAGAAATTCTAGAAAGTCGTGTCGGACTCTATGGACAAAGTTTATACTACTATAGCCAAATATTTGTTAATTCCTTTCTTATCATAAGTAAAAGCAGGTGAGTTCTTTCTTTTTTAATTGCAGACAATGATCCCCAAATGAGAAAGTCTCTTTCCCCTAAGATAATTTTATACATATTTATTTTTCTTACATATACACCCACCCACTAAATTTAATAACTTAATACAATGCCATCCATTCTTTTTTAAAAAAAAAATTATTGAAATTTATTATAACACAATATAGTACAATCAGTCAGACAGTGTTATTTTATTACACAGGTTAGATTGATTCTTCTTTTACTTTTCATCGTAATATAACCTAATTTACATATGCATCTTAATATTTATATTAACTTTTATCTATTCTTTATTCTATTATCAATCCACCTGTACCAACCATCCCACACCGTATAATATTCTGAGTCTTCTTTCTCATTTAATTCTAACAGTAATTTGTTCATTTCGGCACATTCTAGAACCTTCTGAATAATATGTTCCTCTGGTGGTGTGTCCTTTCCTTTCCAATATTGGGCATAAGCTATTCTTGCTGCAGTGAGTATATGTATGATTAGATATCTTTTCCCCCTGATATTTCGTCTTTAGTATTCCCAGGAGAAATGTTTCAGGTATCAATTCAATTTTTTCATTGGTTGATTCTTGTAGCCAATTTTGAATTTTTCTCCAATACCTCATGCCATCCATTCTTATCCTGTTCTTCTCCAGATGTGTTGTGACTACAGTTTTTTTGGGGGAAAAAAAACTGAAATAGTTTTGGCTGAATGAATTTCAGATAGCTGAAAATGTGGACGCTTAATCTCAACACATCTGGGAGGACATCAGCTTGAGAAAGGATACACACACACACACACACACACACACACAAAGAGAGAGAGATATAGTGCCATCTTAACAGTACCCCACCCACCCTCAGCACCCTGGAATGATGCAAAACTATCACTGTGATTGCCCCTATTGTGACTTAGCTTTTGAATTGCTTCCTTTCAGAAAAATGATCTGATGATGAACAAAAGGGAAGCTTTTGTTCAAGTCTGTTGAGTGGTTTTGATTTTAAAAAAGTTTTGCATCAGATGATATTTCCTGCTATACATTCTGAGCAAAAAGGGGATTTATTGTTTCTCTGGCCGAACACCTGCACTCCATTCAGGAGTGAGACAATGAGATTTTAGTTCTTCTCTTTTCAAGTTTGAGGTGGTCTTCAGCTTCCAAAACAATAGATGTTGTTTATTAAAAAACTTGATCAAGCACATGAACTCATATGGGTCATCTAGCAAATTTGGTTTAAAGTTTAATTTCCTGGATTTTCTTAGAGGAAAAATGACATAGGTGTCTTATTTATTGACTTATCTGCTTTCCATCCCACCTCTTCACTCAAGACAGAATTCATAGCTAAGCTTCTCATGTTCCCCCAAAGCAGGGGTGAAATCCAGCAGGTTCTGACAGGTTCTGGAGAACCGGTAATGGAAATTTTGAGCAGTTTGGAGAACTGGTAGCGGAAATTTTGAGTAGTTTGGAGAACCAGCAAATATCACCTCTGGCTGGCCCCAGGAGTGGTGAGAGAATGGGGATTTTGTAGTATCCCTCCCCTGGAGTGGGGTGGGAATAGAGATTTTGCAGTATTCTTCCCAGTGGTGGGTTGCCCCCGGTTCGCACCGGTTCTATAGAACTGTAGTAAAACTGGAAGGAGGCCCCGCTAACTGACCCTGACGTCATGAAAATGCTTCTGTGCTTGCACAGAAGAGTGCACGCGTGAGCAAAGCAAGTGTGCACGTGCGGCCCTGTTGTGAACCAGTAGTAAAGGTAAGTAGAATCCACCCCGATCCTTCCCCTGCCATGCCCACCCACACACACCATGCCCACCAAGCCATGCCCACAGAACCGGTAGTAAAAAAGTTTGGATTTCACCACTGCCCCAAAGCAACAAACTCTAAGAGGTTGGATTGAAAGAGAGGAACTGGCCCAAAGTCACCCAAGAACCTCCGCTGTTTGAGGGTAGATTTGAACTCGAGTCTCTGTTGTGCCAGTCTAGTCCTTAATCATGACAATACATTGCCTTTTATGATAATGAAAGCTGATCATTAAAATTGCTATCATGTTTAAAAGGGATATAAATCCCTTTTTAAAAGTGAAGAACCACAGGAAGGTGTTTGTTAAGGGGTAGTACAATTGCAATGTACTCTGTATCAAGGTTTGGTTGATTGGTTTGTGCTTTTGAGTCACTCTTGACTCCTGGCAACTGTCTGAACAAGATTTTCTGAAATGGTCTGTCATTGCCTTCTTCCTTGGGCTGAGAAAGAATGACTGGCCCAAGCTCACCCGGATAGCTTCATGCTTGAGACAGGACTACAACTCACAGTTTCTGGGGTTTCTAGCAATCTATCTTAACAATTACATCCAACTGGCTCGCCTATATCAAACAGAACCTCTTATTTTACTGCAGACCAATGTTTTCAGTATTAGAATACTACTTGATTTTTTTTAAGGCATATTGAAGTTGCTGTTTTGATTTACTTCTTCACGCTCTTTGACCTTGTTTGCTAATATTACCTTTCACTCTGATTGGTTGTAGAAACCACCTAATTTTGCCATTGATATTACAGTGCTCTTCTTACTATCATCACTGTCCTGTCAGAGCAGTGGTGGGTTCCTCCTGGTTCCACCCGGTTCTGCCGAGCTGGTAGCAGTGACGATATGACGTCACTGAACTGGTTCTGCCCCCCTGCCCCCCCATCCCCTCCACCCCCGTGTTATTCTTACTTTTTATTTGGCCCCACCCCCAATCTATTGCTGTCTCCTGAGTCCCAGCTGATGGCTAGAGGGAAAAAAACTGTTTAAACTCTTGCTGCGGGGCTTCAAAGAGCCGCCCTACAGCTGATCAGTGTTAAAAGAAAACAAATGAGTAGACCGGTGCCTGCAAAAATACATGAGTAGATCAGTGCCTGCAAAAATGCATGAGTAGACCAGTGCCTGCAAAAATACATGAGTAGATCAGTGCCTGCAAAAATAAATGGGTAGATCAGTACAGCCTAGTAGACCAGTACCTCTGCTAAATCCTAAATAATTGTCACATGACCATCAAGGCACGCCCACAAAATAAGCCACACCCACAAAATAAGCCACGCTCACAGAACGGGTAGTAAAAAAATGTAGAACCCACCCCTGTGTCAGAGGATAGGGCGTGTTATAGGCAGGTGGAAGGTGGGGAGAAGAGAAGATGCCAAGAGTAAGCAGCATCCTGATGGATAACAGGATGGCAAATGTATGGCAGCCGTTTGCTATGTTAATTTTCAAGATTCAAGTATCAAAAATAACACAATATTGGGTGATGGCAAATATCAATTTTCTTTGAAACATGACAAATGCTTCTGTCAGATCCCTGTGAAAAGAGAATTATATTCTACAGTAATATTATGATCAAATAAGATATAATTTATACTGTAAAGTAATGCAGTTCAGCCACACAATCATTTCTGCTCTATTTCTTTAATCGAAAACCAAGTAATGTAACTGTCAGAATCCCTGAGTGCTGATTGAGGTAGTGCCTTCCTTGGTGCAATTATGCAGGAGAGCCTTTGATAGAGCCTCATCCTCAACCCACACAATGGACCACAAGCCAAAACAACCATCATAAAAAAAAAGGGGGTTGATGCCCTTTGGCACCAAAGATGCCAAATTTGGTTGCAATGAAAACCAGAACTCTGGATTATGCAGACAAACACACACTCTTTTTTTGCTTTAAATAAATGGGTTGATTAGTTGATTTAGAGGATACACCATATTTAATAATAATAGTAATAATAATAATAATAACAACAACAACAACTTTGTACGTGTATACACAGTATACTCATATAACAAAATTCACTTAACACCCAAAGACCAGGTCCAACAGACATAACAATCCCCAAACATCCCCCCACCCACCACAAATTCCCCACTCCTAAACCAACTGACCAACTTATGCCTAAAAAGGGGAATGAAAAAGATTTTTGCCAGCTTTCAAGGAATCTGCTTCTCAACAGCTGCTGGCTCTTGCTTTACTTAACATTGGAACACAGAACATAAAATAGCAGAGTTGGAAGAACTCTGTTGGAGGTTTTCTAGTCCAACCCCTTCTCAGGCAGGAGATCCTGCACCATTTCAGACAAATAGCTTTCCAATCTCTTCTTTAAAAAAAAAAAACTCCAGTGATGGAGCACTCACAACTTTTGGAGTCAAGCCATTCCACTGATTAATTATTCTCAGTGTCTGGAAATTTATCTTCAGTTCTAGGTTGGATCTCTCTTGAATTATTTTCCACCCATTGCTTCTTGTTCTACCCTCAGGTGCTTTGGAGAATAGTTTGACTCTCTCTTCTTTGTGGCAACCCCTGAGATATTGGAACACTGCTATCATGTCTCCCCTAGTCCTTCTCTTCATTAAACTAGACATACCCAGTTCCTGCAACCGTTCTTCATATGTTTTAGCCTCCAGTCCCCTAATCATCTTTGTTGCTCTTCTCTGCACTTTTTCTAGAGTCTCAACGTCTTTTTTACATTGTGGTGACCAAAACTGAATGCAGTATTCCAAGTGTGGCCCTATAATACCAAGGCATTATAAAGTGGTATTAACACTTCATGTGATCTTGATTCTATCCCTCTGTTTATGCAGCCCAGAACTGTGTTGGCTTTTTTGGCAGCTGCTGCACACTGCTGGCTCATATCTAAATGGTTGTCCACTAGGACTCCAAGATCCCTCTCACAGTCTGTCAAGATCCATCTGATTCCTGATGAGATGAATCTTTATCTTCTAAAGTTTTGTGTTATTCCCCCAGCTTGTGTAGTCTGATCCCTAGATCACTTATGAAGAAATTAAAGAGTATTGTGCCTGTGACAAAACCTTGAGGTGTCCCACTGCATGCTTCCCTATTTTCATTCGGGACTACATGCTGAGTGTGATTGATCATTTTGCTTATGGGTTCCACACCCATAGCTAAACCCCTTTCTCAAACTCCAGCTCTTGAACAGCATTTATCCATTTCCCTCTCTTTGATTTTGTACAGTTTAGATTGCATTTGGATAAACATGTCCTAATTTTCTAGAATTTGTCCGTTTGGAAGGAAGAAATCAGGGAAATCAGTGCTTAATTTAAAGTTTGGCTACTATATAACTTCTTTGCTAATGAGCTAAAAAGAAAGTCTTGTGCTAATCTGCAGTGTAAATCACTGCTTAATTTGAAAGATTCATTTTATAAAATGTTTTGAGTGATGGGTTAAAATCCTATAGTGGAAGAAGAAATGATGATGGGTAAAGATGATTATGAATGAATGTGAGTTTTCTTCTAGTGATGAAATGTCAACTGAAGTGACGGTTTCTTTTTCTTTTCTTTTTTTTTGTAATTTTTTTAAATTTTTATTTTTCTACAAACATATTGTTGTGTGAACAGCTTGAAACCAGAGTGTCTTATATTTTAGTACAGGTAATACAATATTTTTCATATTTAATACAATTGACAATCTTATAACCTTTTAGTAATATCAATATTTCAATCTATTATTTTTATACCTGTCTCTATATTCTTAATATCACTCCTTTTGCTGCAAATTCAATACCAATAGTCATATTTATTGTACTTAGAAAACTTATATAGTTCTAATAGTAATACAGAAATTTAAATTGAGTTATAATCTACCATTATTTCTCCCCTTTCTAATTTTTTATTATGCCATTGTCATATTTAGAAAATATCCCCTTTCTAATCATATTATTACAAATAAAGCAATATTCATCTTAATTGTTTAACAAATTATACAATTCCAGTAATAATAACACATTTTTATTCTTCCATTATTATGTTGTTCAATAATCCAACATGCCAATCAAATTCTACATATCCTTCCTTTTACTACAAATAAGATATTACTAATAATATTTGTTACATTTTAACAAACTTATATAATTGTACTGATACTACCCATATTTATATTAAATTATAATCTTCAATTTTCGCTTATTCAATATTTCAGTATGCTATTTTTATAGCCCTCAACATATTGTCCAAACATATTCAAAATTACTAGCATTAAGAGTCAAGATCAGGGGTCAGCAACCTGTGGCTCTGGAGCCGCATGTGGCTCTTCGGGCCCTCTGCTGTGACTCCCTGTCAGGTGAGCCCACCATTGGCTGGCCCCACCCTTCACCCTCCCCTCCCAGTCATTCCTCGCCTGGCCTGGGAAGGTAAGGGCAACAGCGGGGGATGGAGAAGTGGCCAGGACAGAGACAGAGAGATACAGAGGGGGGGGGAGAGAGAGAGAGACATAGAGAGATACAGAGAGAGAGGGAGAGAGGGGGAGAGAGGGAGGGGACAGAGAGAGATGTCAAAAGGATTTTGTGGTTCCCAGTGTTTTTTAACAACTGGTTATCTGCCCTAATGACCGGCTGGGTAGTCATGGCTGGGGGGGAGGGGGGAGTCATGTGACTGGTGGAAGTGAGTGACATCGAGTTGGCCATGCCCACCCAGGTTTTGTGGCTCCCAGTGTTTTCTTTTCTGTGGGAAACGGGTCCAAATGGCTCTTTGAGTATTTAAGGTTGCAAACCCCTGGTCTAGATTCTCTTCTTATTATTAATTCACCTTAAAAATATATATTACAGTGTTGAAGTGACGGTTTCTGTGCCTTGCATGCAGCAACAAAATGTAGAGAAAGAACTAAAAGCAGAATAGGAGAATAAAGCTGTGTAGAATGTGAGATGTTTTACCACTTGAATCTGGGTATTTATACCCAAATGTGTATGACCTCAAAGGTGGTTTATCAACACTCAGTTCCTTCCTGTTGAATTTATATGGAGAATGTGAAATTCAACCTTCCTTTGGAAGTAGTACTGTGCAAACAGTATTTTAGACAACGCCCATTTGTCTGGGATGAAACAAGGTCTCCTGCCTTGGATAGGGAGTTAGATTAGAAGATTTCTAAAGTCCTTTCCAGCCCTATAATTCTATGAATCAGACAGCATCAACACCAGGATGCTAATCCATGCAAGTCAAATCTCTTTTGAGGAAAGCTTGACCTTGGTATAATTTTCATGGCAACGCTACATAAGTGGCTGACTGTTATCTTCTGCCAGAATGTTTTTGGTGTTTTGTTTTGCTTTTTGCTTTTTTTGGAATTTTTGCTTTGTTTTGTTTGGCTTCCCTATCAAACTTGTAGTCCTGAGAGTTGCTGGTAGTTTTCCAACCGGTCTTAACTTGATCCAAACATGCTTAGCTTTTCAAATTAACTAATGACATCTGAGCTGCTCTGGAGCCAAATCCATGGGCGGAAGAAGGTGAATTGAGTGATCATAAGCTAAAATGTACTTTCTCCCAAGCCAAATTCTCTTTTATGTGTTTCTATGTTTTTAGGAACACATAAAAGGATCTTCTTTTATTCCTACAACAGCCTATAACTCAATGAGACCAAAGATTTATGGAATTTTACTGATTTTGCAGGATATCTGTTCACTGAATTTTGAAAAGTTTTCACTCAATAAAAGTGGTAATATCTGACTAATCTAGGCTCGTATTGAAAAGGATAAAGAAGGATGGATCTGCTTAAGTTTTGAATGGGGGAATCATCTGAAAATCTATAGCTATAAACTACATTGGTTATCATCCAGGAATGTCCAATATTACCTGACCTTATTAGAAAATTACAAGTATCTAGCCAGTTTGGCTATATGTACTATAATGCAGTCTCCTGCAATTGCTTTCCAGGCCAAAGCTTTTGAAGTAATTGTGTATTTTTCCAGGGAATTGGAAGTAGCTGTTAATATCACATGTAGGAGATTAGAAAAAGGCCTCATTGCTTCAATGATACAAAAGGAGGAACTTCATATTATATGTGTGTCCCGTAGTTTGAGGAATTTACATGGTGTTAGACATATCCTTGCAGACATTCATAGAATCTGGTCAGAGATGAAAAATTATGAGTCCTTGAATGAGTTCTGGTAGGGAGAGTACAAATAATACTTGCTTAGCAACTCTTTGAAGTTACAGCGGAATCACCAAGTTGTACTTACAACCCAGTTCTGGCGTTCCATCTGCTGCACACACGCCCTACGGACACAAAACCACATTTTGTAGCTGGGCAACTATCTCATGATTGCACTCACTTCAGGGGTGGGCTGCTGGGGGTTCACAGGGGTTCGGGAGAACCTCTAGCTAAGATTCTGTGCAGTTCGGAGAACCCCCAAATCCCATTCCTGGCTGGCCCCACCCACCCCACCCCACCCCTCCCAGGCATTCCCACATGGCCCATTTTGGATGCAGGTAAGTGCAGGGTATCCGCGGAGGCTCGGGGAGGGCGAAAAACGGGCCTACCGGAAGTTCAGGAAGGCCGGAAACGGGCCTGTTTCCAGTCACTATCATGATTTAGGATGGAAATTCAAGGCTCCATTACAGTCATAAGTCAAGAACTACCTATATTGAGTGTAGTCTTGAAGTAATGCTTGAAGTTGATGATCGTTTCTTGTATTTATGTTTTCTGAGGTTTTTGCGGGTGTTTGTATGTAGGTCTTTGGTTATTCAGGTTTTCTCCCGCGTAAAATTGGAAGTGTCTTGGTGACGTTTCAACGAAGTCTCATTCGTCATCTTCAGGCTGGTGTTTTCAGCTTTGTGCTTCTAGGAGCAATGTGAGATCACAGCTGTTTTTCCTTTTAACTGCCACTGAAGTGGATGAGATCTGCTCTGTGTCTGGATGGATAGCAAGATGGGAACTACATGGACTTTGCTTTGAGTTTCATGGGAAAATATTGGTGTATTTAAAAATATAACAGAATTGGAAGGAACCTTGGTGGTCTTCCAGTGACTAGTCTACCCCATGCTCAGGCAGGAAGCCCTATACTATTTCAGACAAATGGTTGTCCAATCTCTTCTTAAAAATTTCCACTGTTGGAGCATTCAAACTTCTGGAGGCTAGTTGTTCCACTTATTAATCGTTCTAACTGTCAGGAAATTTCTCCTTAGTTCTAAGTTGCTTCTCTCCTTGATTAGTTTCCACCCATTGCTTCTTGTCCTGCCCTCAGGTGCTTTGGAGAATAGCTTGACTCCCTCTTCTTTGTGGCAGCCCCTGAGATATTGGAACACTGCTATCATTCATTTCATTTCATTTCATTTTATTAGATTTATATACCGCCCTACTCCTGAAGGACTCAGGGCGGTGAACAGCCAGAAAGATAAAACACACAGACTACAAAATTTAAAAGACAATATAAAAACCCATTAAATAATTTGGCCCAAAACAATTTAAAACACCCCTAATGTTTTAAAACCAATTTTAAAAGTTACAATTAAAAGGGAAGTTAGGCCAGGGCAGCCTGTTGAAATAAATAGGTCTTGAGGGAACAGCGGAAGGTGCGTAAATCCGGGATCCTCCATATCTCTGGGGGGAGCTCATTCCAGATAGCAGGTGCCCCCACAGGGAAGGCTCTCCCCCTGGGGGCCGCCAGTCGACACTGTTTGGCCAACGGCACCCTGAGGAGCCCCTCTCTATGTGAGCGTACTGGCCAGTGAGAGGCTACTGGTGGCAGAAGGCGGTCCCGTAAATACCCAGGTCCTAAGCCATGGAGTGCTATAAAGGTGGTGACCAAAACCTTGAAGCGCACCCGGAAGACCACCGGGAGCCAGTGCAGCTCATGCAGGAGAGGTGTCACATGGGAACGCCATGTGGGAATGTCACCCCCTAGTCCTTCTTTTCATTAAACTAGACACACCCAATTCTAGTAACCATTCTTTATATGTTTTAGCCTCCAGTCCCCCTAATAATTTTTGTTGTTCTTCTCTGCGAAGAGAAGAGACTCTCTTTCTAGAGTCTCAACATCTTTTTTACATTGTGGCGACTAAAACTGGATGCAGTATTCCAAGTGTGGCCTTACCAAGGCATTATACAGTGGTATTAACACTTCACGTGATCTTGATTCTATCCCTCTATAACACTGTATGTTATATCCCTCTATAATACTAATATAAATTAGTGTTATCAGGCCAGCTGCTGTTTTAATAATGGATGTGAGCAGGAAATTTCAAGACTTGTTGCCTTTGGCTCTTCCTTCCCTTGACATAGCTTTCTCATATATATATTTTTTGCACTAATTCCCCATTGTGCACCCCAGGTCAGTATTTCCACTTCCTTTCTAGATTCTAGTGCATCCTGGTTTGGCATGCATTTGAACACTATTTATTTAGATAATTTAATTTATAAATAATCATTCAAGCCTCAGCCAGACACCGATAAAATGTTCAAAAATGAATCGTTATAGGGATCAATGTCAACATTACAAGTGAAGCGAAGGGCCAAGTCTTTTGTTTCTCTGAGCAAAGGAAGATGTAGGTTAACAGGGGTGTCAAGAAAGGAAACTTGGAGAGCATTTGATGAAATGACACACAATATTCTCTGATTGCCCTCAATTAGCCTATGCAAAGTGGGAATTAATTAATTACCAGTACTGAAGAAAAAAGAAGCTTCACCTTTGTCCCTTATTTCAAGCTCTTGCCTTTATTGAGTATTTCTGAGACAATATTAATAAAAGACCTGGGAGATAATGGCAGTCTTCCTGTCCTTCTTTCTTCAGCCTTTTTCTTCTTTCAGGTCTACTGAATAACAAAGCTGATATTACAGAATTATAGAATTCTTCTTCTTCTTCTTTTGTTGCATTTTTACAATTAAACAAATCTTATTCACCTCTTATGCATAACTGTGACCATTTACATACCATAACATTCCAATTCAAATTCATTCTATACATTTTTACTATACATTCTAGTAGAATTACTATTAATTCTACTTTTATTTTATCTATTTCTTTTCCATTTTTCTGTTCTCAATCCAGTTGTACCACTTCTCCCATATTGCATAGTATTCCGAATCTATTTGTCCTTTCAGTTCAATTGTCAATTTGTCCATTTCTGCACAATCAATTTTTTTTTCATTACTACGCCTTCAGAAGGTATGTGTGTACCGTATTTTTCGGACACACTGGAGTATAAGACTCACCTTAGTTTTTGGGGAGGAAAATAAGAAAAAAACTGATTGGCAGGTGGATCGGCCTCCTGGAATATCCCCAATCAGCTGTTCCCAGAGGTGAATTTTAGCAACAGGTTCCTTGGTTGTGAGCTCTGTGCCTTGCTTTTTTTTTCTGCCTCTGAAACTTCTGAAACTCCGTTTCAGAAAAAAACTTTTTTTCCTGCCTCTGAAGGCCTCTAAAACAGAGCTTCAAAAAAAAGCCTCTGAAACTCTGTTTGGGGGCTTCTTTTCTGAAACTTCTTTTCTGATGCTTTTTTCAGCCTCTGAAACCTCAGTTTGAGAAGCTGGGTGGGGCTACATTCGGAGTATAAGACGCACCCAGATTTTCACCCTCTTTTTGGGGGGGAAAAGGTGCATCTTATACTCCGAAAAATACAGTATTTCTCCAGTATTGTGCGAAAGCTATCCTTGCTGTGGTTATTATATGTAAAATGATGTATATTATTCTTTTTTCATATTTCCTTTTAACTTTTAACTTTCATATTTCCAGGGTGTATTCTATCTGAAGTCCTGTTAATTCCTGTAACCATCTGTATATTTTCTTCCAGTATTTTTTCGTTTCAGGGCATAACCACCATGTATGATAAAAGGAACCTTGTTTTTGGCCACATTTCCAACAATTCAGGCTTAGATTTGGGTATATCTTTGCTACTCTAGAGGGTGCCAAGTACCAGCGATAGAACATTTTATACTGGTTCTGTTTGCATTTTGCTGATTTAGTTATTTTATAATTTCTATTCCAAATCTTCCCCCACTCTTCCAATTCAATATTATGCCCAATGTTTTTTGCCCATGCTATCATAACTCCCTTCACTCTATCTTCAGCTCTATCAAATTCTAATAAGTAATTATAAATTTTTGTTATCAATTTTTCATCTGGGCCAATCAATAGTTTATCCAATTGTTGTGGCACCATCTCAATTCCATACTCATCTTTGTCTTTTTTATACCGTGATTGAAGTTGCAAATACGGCCACCGATCTATGATTATGCCTTGTTCTTCCAATTATTGTCTATTTTTTAAGTTCCCTTGGCTATCTAGAATTTCATTATAGTTGGCCATTTTACCTATATCCAGAATGTTAGGGTGTATCATTGCTTCCATTGTCGATAACCAACTGGGGATTTTCATATAATGCTTTCTCTTAATCTCTTGCCATATTTGCATCAGAACTTCCCTTACTTTATGTCTAAAAAAACATAAATGAGATTTATTCTCCCTGTCCCATAAAAAGGCATGCCATCCCTTTTGTAGGTCATGTCCTTCCAGAGTAAGTAGTCTTCTATTTCTCAGGGTAATCCACTCCCTGACCCATTAGAATTATTTTTATAGAATGCCACTAGTTTAAAAAATCAGCAGATGGCAATCATAGATGGTCTTGAAAAGTAGTGAATGCTTTCTGCTTCACTTTGGGGCTGGGTCCCTTAGAATTCCTGTACAGAATATAGAATGATTGATGTAGTCTCTCTTCTTTGCCCAGAGCCCTTTTCTTACACAGTTGTTAATCTAGTTCAGCAGCCCCAAAACTTTCTGGCTTTGTGGCCCAGGGTCATCGGCATCGGGGGGGGGGGAGAGGGTGGTTCTGCAAAACCAGTGGGTACATGCGCTTGCATGTGCAGCTCCATTTTGCACGAATGGTGGATGCACACATCCTCTGCTCACACAAATGGAGCTGTGTACACTTGCATGCTCGCACGCTCACACACTGCTTGCCCAGCCCAGTTCTGAGTGGGCTGCAGCTCGATATCGGGCCAAGGACCAGGGGTTGTGCTTAAAAGTAAATACTCTGTGTTCACACACACTCATATATATATATATATATACATACACACACACACCATATTTTTCGGTATATAAGACACACTCTCCCCCCCCCAAAAAAAACTGGATGGAAATGTCTATGCGTCTTATGAAGCAAATGTTGCCAAAGCCACACCCACCCTCCGGCCCCCACCCTTTGGCCTCTGCTTCCAAGCAATTTACCTCCTTGCAACAAACAGCAACAGCCTGGTCAGGTACAGCACAGCCTGATTTAGCAGAAGCAGCTGATTGGCAGTTGGATCAGCCTCCCAGAATACCACCTGTCAGCTGTTCCAGGCTGCAGGGATCTCCACCGCCTGTCGCCGCAATCATTGCCTATCGCTACTGCCGCCTATTGCCACCTCCAACCACCCCATTTTTAGCCTCCACAATTCCTGTTTTTGGCCTCCACCTGCCCTGTTTTTGGCCTCCGTGTGTCCCCTTTTTGGCCCTATCCCCGGTGTGGATAGGTAGCAGCAGAGATGGTGGCGATGGGCAGTGGCAATCCCCACAGCCTGAAACAGCTGATAGGTGGTATTCTGGGAGGCCAATCCAACCGCCAATCAGCTGCTTCTGCTAAATCAGGCTGTGCTGAAGCTGACCAGGCTGTTTGCTGTAAGCAGGTAAATTGCTGGGAGGCAGAGGCAGATATTTTTTTCCTTGTTTTCCTCCCCAAAAGCTAGGTGGCTCTTATACTTCGGAGCATCTTATAGTCCGAAAAATATGGTGTGTGTATATGTGTGTGTGTGTGTGTGTGTGTGTTTATTCTTTTAATGACCCCATAATCCCTTCCAGGGTTGATTCTGGGCAACAGAATGAAGCAGTGTGTTTACTGACCGGATGCCCTTCATGTGGCCAATGCCAAGTTTTTTGCAGCAGATGTATTCTCATTATGCCCAGAGGGAGAAATATCTGCCTCTACCTAAGGATCGAACTCACAGCCTCCTGATTGTGAGGAGAGAGCCCCACCTCTAGGCCACCACACCACTCAAAAATAAATACTGTATATAGGATTCAAAAATGCCTAGTATATGGTTCTGGTTTCCTGTTCAATTGGAAAATGTAATTAAATCTTCATTGCAGAATATCAAGTCATTATCACATACAGCTGCTTTCACATAAGAGTTTTTAGGTATCTTTTACTGTTGTTGTTGTTTTTAAGATGCCTGTAGTCTTATATTAAAAGCTAAAACAAACCTCATTGTTCAGGACAGAGATGGTTCCAGCAGGGAGACAAAAAGTTGTGACACAACTTTGAGTTTGCTAGCAGGTCAATAGCTGAATGAAGATGCTAGTTTTCTGCCAGTATTTTAAAATGCCATAGAATTATATTAGGAATAGATGACCAGTGGGTATATGTAGTTTATTTTATCTGCAATGTTTTGATTACATGCCATCAAGTCAGTGTCCAATCTTAATGATTAGACATTAAGTAGACATTCAGTAAGATGATCTGTACCCAGCCTGACCCTTTGCAATCAAGCCATTTCTCCTTGCTGTGGATTGTCCTCTTCTTTTTCCCAACGTTACGACCTTCACCTGTTTGCTTAATATGTCCAGAATATGATGATTTGTGCCTGTTCATTTGTACCTGGATTGACATATCTGGACCAATTTATTCCTTGATCCCTCTTTAATAGATGAGCAGACAGAAATATATATATTTGTATTTGTACTGACTACAGAAATCTAGACTGACTGCAATTTCCATTATAGGCTAAAGAAAAGTGTAACAAATAGACATGATTGATCTTTAGTCCTTTTGTTGTTTGCCCAGTATTGCAAAGAACCTGCATAAGGTATGGAAGCACTTAGATCTGCTCATTATCTGTTGTTGAATAACTCTCAGAAGTATAATACTTCTCTGTACAGGAACTTATAAGTGTATGTTCTTCCAATTTCATTTAATAAATATTGAAAGGTTATCAGGCTATAGCATAGATTGAGAGAGAGAGGGAGAGGGAGAGGGAGAGGGAGAGGGAGAGGGAGAGAATTCTGCTGGAGGATTTGTTGAGCAAAATGTACAGTAGAAGAGCACCGTTAGCAAAAACATGTCTGGTTGGGGAAAATAGAGCAGGTGATTATGTAATGACTGGGATGTCTAGTGAGAAAGATGTGCCAATCTTTTTCATCCTGGAAATATATGATATAAAGAATAGAATAGAATAGAATAGAATAGAATAGAATAGAATTGAATTGAATTGAATTGAATTGAATTGAATTGAATTGAATTGAATTGAATTGAATTGAATTGAATTGAATTGAATTGAATTGAATTGAATTCTTTATTGGCCAAGTGTGATAGGACACACAAGGAATTTGTCTTTGGTGCATATGCTCTCAGTGTACATAAAAAGACAAGATACACTCGTCAATAATCACAGGGCACAACACCCAGTGACAGTCATACAGTACAATAAGCAATCAAATCATACTAGAAAACAATCAATATCAATATAAATCGCAAGGATACAAGCAACAAAGTTACAGTCATGCAGTCATAGTGGGAGGAGATGGGTGATAGGAACAATGAGAAGACTAATAGTAATAGTAATGCAGCCTTAGTGAATAGTTTGACAGTGTTGAGGGAATTATTTGTTTAACAGAGTGATGGCATTCGGGGAAAAAACTGTTCTTGTGTCTAGTTGTTCTGGTGTGCAGTGCTCTATAGCAACGTTTTGAGGGTAGGAGTTGAAACAATTTATGTCCAGGATGTGAGGGGGTCTGTAAATATTTTCACAGCCCTCTTTTTGACTCGTGCAGTATACAGGTCCTCAATGGAAGGCAGGTTGGTAGTAATTGATTTTTCACATAGCCTCTCAAAAAAGACCACTGGCTTTTTACAGGGGGCCTCATGCTTGAGCCCACCATGTCTTCTAAAGTATGTCTTTATTTGTATCATTTTCCATTTTGACAACATCTCTTGCTTTGAGGCAATAGCAAAAATAGGACTCACAAGTCAGGGATTGAAAGACCATTTTTGGATGAAGGAAAAATTGAACAGATGGTACGCCAGGATCAGTGGTGGGTTGCCCCCGGTTCGCACCGGTTCTATAGAACCGGTAGTAAAACCGGCAGGAGGCTCTGCCCACCGACCCCGACGTCATCAGAAAACTTCTGCGCATGCGCAGAAGAGTGCATGTGCGTGCTCACTTCGCGCACTCATGCAGCCCCATTGCAAATTGGTAATAAGGTAAGTGGAACCCACCCCTGGCCAGGTTGCATTGTTACACTCTGAAAGATTTGTGGTGGGTGTTTAAGAACTTTTGACTGTTAATCATTTACGACCGCACTATTAAATGACTCAACACCTTCCCAAAGATCAATTTGTAGGTTATTATTCAGAAGAAATGCCCAATGTTTTCAGTGGAATTTAATATTTCATTTAGGAGCTATAGTTTAAACTTAGAGCAAAAAAAAAAAAAAGAAAAACAACAGGGAAAAACAAGAATGTTTTTGCTCAGCTGAAATCCTTCTCCTGAAAACAGATTTCAAAGCTGAGAATATACTGATGCTGCTAAAAATAATATAATTTGTATCTGATTTCCCTACTTCCAGCTATTGAATTGCAGCGTGTGGCTCTGGTTATTGACTTGTGGTTAAGCACATCCTGAAAGTCTCAAATGTGCTCATCTCTTTTTTATAACCTAAAGAAACGCTAACATGAGACAGAAGATTTAGTGAAATTCTGGAGTTGGGCTAAATGTCGAAAGTGATATTTTGTAGTGATGTCACATCAATAAAATATTATTACATCCTGGGGCAAAAGAGGGTTCAACAATATCTGTGAAAATCCTTTTACTAGGGTGAAGGTAAGATGCACATTTTTTCCTTCTTCTGAATTACAACAGCCCCCTCCAACTTTTCAGATATTTTGGGATCGAATAATCAAATATTTTAATGATTAGAAGGGTTTTGCATACTCCATTTTATTTTATTTCAGAAAATTGAAGCAATTCATTTTTTCAATCAATATGATTAATTTGTGTACTCTAAAATACACATTGCTTCATTCATATTCAATCTGCCAATTACAAAAGGCATGAACTCATTCACATTTCTTTTTAATCTCACCATAAAAAAAGGTAGAAGGCACCATACTTCAGTGATAGGGCAAGTATATAGTGCATTAAAAGTTTCTGATTTGAATCTTGACTCTACCAGTTGCTTAAAACTGAAAGATCTCTGGAGAAACATAGCCTGTCACAGAGAACTAAACTGGATTATTACTCATGTACTAAGGATAAGCAAGTAGTCCTGCAGGCTTATCAATATTATTTATATTCAATCATTCATGTAGTCAACCAACAATCATTAAAGTGTGCAAGACAAATCATTATCTCTTTCACAGTGTGTAGAAATACACTTTCTACATACAGTATCTTCTCTCCCTCCCTCCCTCCCTCCCTCCCCCTCCCTCCCTCTCTCCCTCCCTCTTTATCTCTCTCTCTCTCTCTCTCTCTAAGAATCCAAAAATGCTTCAAGACAGATACTAGTAGAGTCAGTAAATTTATATATCCCTTCATGCCCTAGTGGAATCCATTTTGCTGAATCACAGTAAAACTGTGATGGATTGTTTGAATATTTTTAGGGCAGCTTTCTCCTTTTTGTAAATGAAGAAATATTCTACACACAGATGTTCATTATAAGAGTCCCATAAATTTGTAAAATCCTCTTAGCATGAATCCTTACATATGTTTCTGTATGTGCCTGTGCAAGATTACTCCCTCCTGCTCTTGGGAGTTCCAGGACTCATAATCTTTCTGCAAATTAAGAGAGTATCTGAACAGATCTTGAGAGTAAGGGCTATTGTTTGGAATCTGTGACCTTTGGGTCTTCACTTATCTATAGCCACAAATAGTAATTCAACCCCACAAATCTGAGGATGGATAGATGCCCTCAAGTCTTAGAATACTCAGAAGAGACATTTGATTTCAGCTGAGTTGGTCTACAACATTCCTCATAGCCGAGAAGAGACAATGGTTGAAATATGGGTGGAAGACAGCAACAGTGCACAAATTCCACACACTCAAGAGCCACACATCAAGCTCTGTACAACTATTACTACAAAAGTAGACCCCCAAATGAGCAGGGACATCAATGCTGGCCCTGCCCATTTGGGCAGAACCAGTTTATTGTTCTGCTAATTTCAGAAAGTTGTGACAGTATTTAGTCAAAGAATGTACCAGCAACATTAAAAGCAAAAGGTTTAACTTTTTCCCCCATCAATGCAAAATGCTGGAGAAATGTAGGAGGAGAACTGGTAACATACCATAATTCCCTCTGCTGTTAAAAACAGCATAGCTGTGTTTGATGGGGAAAGTTACCTCAGAATACCTGAGGGCATGTACTTTCCTACCTTTCTTTAGAACAGCCACAAAATCCCACAAAAAGGCTTGTTTGGGATGAGAAGTCACAGGCAGGTGCTTGATCCACATTTCCGTGTGCTCAGATGTCCCTCAAAACCAAAGTGGAAGTAACAGTAAGAGTAGAAGGAAACAGTGGAGGCAACTCAGGAGCAAAATGGAATTCTAAAATAGGCTTGATTTTTAGTGGGTTTTTTTTTTTAATGTGGGATGACACTTCTGCTGAAATCAACCCCTATTTAAGTACAGCAGAAGTGCTATCCCCACCTTCAAAAAAGGAGGGTCCAGAAAACTACAGACCTGTCAGCTAGATTCCTGTGCATGGCAAGGACCTTGAATAAATTATAAGAAGTCATTTTGTGAGCATATGGATAGTGTTTATCTCAATCACATTGTGCTAGATTAACCTGTTCTCCTTGGGAAGTGTTATTGGTAGATCAGGGGAACATCAGTATTATAGTGTACCACTGCTGAGCGCAGTGGTGAAATCCAAATTTATTTACTACCAGTTCTGTGGGCGTGGCTTGGTGGGTATGGTGTGGCTTGGTGGGCGTGGCTTGGTGGCCATGGCAGAGGAAGGCTACTACAAAATCTCCATTCCCTCTCCACTCCTGGGGGAAGGATATTGCAAAATCTCCATTCCCACCCAATCTGGGGCCAGCCAGAGGTGGTATTTGCCAGTTCTCCGATTTACTCAAAATTTCCGCTACCAGTTCTCCAGAACCTGTCAGAACCTGCTGGATTTCACTCCTGGCTGAATGGTTGTATCCAAAGTGTGTTTCCTAATAACTCCACTTCAGTTTGGCGGGAAGTATTAAGTCCTGGGCTAAGTGCTGAGTTTTGTGCAATTCAGGATCATTATCAATGACTGGATAAGGGAGTTAAGATTTAGAAAGGCGTTATGGAATTTAACAGAAATGTAAAGAAAAAAAATGCACCCGTGTCAAAACAATCTAAGGCACAAATGCTGCATAGGGAGACCTGATTTGGCAGCAGTAATTGTGAAAAGAACCTGGATATCCTTGTTAACCACAAATTAAATATGAAACAACAGTATGACACAGCTGCTTAAAAAGCCACATGCTGTCATAACATAGCACAGAATCAACCTGTGCCTTAGTCAGACTCCACTTGGATGTTGTGGGCTGGGAAAATCAAGCCCTGTGAGGAACTGTGCATGTTTAGCTTACAGAAGAGATGACTGAGGGGAGATAAGATAACCATAATCAAATGTCTGAAAGACTGACCCATAGAAAAAGGACTTTTTTCTATGAGTTATTTTTCTAGAGTTATTCTCTGTTGCCCCAGAGGACAGGACCAGAACTAGTCAATTGAAACTACGGGGAATAAAATTCTGGTTAGATCTCTGGAGAAACCTTCTGGCTGTATGACTGTCAGTCACTATCAACTGATAAGTTTGCAGTTGTTGGAGATCTTCAAAAAGAGCCTGGATGGTCATCCCTTTCTCTTAAATCAGGGGTGGACCCTGCATTCAATAGGGACTGAGATAGTGACCCCTGTGCTCTTACTGTGCGCTCTGTCAAGCAAAGGAACATGAGTGATGTACAGGGCCTTCTCACAAGGGAAAGGAGTGCTGTATGAGAGCCAGAGTACTCTAGTGATTAGCATGTCAAAATAAGACAGAGAGATGTTCAAAACCCCACTTAGCCAAGAAACTTATAAAATAACACCTGTCCGACAAATTCATCTCAGTGTTTTTCTAACGAGAAAACAGGAAAAAACCAGCATCAAGAAAATGTGGGACACTAATGTGATAAAATGAGTCAAATATGGAGGGAATAGATGTGACAATTTGTAGAAAGGAAAATTTGTGACATACTAATGGAAGAGATCAGAGGGAAATATTAAGGTTGAAGAATTGATGCAAATAATACAAATAGGATAATGGACTTTTATTTTCTCTACTCTATATGAAGTCTAAGGTAACAAAAATTATTTCAAAGTCAATTGTTATGGATTGACAGTATTGCAGAAGATAAAATTATAGCATCAAGTAAATCCAATTTTCAGCAACTAGCCACTGTTCCTGAACTATATGAAATGTGACATGGCTCATTGATGGCATATTAATGTTGATTTAAAAAAAAACATTAAATCTTCTGAGCTGTGCATTGCATATTGCTTATATCCACTGTTTTGTGTTCTTTCCTATTGTCCAATTCTCGTATTGCTGACTGTAGCACTTTTCAAATTGTTATCTCCTCTGGTACAGAAAACACAATTGTTTCCAGTGTCCCTTAGACATAAAGTGCATATGTAGTCTATTTGTCAGTGATACAGCAAAAGTAATGATTCATTACTTTTTTTTCCCTGTGGTGAGACAAATAGTCTGTATATACAGATACCAATTACCAGTAAAGCAAAACTTTTTGCTATTTTCTTGCAATCATTTGTCTGTCTGGTCATAGAATGATAATTAGACATTTAGGATCCAGGCAGAATCATCAGTATATTCTGCTGGAGTAAATCAGCATGATGGAGAAGTGTGGATTAGATTAGATTAAATTAGATTAGATTATTTATTTATGACTAACTGTACCCGGCCACACATTGCCGTGGCTCAGTCTTGTGGGTATACAATATTTTTTGACCGAGTGCCAATAATTTCCCTCTGTAGCTCAGGTGACGCCTACTTTGCCTCTGTCCCACCAGTCTTTTCACTCGGTCGATTGGATTCAGACCTGAGTTGCCCTTCTCTACGTTTCTTTTTGGACTTTAACATCGCTTAATCAATTGCTTTCTTGGAAGTATAGCGTGTGTTGCTTTTACGTCCAACAGATGGCGCTGTTTTTGCAAAAAAGCATGTTTTTACCTGTCACAGGTGTGACATCTATATAATATAGGTATATAAAAACACACGCATATTCGAATGCAACGTTGTGTCAAAATTTCAAAGCAATCAGTGAAGAACTTTCGGAGATTTAAGATTTTGAACAAACAAACATTTACATTTTTATTTATATAGATTTTGCATAGAGTAAAATGCAAACCTAAAGAAAGAGAAATGAAAAAAGACACGCAAGAAAACAAAACAAGGAAAAAAACCCTAAAATTATGAAATATAATGCTATTGATTTTAGTGTCAACAGATATTAACTGACATATCATATTCCCTTTCTCTTAAGTCAGGGGTCCCCAAATCCTGGGCCGTGGCCCATTACTGGGCCACGACCTGTTCTAAACTGGGCTGTGGGAAACTTAGGCAAGTGTGCACGCGTGAAGCTCCACAAGTGTGAGGGGCGGGCAAGTGCACACATGCGAAGCTCCACTTGCTTGAGTGGAGAGTCCTCACATACCAAGCTCTACTTGTGTGAGCAGAGAACACTTGCACTCGCGTGCAAAACTCCATTTGCATGAATGGTGCTTCACACATGAGCATCCTCTGCTCACACAAGTAGAGCTTGGTACGCGAGGACAAGCGCCCTCCGCTCACACATAAAGTTCCATTCACTGGAGTAGAGGGCGCGCACACATGCTGCTCGCACAAATGGAGCTGTGCATGTGTGTGCCTGCCACTAAAAGCTGGAGGTCGCTAAACTCAAAGGGTTAGGGATTGCAGTCTTAAGTATGCCAGAAATCTTCCAGCCCCTTGCTTAATTCTTATCTATTTCAAATATTATATCCATAAACATCAACTATAAAGGATTCCAGTTTTCTAAAAAAGCACTTGTTATTTGCTCCCTGAGATAAAGATCAGTTTTGCCATTTTGGTGAATTGTGACATTGATATAATCCATTCCTCCATTGTGAAAATTTCAAAACTTTTCAATACCCTCTGCATATAATAATACTACTGCCATAATAATCTACCATTAGTTGTTGCTTTTTTCTTATTCAGTGATCCATAAATTCAAATAAAAAGTTCTTGTTTCTTGGCAATAATAATCTTTAAAATTCTTTGTATTATTGTATAAATTTATATCTTTTTTTTTTTTGCTTTTTCACAAGTCTACCATGCACAGTAAAATGTCTCTGTATGTTTTTCACAATTCCAATATTGACTTGAGGTACCGTTATCTATTTTTTATGTTTCTCTGGTGTCATGTACCAACAATACATCATTTTATAAAAATGTTTTCTTACATTATAACACAATGTAAATTTGATCCCATTTATTTAAATTCTTTCTGTGTATCCATAAAGTGTGGATAGATAGATAGATAATAGGTAGATGATAGATGATAGATAGATAGATAGATAGATAGATAGATAGATAGATAGATAGATAGATAGATAGATAGATATTTTATCATACAATCCTTAATTTTTTCCTATACAGTTGTAAATCTTAACAAGTGTACATTTTTGCAATTGTATGAATATTTGTATATAATTCATCTTCACATTCCATTTTATTCTTGTCTGTATTAACTCTTTCTTGTAAATGTGCATATGAAAACTATTGAAAACTATGTTCTTGCACAGTCAATTGCTCTCTTGAATATTTTAATTTCTTCATCTTCCTGTATCAATAAATTCTGATATGTTTACTATTTATCTCTGTCTGTTATTTTTGTTCTATAAAATGCTTCCTGACCCTGAGACCTGAGATAAATATTTTTGGATGTAACCTGGGTTCATACATGTTTCATATTCTTAGTACAGCACTTTTCATTTAATGATTTTTTTTAAAAAAAGAATTCTCATTAATTTTAATGTATCACAAAAATCAATGCCAAATGAATCTGAAGATATGTTCTTCCAATTCCAACATTCTTCTCTTTCTCAGCAACACTCACTCTTTTCTCAAAACTAAATAGGAAGCTACAAAATATAATTTAAGGTAAGGTAAACTTAATCTTCCTCTATCCTTTCCTTTCTGCAGTATTTTATTTTTAACCCTTAGCTTCTTACTTTGCCATTCAAATTTAGATATATCTTTTTGCCTTTGTTTAAATGGTAGATCACTTTTCAAACCTGCTATTGTTTGAAATAAAAATATAATCCTAAACAATATATTCATTTTGAATCACAGAAATTATACCAAACAGTGGGAATTATAATTTTCCCCATCTTAATCAATCTTTATTGATTTCATCCCATATCTTCATACAATTATTCTGAAATAATATGAAATTCATATTAGATATAATATTACCTAAATATGTAACTTTTTTTTTCAATCTTAAAATCAGTTTTCTCTGGCAATTCTTTTTTATCTTTTGTAGTCACATTTTTTGTTAATAGTTTAGTTTTCTCTTTATTAATTTTGAATCCATTCAATGCTACAAATTATTAAGTTTCCTGATTAGTATACCTATTCCTCCTGGAGGTTTTTTTCACCTATGAAAACTAGATAACCTTCAAATGCTCTTAGTTTATATTCTTCTGTTTTCACCTTTATCCTGGGTTATTCTTTCATCTTGTCTTAAGAATCTCCAGAAAGAGAATATATGCTTGAAAATAAAAAAGCAAAACAGATAATTCTGTCTCTGAGTCTGTACCCATTATCTCTAATAACTTTCAGTGCTGACAGGTATACCAAGGAAATAGCTTCTAACAATAGTGATTTCTATTTGAAAGCTGTGTTGCCTGTTCTGAATTCTGTTAAAAGATCTCTTCCTTAGTCAGTATTCTCACTGTCATCCAAATGCCTCTTTAATGAGTTATATATGTCACCCTTCCATCTCTTATCAGATTCTGGCTTTTTAAGTTTTAAAGCCTTCTTATAAAATTTCCTCCCCATTCTGCACAAGCTTTTGTGAAAATCCCAGATTTAGAAAAACATAGTGAAACTACCACAAAAAAGTACCTTCCCCACTGCCTGATTTCAATACGCCACTCAGGCTGTCTTTCACATTGGTATTCTCAAGTCATCTTCTCATTCTCTAGGTACCAAGCAGGCCTCTTGGTAGGATTAGATGAAAGACTGCCAGAGAAAGCTTCCTGTTGTAATAAATATTAATTATGGACCTGGAGTCAATTTAGCAGGAAGAAACTTCTCAGAAGAAGCTGATCCCTGTTTTCAGCACAAAAGGTAGGTCCTTCTGTGGACCTAGTATCTGCAAATTACTGTTAAAAGTATGTACAGTATCTTTTTGTAGGTATCATAAAGTTCAACAAGATCAGCGTTTATCTATATTCTTTAGCAGTAGGGCCTTGAGATCCTCCCAATTGCTAACTTTTGTTTGATATAGTTGCAGGGCAATTATTTCCTTGCTCAACAGAACTCCAGTAGGGGGGAAAAAACAGAAGAACTTCAAAATATCAAGGCAAAAAGAAAAACAATAGCCCTAGGCTTGGTTGAACTGCATGAATCATGTGCAGAAAACATAATGGTTGAAAAATTGAAAAGGCAGCCGAAGGAAAACATTGTTTGTTGTCCGAAAACATATACAAAAGGTCTGCCCATTGTGTTACCATTATGGTACAATTAAAAAAAAAAATAGATGAAACTGGGAAATCTGATTCCATTGTTGCATAAAAGCAGCAAGCATGGCTAAATGAAATTCTGTATTTAGTAGCAGAAGATATGAGTTGTTCTGGAGCAAGAATGTCATTTAATCCAGTGGCTCCCAACCTTTTGGGCACCAGGGACCGGTTCCGTAGTGAGAAGTTTTTCCGTAGACCGGAGGGGTGTGGTTTCGTTTGCTGCCTGCATCCCGCGAATGGGGCTTCAGTTGTTTGCGCTGCCTGGTTTCTGACATGCTACGGCTCGGTGCCAGTCCATGGATTTAATCCGACCTACACAGAGGTGTTATTTAGCTGGTTTGGACCATTTCGGGTGAACCGGTAGTGGAAATCGCCACCCGCCCCGGCTCTATGCTGTCCTATTTAGGCACGTTTTTGAGGCCGGGCACATGCACGGAAGGCACGCGTGCAAGCAAAGTGCATGCACGGAAGGCCGGGCGAATGCACGGAAGTGGGTGCACACTCACATTTTTGGTGCTAGCCGAACCGGTAGGTAAATTATGTGAATCCCATCTCTGAACCTACATCATAAAGTCATAAGGATAAAAAGGGATGGGGAGGGAGCTCCTACTATTCTAGCTCATAGGAAAAGGTAATGCATGATAAAGCACCTCATATGATAGAGCAATTAAAATTAAAAATATGCAACTCCAGCTGAGTATGCAGTATGTTTACATGTGTGTATATGCGCATGCACACATTTATTATATTGTTCCCCCCTCTTCCTCCAAGAGCTTAAAGCAGCAGGTGTGTTCCTTCTCTAGTTGTACATGTGCACAAACATCAACCCTACATTCAATTGAAAGGCAGTAACAAACTCCAAGTTAGCTGTTGCGTTTTATGGCCGAATAGAGATTTGAAAGTAGGTTGCCTTTTCATTCCATATTCCTAGTGTCTGCTGTAGCTGTTACTACCTTCCAAAATCTTTGGAAACAAAACAGCCCTTAAATCTTTTAATTACATAGGGCAGACAAACTCTGAGGCAGACGTGAACTTATTATAACCCTGAGTGTTTATCCTAATGTTACAAATTTAATTAAATTTAGCTAAAAGAAACTCTAGTAGTTTTATGAACAGGATACATGGCTTTCTTCCTAAATTAACTCAGTGCAATTTGGATGCAAAAACGTAAGATTTGTGAAGTGCTTCTAGATTCAGAAATATTACACCTGAAGGCAGGACAAGAAGCAATGGATGGAAACTAATCGAAGAGAGAACCAGCCTAGAAATAAGGAGAAAATTCCTGACAGAACAATTAACCAGTTGAATTGCCTTCAGAAGTTATGGGTGCTCCATCTCTGGAGGCTTTTAAGAAGAGTCTGGACAGCCGTTTGTCTGAAATGGTATAGGGTTTCTTGCTTGAGCAGGGGGTTGGACTGGAAGACCTTCAAGGTCCCTTCCAACTTGGTTATTCTGTTATTCTGAATGAGGATCATGAGATCATAATCCCATGATGACTTCAGGAAACCATAGGATAAAAATATTGCTCTTTATTAACAGCACATGACTCTGGCACTCTTTTTGCAAGTTTAACTCTCGGCACTAATCACAATCACAACTTAGACAAACTAAAATTGTTGGAAGCTGTTAAGTAAACATAAAGCATAGATAATAGCAATCGATATTTGCATTACAAAATTGCAGAGGTAAGTACTCTTAAGAGCGTTACTATATCTCTTGTGGCTTTTTACAAGCTAAGTTCCTTGTAAGATAGTTCACGTATGTTTATAAAAAGCACCGGAATCTGTAAATGAATGGCACTTTATGGTCTCCAAAGTGACTGGTCATTTACATAAAAATAGGATGAGTATTATAATAGATAATTGTTGGAATTTCGCTGGAGTAGAATTGTGAACATCAGTTTTGGTTTCCCCATCAAACATCTGTTAGAAAGTAACAAGACAGAGGAAGCTTGTGGAGCCTAGTTTCTGGAATTCTTTCCAATCTCTTTGCCAGTAGCAGTGAGAAACCTGCGGTGGGCTGCATATCCTTTGGTCTGAGTTGGTGGGCTTAGTAGAGGACAATCACCAACATTAGAAGCATGTTCCTGTTGCCTTTCCCATAGGGATGCATTGAGGGTTATTTCATCTCCACACCCTCATCTGAATCTGATCTTTCTTCGGCTAGCTTCTTCACCACATCAACTTTGTCCCCCTTTCATTCAATTTTCAAAGAATTGTTGTGAAGATGGGCAGACACAGTTTCAATTTTCTTTCCATGACTTCTTGCCGTTATTCTGTTGGGTTGGAAGGAAGGACAATTTTTAAAAGCCCAATGAACCAGGCAATCTGTCACTGGATCATTTTGCTACGGATATTATTTAAATCATCTGGACTCCTTCCCCACCCCACCATCAGATCTTAGAAAGCAGATGTTGTTGGATTTCATGTGTGACTTTCTCTACACAAAGATTTCTCAGTCTTTGGATTGCTTTCTAATCCTTCCATAGAAAAATGTTTTAAATGGACATTTATATTGGGACATTTATCTAGCGTGGAATCCCTTTATTTGAATAACAATAACAGTAACAACAACATCGGTCAAAAAGTAGACAAAGTGCCAAATCCAGTCTAAACATCTGGCTAACTGTGCGACCAACAATAACAGTGATAATAATGGCTGGCTCTTGAAAAAGCAAGAAACTATTGGCAAAGACCATGCCTCAGTGTGACCTCCAAGAAGCATAGTTTTTGTGAAAACATCTGTACTCCTGAAGTATTCAGAAGAAACATCTAAAGCAAAAAGATTTGTGTGTGTGTGTGGTTTTAGCTTCAAGCATGAGAAAAAACTAACCTCTTTTTCCCCCAAGCATCTTCTTAATAACATGAATCCAGGAGTGTTAAATCCACCTTCCCATCTCCAGTGGAAGCAATACTGATTTCCTGTCTAAGTTGTGTAAGGGTGTAGAGAGTGTATTTCACAATATGGCATTACAAAGGTCTCTATTGCCTCTGGCGTACATGTTCAGAACAATTTCTTCGTTCACATCCAGATACTGTAGGTAAGTTTGCTTGTAAAGAAAAGAAAGAAAGAAAAGAAAACCACTATTATTTCAATTTGACGTGGATGTGAGCTTCACTTCCCCCGTTGCTCATTCAGAAAATACCTTTTGATGCCATCGTACATCACAAATCCTGTTGCAATCAGGAGCAAAGTTTTCCTTAGGTACCCTGTTAGAAGTTTTGCTAGATGTATTATTCTTAATATATATGTGTGGAAGTATATGTGTTTGTGTAATAGTTGACATATTAGGGAAAGGCATGCAGAAAAATTGTATATTATTAAAATAAATAAGGAGTAATGTATGTACAGAAATAAATATAAAAATGGATGAATGTAAAAAAAAAAAATCCTAATAACTAGATAGAAATGTTAATGCTGTTTTCTTGGCAATAATGTAAGAGTTTCCCATTTAAATAAATAAATTAAAAAAAAAAAACACTTCCAAATCTATTTACTGCTCTTATAGTTTTTATCTGTGTGGTAACCTGTTCCAATTTTATTTAACCCACTCAAGACCAGCTAAAGTTGACAAGGTACTACTATCTAGATGGGCAAAATGTAGGTATGTTTGGATGAATTTGCATCAAAATAAGAGTGTTTGTTTTTATTTTCTTTTGTTTTTTTGGTGAGGGCCCTTCTGCTTGTAAAAGCGAGCTATAAATTGTGCAAAGGGGTGTCCTAAAAGTGATAGATAGGGAAGCTGAAATGGACAGATTCATATATCATCCTATCTCTAACACAATACCGTGTATCCCCGAAAATAAGACCCTGTCTTATATTTTTGGAACCCTGAAATAAGTGCTTGGCCTTATTTTCGAGGAGGTCTTATTACTTTGGGGCGCGTGAAGCAAGACGGGGCTCCTCTTGCCATCTTACCTCTTACAAGACAGGGCTCCTCGTGCCATCCAGAATGCGGCCGTGCGGGTGGTTATGGGCGCACCTCATTATCCCCATGTAACACCTCTCCTGCACGAGCTGCACTGGCTCCCAGTGGTCTTCCAAGTGCAATTCAAGGTGTTGGTCACCACCTTTAAAGCGCTCCATGGCATAGGACCAGGATATCTACGGGACCGCCTTCTGCCACCAACAGCCTCCCACCGACCAGTTCGCTCCCACAGAGAGGGACTCCTCAGGGTGCCGTCAGCCAAGTTATGTCGGCTGGCGACACCCAGGAGGAGAGCCTTCTCTCTTGGAGCTCCTGCCCTCTGGAATGAATTGCCCCTGGATATTCGTAACATTTCTGACCTCTGGGTTTTTCGCTGCGCCCTCAAGACCCTACTGTTCCGACAGGCGGGGCTATCAAATTGATTGATTTTAAATTGGGTTTTAATTTTGGGTTTTAAAATTCGGCCAAAACTATTTAATGATATTAATTAATTTTAACTAGATATTGTATATTTGTATATTTGTATTTTAATTTTGGCTGTACACTGCCCTGAGTCCTTCGGGAGAATGGGCAGTATATAAATAAAATTATTATTATTATTATTATTATTATTATTATTATTATTATTATTATTATTATTATTATTATTATTATTATTATTACCTGATTTCCATCTCTGTTTCCCTAACCCTAACTAGAGGAAATGGCGGGGACCAGCTGCGCACACATTTAAATATTTTTGGGACTTATTTTTTGGGGGGGGCGTTATTTTTAGAGCATGTGCTAAAAAGCCCGATTGGCCTTATTATCAGGGGATGTCTTATTTTAGGGGAAACAGGGTAGTAGGCATCATTTTGGTGATCCAGAACTTATTTTTTTAAAGCATCCTTTTTGTCCTTTAATCAATCCATTGGTGATCTGAAGGAGATGGAATGATGTATTTGCTCTGCCCTTGTTTTGGGTAGGTGGGTGAGTGGAAGGAAATGAAAAATGTTACAATCTATTTTATAAGCAGAAGAGCATGGAGATATAATTTGGTGCCAAAATTCACTAGCACGAGGAGGAAAGACCCAGGAGGCTGCAGGCAGGTTTTCCATCGTTGTCCTCGCATTTCAAGCCTGCCTTCTTATTCTGAGTCAGTGTTGCAAAAAAGGTTTAAAATGTAAAGATTCAATAACCTTGAACAGAAAACTCCATTCAGCTGTGAAGTTCTGCAAAGTCCACCATGCCTTGTAAAGCTTCTGAGACTACCAAAAGTAGCTAGGAGGGAAGTACTATACATACAACCTTAAGCTGCTTGGAGGAAAAATATTATTAAAACAAATAAAGAATGTAAAATACAGGAACATTTTTTTTTTCAAATAGAACTTTTATCATTTTGTTGAAAATGCAGCAAAAAGCTAATTTTATTCTGGGCAGTGGGTTGGCATTAAATTCAGAGTACAATTATGCAGGTAGTTCTCGACTTACAACATTTCATTTTGCTTCAACGGTTCATTTAGTGACAGTTCAAAGTTACAATGGTACTGAAAAAAGAGACGTATGGCCATTTTTCACACTTACGACTGTTGCAGCATCCCCTTGGTCACATGATCAAAATTCAGATACTTGGCAGCAGAGTCAATGGGGGAGCCAGATTCACTTAACAACCTGAATTGGAATTGGAATTGCTATTTTATTGCTAAAATAGCAATTCCAATCAACTCCAAAAAATAAGCACCCGAAGGAAATCAACATTCCAGGATGATCCAATTTAAGAGTCTTATAAATAGGAGTGCAATTCCAGCAATGGGATGAATAAATTCTTCTGCTAGTGGTCAAGAATGAGTGGAATTTCAATATGGAGATACAGCTTGGAATATTTTGCAGGAAGAGTCTGCCCATAGGGAAATGCCATAGAAGTTGATACAAAGAGACACTTAAGCTATTAATTGTTTGGTAGTTCTCTATAGGCAATTAAGGACAAGAAGGAAAATAGGTCTTTGGCTATCAATTTTTTTACAAGCATCATAAATTCACTATCATCATGCTCAAGTGCATAATGTCCTAATATCTAATTTTTTTAAAAGTATTTTTTTAAAAAAATACTATGATTTATATCATATTTGAAGCAAGCTTTCACACATGCTCCTATGTTTTTGTATATGATTTTTATTATTTATTATTATTTAAAACCTTTAAATGAGATAAAAATGAACAGAAACTAATATAACAAAAAAAATCAAAGAAAAAGTGTAACTAGAAAAATAGAAAAAGAAAAAAAGAAAAATATATAAAGTAGTAGTTTCTGATATTTTTCACAACAGTTTTAAGTAAATATATATTTACTTAAGTAAATAAATATATATTTAAACTCTCTCTCTACATCAGATTGCTCTTCTTTCTATAATCTATCCTGTCTAATCAACAAAACCATAAATCACTTTTTAATTCATGCAAAAAGCCCATTAGACATTCTAATAACCAATAAATGCCTTTTCTCTAATCAAAAAAATCAATTTATCCATTTCATCAAAATCTGTCCATTTTACTAACCACTCCTCTATACTGGATAGTGTTGAATATTTCCATCTCTGTATATATAATAATCACATCACGGTAATCATGTATTGAAGTGATCTTCCATGATTTTTTTCTGTTTATCCATTAATCCCAAAAGGAAAAGCTCTGACTTCAATTTAATATTCATCTTCAAAATCTGTTACTTACTGTTGTAAGTCAAGGACTACCTCTACTCAAAGATCAAAGAACATATTCAAGGACAGTGTGTTCAAGAGAAGACCGGAAGTCCAGATGCATGTATGAAATGATTGAGGCAACAAATCCTAACATATCCTTGCATGGAAATGTATCTATTTGCTAACATTCATTGATTCCATAGTTCCCTTTTGGAAAGTTTTTCACTTTTTCCCTTTGTTTTCTCCTACTGATATACTAACTGCAGTGATGGAATTCAAATTTTTTTACTACCGGTTCTGTGGGCGTGGCTTGGTGGGTATGGTGTGGCTTGGTAGGCGTGGCTTGGTGGGTATGGTGTGGCTTGGTAGGTGTGGTTGGTGGGCATGGCAGGGGAAGGATACTGCAAAATCTCCATTCTCACCCCACTCCAGGGGAAGGATACTGCAAAATCCCCATTCCCTCCCCACTCCTGGGGGAAGGATATTGCAAAATCTCCATTCCTACCCCACTCTGGGGCCAGCCAGATGTGATATTTGCCAGTTCTCTGAACTACTCAAAATTTCCGGTACTGGTTTTCCGGAACTTGTCAGAACCTGCTAAATAGCACCCCTGACTAAATGGCACTTTTGAATGGGATTATAGGGATGTAGTTCTTTTGCTGATGGTGATACCACACTGGAAGGTATGTGTGATCTGCATGTAAACATTAAATGATAGTTTTATTGTTAAAATGAAAGAAGTGGCCCACATATGTATATTGTGCATTGTATCCTGATTTGTTTGTGAAGGGCCTCAGATGGCTTTTGCAAAGGAAGAGAAATTAAAAGCAAATTAATAGTAGGAAATAACTGGCAGGAATGAGATTTAGCAACACAGAGATATGCAATTATTATGAGGAAAGTGCAGAATACATATAAGATAACATATACTGAAATACAAGTTTTTCAGAACTACTTTTTTATATACAGGAATTACGTATGCTCTATGACTTAAGAAAGAGATTCCATTTCTGAATGATGCATCCATAAACAAAGCTGTGCGAAATATAGTTGGTAAAAAATAAAAGAAGGCATTCACAATGTGTTTTTAAAAAGTCTTGTAGTAGCAAGAACATTGAGCTGGAAAATTGGACTCCATCATAGCCCATATTTCTTTTCTGTGTCAGGCAGAGTCCTTTTCAAAAGCTTTCTTCTCTCTATTTTTTAAATGTCAGTGAAGATAACAATCAGAGAAAAATTTACTTCAACCTTCACTCTCCAATTTTAACAGTGAAACAAAACCTTACAGTGTGTTAATTCCTTACAGCGTGACCAGTATCTTTGGCCAGGTCTGGGATAGTACAGTCAATTTTCTCCAATTACAGAGTTCCTGCTGGCCTTAGAAAATGTGCATATGTTTCTCCAGAAATGAAACAGACCAAAGAGCAGGATCTGACCAGATTACAAGACAATCAATGTGACACAAAAGCATTTACAAAGATCTTTTAAAGCAGTTTAGCAAACTGCACCTCTTTATTAAACTCATTAGGAGTATCTCCGGAGACAATTTAAGCTGGGCTGTAGTAAAGAAATAAACATTTAGAGTAAGAAAAAAGGAAGTCTGAACATCGGTTAAGAACTTCATTAAAATGTAATAATCAACTGGTCATAAAATATTTTAAGTGCCCTTGATAATGATAAAGAAAGATGATCCAACATAAAAGAATGGCTCAGCCCATCTTTTGTACAAGTTTTAAAATGTTGATCCATTTTTTTTAAAATATAAAGCACCAAAGTGGGATAGTTGGAAAAATATAAAATTAAAGGGGAAATCCTTCATATAGTGAACAAAATATAGTTTTGCCATATAGTTAACAAAATAAGCATCATTCCATGATTGAGATTTTCCAGATAAAATTGAATCTGAAACAAAGTTGCAATATTTTCAGTGTTTTACATTTTCATTATTGTTTGCTTTTTTTTTTTTTTTTTTTTTTTTTTTGCAGAATGTATTCCAAAGTTTAAAAACAATTACAGGCCTTTTCTACATGTACTCCTTGACTTACAGCAACAGTTGAAGCCCAACATTTCTGTTGCTGAATGACACAGTTGTTAGGTCAGTTTTTTTTTTTTTTAAATTTGATTTATATGCCGCCCTTCTCCGGAGACTCAGGGCGGCTTACAATGCGCTAAGCAATAGCCTTCATCCTTTTGTATATTTATACAAAGTCAGCTTATTGCCCCCACAACCTGAGTCCTCAATTTACCTTAGAAAGGATGAAAGGCTGAGTCAACCTTGAGCCTTGGTGAGATTCGAACCTGCAATAATTGCAGGCAGCTGATCTTAATAACCAGCTTAATAACAGGGTGCCTTAGACCACTGTACTACCAAGGCTTTTGGTACTACCAAGGTTTTCCCCATTTAATGACCTTTTTGGCCACCATTGTTAAGTGAATCACTGCAGTTGTTATGTTAGTAATACAGTTGTTAAGTGAATCTGGCATCCCCCTTGACTTTGCTTGTCAGAAGGTTTGAAAAGGTGATCATGTAATTCCTGGACACTGCAACCATCATAAATATGAGTCAGTTGCCAAGTGTCTGCATTTTGATCATATGACAATGGGGCAGTGGTGAAATGCAAAATTTGTTACAACCGGTTCTGTGGGCGTGGCTTGGTAAGGGGGGTAATATGACAGTGAGCGTGGCCAACTGTTTTTTTTTTTTTTTTACTTTTAAAACCATTTTTCTACAACCTCTTCAGCTGAAGAGGTTGTAAAAAAATGCTTTTAAAGCCTCTGACGATCCCAGCTGACTTGCCTGATCAGCAGAGGCTTTTTTTCTTTTTAAAAATATTTTTTCTATAACCTCTTCAGCTGAAGAGGTTGTAGAAAAAATGCTTTTAAAAGCCTCTGATGATCCCAGCTGAGCCGTGCGATCATCAGAGGCTTTTTTTTTTTTACTTTTAAAAGCATTTTTTTGGTCAAAGAGGTTGTAGAAAAAAATGCTTTTAAAAATTTTAAAAAAGCCTCTGATGATTGCGCGGCTCAGCTGGGCAATGGGGGGGGCAGGGAGTTTTGCTACCGGTTCTCCGAATCACCCGCCTCCATCGCTACCGGATCGGGCAATCCGGTCCGAACCGGAAGCATTTCACCCCTGCCATGGGGATACTGCGATGGCCATAACTGTGAAAAATGGTCATAAGTCACTTTTTCAGTGCTGTTATAACTTTGAATGGTCACTAAATGAACTGTTGTAAGTTGAGAACTACCTGCGTAACTGTACTCCGAATTTAATGCCAACCCACTGCTTCAAATTGTCACTACATGAACTGTTGTAAATCGAGGACTAGTTGTATAAGCAGGCTGAACATAAATCTCGTTTGAAAAGTTGCCTGGCCCAAGAATGTTTGAAAAATAAGAAACAAAGAGATGGGGGTCTCTAAATTAATGTTTGGAGAGATGATCTAGTTCAATACACAGAGATGCCAAATTAATTCTATGCTCCTGTAATAATGTATAAATTTGCTTACAAAAATTAAATATATACTTGTTCTAGAAATTGGTCCCTTCTGCCTTCTTTTTGGGAGATAAATTTCTTTGGGGACGATGCAATTTAAAAAAATGTTCCATCCTTTAGTCATCACTTGTAACATTCTGAATATATCCAGCCTACTGAAAAGTTATCTCTGTGTGCAATTTTTCCTTTTTAAATTGTGCTTTGTTTCCTCCTTCTTTTACCACATAATGGAGCATTCAGCTTGCAAATCTGTATCTTGAGGATTCTGTTTTCTTTTCTAATTCAGATGAAATTTCTAAATGTTTGCCCAGTTGCCAGGGCCAAAAAGAGATGGATGTTGGAATATTTTACTAACAAAGAGCAAGGCCAAAATTATAAAATATTAATTCTGTTATTTTACATGCAGATATAGATGAAGCAGAAACAATTAGTCCAATTTTAATTCCTTTTTTGATGAATCCCATTATAATGCCTTGTTACTGTATGTATAAAGTAGAATCCACACACCACAATTCTGGATTTCATTTAAAAGTAAACTTTACCAACGTGAGAAATATTAAAGCAGTAAACATATAAGAGATTAAACTTTCATAAACAGCGAGAGCTCATTGCTTTGTAAATGAGTGAATAATAAACATCTTAACAGAGCAAAGAAAAACACTAATGTGACTGGAAGCCTCGTGTTTTGGAAAACTTTTGATTTATTCTTTTAATCATTTGTTAGTGCATTTAAATGGCAATTAAGGAATGGAAATAGGCTGCAACAGAAATGGGCTTCCTTCAATTGTCAACCTTTTTTTTAAAGATAATATCAAAAACAATTGCTAAACATCCATTGAAAGACTTCTGCTGAGACGTACTTTAATCTTGTATGAGTAAAGAATATTTCTACTGACAACCAGGAATCTTAAATAATTAAATGCTGAGTGATATTATTTTTCCCTCAATGAGAAGTCATTATTCATTCTTCACAAGGCTGAGTTTTATTCACAGGATTGATTTCTTAAATATTGCATCCTGGATATATCAGCATTGATGGCAACAGATCCTGAATATTTATCCTTTTCCTTTCTGTCCCAGGTGATTCTAAGACAGAGGCATTTATTTGTTGTGTGTTTCTCCCATTTATGACAAATGGGTTATCTTTTTTTTTTCGTTTGGTGCACAAACATATTTGGTTAAAAAGTGTCGTTGTTTAGAAAAAGGCAGCTTTGTGTTTGCAATAGTTAATTCATTCAGGGTAACCTTCATCGTGTCAGCCCAAGACAAAAGCCATGATGAAAAATGCTTGCACAATTTGTCCATTATACCTGACTTTTGAAAAGACAGATGGCTCATCTCAGCCCCTGGTAGATGCATTTTAACTAGCACTGAGCTAAAATGAGATGGTTTTCATAAAATATGGCTCTGTTTTATAAAATGCTGAATCAGTTTGCTGACTCTACTTTTCTTCAGTCCATATGCATTCCAGTTGACAGTTGGAACAAAATACAGTATTGTTGGAAGGGCATTTTCAAATGCTGTAGCAGCTGCAAGTAATTCCAGGTGGAATTGGGTTCTGGCCCATATGTGCTTCCAAAATACTTTCAATGTGATCTGCGTTAACCTAAAATATTTTAGAACAGCCTATCAAGATTCAGACCAGAAGGATAGGGAATTGGGATACATTTTAATCATTGGTTTGTTAGATCTACATTCTGCATTTCCTCCAAAGCTCTGGGAAGGAAACACAGTACATTTTCCCCTCAAAAACCAACCTGTCTTATTTAATCAAGTAACCGTGACTAAGTGGTAGGGTTCTTTTCTTGGAACACTTAAAGTTGATTAGTAGATAGCCTAAAACACTTTTGGAATAAAACAGGATAGGAGGACTAAATCACGAATTAAGTCAGAATTCAACCTCTTAAAATCATTGAATTATTCTTAAAATTCATCAAACTGTTCTCAACAGAGAATAAACATTTATAGTGCAGCACTGAACTATGCTCTATAATACATTTTAATATATGAAGTCATAATCTGGTTTTACATTTCTTCCTTACTGATAATGATAATCAGAACACTCTGATGTTCTAAAATTGCATATTACAACAAAGTAGCTATAGAGAAAATGGAATTTTTTTACTCAAGTTTCTTTGTCCTATAGTGATCTATGGGTTCAACAAAGACTTTGAAAGATCTTCATGGACTTAACCATAGAGCTTACTTTTGTGAAGTTTCTTCCACTAATTTTGCTGCATCATAATTTGATTAAGTTGTCTCTTTCACAGAGACCTGTGGCCTGTCTCTTTCCCCAAAATGCCCCTATTAACTTCCTATATAATTTTATTAGTGCTCATTGGCATTGCTTTGATCCTTTATCCAAGATTAAGTACCTGTTCCATTATCTATGATCAGGCCTAGTACCACCTACAGGTCCTTAAACAACATCAAACTTCCTGTTTTTAATACTTCTGGGTTTTGTTTAAATATAGGAATCACATATATCTTTGCTACAAACTGACAAACAATAGTAGTACCTCACACAATGTATCAGCACTTTAAGTTTTATTGCCAAGGTCTTCGCTTCTAACCACACATTTCTAACCACACTCTTAAATCCAAAGAGATGAATCTCCTATGGTTCTTCAATTCTTAGCAAATTGTACCTATTTGTTCCTAACAGCATCCTTGGATGATAGCTTAAATCAATATGATCAGATCACCTGCTTTCTTCACTTAGGTGAGAACAATTGTGTCTCAATGTGACCTCATGAATTCCTACATTATGGAAGTTGTACAGGGCAAATTAATGTACAGTAATTTGGGTATGATAAACTTACATTTGGTATGGGATACCCACCTTATCGTGTTCAGAATGAGACCCATATAAATGCTTCATTTGTTACAAGTTCTCATATTGCTAAATCTCAACGTTAGTCACTGAAATACCAATGTGATCAAGATCATGGAGCAAATAGCTCTTGTAAATAAGAAAAGGGCATTTTAAACAACAATAGATGGGTAAACACAATGAGAACGAAATGCACCATTTTTATTGTGTTATATTGTAGATAGACAACAGAGAAAAAAATGTAAGAATAAAAATAAACACATAAAATTTGTTGTGGTCTGTGCAAGGCTGAAACTAAACCTTGCATCTTGATTTGAAATCTAGTGAGCTTTTAGAAATAAAGATAGAGATTTAAGAAATTAATTTTTACACTAATAGAAATTAAGGAACTCACATTTTGGAGCTCTTTATAACCAATTAAAAAGTGTCATTTTGTTGTAGTTGTTAAGACAGGATGTTAAACACCAGGAGACTGTGAGTTCTAGTCCTCCTTAGCAGGGGTAAAATCCAAAAATTTTCCCTACTGGTTCTGTGGGCGTGGTTTGGTGGGTGTGGCGGGGGAAGGATATTGCAAAATCTCCATTCTCACCCCACTCCTGGGAGAAGGATATTGCAAAATCTCCATTCCCACCCCACTCTCGGTCCAGCCAGAAATGGTATTTGCCGGTTCTCTGAACTACTCAAAATTTCCGCTACCGGTTCTCCAGAACCTGTTAGAACCTGCTGGATTTCACCCCTGCTCCTTCGGCATAAAGTCAGCTAGGTAACCTTGGGCCAGTTACTTTCTCTCAGCCCTAGGAAGAAGGCAAGGGCAAATCGTTTCTGAAAACTTTGCCAAGAAAACTCTAGGGACCAGTTCATGTAGTCACCAGGAGAAACATTGACTTAAATGAGCCCTGCTCTAGTAAAACAAAATCCAGCTTTAGTTAAATTCAGCTTTACAGAAATGCTCAGATGCATTGAACATTTAATTTCTCTATCTCTTTAATGACAATGGCTATTATTAATGAGGGAGCAAGTATAGCAATAAAAGTTCTATGGGGCTGAAGAAGAATGTGCTATTGTGATTTTATTGCCTGCTGGCTTCTCTGCATGAGGAATTAAGCGTCCTTCGGAAGCGGATGAAAAGAAATAATGCTTATTCTAAAATATTTGAAAAACAATAATTTATTTAGTATAAGAATAACCTGCTGCCCTTCAAACATGTTAGAATAACTAGAATTCCCAGATAGCAAGATTTGGGAGTTGTAGCATCCACACTTTTGAAGGACATTAAATTAAAAAGGCCAATTTAGAAGATCAGTTGTCAAAATGAGCTGTTGTAAATGGCGAACATTATTTATATTTTGTTCTATTGTGGGTTTTTTTCTTCTTCTCTTAATGGGAACTCAGAACAGCTTATCAAGTACAGTTTGGGGAACCATTCTGAAGTATTTTTTTCATGAAACATTTGCTTTTCCACTCTGCTTTATAGCCGAAACTACACATCTGCGGCCACCTCTGCAAGAAATGGTCATATAAGTTCTCTTCTTTTTCCCTGTTTTAACATTTTGTGCGGAAAAGGGAATGACTGCACAGATGTTCTTCCCGAATTCATGGGGGAGCAGAATTGCAACTGCTGGCATATTCCCAATTGCCAGAGCACCTGCTGCTTCTGTTTCCCCAAATCCCCACATTTAGTGTTAATAGCTAGGTTTAGACAAATGTTTCTATAACATTCACATTGTGTTAAGCACAATTTAGCACATCAGTTTGGAAAGCTATCCAAGAATAATTAATGAAAATTCATAGTATTTTCATGCATAGAGTTCATGAATTCCCAAAAAACTGCATTATTTTTCTCTTAGGATGGGATAAATTTTAAAGACAGTTTCTAAACAATCCTCTCTCTTATATACATTCTATATACAAATTTCCCTGTTGTTTTTTATTATTATTTTGGAAAGCTGAATCAGTATATTCAAAGAGGTTTGGAAACCATAGGATAAAAATATTGTTCTTTATTAATTTGGAAAATGCATGCTACATAGAAGGGAATAAATCTATAGCTCAGGGTTGCACCGTGTAGTTCTTGGTATTTTCTGGGGTTGTTGGCTGTTTGCTTGCAGAACTTAAATTCCAATTCTCTAAGAGCTGTGGGGGCTTTGGGCACAATCAAATCAAATTTATTTTCTTAAAGTCCTCCTTTGAACTCCAGCCTAGATTCATAGAATAGAATGGAATGGAACGGAACGGAATGGAATGGAACGGAACAGAATTCTTTATTGGCCAAGTGTGATTGGACACACAAGGAATTTGTCTTAGGTGTATATTCTCTCAGTGTATATAAGGAGAATAAAATACATTCATCAAGAATAAAAAGATACAACACTTAGAGATAGTCAGGGTTCCTAATATGCTATCAAATTGTACTAGGAAACAAATAAAACCATACAATTGAAAGATACAAGCAACATTGTTATAGTAATAAGTGGGAAGAGATAGATACTAGTAAGGAAGGGAAGAATAATAGTAATACAGTCTTAGTAAATTATTTGACAATGTTGTGGGAATTAGTTGTTAAGCAGAGTGATGGCGTTCAGGGAAAAATCTGTCCTTTTGTCTAGTTGTTTTGGTGTGCAGTGCCCTATAGCGTTTTTTGGGGGGTAGAAGTTGAAACAATTTATGTCCAGGATGTGACGGGTCTGTAGATATTTTCACATCCCTCTTTTTGACTCGTGCAGTATACAGATCCTCAATGGAAGGCAGGTTGGTAGCAATTGTTTTTTCTGCAGTTCTAATTATCCTTTGAAGTATGTGTTTGTCTTGTTGGGTTGCAGAGCCAAACCAGACAGTTATGGAGGTACAGATGACAGACCAGTGGTGGGTTTCAAATTTTTTTACTACCGGTTCTGTGGGTGTGGCTTGATGGGCATGGCATGGCTTGGTGGGCGTGGTTTGGTGGGCATGGCATGGGGAGGATACTGTAAAATCTCCATTCCGTCCCCAATCCAGGGGAAGGTTACTGCAAAATCCCCATTTCCTCCCAATCAGCTGGGACTTGGGAGGCAGAGAATAGATGGAGGTGGAGCCAGTCAGAATTTTTACTACCAGTTCTCCGAACTACTCAAAATTTCCACTACCGGTTCTCCAGAACTGGTCAGAACCTGCTGAAACCCACCCCTGTGACAGACTCAATAATTCCTCTGTAGAACTGGATCAGCAACTTGAGCAGTTTGAGCTTTCTGAGTTCGCACATAGAAAATAAATAAGCTTTAGAGCAGACTTTAAGGTGAAGAATAGCTTCTATGAACAAGCGGAGATAAAGTTAAGGCCACGACTGAAAGACTGGCGAGTAAAGCAGTCCCACAGAAACTTTTTGGATAACGAGCGCATGGAAGATCACCCACTAGTGGTCTGGATGGCTTCTCCTTGTAAGGATTTAGCTCACTTAATGCCAGGAGACAAAGGAAGACATCATACTGTCAACCACAGTGGAAACTTTTAAGAGACCCTGTGCTGAGCACATCTTCTACATCATTTACTAATCAGGTTCAGAAATTACCTATTTTACTGTCTTGGGGTTATTAAGGATCTTCAAAACGACAAGTTTGCAAAACCATGTGGCAAGTTTCACTTCCAGAATAAGAGGAACAGGTTTAACTTAAATAGGTTTAAGAGTATAGTGAATTTGAAACAAATAGCAAAAAGCTAAGTAAGATTTTAACCTAAGGAAGTTATAAATGAATATTATTAGATATTTCCAGCAAAACATTAGAACTTTTGCTGGAAATAATTCTATAAATAAATAGCACCTTCATGGGAATTAAATTGTTTAGTCTATTTTAAGTCACAGCAGAAATCTAGGACTTTATGATTTCAGCTATTAAAAGGGAATTAGAAATTCCAGGCATTAAAGGAAAAGAGGAAAGAAAGAAAGGAAGGAAGGAAGGAAGGAAGGAAGGACAGGCTTACCTTTTGTCTTTGATCAACATTGAGACAAAATTGATCAGCACTAAGACAAAACTTTCATGGGAATTAAATTATGTACTCTATTTAAGTCATAACATAAATTTGAGACTTTAGGATTTCAGAAATAGGACACCAGAGAGAAGTTATTAGTCCAGGTGTAAAAGGAGGCCAGGGTGGGGGTGGGGATGGGGGGCAGAAAGAGGCTTATCTTTTGTCTTTAATTAGTATTGAGACCAAATAACAGAAAGAGTTATAACATTTGAAAAATTCCAAGAGATATTTGAAAATGGGGACAAAAACCAGCAAATACAATGTCAGCAATAATGCCTGCTTTTGTGGATGGATGTTAAAAAAGAAGATAATACTTTCAAAGACTTACAGGATACAGAGCTGAGCTGATCCAGATATATTAGAAAATAAAAAAGATTCAATTGGGTCAAAGTTCATTATTAGCTTGTTGTGCAACCAGTAAATTTAGTCAGCCTTCAGAATAGAGATTAGTTTTAATCAGAAATAAGGGTTACCAGAACTAGGTTGCAGAAATCCCAATGAGCAATAGATCGGAACAAACATATAATCTGAGTACAAATTCTTCTTTTTCAGTTAATTGGTAATATTGATTATATAAATTGAGATATCAGTTTTACAGATTTTAAACAGAAAGTGCAAATTAGCAGAAAATGCCAGGGGGTTTTTTAGGCATGTTTGTTTTTATTTTCAAGTTAATCATTTGGAGGACTTAGTAATGATGATAATAATCAACAGGGGGTCCTTTTGTGAATTGTAGCAGCATGTTGATTCACTGTTGTCGTGCCATTTACTAGAGGCTATATTGTAATTGTAAAACAAGATGTTATATTAAAGCAGCATTAAGGTTGTGACTTAATCTCCACAGAAGCAAAAGTCTTAACAAGGAGTAGTGTCTCTTATTGTCTACATGGGCAAAGGCTTGCTTGTAGAAGGAGAAGCAAAAACGTATAGGAAAGATTGTCTGCAAGGTTTAAATACTGTGAATATGGTATCCTGCCTTATAACATTGCCTCCACGTTAAAAGGGCTGAATTTCCATCTATTTAACCATGTGGCATTTAGATAAGGAGACCCCAGCCTTGTGGCGTACATTTAAAGTTTGGAGAAGTTGTAAGTACACTCACAAAATGGCTGTAGGGCAGTGATGAAATCCATTTTTTTTTTTACTACCGGTTCTGTGGGCGTGGCTTGGTGGGCATGGTGTGGCTTGGTGGGCGTGGCAGGGGAAGGATACTGCAAAATCCCCATTCCCACCCCACTCTGAGGCCAGCCAGAGGTGGTATTTGCCGGTTCTCTAAACTACTCAAAATTTCCACTACCAGTTCTCCAAACTGCTCAAAATTTCCGCTACAGGTTCTCCAGAACCTGTCAGAACCTGCTGGATTTCACCCTTGCTGTAGGGGTTGTCTATACATGACAAGAGGATGAATGAAAGAGGAATGTTTTATTTTGAATTGTCCCCGAGCAGCTGAGGGTAAAACAATCTGTCCCTGTTGGTTTTGTTTAGCTAGTTAGATAACAGATTGCTCCAGTATTGATCTATTGAAGGATATTGTGCAAATTAAACTACATTAAATGATATAAATTAGCTGATTGGTTTTTCACTGATCTAGTTAGGTGGTGTCCAGATGAGACCAACCAATTATAAAGAACCATTACCCAAAATATTAATTCTCTCTTCTGTGAGATGTTAGTACAATGTCCATTACCTCTGCCTTTGTCGGTACAGGTCAGCATACTTTAAACAATATTGAAAGAGCTTTTGGGAGGAGGTTGCAATCCTAATTGTTAGATAGGGCGATGGAAGAGGCAAGACACAGCTCTAACAGTAACAACAGCTCTTTATTAGTAGATTGGTGCAACCCCAGCGGCCAGCTCGTCTGACTGCTTGTCCTTTTATAGGGAGCTGTCAGACGGGTCGACCAATGATATTTGAGTATTTTCCCACCGGTTTGGCGGACCTGAGTGAAGCCTATGCTCACTCCTATTTCGTATGCAACACTAAGCACCATTTCCCTTGTCATTATTCTAGCTTCCAAAGCATTCATAATAATACTATAAACCTAAACATTAGAAAAAGGAGGCAAGGCCAGTGAATATGTGTAGGATTTTTAACTACCTATTTTATTGGCTCAGCTATCTATTAAAGCTTTTATAAAACAGACAAGATTTGGAGCCTGACTAGAGAACCCTCAAGCTTAATATATTTAGCTCATGCAAAGATATAATGATTGTCAGTGAGAACTACAAATTAAGAGAAGTCATTAACGTGAAAGATTAAAAAATAAATATGGAAGGAAACAAAAATGCTAGGTCACCAATCTATATTTAGCTTTTAAAAGGTTACCTAGAAGTAATGTATATTATTATTCAATACCAGGTTCATGGTGGTGAATCAGATTTTTTTTTTTTTTCCTGGCAGGCTTCTGATCATTTCCAGCTGTATAATTGATAGGCTCAGCAAAACTTTCTCCATACTGACGACAGAAGTACTATTTGCACAGTTGGTCAGGAGAGATGGGTGGGAATTTTTTTTTCAAGTTATTTTCAAGTAAGAACTCACCAGGTCTGCAAATTTTTACATGAATGGAGCATAACTAATTGAGTGGATTAAAAAAAAAAAACTGGCTAAATGCCAAATTGATAGATTTGTCCTCTAAAATCAAACTGTAACATCAACCAAGGAAAGGAAAATGAATATTACTTGACTTAATATCATGTGGAAACGTACATTTGTCTATACCCGTGATGGCGAACCTATGGCACGTGTGCCACAGGTGGCACACCGAGCCATATCGCTGGGCATGCAAGCTCAGCTCTGGCACACATGTGTGTGCTGGCCAGCTGATTTTTGGGCCTTCCGGTCCCACTGGAAGTCGGCAAATGGCCTGTTTCCAGCCTCTGGAGAGCCTCTAGAAAGCCTCTGGAGCCTGGGGAGGGTGAAAAAACGGGCCTACCGGGCTAACTGTGCCATCGTGTGCCAAAAGTGGGGGGAGCATGGGGGGGGTGTCACATGTGCATGTGCGGGGGGCAGGGCACATAGAATTTTGGGTGTGGGCACACGGACACGTGACCCTCCCGCGCTCCCCCCACTTTATGGAAAAAAGGTTAGCCATCACTGATCTATACTGTAAGGTTTTAAAATGCACAAACAGCTTAAGATGATGGGAATATTGTCTAATCTCCCAAACTTCCATTGTCTTGCAGGATAAAGATGGCAAACATTCCAGCAGGTGTATCTTTTACCCTGAAGCTGTACAATTTCTCAGTGGATGAGGTTTCAGCAAAAATTCCATTGAGCCCAAATTGTTAACATGATGTTTCCTCTTATTGCTTGGAGATAAAGCGTGAGGATTTTATGAGCATATAACAACAGCAATTATAATGAATAATTCTGTGCTGTCACAGCTGTAGAAATGAGAGCCTATTTTATAGCATCTCATAAATATGCCACTGTTATTATGTGCCTGAAATAAGGGTTTCATATGTGAGGGTTTCACTCAATAATAAGAGGATGCAGCATTCCAGTTTTGACAAGATGGCTAATTCCTTGTGTATCTTATTCATATTCCTACCCTCAAAACGACACTATAGAGCACTGCACACCAGAACAACTAGACACAAGAACAGTTTTTTCCCCGAATGCCATCACTCTGCTAAGCAAATAATTCCCTCAACACTGTCAAACTATTTACTAAGTCTGCACTACTATTAATTTTCTCATCATTCCCACCACCTATCTCCTTTCACTTATGACTGTATGACGGTAATTTTGTTACTTGTATCCTTACGATTTATCTTGATATTGTTTCCTGATTGCTTATTTGTACCCTATGACTATCATTAAGTGTTGTACCTTATGATTCTTGATGAACGTATTTTTTCTTTTATGTACACTGAGAGCATATGCACCAAGACAAATTCCTTGTGTATCCAATCACACTTGGCCACTAAAAATTTCTATTCTATTCTATTCTATTCTATTCTATTCTATTCTATTCTATTCTATTCTATTCTATTCTATTCTATTCTATTCTATTCTATTCTATTCTATTCTATTCTATTCTATTCTATTCCCATTCCCTTCCATTCTTTACAGGTACTTCTAGACTTATGACCACAATTGCGCCTGGAATCTTGAGTGAAGTGGCTATTAAGTGAGATGTGATATGACTACTTTGTTCAACAATCACAATTTTAAGTGATTGTGGGGGTTAAGCGAAGCATGGAGGTGCCTCAAGAGGTGAAGGACGCCATAGGAGGCACAAGGTACAGGGCCCATGGTACCTGGAAAAGTACCATGGGTTGAGGGATTCAGGACAACTACTAAAGGGCCCACCAGCATGCAGAAAGCTGCCATAAGACAGGAGGTCTGGTTCGGTTCCTACAGGGCCTATTGGCTCAGAAAACTGCTGAGGCCAGAAGTCCAGGTGACTACAGGGCCTGGCAGCACATGTAAATTGTTCCTCTTACTGCTGTATTTTTCTGCAACAGCTGATCGGGACACCCAACCGATTTGTGGTGTAGCCTTCCTTCCTACAGATGGCGCCTTTCACTATTCTGAAAGTAGGCACCATTCTCACGCTCATACAGAAGGCTCCGTTTCCAAATTTTGTGATTGGAAAAGGGACCTTCTAGATGATTGTAAGAATGGCACAAGTTCTCCCGATTGTTTGAAAAGTTACAAAAAGGTTGGCACCTTTTTCAAACCATGCAAACATAAGTGAAACAATTTATGCATGCTACTCTGCCCCATCATCAGCTCTGGCCTCCCAGCAGCTTTCTGCATACCATTGTTGGAAGGAAAATCCATCTGGTTCAGTTCCAAGCTGGGAGAAAGATGCTGGAAACAACATGGAGGCCAATTGGAAAGAAAGTTTAATAATGAACATAACCAACAACAGTTCTCGGTCATTTGAACAAATGGTTGAATGAGTGGATGGATCTTTATAGGTTACTGTGATTTTGAAGTTTGAATTGTACTGGGGGTGATGCAGTGAAGGGGCTCGTATTCTGAAAGGGTAATTGGGCAATTCCTATTGTGGCTAATGGTTTTTGTCCTGTGTTGGATCTTGGGTGAGGGGCTGCTTTCTAATCCTACCATTCTGCCTTTGTTAGCTATTAAACTTTGTTGCAAGGAGTTTCGAAATATCCTGTCTTGAATGGATTTCTGCCTGCAGTATTGGCTTTGCTTATGAATAGAACTATCTAAATAGTTGGTTTCCTCTTTCAATAAGCTCTTGATCTCCTTAAGTGCTGGCATCTGCTGTGGGCTATTAAAACAGATTGGGGCTGCTTTCTGTCTTTAAGAACATGTTTCTCCATTTCTCCTTTAGGGAAATATAATATTCTGCCTTTTTAAATATTTCCCAAAATATTTCATTCTTCTAGGAGTAGGTGGGGGCTTCCCACACCAGTGAACCCTGTTGTCAGATTTGGAAGGGTAGGCAGAGGCAACTTTGTGAGTAAATTGCCAAGGACCCAAATGTGACCACAGGTTGCTACAAAAACCATAACTTTGGGTGCAGCTTGTAGGTTCCTTTATCCAGCATTTTTCAAAAGGTCACTGAAAAAATGGTCACTCAGCAAGGACTACCTGTAACATTCAGATGTTAGGCCAATATTTTCAGCTTCAGGCTAGGAAACAGAAAACAGGAAGTAACAAAAGTGATAGAATAACATATAGAGACGATAGAGAGTCCCTTTGGTGTGGTGCAGACATGGGTTTCATCAGGTTCTGACCAGTTCTGGAGAACCGGTAGCGGAAATTTTGAGTAGTTCGGAGAACCGGTAGTAAAACTTTAACTGGCCCCACCCCCATCTATTCTCTGCCTCCGGAGTCCCAGCTGATCAGGAGAAAATGGGGAATTTGCAGTAACCTTCCCCTGGGGTGGGGTGGGAATGGAGATTTTATAGTATCCTTCCCCTGCCATGCCCACCAAGCCACGCCCACCGAGCCACCCCCACAGAACTGGTAGTAAAAAATTTTGAAATTTTTTTCAAAATTTTTTTCAAAATTTTTTTTCACCACTAGTATGGTGGTTAGGGTAGAAATCAGGAAACTGTGATTTTGTGCCGGTCACTCTCTCTCAGCCCAACTCACCTCACGCAGCCCACCGATCCTCACGCAGGATCATTGTTGTGGGGAAAAGAGGAGGAAGGACTACTAGGTATGTTCATCATTTTGAGTTATTTATAAAAAAATAACAAAGGGATAAAAAAAACCCTAAAGAAACAAATTATTTTTTAAAAAAATGGTGCCAGAACTTTTTGCCAACTAATAATCAGAAAACTATTTTAAAAATAAGTACTTGAGAAAAAGTTATTCAATTTTTTAAAACACATATTTTAAGGCAAGCTTTTTGCACAGCTTTTTCAGAGAAAGCACTTAGTCATAATCGGAACTAATCTTTTTATACTGTATTTCTTTTTAGAGAGTAATTATACTCAGGTATAGACACTGCAGACCACTTAAATATTAACCATGGATAGATAAAATTATATCCAATAAGTTACAGGTCAGTGAAAATCTATTCTAATTTAAATGAGCCTAAGTGGAGTCAGTGTGGTAATGAGACAGGCTGAAAACTTTGAAAAGTGTCAGAGGCCAACAATTGAAGGATCTGTTTCTCCTCAGTTCTTTCCTAATTTGATATAGTTGGGGTATTGGCTCAGAAGACAGGATTGGAAGGACACACGTCCCCTCCTCACATCAGCAAACGATCTGTCAAGTGACCCATGAACAAAATCAGGATTGAGTTGCCCTTTGAAATAAACCTATTTGAATCTTATTATCTCCAAAGCACCTTGTGTCTCTAATCTTGTGAAAGGTTAGTGTTCCATCCATCAGAGCAAGATTAGAAGCCCAGATGATGGCTGCGTTTGACGATAACTGAATGCAGCAGTTGAAGCCAGAAGGTAGCAACTCATTACATCAGTCATTAAGAAGAAAAAGCTTAGGTAAACAGGCTTTTGGGGAAAAGAAACCTCTCCAAACTCATCCTCTGGATCCCTGAATTCCCATGGCAACCCCCCCCCCCGCAAACATCCCTCCCCCAGATATCTCTGTCCCTGGAGATATTACACTTCTGCAATAGTTTAACTAATTCAGAATATTACTCCTCTTTCCCAGTTAAAAGTGTGCTATTTATAAGATCCAGAACAGGGGTGAAATCCAGCAGGTTCTGACAGGTCTGGAGAACTGGTAGCAGAAATTGTGAGTAGTTCGGAGAACCGGTAGTGGAAACTTTGAGTAATTCGGAGAACTGGCAAATACCACCACTGGCTGGCCCCAGAGTAGGGAGGGAATGGAGATTTTGCAGTATCCTTCCCTTGCCATGCCCACCAAGCCACACCACACCCATCAAGCCACGCCCACAGAACCAGTAGTAAAAAAAATTGGATTTCACCACTGGCCCAGAATACTGTATTACCTAAACTTTGCTTGAGATGCTAGTGATTTTCAGGACTAATTGTAAGGCAGCAGGTGATGAGAAAAGATAATATTTTTTTTTAAAAAAATCAAGCTTGAAAGAGAGACATATTCAGTATTTTCAATAAAAAAAAATAAGGCAATTGATACAAAAGCATTTGGCTGATGTCTGCTGAAAACAGAGTTTGGTATTAACAGGAAAATCAAACCCTGCGTGCTAATTTACAATTCACTCAATGATGATAATTTGTACGTGCATTTTAGGAAACGGATCAAGGTGAACCCTAAATTGCTGAATCTGTTCTTGGAATTTTTGGCCTTAAACCTTCAATCTTGAACTAAAGATGTGTATAAAATCAGCAACTGCAGCTGTGTGGTGGCCTCTAGTGAGGTGTGATGTTTGTTACTTTCTCAGAATAACCTTAAACGAATGGCATTCCTAAATATCACATTGATTAAAAAAATAAAAAGGTGAAAAGAGAGGTAATCCAAGGGATTAAAATACCTGCAGTTTGCTTTTGTAAATTGTTCATTGGTCACCTGGCAACACCCCCCCTCCCAGCCTTCTTGTGTTCTGTCTATTCATGCGAGACACTGCAAATGCACATGACACACAAAGAAGGAAAAACCAACAGCCCTTGAAGTCACTGCGAATGAATGAGAGAGATCGTTGGCCAGAAAACACTCATGAGCCTGTGGAAGACTTTGGAAATGAAGTTTGAATCTTCATGTATTTCAGTTTGTCTAAACTAGTCTGAAAAGTTTTGAGGAACGGGTCAAAGCTTATGTGCTTAGGTGTATTGTGCAATGCTACTTCAGGCCCATTAGGCTTTGCTGGCCCAAAGATATCAAAATGTAGGCTTTCAGGGGGGTGTCAGCTCTATTTGACAGCCCCCCCATCCCACATTAATTGATTCTTCCCATCAGGCAGTGCTTTTCAGTCTCTACAAGTGGTGAAATCCTCCGAGGTTTGCCACAGGTTTGCTGTGCGTGCATGCACAATGCATGTGCAGTACACACCAAACGCATGCTGCACGCACATGTGCACCAAGGCACTACTGCGCAGTGCGGAAAAAGGAGGCTGAAGAAAGTAAGTAAAACAGCGAGGGGGAGAACGGCTGTGCCGTGCGAATTAGATTCGCTAGAAAGCAAGATTTCCTGCTTTCTAGCGAATATAAATCACGCAGCACAGCTGATCGTCAGAAATATCGGTTCGGACAAACCGTTAGCATTTTTTTTACTACTGGTTCTCCCAAACTGGTAGCTTTTATTACTACCGGTTTACCCAAACTGGTGCGAACTGGTAGCATTTCACCCCTGGTCTCTATGCTTCCAGTCTGGATATGCTTCCAGTCTAGAGAGAAAACTCCAGATGATTCTTCACTTGGATCTTATGGTATATCCCATTACTAGTAGGGCAGGAACTAAGAACAGAAAATCTGGCAAGGGATTCTTCCTTACTTCTTTGCCTTTCTTGACTGAAATACTGACCTTCCTAGGATCTCCACCTGCATGCTCCACAATTTCCACCTGTTTCTTGCAAAAAGAATAAAGCATTTCCCTATTTCTTCTTTTCTCTCTACTATGAGAAGGTAAATCTCAGAGAAGCATATTTTTCCATTGATGTCTGTAAATTTGTTAATACATTTTACTTGTTTTTGGAGATTAAGTACCAGTAGTGTAGGTACTGTTGATGGGCTTGGTTCTGTTGAAGTTTTTGCCTCTTGCACCCCATCACAGTGCAAGCATGGCCTGGCCATGTCTTATTTCCTGTCATGATCTTGTGACATTGTCTTCAGTCAGCCTAAGGCATAAGTGAGCCAGCCTTAAATTAGCCTTGGCAATATTGGGGTTGATATTTAGCAATAGCAATAGCACTTAGACTTATATACCGCTTCATAGTGCTTTACAACCCTCACTAAGCGGTTTACAGAGTCAGCATATTGCCCCCAACAATCTGGGTCCTCATTTTACTGACCTCGGTAGGATGGAAGGCTGAATCAACCTTGAGCCTGGTGAGATTTGATCTTCCAAACTGCTGACAGTTGGTGATCAGCAGAAGTAGCCTGCAGTACTGCACTCTAACCACTGTGCCACTGTGGCTGCGCTGTTCCCCTCTTCTTCTTTCATTTTGTACACATAGTCTCAAAACACACAACTTGTTAAGCTTTATTGACACATTACTTTGGATAGATAATGTTGATTACTTGGCTAGATGACTAGGAGCAGAAAGAATGTAGGGATTGGCAGA